>NC_060120.1:311366643-312013309 GCF_021461395.2 Schistocerca americana | reverse complement strand
TAGGAATTGGCTGGGAAAGGACTCAGCCTGTGCTGGATAGGATGGATATAAGTCTTTACTTTTAGTCTTTATTAAAACAGTTAGAGGCAATACCGCCATCAAGTTAGTTCACCACAAGGTCTGGAGTCCAACTGAACTAGTACACAGTACTGACACCAGAGGGCGCCATCACCCCTTCCGTGACATAATCCAAGATGGCTGTCTGGAGGGTAAAATTGGTGGGAAAAAGACTCAGTCTGTACTGTGCTACTGGAGAGTGGAAGGAGTATACTTTATTTATTCTGGAACAATTTATTTAGGGACAGACTTGACATAGTATATTTATTACAGTGATACAAAACACTCACTGTGACGTGTTTGGAGTCACAATACACAGTTTACAGACCTGCAAACTACTCGTAAATAATGCAGTACACTGATGTACAGACACGCAAACAACTCGTAAATTACCGAATTAATGCAGTACACAGCATACAGACATGCAAGCAACTAGTAAACTGTCAAAAAATAATGCCTGTGTAACGCTATGCAAACACGCTCACAATGCTTAAACAGCCGAAGATAATGCAGTGCACAAACACTCATTGCACTAAAAAGCACTTTCGAACTATCATCAACTGACACATATCAAAGGCTCCAACATGCGCATCCGTCGACGACGACACAAGCCACTGCTGCTGCCAATGATAGCCAGCACGTGAAAGTCGCGTCTACAGTTAGAGTTCTTCGAGTGTTGTACTGATATCACAGGACTCAAACACGCTCACGCACCGCCCACTGTACCCTGTCCTGTGGACTGCACAGGATGCAACTGCACATCCTCCTAGTAGTTGGGATGCACCAGTGGCCCCTTTTCACCTGAGAAGTTCCTGTCAAAATACGTGTTCACCTAGGCACCATTGCTGGTGTGATGTCGCTTAGCTGCAGTGTGGGTCCAGTGCCGAGAGAAATGTTTGCGCAGAAGCTAAAAGTTTCTCAGTGTTATACTGATGTTATATGTCTATGTAAATAACAGGCTTGTCCTCACCGCTGTCTGCACACGCTATAGAAATCTGTTCCAGAATAACATAGACTACTTTCTCACTAGCAATCCTAAGGGGACAGCCTGTTTGTCACTGAATTTACCCATCAAACTGCTGCCGGTGTGGGAGCACTGTCCGCCATTGTTTTCTGCAGATGAGCCTTTAAGTGCCAAAGAACTATTTTGTACAGATTGCCACATTTCACTGACAGTTAAACCCTGCAAAAGTGCCCTACATATCGTCAAACCTGGAAAGACTCTTACTCAATTACACTGCTCTGCCAATGAGGACAGGAGCTTGAATGTTAGAGCGTAAAACTGATCTCCAGCCCGGAAATATATCACCATGTACGATGTCGATATAGTAACCATACAATTCGTATCCTGCACCATACAGAATCACCCATTTGCATCATTCATATAGCTATCGATAGCCAGACAATCGTACACATACCATGAAGACAGATAGCATAAGCACATGCACCATAGCACTCAATTACACTGCTCTGCCACTGAGAACAGAAGTTTGAATATTAGAGCATGAAACCGATCTCCAAAACTGCAATACATCATCACATATCATGTTGATGTAGTAAATATACAATTCGTACCCTGTACCATACAAAATCGCCCCTTTTGTATGATTCATATAGTTGTTGACTGCCAGACATTCGTACATATACCGCAAAGACAGACAATACCATATATACTCCTTGCAGCACTAGATATTTTACCACAGCCAACGGTCACAAGTCACCCACATCGATAAGAAGAGCTAACCTTCTCAACATGGGCGCATCTGAAGAAATCTTGAGCACTTGGATGGGTGAGGACTGACTCAACAAGTTCCATTCATTCACAAGATGTGGAATGTAGTGGTCTACTTCTGGTCGGCTGCAGGTTAAATAAGTAATGATGCTGCAGGGCGGGTGGGTCAAAGACAGTGCGAGTGGGTATTTCAGTCTCTAATTTTATCCTAAGACTGCGAGAATGCTTTGTGACTGCCATCCGCATAGAGATAGATTGTAAATTATGCACTATGCTGTAGGTGTCAGAAATATGTAGAGCATTGTCTGGTAAACCTTGATGATGTATGTGTTCGAGAATTAACAATGAATGGACGTACTGCACAGTCATCTATCTACATTTGCAATGACACTGGCAAAGTAGAGAAGGGGCAGTTTGGCTATGATACTGAAATTGGGGAAACATGCTGTCGCATCATTGGTTGGTTTTGAAATTACTGTAAAATTGCTAAAATTGTTCGCACTATCAATTGTGATGCATCAATGGTGTCTTTTCCATCCCATCCATTCACTGGTACACTGATGGTTACCATATAATGATTGACTGACATCGCTTGTTTCAGTTGGAAAAACAGTTTTGGTAGAGGGACAACACCTTCTGAGGATGGATAGCAACGAAACAGTGATCGCACCCATGGCTGCAATATCAGGAATCAGTCGAAACGAAATGCAGAACCATCAGCTATGCTGTCACTGTGACAGATGAGTTTAATTGTGAAGGCTGTCAATCACCTTCGGACTGCAGTTTCAAAACTCTCCATAACGCCGCCAAAGTTTCCCAGTTTCCTTAAGTTGTAGCTGTATTTTATTTAAAATAATCCAGTGTGAGGTTCAGAACGTGTTAATGTCAGTTTAGAACCTGACAAAGACCTCGAAGTCGTGAGGGAAAAAACAAAATCTATGGCAGTGTACAAAACAGGTTACAGCAGAAAAAAAACAATGTTTCGAACAACGATACAGAGTCACAGGGAGGGTCTCTTTGACTTGTGGGATACATCCTCCTAAGTACATATGATGGAACTTTAAACTGGTCTGTGCAGTGGATCAATACCTGTATATTTATAATAATAGTATCGTCACATGTGCTCGATGCTGGCATGCAGACGGTATTTGTTTTTGATATTTGGGAGGAGAGAGATGCGGTATAAATCTTATCGAGTTCTCTATCGGATGTAGTTAGTGGATCTTTTATAGTTTGTAATTTTTCTCAGTTGGGTGGTTCAGAATAATGAAGATAACATGTTTGGCTGATATATGTGAATGGGTCTGAGGGACGTGGATCTGCTTCAGAATGTAGTATCTGTATGTAGTTTGGGGACACACCACAATGCAGTAGCAAAATACTCGTCTTTCTCCCATTTCGTGTACTATCTAGTGCTATATGAGCAGGCTTCATTTGCATTGGCCTTACACGTCATACACTGTTGGCAGAGCTATGACAACTTGTTCCCATTGCCACTGAATGATCGAAACATGGATCAGTCGCACTAGCTCAGGTCACTCTGTTTCTACACGGGTTGCAGAAGGTGGTGGATATGGCTCCGTCCAACTTTCGCTCAATTCCAACTTAAATGGAACGATCACATGCACAAAGCTGCAGAAATGGCAGCAGTTGCAAGGTGTGTAGGGACTACCTAAAACCACGTTGGAATTTTATTGTAGCAGACAGGTTTTGGAAAGGTGAATCATTACTAGATATGAGAGTGCCAGAAATATGATTCACTAGTGCCTGTAATCATTAAAGGACTTCTCCATAGGATCCAATTGAGACATGCAGTTGAATGGAAAGACTTGATTCCAAATCATAGACATCATTTCTAGCAGATGGCATAACACTAAATATCTGAGAAGCCTATGCACATTTCTTATGACCTCAATAAGCACGCCATCTACTGTTTGTGATCCTTCTCAATCAACCATCACCTATAATCCAGTGGATATATCGTGGAACCTCTGACATGGTTCCAAGACAGAATACATTACAAATACTGGAGAAATATCTAGGGGCAGCATGAGGGAGTTGCAAACTGTGGTTTCATAAGACGTTCCTTAGCCGAATCACTTTCAAAATTCAGCGATTTCATCACGAGGTTGCGTCGGGGGCTATTTGTAACCACACTGCTAGTCCGATAATGTACACACCTACGCTCACTGACTATATTTAGTGTCCTGGTATTTGTCTGGAAAAACCAATTCATTCGGTGGTAATGCCATACCTAGATTCATAAAGCTTTTAACATGGATGCTTCTGTGCACCTGTAGAACCATGACCGCTTATGATAACAATATGGTAGTGTTTTTTAATATCTGGCGGTTTGTAAGACGATTACGTTTCCCTTTCTAAGACACAGTGGTACCACTTGCAAGAAAAACTTATGAGACATGTCCAACCATCGTTGATTTTCGGTCAGTATTATTTACTATTGCCAGCAATCAGTTATTGGCGAAGTATTAGACTTAGCAGGAAATGACTATGTCCAGTCATGAGCAAGGTATGGATTTGACGTGGAATACTGTGATAGCAAAGGGAAGAGTATGTCAAGTCATAAGAATGCTACAGATATTTCTATTTCCAGAGCAACACCCATCAGCAGTCCATATTTCCAATACTTCGCTCATTGTCGAATGTCGTTCAACTGAGACCATGGTCGTAATATTTAATTGTAAGTACAGTGATAAAATATATATATGTGATCGGTTTCCTAGAATGATTGTCTGAATGGGTGTGCGTGCCGCGCAGCACCAGTTGCCTGTGGCGGGAAGGATCCACGCTTCTGGCTGATGGTAGAAGCTGTCCGAATGGAGAGACTTGTTGGGATGCAGGAATGTAGCTGACTTAACCATGTCGTCCTCTAGATGGCCGAATAGCAAACTAATACTTAGATTGTGTTGGACAGCTTTCGTGATCGTGTGGAAATTTGAGAAGATTCAATATGGACATGTGTTTATGCTGGATCATTATTCCCTCCCATGTAAATCATCCGATTGACTGCCTCTTCACATTTCCAGTCTTTATTTAGTTGAGAGAACATCGATTGTTGTGTGCGCATCTAGCAGATGAAAGACAGGTGGAAGACACGTTAGCTGGTTCTCTAGACGTGAAAAACACCTTAGTTGACTTTGTAAATTATAGGGATGATTTGTAATCTGTTACATCACTGACATCGGTATTCGCTAGTGAAAATATCAGTTTCTCCTTTTTTTTTTTTTAGTTTTCACGTAAAGGTTTTCGCAGACAGGATAAGTTTCTAGTTACTCAGTGGTTTACAGCAAGCTCAACCTTGCTTAAGTTTGGGGATTCTAGAGAAATAATTTAAAGTCTATTTCCTAGGAATTATGTTCCACAAGCGATACTGCTATGCAAACGATGTTTCTATTTGCTTGATATCGAGAAGTATCTTGTAAATGTTATATTTTGACAAACCATGTGTGAAAATACATGTGTTATTGTAATACCCAGAGTATCGAGGTTGGTGTAGAAACGGACTTGTATTTGTACAACAGTTCGGTGAGTGACTTCAGTCCGTCGAGGGCGCTCTGGTCACACGTCAGAAGTGGGTCTCTTGTGGCCGTCGGCTGTAGGAAAATATCTAGTGCTGCAAGGAGTATATACGGTTCTGTCTGTCTTCACAGTATATGTACGAGTGTCTGGCGGTCGATAGCTATATGAATGCTGCAAAGGAGCGATTTTGTATGGCGCAGGATACAAATTGTATGTTTACTACATGGACACAGTAAATGGTTCAAATGGCTCTGAGCACTATGGGACTTAACATCTATGGTCATCAGTCCCCTAGAACTTAGAACTACTTAAACATAACTAACCTAAGGACATCACACAACACCCAGCCATCACGAGCCGGAGAAAATCCCTGACCCCGCCGGGAATCGAACCCGGGAACCCGCGCGTGGGAAGCGAGAACGCTACCGCACGACCACGAGATGCGGGCATGGACACAGTAAGTGGTGATATATTGCAGTGTTGTAGATCGCTTTCACACTCTAATATTGAAGCTTCTGTTCTCAGTGGCAGAGCAGTGTAATTGAGTGCTATGGATGATGTGCTAATGCAGTCTGCCTTTGCGGTATATGTACGATTGTCTGGCGGTCGATAGCTATATGAATGATGCTAAAGGGGCGATTTTGTATGGCGCAGGATACGAATTGTATGTTTAGTACATTGACATCGTACGTGCTGATATATTTCTGCGTTGGAGATCAGTTTCACTTCTCTAATATTCAAACCCCCATCCTCAGTGGCAGAGCAGTGTAATTGAGTAAGAGTCTTTCTATATTTGACGATATGTATGGCACTTTTGCAAGGTTTAACTGTCAATGCAATATGGCTATCTGTACAAAATAGCTTCCTGCCACTGAATGTCTCATCTGCAGAAAACAAGAAAACAATGACAGATGGTGCTCCCACACTGGCAGCAGTTTGACGGGTAAATTCAGTGATGAATGGGCTGTCCCATTAGGATTGCTAAGGAGAAAGCAGTCAATGTTATTCTGGAACAGATTTCTTCAGCACATCCAGGGGGGGAGGGGGGGCGGCGGACATTCCTTTATTTACATAGAAATGTGACATCAGTACAACATTGAAAACCTATTAGCTGCCATGCTAACATCTCTCTCGACACTGGACCTGCACCGCAGCTATGCGTCATCACGCCAGCAATGGTGTCTAGGTGAACTCACGTTTCAACAGGAATTTCTCAGGTGCCAAGTATTAAAAGGATGCCGCTGCCTCATGCTTGTGGGACCCCAACGGTGACCTGTGCAGGGCTCTGCAGCTGAAGGTTGTGTCGTCAGTTTCTACATCTACATCTGCATTTATTCTCCACAAGCCACCCAAAGGTGTGTGGCGGAGGGCACATTACGTGCCACTCTCATTACCTCCCTTTCCTGTTCCAGTCACGTATGGTTCACGGGAAGAACGACTTCTGCAAAGCCTCCATGCGTGCTCGAATCTCTCTAATTTTACATTCATGATCTCCTCGGGAGGTATAAGTAGGGGGAAGCAATATATTCGATACCTCATCCAGAAACGCACCCTCTCGAAACCTGGACAGCAAGCCACACCGCGATGCAGAGCACCTCTCTTGCAGAGTCTGCCACTTGAGTTTGCTAAACATCTCCGTAATGCTATCACGCTTAGCAAATAACCCTGTGACGAAATGTGCCGCTCTTCTGTGGATCTTTTCTATCTCCTCTGTGCGCCGGCCGAAGTGGCCGTGCGGTTAAAGGCGCTCCAGTCTGGTACCGCAAGACCACTACGTTCGCAGGTTCGAATCCTGCCTCGGGCATGGATGTTTGTGATGTCCTTAGGTTAGTTAGGTTTAACTAGCTTAAGTTCTAGGGGACTAATGACCTCAGCAGTTGAGTCCCATAGTGCTCAGAGCCATTTGAACCATTTTATCTCCTCTGTCAACCCGACCTGGTACAGATCCCACACTGATGAGCAATACTCAAGTATAGGTCGAACGAGTGTTTTGTAAGCCACCTCCTTTGTTGATGGACTACATTTTCTAAGGACTCTCCCAATGAATCTCAACCTGGCACCCACCTTACCAACAATTAATTTTATATGATCATTCCACTTCAAATCGTTCTGTACGCATACTCTCAGATATTTTACAGAAATAACTGCTACCAGTGTTCGTTCTGCTATCATATAATCATACAATAAAGGATCCTTGTTTCTATGTATTCGCAATACACTACATTTGTCTATGTTAAGGGTCAGTTGCCACTCCCTGCATAAAGTGCCTATCTGCTGCAGATCTTCCTGCATTTCGCTGCAATTTTCTAATGCTGCAACTTCTCTGTATACTACAGCATCATCCGCAAAAAGCCGCATGGAACTTCCGACACTATCTACTAGGTCATTTATATACATAGTGAAAAGCAATGGTCCCATAACACTCCCCTGTGGCACGCCATAGGTTACTTTAACGTCTGTAGACGTCTCTCCATTGAGAACAACATGCTGTGTTCTGTTTGCTAAAGACTCTTCAATTCAGCCACACAGCTGGTCTGATATTCTGTAGGCTCTTACTTTGTTTATCAGGCGACAGTGCGGAACTGTATCGAACGCCTTCCGGAAGTCAAGGAAAATGACATCTACCTGGGAGTCAGTATCTAATATTTTCTGTGTCTCATGAACAAATAAAGCGAGTTGGGTCTCACACGATCACTGTTTCTGGGGGCCGACGGTGTATCCCGACTCCTGGGAGCGTGAACGCTTGTGTTCTGCGCAATCCAGTAGTCAGGGGACGGTGGGCGTTGCTTGTGTGTCTTGGAGTGCTGTGACATCAGTATAACACTCGTAGAACTCTAGCTGTAGACGCGACTTTCAGCTGCTGGCTGCCATCGACAGCAGCGATGGCTCGCGGTAGCGTCGACCCATGTGCGCATTGGAGCCTCTGATACATTGCAGTTGATGATAGTTCTAAAGCGTTTTTCACGTGCAATGAGTCTTTGTGCAATGCATTATTTTCTGCTGTTTAAGCATTGTGAGCGTGTTTGCATAGTGTTACACATGCATTATTTTTTGATAATTTACAAGTTTCTTGCATGTCTGTATGCTGTGTGCCGCATTATTTCGGCAATTTACGAGCTGTATGCTTGTCTGTACATCAGTATACTGCAATATGTGTGTGATTTACGAGTAGTTTGCGTGTCTGTACATCAGTGTACTGCATTATTTATGAGTAGTTTGCAGGTCTGTAAACTGTGTATTGTGACCCCAAGAATATCATAGCGAGTGCTTTGTGTCTTTTTAATAAACATACTATGTCAAATCCGTCCCTAAATAAATTGTTCTGGAGTAAATAAAGTACACTCCTTTCTCCCTCCAGCAGCCCAGAACAGGGTGAGTCCTTTTCCCGTCATTTTTATCCTCCAGACAGCCTTCTTGGGTTATGTCATGGGAGGTGCGAAACACCCCCTGGTGTCCTTACTGTGTACTAGGTCAGTTGGACTCCAGACCTCGTCGTGAACACACTTGATGGTGGTATTGCCTCTAACTGTTTAAATAAAGACTGAAAATAAAGACTTATGTCCTTCCCATCCAGCACAGGCTGAGTCCTTTCCCAGTTAGTTCCTATGAAGAGGTGCAGTCAGAGGACTTTCATTAGTGGAGGTAGCCCAAGGGACCTATTTTCCCGCCATTTTCTTAGGTTAGCGGAGGTAGCCGTGGTGTGTTGCATTGTCTTGCTGGAACTTGAACTTCCCACCATTTTCTGGAGTACAGGAGGGGAGGGGGAGGGGAGGATGGAGGCGAGGGGGGAGAGAGGGGGTTAGGTTAGTGGAGTTAACCCAGTCTATCTTCCCACCAAAATTTGAACTTCCCGCCATGACGTCATTGTGACATTGCCATATCTATCACCGCCATCTTGGAACCGCCATCTTGAATAAATTTGGCAACAGTGGAGAGTGGGGCGACGATGTCTTTGCCCCACTACTGCTGTGAGGTCAGATGCCCGTTGCTGTGCAGTACTTACACAGTATGGTCGTGCCCTTACAGCCAAATAAAGGTCCTCTCTTTATGGTGTCGCAAATGGTCAGCCCTGACCTAGTCTTCAAGATACAGTTTCAGTCTCTATGAACTGACGCCACATCCGACAAACAACTCAGCGATTCACATTAAGACATTGGACCACATTAATTTACGACCGTCCTGTTGCATTCTTCTTAGACCCTCCATCGCAGAGAGTTTTGTAGGCGACTCGTATGTGCCATAGTGCACCCTCTGTGACTGTGTACGCAGTAGCTGCAAATGAGGGACTGCTAGGCAAACACTACCCCGTTTGATAGGTGCCCTGACGTCACCACTGCCGCTGTCATCCATTCACCGAAATTCCACCTTCCGTTCCCAATACGATCGTACAGACATCTGTTAACAGATTGTGTGCTTATACCGTGAATTAGACACAGAATGAGGAAGTAGCAGTTTGTTGCTTTAATTTTAGACACTAGAGTATATAAAAACGGAAAACTTCCGAACCGTTCGAGACTGATAATTACTGGTTCGAGTCACATTTGTGGCTTTTTTTTCGTTTTTCGCCAATCATTTCAAATACCTATATCATTGAAATATAAAGTTCATTAAATGTACACCAATTAACATATACCTAATTATCTTTCTCTTAAATGTAAGTTTTCTTATTTGTAATTACATACTGCAAGCAAAATTCCAGTTTTCGTTGCAAACATAAAACCTAAATTACTTATATTACTTATTACTTATATTGTTAATAAATATCGTTTAAATTAAAAAAATTAGAAAGTAAATTTTTGGCGCAAAAATGAAAAACCAAATACTCTTTATTTCGACTGTGTCCATTGTTTTATACCACAACTGTGATCTCACATGAGTCAGACTGATTAGCGTAATAAAACACGGACAATAATAATTTTAACGGCATCGAGCACGCCATACAGATGTGTGTTTTTGTGTTTCTTCTCAATTCACATGCAATTTTTATGAAAGTGTCACTTAAATAGATGTTAATTATCATATATTTGATGCATGTTATATTTAACTGATGATTATTACAATTGAAAGGGAAAAAGCGAAAAAATTACAAAAACAAGAGTGGAACCATTGATTACTACTCTCGAATGCTGCTAAATCCGTTTGCATGCTTATGTACTCATGGAACTTCTATTTTTGTTTAAAATTTCTCTTTCAGCTGCGAATTGAGCCCGGGCCATCCACTTGCAGACATGCATTCTACCACGCAGTCACATAGATCACCACACAAATTTCATAATTTTAGCGAATTAAAGACACACGGATAACTTCAAAAAATGATTAAGACTGAACTCGCAAAATTGTGATGATGGTTCCGCATCAGATGTAGAACATTTCAGAACAAATGAAACTTTGCGCCAGACCAGGACTCGAACATGTATTTCTCACTTGTGGCGAGTGGTCGCCTTAACCAATTCGGCTATTGGAGCACACTTCCAGAAGTGGCTCAAATGTCCATGTGTCCTGGTGTTTACTCTTCCTTGAGTTCGCGCTTTATTAACATGATTCCTGCACAGGACGAGACACTGTTTTCTCTAGTCATTGCCTTGTCATAGCAGGAAATACTCCACTGTTGTGTCTGAGACACTCCGTTGACGATCAACAGCCGCATTAAATTAAGAAAGTAGTCGCAGATTATAATCATGGATCTACATCAGCGACAAACGGGAAATGCAGGTTCGAATCCCCGTCCGGCACAAATTTTCATTTGATCTGATATATCCCACAGCTAATGCAGAACCATAATCGCAGTCTGCGAGTTCATTCTTATCTGAATGCAGCTATTGGTTTCAACACAGTGTCTCAGACACTGCCCTGCAAGAATCCGACTACTATACTGTCTCCTTGTTAGTCTGGCCGTCCCCCAGTTACAATGACGCATCCAGACTACACTGATATGGACATGGATGAAGAAGACGAGAAAGACGATGACGCAAACCCCCCCCCCCCCCCCCACGATCTTCAATGTGGCATACCGGCACTCAAAGATCCCAGAAGGCGTGTGGAACAGACGAGAGGCAGCAGCGACGCTGCACCGCCTTAAGAATAAACGGAGAGGCCGCTCCATGACTGGGGGGCAGCCTGCAAACAGCAGACGCACACCCCCAGAAGAGCAGGTAACTGCTGTCTGCACCACAGGTGGAAAGAGGCGAGCTATGGTAAACACAAGCGTAGTGGATCGTGCATGGACGTCTGTGGTGTTGTGTGTGTGCCCTCTTGTAACGTTTTGTGGTTCCTGGCTGGATGAGGAGAGGGTAGTATTGGAGCTGGGTGGCCGGTTTCCTCTCACTACAACGCAAAATGCACTCGTGGTTAAGATGCACTTTATTACAACTGAGTACTTAACTTCTATGATGTTCAATCTGAAGTTCTATGTTGTCAGTGTCCATATCACAACTATATACAATGATTGATGAAATGTATGATGAGATAAAAGAAATTATTCAGATAGTGAAGGGAGACGAAAATTTAATAGTCATGGGTGACTGGAATTCGACAGTAGGAAAAGGAAGAGAAGCAAACGTAGTAGGTGAATATGGAATGGGGGTAAGAAATGAAAGAGGAAGTCGCCTGGTAAAATTTTACACAGAGCATAACTTAATCATAGCTAACACTTGGTGCAAGAATCATAAAAGAAGGTTGTATACATGGAAGAGGCCTGGAGATACTATAAGTTTAAATGCGAACATTTGTAGGTTAGGCTTTACCGTGACTGTTACTGACATTAAATGAAACAACAAGTTTACTGTTACCAGTCACCGTTTTATTTTTTCCACGACGCGTTTTGAAGGTTTAAACGTCCATCATCGGGTGGATTTACATTAGTTAGTGTTACATATGTGTGTATGTTGTGTTACAACATTTGGAGGAACTTGTGGCACTGCGTAGTGGAGAAACAAGACACTATTTCAGAATATGGTTTTGGATAACTTTTGACAAAAAATTAAACTGATATTTAACGGCAAACTTTAATAAGTAAACTAGAGTACCTCCAGTGGTGACAGGTTCCCCCCACATTTGTAAACAAATATGGCGTCTGGAATCAGCTGGGTGCAAGGTTCGTACAGCAGAAGAGAAGACATAATCGCAAAGTGCAAAGAATATACATTGTAACAACATTATTACAGAATAATCGTTTAAACCATTTGGAGGTGTTTGTTTTGACGTGTCAAATATATGTGTGTGTACTTCAGGTGGTATATAAATCCAATTTTGAAAGGTTAAAACAGCTAAACATTCGTACTCGTTTATGCAATCAGGTGAAATGTTAAAATGGCTTAAACTTCATACTTGCTAATAACAATTAGGTAAAATGTTACAGGTTTGAATTACAGTGACCATATTGGCTACAGCAGTAAAATCATACATAGATGACACTCTTTGAAGAAAGAGAGAGAGAGAGAGAGAGAGAGAGGAAGGAGTGATTATATGAGAGCAAACATTTACATGGCAAGGAGTCTTAAGATTACATGTTGCATATATTAGCTGCCTAAAGGTTGGGGTAATACACTGGTTAATGTTATAAAATATGCAGATAGATATACATTTGCGCCAGTAGTTGATGTACATACAGTTTTAAGCTGACAGGGGGTACAAGCTGTTGGTGTGATGAATTATCTGTGAATGAGGTCAATCTCTTGTACTCTTGGCGGCTGTCAACATTTATGGTAAATATTAGGATATGTGCACGTGTGTGTGTGTGTGTGTGTGTGTGTGTGTGTGTTTGTGTGTGTGTGTGTGTGTGTGTGTGTGTGTGTGTGTGTGTATTTTAAGAGTGTAGGCAGTTGCTGAAAACAGAGATGATACTATTGTAAATATTGTCATTTTTGTCATTTAAGATGGATTCTGGTTGTTTCATTTGGTGTTTGTATATTTGGAGTGTTTCAAGGATGTCTAGTTTTCTGCCTTTTGGTTGGATGTGTAGGATGCTAATACTTGTGTTGTTAACATTGTGTTTTGTTTCATGTAGGTGGGTAGCTATTGCTGATGTGTGGTATTTTTTGTTTTTTAGTGCTGCCGTGTGTTCCTTGAACCTAATCTCAAATGATCTGCCTGTCTGGCCTATGTAGAAGCAGTCACAGGCCAAACATTCAATTTTGTACACACCTGTGTGACGAAGTGGGTTTCGTGTGCCGATGTTGTGGGGTAACTTCTGTCCAATCTTGTTGTCTGTTGTAAAGGATATGCTTATGCCTTTCCGTTTGAAGACATTAGCAATCTGGTACGAAATGTTACCCAGAAAGGGTATCGTATGCAAGACATTATTTTCTTTTTGTTTTTTGTGTTGTGATTGCTTTGCCATTATTGAGTGTTTTAGAGTGTCTATTATGGAGTTTTTATAGCCATTTTCAATAGCTGTTTGTTTTATTATTTCAATTTCTTGATCACGTTTATCTTCTGAGAGTGGTAGTTGGATAGCTCTATTAATCATGTACCGGTATGCTGCCATTTTGTGTGCTGTGGGGTGGCAAGAGGAGTTGTGGAATGTAGTATGTATTGTGGTAGGCTTCCAATAAATTTCAAACTGATGTCTGTTATTCTTTATTGTAATGGTAAGATCTAGGAAATTTATACAGTCATCTTTTTGGTGTTCAACTGTGAATTGTATGCTTTCATGGGAGTTGTTGAAAAACTGATTCAATCTACAAACAAACAGATGGTCTGGCAACGGGCTCAAATCTTTCCGGATTGTTAGCAGAAATATTTATAAGTAACCTAGAAGACAAAATCTTGAATTCCAATCACCACCTCCTCAAAAATATCATCTACTACTACAGATATGTAGATGATATCATAATTTTAATCAAAGGCACTAAAGATGACATCAGTGAGTTGAATCAGTTTTTCAACAACTCCCATGAAAGCATAAAATTCACAGTTGAACACCAAAAAGATGACAGTATAAATTTCCTAGACCTTACCATTACAATAAAGAATAATAGACATCAGTTTGAAATTTATCGGAAGCCTACCACAACACATACTATAATCCACAACTCCTCTTGCCACCCCGCAGCACACAAAATGGCAGCATACCGGTACATGATTAATAGAGCTATCCAACTACCACTCTCAGAAGATAAACGTGATCAAGAAATTGAAATAATAAAACAAACAGCTATTGAAAATGGCTATAAAAACTCCATAATAGACACTCTAAAACACTCAATAATGGCAAAGCAATCACAACACAAAAAACAAAAAGAAAATAATGTCTTGCATACGATACCCTTTCTGGGTAACATTTCGTACCAGATTGCTAATGTCTTCAAACAGAAAGGCATAAGCATATCCTTTACAACAGACAACAAGATTGGACAGAAGTTACCCCACAACATCAGCACACGAAACCCACTTTATCACACAGGTGTGTACAAAATTGAATGTTTGGACTGTGACTGCTTCTACATAGGCCAGACAGGCAGATCATTTGAGATTAGGTTCAAGGAACACATGGCAGCACTAAAAAACAAAAAATACCACACATCAGCAATAGCTACCCACCTACATGAAACAAAACACCATGTTAACAACACAAGTATTAGCATCCTACACATCCAACCAAAAGGCAGAAAACTAGACATCCTTGAAACACTCCAAATATACAAACACCAAATGAAACAACCAGAATCCATCTTAAATGACAAAAATGACAATATTTACAATAGTATCATCTCTGTTTTCAGCAACTGCCTACACTCTTAAAATACACACACACACACACACACACGTGCACATATCCTAATATTTACCATGAATATTGACAGCCGCCAAGAGTACAAGAGATTGACCTCATTCACAGATAATTCATCACACCAACAGCTTGTACCCCCTGTCAGCTTAAAACTGTATGTACATCAACTACTGGCACAAATGTATATCTATCTGCATATTTTATAACATTAACCAGTGTATTACCCCAACCTTTAGGCAGCTAATATATGCAACATGTAATCTTAAGACTCCTTGCCATGTAAATGTTTGCTCTCATATAATCACTCCTTCCTCTCTCTCTCTTTCTTCAAAGAGTGTCATCTATGTATGATTTTACTGCTGTAGCCAATATGATCATTGTAATTCAAGCCTGTAACATTTTACCTAATTGTTATTAGCAAGTATGAAATTTAAGCCATTTTAACATTTCACCTGATTGCATAAACGAGTACGAATGTTTAGCTGTTTTAACCTTTCAAAATTGGATTTATATACCACCTGAAGTACACACACATATATTTGACACGTCAAAACAAACACCTCCAAATGGTTTAAACGATTATTCTGTAATAATGTTGTTACAATGTATATTCTTTGCACTTTGCGATTATGTCTTCTCTTCTGCTGTACGAACCTTGCACCCAGCTGATTCCAGACGCCATATTTGTTTACAAATGTGGCAGTATACATGTGAAGTGTTACGACAGAAAAAGGAACCTGTGACCACTGGAGATACTCTAGTTTACTTATTAAAGTTTACCATTAAATATCAGTTTAATTTTTTGTCATAAGTTATCCAAAACCATATTTTGAAATAGTGTCTTGTTTCTCCACTAGGCAGTGCCACAAGTTCCTCCAAATGTCATAACACAACATACACACATATGTAACACTAACTAATGTAAATCCACCCGATGATGGAGGTTTAAACCTTCGAAACGCGTCGTGGAAAAAAAAACGGTGACTGGTAACAGTAAACTTGTTGTTTCATTTAATAAAGAAGCTATAAGGTTTGAGATAGATTATATAATGGGAAGACAGAGATTTAGGAACCTGGTTTTAAATTGTAAGACATATCCAGGGGCAGATGTGGACTCTGACCACAATCTATTGGTTAAGAACTGTAGATTAAAACTGAAGAAACGGCAGAAAGGTGGGAATTTAAGGAGATTGGGCCTGGATAAACTGACTAAACCAGAGGTTGTACAGAGTTTCAGGGAGAGCATAAGGGAAGAATTGATAGGAATGGGGGAAAGAAATACACTAGAAGAAGAATGGGTAGCTTTGAGGGAAGATATAGTGAAGGTAGCAGAGGATCAATTAGGTAAAAAGACGAGGGCTGGTAGAACTCCTTCGGTAACAGAAGATATATTGAATTTAATAGATGAAAGGAGAAAATATAAAAATGCAGTAAATGAAGCAGAAAAAAAGGAATACAAACATCTCAAAAATTAGAGCGACAGGAAGTGCAAAGTGGCTAATCAGGGATGGTTAGAGGAAAAATGTAAGGATGTAGAGGCATATCTCACTAGGGGTAAGATAGATACTGCCTACAGAAAAACTAAGGAGACCTTTGGAGAAAAGAGAACCACTTGTATGAATATCAAGAGCCAGTCCTGACAAAACTCTACCATCTGGTGAGCAAGATGTATGAGACAGGCGAAATACCCTCAGACTTCAAGAAGAATCTAATAATTCCAATTCCAAAAAAAGCAGGTGTTGACAGATGTGAAAATTACCGAACTATCAGTTTAATATGCTACGGCTGCAAAATGCTAACACGAATTCTTTACAGACGAATGGAAAAACTGGTAGAAGCCAACCTCAGGGAAGACAGCTTTGGATTCCGTAGAAATGCTGGAACACGTGGGGCTATACTGACCCTATGACTTATCTTAGAAAATACACTCATGGAAATGGAAAAAAGAACACATTGACACCGGTGTGTCAGACCCACCATACTTGCTCCGGACACTGCGAGAGGGCTGTACAAGCAATGATCACACACACGGCACAGCGGACACACCAGGAACCGCGGTGTTGGCCGTCGAATGGCGCTAGCTGCGCAGCATTTGTGCACCACCGCCGTCAGTGTCAGCCAGTTTGCCGTGGCATACGGAGCTCCATCGCGGTCTTTAACACTGGTAGCATGCCGCGACAGCGTGGACGTGAACCGTATGTGCAGTTGACGGACTTTGAGCGAGGGCGTATAGTGGGTATGCGGGAGGCCGGGTGGGCGTACCGCCGAATTGCTCAACACGTGGGGCGTGAGGTCTCCACAGTACATCGATGTTGTCGCCAGTGGTCGGCGGAAGGTGCACGTGCCCGTCGACCTGGGACCGGACCGCAGCGACGCACGGATGCACGCCAAGACCGTAGGATCCTACGCAGTGCCGTAGGGGACCGCACCGCCACTTCCCAGCAAATTAGGGACACTGTTGCTCCTGGGGTATCGGCGAGGACCATTCGCAACCGTCTCCATGAAGCTGGGCTACGGTCCCGCACACCGTTAGGCCGTCTTCCGCTCACGCCCCAACATCGTGCAGCCCGCCTCCAGTGGTGTCGCGACAGGCGTGAATGGAGGGACGAATGGAGACGTGTCGTCTTCAGCGATGAGAGTCGCTTCTGCCTTGGTGCCAATGATGGTCGTATGCGTGTTTGGCGCCGTGCAGGTGAGCGCCACAATCAGGACTGCATACGACCGAGGCACACAGGGCCAACACCCGGCATCATGGTGTGGGGAGCGATCTCCTACACTGGCCGTACACCACTGGTGATCGTCGAGGGGACACTGAATAGTGCACGGTACATCCAAACCGTCATCGAACCCATCGTTCTACCATTCCTAGACCGGCAAGGGAACTTGCTGTTCCAACAGGACAATGCACGTCCGCATGTATCCCGTGCCACCCAACGTGCTCTAGAAGGTGTGAGTCAACTACCCTGGCCAGCAAGATCTCCGGATCTGTCCCCCATTGAGCATGTTTGGGACTGGATGAAGCGTCGTCTCACGCGGTCTGCACGTCCAGCACGAACGCTGGTCCAACTGAGGCGCCAGGTGGAAATGGCATGGCAAGCCGTTCCACAGGACTACATCCAGCATCTCCACGATCGTCTCCATGGGAGAATAGCAGCCTGCATTGCTGCGAAAGGTGGATATACACTGTACTAGTGCCGACATTGTGCATGCTCTGTTGCCTGTGTCTATGTGCCTGTGGTTCTGTCAGTGTGATCATGTGATGTATCTGACCACAGGAACGTGTCAATGAAGTTTCCCCTTCCTGGGACAATGAATTCACGATGTTCTTATTTCAATTTCCAGGAGTGTAGATAAAGGAAAGGCAAACCTACGTTTCTAGCATTTGTAGACTTAAAGAAAGCTTTTTACAATGTTGACTGAAATATTCTCTTTCAAATTCTGCAGGTGGCAGGGGTAAAATACAGGGAGCAAAAGGCTATTTATACTTTATACAGAAACCAGATGGCAGTTATAAGAGTCGAAGGGTATGAGAGGGAAGCAGTGGTTGGGATGGGAGTGAGACAGGTTTGTAGCTTATCCCCAATGTTATTCAATCTGTATACTGAGCAAGCCGGCCGAAGTGGCCGTGCGGTTAAAGGTGCTGCAGTCTGGAACCACAAGACCGCTACGGTCGCAGGTTCGAATCCTGCCTCGGGCATGGATGTTTGTGATGTCCTTAGGTTCGTTAGGTTTAACTAGTTCTAAGTTCTAGGGGACTAATGACCTCAGCAGTTGAGTCCCATAGTGCTCAGAGCCATTTGAACCATTTTTTATACTGAGCAAGCAGTAAAGGAAACAAAAGAAAAATTTGGAGTAGGAATTAAAATCCATGGAGAAGAAATAAAAGCTTTAAGGTTCGCCGATGACATTGTAATTCTGTCAGAGACAGCAAAGGACCTGGAAGAGCAGCTTAACGGAATGGACAGTGTCTTGAAAGGAGGATATAAGATTAACATCAACAAAAGCACAACGAGGATAATGGAATGTAGTCGAATTAAATCGGGTGATGCTGAGGGTATTAGATTAGAAAATGAGACGCTTAAGGCAGTAGATGAGGTTTGCTATTTGGGGAGCAAAATAACTGATGATGGTCGAAGTAGAGAGGATATAAAATGTAGACTGGCAATGGCAAGGAAAGCGTTTCTGAAGAAGAGAAATTTGTTAACAAAGAGTATAGATTTAAGTGTCCGGAAGTCGTTTCTGAAAGTATTTGTAGGGAGTGTGGCCACGTATGGAAGTGAAATGTGGACGATAAATAGTTTGGACAAAAAGAGAATAGAAGGTTTCGAAATGTTTTGCTACAGAAGAATGCTGAAGATTAAATGGATAGATTACATAACTAATGAGGAGGTATTGAATAGATTTAGGGAGAAGAGAAATTTGTGGCACACCTTGACTTGAAAAAGAGTTCGGTTGGTAGGACATGTTCTGAGGCATCAAGGGATCACCAATCTAGTATTGGAGGGCAGCGTGGAGGGTAAAAATCGTAGAGGGAAACCAAGAGATGAATACACTAAGCAGATTCAGAAGGATGTAGGTTGCAGTAGGTACTGGGAGATGAAGAAGCTTGCACAGGATAGAGTAGCATGGAGAGCTGCATCAAACCAGTGTCTGGACTGAAGACCACAACAACAACAACATACGATGACTAACGGTCCCTCGTTGCTAGCTAAGCTAGGAGGCGACGACTGTCACTGTGGAAGACTAGAGCACAGAGCGACGTATTGAGGTACAATGCGAACTGAGTCCCGTTGCGACGGACTGAGGTACAGAGACTGAGAAATTAAGAGATGAAGAGTCTGAGACAGCTCGGTCGGCGGCAGTGGCGGCGACTTCGGCGGCGGCCTGTATCCACGCTGTCTCGGGGGCCTTACCGGCGCGTAGCCTGGGGCCGTGTCTTGGACTTCTCTTGCCAATGGCACACCTAGTTCAGCGCCTGCTATACAATGTTTCCTAGGGCCGGCCGGTCCGCTGGTGAAGGTGTACGCCAGCACGTATGGCGTCCAAAAACGTTGTCCCCTCTGCGTAACCTGCAGCTGACATCAGCACTAAGAGCAGTTGGAAGACGGTGAAATCTAGACACGCGAATTGTTATGCGCAAACTGCCAAGGAAACAAGTGTTCTCCAGGCTACAACCGGCTCTCGGTTCCTGGTGCCGTCGGCGGCGGGGAGGGGGGAGAGGGAGCCGACTAACAAGGAGGCCACAAAGCGGTCGGATTTTTGCAGTGCATTGCGTTGACGATCAACAGCCGCATTCATTTAACAATGAGCTTCTTCCACAATAAGTATCTAGGTGTTCTGTCATACCTGCAAACTCAGAGTGCCAGTAACTTCCAAATTTCGTGTGTGTTGTAACGTAACAAATTATTAAAAGTTGTCACCTTACATTGAAAGCGTAGCTTGCCGCGGAGCCGGGAGGGGAGCTGATTTTGGTTCTCACGCTCGCACAGCTTGTAAGTAGGCTGTTTATGTGTCTGTATGTTGGCAGCGCTACTAGCGCTCTGCATTTATAACTCTGACAGCGCTGTGTGCACTCTGTAAGAGACTCTGTGGCTGGTCGGACTAGCAGTTGGAAGTTAATCGCCAGCAGTGATGGAGGTTAGAGGTCAATAAAATGTTCAAATGTGTGTGATATCTTATGGAACTTAACTGCTAAGGTCGTCAGTCCCTAATTTTTTTTTTTTTTTTTTTTTTTTTTTTTTGTCATCAATCTACTGACTGGTTTGATGCGGCCCGCCACGAATTCCTTTCCTGTGCTAACCTCTTCATCTCAGAGTAGCACTTGCAACCTACGTCCTCAATTATTTGCTTGACGTATTCCAATCTCTGTCTTCCTCTACAGTTTTTGCCCTCTACAGCTCCCTCTAGTACCATGGAAGTCATTCCCTCATGTCTTATCAGATGTCCTATCATCCTGTCCCTTCTGCTTATCAGTGTTTTTCACATATTCCTTTCCTCTCCGATTCTGCGTAGAACCTCCTCATTCCTTACCTTATCAGTCCACCTAATTTTCAACATTCGTCTATAGCACCACATCTCAAATGCTTCGATTCTTTTCTGTTCCGGTTTTCCCACAGTCCATGTTTCACTACCATACAATGCCGTTCTCCAGACGTACATCCTCAGAAATTTCTTCCTCAAATTAAGGCCGATATTTGATATTAGTAGACTTCTTTTGGCCAGAAACGCCTTTTTTGCCATAGCGAGTCTGCTTTTGATGTTCTCTTTGCTCCGTCCGTCATTGGTTATTTTACTGCCAAGGTACCAGAATTCCTTAACTTCATTGACTTCGTGACCATCAATCCTAATGTTAAGTTTCTCGCTGTTCTCATTTCTACTACTTCTCATTACCTTCGTCTTTCTCCGATTTACTCTCAACCATATCGTGTACTCATTAGACTGTTCATTCAGTTCAGCAGATCATTTAATTCTTCTTCACTTTCACTCAGGATAGCAATGTTATCAGCGAATCGTATCATTGATATCCTTTCACCTTGTATTTTAATTCCACTACCGAACCTTTCTTTTATTTCCATCATTGCTTCCTCGATGTACAGATTGAAGAGTAGTTGTCTTACACCCTTCTTAATACGAGCACTTCGTTCTTGATCAAATGGTTCAAATGGCTCTGAGCACTATGGGACTCAACTGCTGTGGTCATAAGTCCCCTAGAACTTAGAACTACTTAAACCTAACTAACCTAAGGACATCACACACATCCATGCCCGAGGCAGGATTCGAACCTGCGACCGTAGCGGTCGTGCGGTTCCAGACTGTAGCGCCTTTAACCGCTCGGCCACTCCGGCCGGCCATTCTTGATCGTCCACTCTTATTATTCCCTCTTGGTTGTTGTACATATTGTATATGACCCGTCTCTCCCTATAGCTTACCCCTACTTTTTTCAGAATCTCGAACAGCTTGCACCATTTTGTATTGTCGAACGCTTTTTCCAGGTCGACAAATCCTATGAAAGTGTCTTGATTTTTCTTTAGCCTTGCTTCCATTATTAGCCGTAACGTCAGAATTGCCTCTCTCGTCCCTTTACTTTTCCTAAAGGCAAACTGATCGTCACCTAGCGCATTCTCAATTTTCTTTTTCATT
The DNA here is from genome assembly GCF_021461395.2 of Schistocerca americana. Lineage (NCBI taxonomy): Eukaryota > Metazoa > Arthropoda > Insecta > Orthoptera > Acrididae > Schistocerca > Schistocerca americana. The sequence continues at coordinate 311,991,110 of NC_060120.1, read as the reverse complement.
CTTCTGTATATTATTCTTGTAAGCAGCTTCGATGCATGAGCTGTTAAGCTGATTGTGCGATAATTCTCGCACTTGTCAGCTCTTGCTGTTTTCGAAATTGTGTGGATGATGCTTTTCCGAAAGTCAGATGGTATATCGCCAGACTCATATATTCTACACACCAACGTGAATAGTCGTTTTGTTACCACTTCTCCCAATGATTTTAGAAATTCTGATGGAATGTTATCTATCCCTTCTGCCTTATTTGACCGTAAGGCCTCCAAAGCTCTTTTAAATTCCGATTCTAATACTGGATCCCCTATCTCTTCTAAATCGACTCTGTTTCTTCTTCTATCACATCAGACAAACTTCACCCTCATAGAGGCTTTCAATGTATTCTTTCCACCTATCTGCTCTCTCCTCTGCATTTAACAGTGGAATTCCCGTTGCACTCTTAATGTTGCCACCGTTGCTTTTAATGTCACCAAAGGTTGTTTTGACTTTCCTGTATGCTGAGTCCGTCCTTCCGACAATCATATCTTTTTCAATGTCTTCACATTTTTCCTGCAGCCATTTCGTCTTAGCTTCCCTGCACTTCCTATTTATTTCATTCCTCAGCGACTTGTATTTCTGTATTCCTGATTTTCCCGGAAGATGTTTGTACTTCCTCCTTTCATCAATCAACTGAAGTATTTCTTCTGTTACCCATGGTTTCTTCGCAGCTACCTTCTTTGTACCTATGTTTTCCTTCCCAACTTCTGTGATGGCCCTTTTTAGAGATGTCCATTCCTCTTCAACTGTACTGCCTACTGCGCTATTCCTTATTGCTGTATCTATAGCGTTAGAGAGCTTCAAACGTATCTCGTCATTCCTTAGTACTTCCGTATCCCACTTCTTTGCATATTGATTCTTCCTGACTAATGTCTTGAACTTCAGCCTACTATTCATCACTACCATATTGTGATCTGAGTCTATATGTGCTCCTGGGTACGCCTTACAACCCAGTATCTGATTTCGGAATCTCTGTCTGACCATGATGTAATCTAATTGAAATCTTCCCGTATCTCCCGGCCTTTTCCAAGTATACCTCCTCTTCTTGTGATTCTTGAACAGGGTATTCGCTATTACTAGGTGAAACTTGTTACAGAACTCAATTAGTCTTTCTCCTCTTTCATTCCTTGTCTCAAGCCCATATTCTCCTGTAACCTTTTCTTCTGCTCCTTCCCCTACAACTGCATTCCAGTCGCCCATGACTATTAGATTTTCGTTCCCCTTTACATACTGCATTACCCTTTCAATATCCTCATACACTTTCTCTATCTGTTCAGCTTGCGACGTCGGCATGTATACCTGAACTATCGTTGTCGGTGTTGGTCTGCTGTCGATTCTGATTAGAACAACCCGGTCACTGAACTGTTCACAGTAACACACCCTCTGCCCTACCTTCCTATTCATAACGAATCCTACACCTGTTATACCATTTTCTGCTGCTGTTGATATTACCCGATACTCATCTGACCAGAAATCCTTGTCTTCCTTCCACTTCACTTCACTGACCCCTACTATATCTAGATTGAGCCTTTGCATTTCCCTTCTCAGATTTTCTAGTTTCTCTACCACGTTCAAGCTTCTGACATTCCACGCCCCGACTCGTAGAACGTTATCCTTTCGTTGGTTATTCAATCTTTTTCTCATGGTAACCTCCCCCTTGGCAGTCCCCTCCCGGAGATCCGAATAGGGGGACTATTCCGGAATCTTTTGCCAATGAAGAGATCATGACACTTCTTCAAATACAGGCCACATGTCCTGTGGATACATGTTGCGTGTCTTTAATGCAGTGGTTTCCATTGCCTTCTGCATCCTCATGTCGTTGATCATTGCTGATTCTTCCGCCTTTAGGGGCAATTTCCCACCCCTGGGACAAGAGAGTGCCCTGAACCTCTATCCGTTCCTCCGCCCTCTTTGACAAGGCCGTTGGCAGAACGAGGCTGACTTCTTATGCCGGAAGTCTTCGGCCGCCAATGCTGATTATTTAACAAAATTTAGGTAGTGGCGGGGATCGAACCCGTGACCTAAGACGTTTTGATTATGAATCAAAGACGCTACCCCTAGACCCTAGACCCTAAGCTTACACACTACTTAACGTAAATTATCCTAAGGACAAACACAAACACCCCTGCCCCAGGGAGGATTAGAGGTCAATAATTAGCTGTGTTGGAGGTTTGCAGTATTAGTGCTAGCGGACGATCTGGACGTTTGTCCGTCATGGAAATGTAATTTGTCGATGATTATATAATTTTTGGAACTGGATGTCATGCACGATTATATAATTTTTTAACTGGTTGTCATATTATTAAGGTAAATACATTGTTTGCTCTGCAACAAAATTTTCTTTTGATAACCATATACCTATGAGTAGTTAGAGCCTTCAGTAGTTAGAATCTTTTATTTAGCTGGCAGTATTGGTGCTTGCGACATTGCTGTAGTTCGTGTAATGAAGATTTTTGTGAGGTAAGTGACTTATGAAATGTATAGGTTATTGTTAGGATTTCTTCTTATTCAGGGCCTTTCTTTTGAGTCAATTTGAAAGCAATCAGATCGCCTTACCGTTGAATATTGTGGGTAATTAATGAATAGGAAGTCTGAGTTGTGATTGTCGGAGCAAATTCTGTAGGTCAGTGTCGAAATGATAAGAATAAGTAAAGAGAAAGCAGGCTCAGAACGTTTAGTTTCACTCAGCAGTTTCAAAATCAAATAATGTAGAAGTTTCGCCTTCTCAGTGATTTCTATTTGAATAAAAAAATTTTGTAAAGAAGTTTCAAGGTGACGCTGGCTACTGGGCCAGGCTAGACGTCTACTTGCTTAAGGTCCGCCACACACGTTCCGGTATACCTGTCAGGTAAACCTGCACAGGTATACCGGAGAGGTATTAAGGCTGGAACACACATACACAATGGCAAACCGGAAGATTTTAATTCAGTCTGTCGATAAATGGTGAGCACACAAGAAGACGACGCGATCGCGTTAGTCGGTTTGTTAACGGCCATGAAGTGTAAAAGAAAGCAAAAACGAAAAACGTGGTGTAGAGAGCGGCCTACAAAGAGAAATGAATACACTCATACGAGATTAGTAAGAGAGTTATGTTCAGATCCTTCCGATTACCGTAATTATTTGCGGATGCATGAGGATGCCTACCAAAAACTATTGTCACTTGTGACTCCTTTAAGACAAAGGAAAAATACCGCTGTGAGAACTTCTGTTTCTGCCCATGAAAGACTGACAGCTACTCTGAGGTTTCTTGCAACGGGTCGATCGTACGAATGTCCCCAATATTCTACTATAGTATCACCCCAAGTTCTCGGCAAAATAATTCCAGAGACATGTGACGCCATTTACAATGTGCTGAAAGAAGTGTATCTTCAGGTATGTATAATAAATACACACATCTTTTAATTTTTTTATTCTTAGTAACTCTTTTTACAATTCAAAGATAAAATTTTAATTGAGGCAAAGTAGTGAGTAATACATGAAATTAGAAAAATAATTGAAAATTTGGTAGTATTTGTCAATTAAGACCATAGAAAAATTAAAAATGCCTCAAAAATCGTAGGTAAGTAAGTAGCTGCTGAGTGTGGAAGTGGACGTTCTTGATTGGTTGCAAGTCCTGCAGGCGCTGTTTGTTGTGTAGGGTGGGACTTGGTGAGCTCGTACTTGAGCTGGGTCTGCTTTGATACTCGAAGCTGTATGAACTCGGTGGCAAGTGAAGCATTCCCATTTCAGCTTCATGCAGGAGGTCACTGATTCTTTTTTTCAACAATCAAACGCTGGCGTTTTTCCTGTGTCCTCATTCTCATTTCGATAGATTTTCCCAATAGATCATTCTTGTCATCTTGGGGCGAAGGCTTTTTAAAATGATCTCTCACTGGTAGCAGAACATCATTGGTCAATTTCACATTTTTTCTTTTTTTTGTCAAATTAGGTCGTGATATCGGGAGTTCTTTGGAATTTTGAGGACTCACGTTTTTCTCTGAGGGTTCTTCACTTCTGGGTGTTTGTGGGGCAGCATCCTCGAGTCCATCCTTAAGGAAGTATTTCATTAGACCCTAAAAGTCATTTACCCTGGTTTTATTGTTTATATCAGGAATATAATTTAAAATACGACCAAACTACAAGATAAAGACAACACAAACGTTCTTTAAAAGCTTTTGAAGAAATAGTTTCACTGTAGTATTGTAAAATACTATTTCTTATTTTCTTTATAGCCCAACCTTTTAAACAAGCATTGGTTCTGTGTTATATAATATGTTATTTTTATTTTGCTTGTAAAACTAAATTTATAAAACCTGTTGCAATCATCATAGCTATACATTCACAGTGTGAAAAAATTTGCTGTTGTTTCAGTTTCCTGACTCCGCTGAGAAATGGAAAGTTATTGGTTCAAACGGCTCTGAGCACTACGGGACTTAACATCTGAGGTCATCAGTCCCCTAGAACTTAGAACTACTTAAACCTAACTAACCTAAGGACATGACACACATCCATGCCCGAGGCAGGTTGCGAACCTGCGACCGTAGCGGTCGCGCGGTTCCAGACTGAAGCGCCTAGAACCGCTCGGCCACATCGGCCGGCGGAAAGTTATTGCTAAAACATTTGAAGACAGATTGTCCTGGTGCCATGGATGGTAAACATATAGTCATAGTTCCCACAGCGAATACCGAATCTTTTTATTTCAACTACAAAGGCAGACATAGCGTAATACTTCTTGCAATAGTGGATGCTAATCATCGGTTCCTTGTAGTGGGTTTTGGAACTAATGGACGTGTTTCTGAAGGAGGCGTTCTTCAGAATAATAAATATTATGAACAGTTAGAGAGTAATGAGCTCAAACTTCCAAAGCCATGCAATGTTACAGAAAATTTGGAAAATGTACCTTACGTATTTGTGCAAAATGACGCCTTTCCTCTTACTCATAATATCATGAAGCCTTTTCGACAAGCGCAACTAGATCCAGCTAGTAAAGAAATTTACAACTACCGCATTTCAAGTGCAAGACACGTTGTCAAAAATTGTTTTGGAATACTTGCATCCAGATTCCGTATGTTCCACACTCAAATCAATTTGGAACCAGAGGACACAATAAAAGTGGTGATGACAACATATGCATTGCATAATTTTTGATGGAACAACATCCAAGCTTTTATGATCCTCCAAACAGTACCTATAAGGAGACGTACGATGCAACTACTGCCATTACATGTTTGGATACCTCGGAATCAAATATGATCGCACTGAAACGTCTGAACCGCGGGAACTTAACATCTGCTCATAAATAGCTTAAAATGGGTTCACTTCATACTTCATGAATGAAGGCAAAGTTCCATGGCAAGACAATAGGGTTCTTCGAAACAAAAAATAAACTAAAAGAAGAAGTTTGGTCTTAAAAAGTTGATATTCATAAAGTTCAAAACATTTTGCATTAATTAATAAAAATGTGAACTCTAAATATAAACTTTCCATTTGTAAATACAAAATGTAGTTTAATAAATTAAATTAAATTAAATGAGTATTATAAATAATCTGAGTACTTGCTTCGTCTGATCTCACATCCATCCAGGAGTATCTTGATCGCCAAGAAAATCGAACAAATCTAAGTACCACAACATTGCCTGTTGAAGCTCCCGATTTCATTGACATGTCACGTTTCTTCTTCTCTTTACATACATGACTTCGTAAATTATTTAGTTTTTTAACTGCAGACTGCTTTGTAGCACCGGGTTCTAACTCCTTCAGTTTAATAACAAGTCTTTCATAGGCTGCATCTCTCTTTTCACGATCGTATTCTTTACTTTTCACCTGCCACAGACAAGGTTCCAACCTACACATTTCGATAAAATCGTCTGTCACTTGGTTACGTTTTCGATTTGACATGCTGATCACGAGAGTTGAGCATTACCGTGCTTGTAGTCAGTAGTTAACATTGTTATACACGTAAACACAAAGACAACCGACGCTCCCTACTCCGGTTGCTAGCCCCAGCTAACCACAAACCTGTACAGGCGTGTCGGAGTGACACACATACACACTCAAGTCTACACGTCCGCGCAGTTAGAAAGAATTTAATTTTGATTCTTTTCGGTCTCCTGCGCAGGTCGCTACGCATGTACAGTTTGGCCTGCGGCTGGCACACACGCTCCGGTTTCGCTGTACAGGTCACCTGTACAGGTTTACCTGAGAGGTATACCAGAACGGGTGTGGCGGGCCTGAGCGATAATACGGGACAAAAGCTTTACCGGTGCATTTAACTTAGACAGCATTGGCCAGTCAGCTGGCCCATATAACCTGCAGCGATGTGAAGAGCTGTAGCTACAATCGCACCAAAAAGTATTGGCACAGTTACATTTTAGTAGTTGTGGGTTAAACGAAACATATATTTCAGCACAGAACCCAGACAGGTGCCACCTTACACTAGATAGGTTACAAATATGCCCAAATCACCTGTCCATAAAGTAACGTACAGTGTTATTAGAATAAACATCGCTCTTCTGCACACGCGTATGAATCGGACAGTGTGTTCTTTTCTTCATTGATGTTCACCTTCTAATAGCTGGTGTGCGTCCCTTTAGCATCTATAACAGCACGTAAACGCCTAGGAATGCTTTGTATTAAATTCCGGGTGATATCAGGGGTAATTTTCGACCATTCCTCCAAGTCGTTTTTACCGGACGGTCGCCATTTTGTGACTTGTGTGTCAAGATGAGCCCACAGGTCCGTAAAGGGGTTCAAATCAGTGCTCTGAGGTGGTGTCAGAAACCTTCTGGGTGCATTGTACAGTAACCACTTCCGGGTTTTCATGGCGGTATGCCGGCCGGTGTGGCCGTGCGGTTCTAGGCACTTCAGTCTGGAACCGCGTGACCGCTACGGTCGCAGGTTCGAATCCTGCCTCGGGCATGGATGTGTGTGATGTCCTTAGGTTAGTTAGGTTTAAGTAGTTTTAAGTTCTAGGGGACTGATGACCACAGATGTTAAGTCCCATAGTGCTCAGAGCCATTTGAACCATGGCGGTATGTTTTGGGTCGATGTATCTCATATGATCCATTGTACCATGGCTTACAGCTATATTTCCAACGCCGGACGCCACCATACAGCCCCTGACCATGATACCGCTCTCACCGTCTTTGACTGTGGGATGCATGTGTTTGATGTCGAGGTGCGTATTTGACTTGGGCCAAACTCTTTCTTGCATCAAATCCGAACACAATGAACTTCGATTCGTCGCTAAATATCACAGTGTTCCAAAACTCCATCGGCTTGCTGATGTAGTCCTTGGCAACTGCAGGCGTTTCTGCCGGTTAATTTCCGATATGTATGGCTTTTTCCTGGGAGAACGTCCATGCATGTCAGCCTCATTCGTCACATTCCGTATAGTTTGAACACTAACCGTCTTGGAGGACGTTGTCTGAACAACCTCAGCAATAGTTGCTGCACTTGTAGCAGGTCCCTTACGCGCAAGTGCGATGATACGGCGACGCTCTCGAGTTGCAAGCACTTTTGGACGTCCAGGACGACATTTATTCACTATTGCTCCAGTTACTTTATGAATGATGGCTCGTACCGTGGTGTAGCTAACAGACACCTCTGCTCCGCTTTATCGATAGCTTCTCCCTTGTGAATGGAGCAATACCACTCTGTCACGCAACGCCAATGAATGTCCCTTTTTTTCGGCCCCATGCTGACCACTATCGCGCAATACAGCAACATACTAGCGACTGGGCCGTCAACAACACGCAGTGTCTATTGCGTCAGCAGATGGCGTTACGGTACCTGAAAACCCAGCAATATACCGAGAAGCCACACACTGTGCCAGTACTTTTTGTGAGCAGAGATACATGTTTGCCCTTAACACTGCATTTCTTTGTTAATGTTAGACTGTGGGCAGAATTGTAATGTCTGGTATGTGAGGTAGCACGTACATGTGCTGTATACCGGAAGGTGCGCCGTTTGTAACCAGCAACGATAAATACGCACGTGTGCCAATACTTTTTGGTGCTATTGTAGTTAAGACGTAAAAAGAGACGAGTATAGAAACACTAAAGCTTCGAATGTAATTTATTTTTTTAACAGAACGAAATAATCGTGGAAAAATTCTTTTTAGGGGACCTGACGGAAACCATAACATGCTTTTATTCTTAGCTAGCATAGTATTGTAATTAAAAACGAGAGTGATAAAATTCCCTGCTTAAAAAAAGGGTAATTTTTCTGCGTGAACTACATGTGACGCAAAAGCGTACTGCAGGGATTTCACAGTATAGTTAGATATTGAAGTCATTGAAGGTAAACACGTACAGTCAGTTGTCTGGTAATCTCTGAGCTCTCCCCATAGCTGAAGCCGAGGAATACATTCCAGTACTGGAACATTCATCTGCTATATTGAGAACGAGGCGCTCAACAATAGAATCCACGAAGCCATCGAAACGCCACTTTTTCATCTACTTTTTTAGGACATACTGTTGCGCATCACGCCAGCGTTCGGCAGTGACGTGTGACAAAACTTCGTGCATTAGTGCAGTACGTCTGGCAGCTTAAATGTATTGTTATTTCTCGCGACAAATCCCTTAAGTCGATCCAGATCGGTTCTAATCGCTTGATATTGAAGTGGTACGGTAGTAACTGTAAAAATGCAGCCTTTGTACGGTATGCTGGACGCAATGAAAATTGGTTTCCATGTTCCTGCGACGCTTCTCACATTTGACTCGTGTAAGATCACATCTGTGGTACAGAACAATGGACATTACGGGTAGCAGAAACTGTCTAGTTAAAACCGACAGCGATATTTCAGTTCTGAATGATTGGTGTTTGTTTGGTCTCGTTTACAACAGGCGATTTTTTATTTTTAACTAATAACCGAGTAAAAAACCGAAATATTAATTGGCCATAGCGGCACTGCCAAAATTTTTCGTTTGTAAATAACACATTTTTAAAAAAAAAGGAGCGATTTTTATTTGTAAAAGTTGCGTTGGTTTGAAATATAGCGTTTATGATAAAAGCGATTAGTGCTATTTTAATAACAATGACGACAGAAACGAGCAACAAACATAGGGCGTGAGAATTGTTACAGCATTGCTGAAACAATAATGTAGGTCTCGGGACATTAATTGTATTCCGGAACGCCACCAACCGAGGTCTGGAAATATTTTTACGAAGTGATGTAGCAATGAAGTGCAACGCTTGATTTACTTCAAGAGATTAAAGTTTGTCTGCCATTTCTAGAAACAATAAAGGGGAAAATTCGCTGCTGGTTTACAATGAAACCAGAAAGTAGCTGATCGGCTGCTCGTGCCTGCCTTTATTTGCTTGTAAACGGACAAATTAAATTGACTATTCGTCATTCCCAAGTAGTGGTATGGTCCCCGATTACAATACAATTTTTGAGCAGAGTAAATACTGCTAATTTTTTGTCATATTCAATCACTTTTCGAGTAAAGCAGCGAACGGTGGATTGGCTAAATTTTCTTTTATTTGCCTATTTAATTTGATATTTTGATTCTATGTATCTTGAAACTGAATGAGTCAATTTTTTTTAAATCTTGGTTCGACTCCTATGTTTGTTACGGGAAATAGTTTGAACAAAACGCCGAAAATCGGTTATCTCAGAAATTGAATATTTTGAGGCCTCTCATAGTCAAGTTAAACTGACATCAAAAGAAAAACGATTTGACCGAAAACCAGTTCTTTCAGCGATAACCGTAATGGCAATTGGACATAGACCAAATAATGGTACAAGATTTTTCCTTTTTGTCCCAAAAATTATTAGTAATGTTTTCTTACTTTAATTAATCTTTATTACCGATCTTTTATAACATTTCGACAATTAAGGATTTATATTTGCAATCAAAACTGGAATTTTTGCGCGCAATATGTAATTAGAAACAATATGTTCATTTTCCATAAAAAGTGATGATTAGATATCTGTTAACTGGCATACATTTGGTGAGCTTTTTATTTAAATGATGTAAGTATTCGAAATAAAAGAAAAAATAAAAGAACCGCATTTTCATTTGCATTGATTCTCCTTTCGTCGTCGTGGCTTCCTCCCAGCTCCGTTTGAAGTTTTATTTGTGTCATCGTTATCCACATTCGTCCTGCTATACTATCGAGAACGAAACTGGCGGACCTTGCACCGTCGTCTTCCGTCCTGTTCTGCATCCTCACTCTCTCTTATCGATTTTCTGGCACGAACAAACATTCCCTTTCCAACCCGTTTATGTTCGTTTTGAAAGCATATAATTCCTTATTTTTGACAGAATACATGTATTTTGAATATTTATTTGCTTTGTATACGTCTTTCTTTTGAAGTTCATAGTTCTTTCTCATAGAACACAGATTTACTTCAAAACCATTACAACTTTAATTTAGAACCGTCTGCTACATCTAGATCTTCAAGCGCAACATTTTGCTCGCACTCTTCTAGTTTGCACGTATTTGTGGATAACATTTCAAACAGTGTTACGATGTTTTTCATGTTCATATCTCGTATCTCTTCGTTACTTACAGTTTAAAGTTCTAAAAATGCTATTGTTGAAGTGACATCTGTTTGCCTTCCGCGTGCGTATCCGCTACTACCTCAAACAATATTGGAAGGTCGCTCAGTGGCTCAGAATTGGAAATGACTGATACTTCTAATACGGTATCTTCTGATTCTCTGGATAATTTCCTTCTGCATTTACTGCTTCCTCTCCTGAGTCGTCATAACCATACTATCATTTTTCAATGGCTGGATTATATACATAACTAATGAGGAGGCGCTAAATAGGATTGGGGAGAAGAGAGGGTTGTGGCACAACTTGACTAGAAGGGGGGATCGGTTGGTAGGACATGTTCTGAGGCATCAAGGGATCACCAATTCAGTATTGGAGGGCAGCGTGGAGGGTAAAAATCGTAGAGGGAGACGAAGAGATGAATACACTAAGCAGATTCAGAGGGATGTAAGTTGCAGTAGGTACTGGGAGATTAAGAAGCTTGCACAGGATAGAGTAGCATGGAGAGCTGCATCAAACCAGTCTCAGGACTGAAGACCACAACAACATATTGTTACCAATGGGTTTCGTCACTTACTGTATTGTCACGTGTTGCGTTACTACTCGCTAACTGCTTTTGAACCTTAATGCATATTATTGCCTAATTTTTGAACTTTTTTCGTCTGATTTTTGTGTTATGTCTCCCGTTTTTTATAATTCGGAATTGCACATTTTGCACCTGTGTTCCATGGCGGGGACGAGCTGAAACTAATCTAATACTTCTCTGGACCCTATCCTCTGTCTACCGTTTTCGCACCATGGTCTAGGCATTTCTTCCTCCTCTCGGTGTGATGTATTGTCTCTCATCGTGCATAAAATTTCTGCGCTGTCATCTCCATACTGCGTTTATACTCTTATTAATCGTTTTTCTCTCACTGGCCTGTCCAAATAAATGTTTAATTCTTGTGAATTTTCCAACTAAACAACTAATAACCCTTCCGTCTGTCTACGGTATGTTCGTAGGCTCAGTTCATCCCTGACCTTTCCTTGCGTTTCCGCTGACCAGCATTTCTTTACGAAAGATTCTTCAAACTCGTTGTACGCCATCCCTGTCTAAATTCAGAGAAGCTGCCCAGTTGGCTGCGCCTTCCATCTGCATCACCGCGATTTTTTTTTCTGGTGTTGCTCTTTTAAGCCTGCTGATCTGCCGGCCGCGGTGGCCGAGCGGTTGTAGGCGCTTCAGTCTGGGACCACTCGGCTGCAATGGTCGCAGGTTCGATGTGATGTCCTTAGGTTAGTAAGGTTTAAGTAGTTCTAAGTTCTAGGGGACTTATGACCTAAGATGTTGAGTCCCATAGTGCTCTGAGCCATTTGAACCATTTGTTTCAATATCCCTTGTTGATTATATTGTACTAAATAAAGCCAGCAGTATTTTATTTTTGTATCACGCAAAAATCACATACTTTTGTGAAGTGTTTTCAATAGTACAATAAACGAACTGTTAGACTGCTCAATTTTACGTTCTGAAAAATTATAGTATCTCTGTGGAAAGCAAATTTTCACATAAAACTAATTTCCGGGGTTTAAACTCGCATATAAAAACTGAACTCGACAGTCAGAAAAAGAAAGGCTGCAAAATTAACATTCAGTACTGAGATCTACATTTTTCTTTACCACCACTCAGAACACATTTAATTTTAACTAACACTTCAAGTCTTTTGTTGGAGAAACAGAAAGGTGCTCATCACCATTGTCCTGAAGTTCTTCCTCTGAATGGTCCTCTTGTTCGCTAGCACAATTCTGATCACTAGCTATTGAAAAATCGTTATTTTCTTTGTCTACTTCTTGTTCTGTGTAATTGACATCATTCTCCATTTCATTTTATCGAAGTCAGAGTGCGTAAAATTTGTCACATTCTTGCGAACACATTTTGTACTGAACTGACGAAAACAGGTGCGTAGTTCACGAGGCGCGGTCCAGGAAACCCCATCACATGTCAACAAGAAGTCAGTAACAATCAAATAAGGCGATAACGCAACTGACAATAATAATTTGTAGGTTGGTGATTAAAGGAGGCTAGGTGGTGTATTAAACCATTCCACCATAACTGACCTACGAGAGCGACTCAGAAAATTCTGACGTGGTCTGAGAGACCACACCTCGTGAGTTAAGAGTTAGTCATTAGTATTGCCAATAGCGTCTGCATTATGGCCTCTAGTACAGGAATGTGTAGGTTCTCGTTCTATCTTAACTCCCCTTATCTTGTCAATTTTCTTGCCGCGCACACGAAACGAGTGCACTTCTGTCTTGCAGTTCCCCTATCTCATGCAAAAAATAAGATTATGTTGGCACTAATTCCCGACATTTCTGCAATTCCTGAATCTGCTTCTACCGTTGTCTTAGCCACGACAATTTCGGTTCCCAGCTTGTATAACTTAAAAGTAGTCTCACTACCCGTATCGATATTTTTCTACATATACATCTATACCAACCACCATACGATGCGTGGCGGATAGCATCCTTCACCATAGAAATAAACCTGATGTAAAAAAAACATAAGCGCGGTGATTGATCAGCAGCCGTAACTCTCGTACACTGGTGTTACTCCGCTTTTGGAGCAATTCCAACTTACTTATTACTGTGCCATTGTACATGAAACTTTAAGACATTCTGATGTACTAACAGCTATCATTGTTTTTTCTTAATCATACTTAAGCTACGTAATTTTTATTTCAAAAATCGTGTACAGTCAGTGTCTCCGTAAACGCTGCTTGTGCAGTGATTCTCACTGTTAATACGTACCGTGTAAATGAACGACAGTGCTTCCCGCTTCGTAATGAAACATGCGCGTGGAAAGCCGTTAATGGCAAGAAACTAACTGTTCGTAATGTTTATCACAAGCTAAAGAGAAAAATTACGCCTACAGTTTTCCGAGGAAGAGTATGAAATAGATATGCATAAGCAGTTGAGTTTCTCATCTTACCCTGACTGTTTTGCAATGCACAAATGTGTCCAGATCGGTGTGCACATTGCACCCATTGTGGAAAGGATGGGCATCTTTGAACTGTCTGCCATCAAGTATTGGGACAGTCAAACCCCACTCCCCACTTGCACAGGCGATGGTGCAGGAATTCCAGGCCACTGTTCCTTAGAGCAATCCTGCTACCAAGTTGCTTACTGATCTCATGACTAACATCAGCATGTTCATGTCCAAGTAGACACAAGAGCAACAGTTTCCCTGGTGAACCTCCTAATACATGCCCATCTGTGTTACCCCAGCACTGGCCCCATCCTCCTATAAGTTGACTTCATATGGTAATACCTCAATTCCCCTCAGAGGTCAATCCACAACTATGGCAGCATATAAGAAGGTTACATGACCTACAATACTGTGTGTTGTCAATATTCACTCAGCTGGCAGCATTTCTAGCCTGGATATTTTCTCACTGTTTGCATTTCTCATCATGGACAAAGGTCAGATCATCTTTGACACAGTTCCACCACAGGACCTTGATGACCTTTGTGTCTTTGATCGAACCTGGCCTGGAGGTCCCACCAATTTCAAGGTATATATTTCTCTATGTCCAGATGCAGTGCCCCATTTCTGTCAGACCTGTCTGCTAACAGTCTTGATATGGATTTGGTTAAGCTCAGACTTGATCACCTTCATGAAGCTGGGGTAATTGAACCTGTCAAAATTAGTGCTTAGGCCACTCTGTGTAGGGTCAACAGTCAGTGCCTAGGCACACGTGGAAACCTGCCCCATATCGCATCTGAAGGGCTTCCTCACTAAGCTTGTTGACGGTAAGTACTTTTCTAAGACAGACCTTGCTGATTCTTATTTACAGATCCCACTGGATGAGTAATCACAATGCATTATGGTCATCAATAACCCCTTTGACTTGTACAAATACAAAAATTTCACCTTTGTGATCTCTTCCACGCTTACAGATACATGGAACAGTTAACCATGTCCATTCCAATTACCTAGATGACTAAATAGTTACTTGTGCCATACGCCAAGACCACCTACGTAACTTCTTTACTACAATGCATGACGCAGAGCTCAAGTGCTAACTCCACAAATGCCAGTTTTTTCAGGAGCAAGTGGAGTACCTTGGTCACTTGCTCAACAAAGATGGGATTCAACACACAATTGCAAATTTGCAATTGTTGACTCTCTCCCATGTCCCCAAAACCTACAAGAACTGCAGGGGTTTTTGGGTAAAGTGAGTTATTATTCTAAGTTACTCCTGCAAGCTGCTGGTACTGAGCAACCCATTTCCTATGTGTCAAACACACTGATGCCTGCTCAAAAAAACTACTCACAGTTAAAGAAAGAGACTTTGGTAATCGTCTTTGCTGTTAAGAAATTCCATGTATACCTCTTTGGTACTAAGTTTGTCCCCATTACTGACCACAAAACATTGGTAGTGCTCTCTCTGGGCCATATTCACAGTTTCCAGAGCAGCTTGCTGTTCCTTAGTTCTTACAGTTACACCATTAAGTAAAAGCCTACAGTGCAACACACAAATGCAGATATGCTCTCTCGTCTACCCTCAGGACCAGACCTGGCATTTGACAAACAGGAGATTTCCTGTTTCCACACTGACATCAAATGGCAATGCACTGTGGGTGGGTTCCCATTACCGCTACTCACATCACTGCAGACACACGCTGTAAATCTATCTTATGGCACATCGCACACTGTGTGCTTCTTAGGTGGCCCACTTATTTTTTCCAAATCAGCTGATCCAGAACTCTTGGCAGTGGCTCACCTTTCTCATCTTTTGCTTGTTGTCTCTGATGTGTCCCCTGCTGGATGTGGAATCAGATTCTCACTGTGTTGTCATTCCAACTACCTTACATTTCATGTCTTGGAACTCCTCTATTGTGGACATTGGGGTATGTCACAGATGGAAGCTCTTGCCAAGAGATATGCCTACTGGCCAAGACTGAAAAAAGACTTGGTGGTCATGATGCATAGCTGTTCTGCACGTCCCCAACATCAGGCTCCTCCATCACAGTCTTTTGCCCCCTGGCCAACTCCCCCTCGCCCCTGGGACCACATTCATCTGGACTTTGCAGGTCTCTTTCTGGGCTCTATGTGGCTCAGATGTTGTTATTGCTTATTTCAAATACCCATATGTGGTTAGCATGGCATCCACCCCTACAGCAGCCATGCCCAATGCATTTACCCAGATTCTCACAATCAAAGGACTTCATGAGACACTCATGGCCGACAACATGCCCTAATTCATGGCGAGAGCTTTTGAACAGTTCTGCAAAGACAAAGGCATTAAACACCCGTTTAGCGTACCTTTTCATCCAGTCTCCAATGGTGAAGTGGAGCGAATCGTACGTATATTTAAACAACAAACGTTGAAAGCAATGGGCACATTCACCACTGTAGCAACACTCACAATGTTCCTGAGCACCTACTGGACCACCCATGTCCATGATCACAGTCTCACAGAGCTCCTCCTTGTGCAACAGCAACATACTCTCCTCACCTTCTGGTACCACAGCTCTCGGAACCCCAGATCTGACATGCTGGACAATACCCCCCAGGTATCCTTTGCGGATGCCAAATACAGTGGTGGCCCCCCATGGGTGGCACCTTCTGACAGTTGACAGTTTGAAGGAACTGGAGTGTCAGCACACCAGCCAACTTCTTCCTCGTCTACTGACTGTACCACCATTGAGGGTCTCTCAGAGTTGATGTGCCCACCCTTGCAAATCACTCAACCACATGTATATTATTCAGGCTCCAGACAATCATCGGTGGTTCCCATGGATGTGAGTATGGAGACTGAGTCCTCACCATAGTGTCTGCCCACTCAACAGTCATCTCCCATGCCGCCATTACCCGGAGCATTGCCCAACATCCCACATTCCTTTTCCCAGCTGGTGAGCTCCTCTCTTGGAACATCCAACCATGCCTCCGGTTCACCTTCCAAAACATAATCTTATGTGCTTACGTGCTTCAGGCCCAATTTCAGGGGAGGGTTCAGGTATTCCAGCCCATGAGTTTGAAAGCCTGCCAGAACACATGGACCTAGATGACAGCTCCTAGGCAGCACACCCCGTACATGTGAGCACTGCTGTCACTGACTCTGCACTACATGTAGGCTGTACCGCACATGCCAGCCTTTTGGCACACATGGCCATACTATAAAGCTAGCAGGGTAGTTGTCTGAACTTCAGTCATGTTCCAACCACATTTACTTATCTTCCCTTGTTCTAAATGTTCCTTGGTTTCACATATTGCTATGTCTAGGCTCTTGCTTTGGTTTACACTCTGGACTTGTCATTCAATCATGTTTTCTGGTTGTTCACCCATCATTGCTGTAGTCTTTGGTGTTTTCAGCAACTCATTGTCAACACCATCAGCCAGTTATGCAATGTCTCTGGGACATGTCAGATTCCAGTTACTTTAGTGTGCCTGGCCTTGCCAGACAGTGAAACATTTATCACTAAGCATGCAGCAGTCAATGTGTTAGAAGATGTATTAACATATACATTTTAATTCAATAGCTATAAGCAAATTATTTAAAACCACTTTGCCTGATTATCATGTGTACCACACTGAATTTTATTTTTAGAAATTTTTATTGCTGTTGAGAAATCTGCGCAGCCACAGTTACTGAAAAAAGCTAATGAAGAAGATAATAGGAGAAGTAGAAGGAAAGTAATTTTCAATCCATCCAATCAGAAAAGACAGTGTTAAAGAAAAAAGACGTATAGCTTACCATACAATTTACCAACTGATGTGCTCAAACTTATGTATATTTGTAGAATGAAGTCAGCCAAAAATTAAACTTAAAGATTTTTGGAACACACCACCATTCCCCAATCAACAAGATCAAACAATCGTGGGCCTAGTAAAATAAGAGCAGAAAAATATACACCATTCCATCAGAAAACTAACCACATAAGAACAATGACTAAACTACACACACTCATGACTGAACTTCAAATGTTACCACTTTTTCGATATTTTTAATACATTTTATATGTCAAACAAGTTTGTTTGTTTCGCTCTTATAAACAAAATAAAAGAAACTGTGCTATGTGGACATATAAGGAAAATGAACCTCTGAACAAAATTTCCAAATTAGTTATTGACTTTGCACACCTTATATTTCAAAATACCTACAGAATGAGTGCCACTGCTCCAGAGAAAGGTCACAGCAGACACCTCTTGTTTCTGGACTTAACATTTACATTACTTGTACAGTATACATGACAAAGGAAAATGTTATTACTCCAAATAATATACCAAGGGAATAGCTTTACATGAATATTGTCAATGAAGGGTCCAATCTGTTGTCCACTTCTCAAATCAGGACATGTTTGATGACTGAGATAAATTTCAGAAGCATCTGAAGGATGGCTATTGTGAAGAAGAGGACAAGAAGGTAGATCTTGCTGTACCATCAGGAAGAGGCTGCACAGGGGTATTCGCAGAAGAAAGATGACAAAGAGATAAATATATTAGACAAAGATGGTAATTAATGAGGCCTTGCAACATCATGTCTTGCCGAAGCCAAACAGTTGTATGTGCACACTTTGCACCTCCTCTCAATATCATTTTTAGACATACATACCCCATTTTTCCTGCTTTGCATGCTGCATTTATATATTCTCCCCTTTCATCAATTAAACTTAACAGCTCATATGTTATTCATAATATGTTAGTTGTTCCTCAGCTGTCTTCACTACTTCATCTCTCAAAGGTACCCATTCACTTTTCTTTTGTAATTGTTCCACCTATTTGAATTAGATATTGCCTAATGCTACCTGTGGATCAACTAATGAGGACATAATAATATTGTTAAAATATTAATGAGGTTTAAATGATTGTTTCTCCTTATTTCACTTTCTTGCCATGGCATTAAATCTCTGTGTTAGTCAAAATTAATAGTGGATGGCTGTATGTAAATGAAATTATTCTTATTAAGTATAAGTAAAAGGTTAAATAATCTTGGATTTTCTAAGTGAATTTTTTGCTGATATTCAAATTAAGTTTATTTTTTGTGTTGTTACAAATGTATTTTTACGCTACAATAATTCATAACATTAAGAAATTATTGTCAGACAAAACTGTACAGTGAATAAATACTGTGACATTAAATAAACAATAACATTCCTACAGACTAGAAAAGTACCTGAAGAACCGTGCATATGCAAAGAGGTACAGGTTATCCTCAACATTCTTCTGATCCATTTGCCCTGGATACCAAAAGTTTCCAGAGAATAAATTTATCATGGGACCACTGAGTTGACACATCAGTGTTATGAAAATATTGTTGTGGTGTTAGATGAATGCACCTCAGTGTATTACCTGTACTGATGGACATTCTAAATTGGCAGGATACAGTAGGAATTAAATCAGTTAAAAACTATAAACTGCATTCCTAAAATAGATGTTGTTCACTGTATTTGTAGACAAGTCAGCACAAATATGGAGATTGTAGTTCTCTAGCACATGGAAGTATCAGTTTGGACTTATGCCTGGCACACTGTCTTATGGAAATGCTACTACTGAGCCATTGGAGATTGTCTCACAGATTGACTAAAAGTGTCACAACATCAGATACCAGTGTGTAGGAGGTGTAATGTAGTCATCTGCTGACTGAGACTACTTGTTTGCACATCTTGAGAGGAAACAAGACTCTAAAATGTGTTTTAATAAATAGTTGTCAAGTAAAATTAATTAAGAGAAAAATTAATGTTTGTTTGTCACTGATTATCAGAGGGCTGAAAAGGCAAATTTTACTGTCATGAGTAACAGTAGCAGACTAGGTATACAACACTGTGAAAACAACTTAATATTATGATCAGTACAGAGAAAGTGAATTTTCTTCACTGACAGACTGACAAAAGTGACTGTCTCCCATGGCACACATCTTGTGTTTATTTTTATTTCTACTAAACATTAATCGTGTAATAGATTTGGAAACTTTAATAAGTAATTCATAAGAGGTACTGGTACTTAATTAAAGCATTAGGCACCTATGCAGAATGCAAGTAACTAACAGTCTGAAGAAAATGAAACTTAAATGAATTTGAAAAACTGCTGGTATGAATTACATGAGAATGTTGACACTGTTAGACCTACACAGCATGCACAAACATATTATGTATATATACAAAGAAGGGGAGTATGAGTAGTAACATTTGATTTAACTTATGTGACAGTGCCATCGAAATGCTGAAAATTATGATTTGTCTAGCCACTGAAAAAAGATAGCAATTATTTCATGAAAATCTATTTTCAAAATTTCAGGAACAGGTTTTTGCTAAGTTATATCCTATAAATAAGGCTACATTAATTACACCTGCCACACTCACCAAAGAAGTGATTTTTTTGTAAGTTTCATCAGTCAATAAAATTTTTAAAAAAAATTTCAGAAAGAACAACAGAAACATCAATTACTCAGTTCATTGTTTTTAAGGTGTGCACCTTTCTGTGCAAATAACATTATAAGTTATGGACAGCACGTTCATTGAGATTTCTTTTTTCTCCAACCACATATACGGAAAAACTTGCTGAAATCATACAAATTATCTTATGTTGTCATAAGTGATGGGTGCAGAAATTTACAAAATTATGTGTCACAAACTATTACTCTCTTTTAACAGACTTTCTCAATTATGAGAAGTCAGTGTCAGTTGTGCAAGAAGACAGACAGAAGTAACTAATTCATACCAAAAAGGACAACTGCATTTGTAACACTTGATGCATCAGCCTTAGAGTAGAAGAAAAATATTTATGAGAAGCACCTACAGCACAAGTTTCAAACAGCTTGTCATCACAGACATCTACAAGAAATAAATACACAGCTGAAAGTACAAATGACAAAATTATAAACAACACAGAATATTTCTTCGCAGAAAATTCTGCAAAAACTCTTGTGTTCTAAACTAACATATCTCAGAAAAATAATTATAGTTGTGACCAAAGAAACAATAACTAATTTTCAATAACAACTCCATAAATACTTTGCAACCAACAACTAAATAATCACATGGAAAAACTGAAAGTAATATTGTATTTAACCTCAATTTTCAACAGTTGAAATTCTGCGATGGAATACAAAAAATGGCTCATTTCTGAAAGTGATATGGCTTTTGAGTGACAAACATGAGAAACATACAAAGGAAATATAATAGTTTGCTTAGGTTTGTTGCATAGTAAGTTAGTACACATTTGGGTGTTGAAACTTCCTGTTTTGAAAACAACTGAGAGTTCTTTTGAGAAATACATTAAATTTGGCACAATACTGTAGCAACAGTCACACATTCAAACAGCAAATGATTCAATAAATACACACAAATGCATAGAAAAAATACTTCATATACGTACACACACAAAAACACACACACACACACACACACACACACACACATCACAGCTGAATGTTGAAACATATACAAGAGGATCTTAAAGGAATCTCACTTACATTAAAAGCAATAAAACAGTATGAGTGTTCAATAGGTTTCACCTTTCCCTATTACACAGCATCCTCAGCATATTACAAATTTCAGGAATAACTTACTAGTAGTCAAAACAAGTGAGTAGTGCTTTAAAAATTATCCTACAAAAGTTACGGAAATTCCTCTGGTGGATGGACACTGATGATCCATATAACACACTATCTGGAACCTGAAACTGAAAAAAGAATGTGTTAAATGTCCATATAGTACATGGTCTACAGAAAGAAACTGTTATTCATGATACCTGAAGTTAACTCTTTTTTAATTTAATTTCAGCAAATTATTTACAAAAGCAGAAAAATAGAAGTCTTTCTTCAATTCTAACAATATCTGAGGCAGATGAGGAGCAGCTAACTGTAAATCAATAGAGCAAGAATGAGTGGAACAAGGTGGGGACGAAATATAATTATTTTTTTTTAATAGAGAATATTCAGCTGTGGTTGCAATAAAGATAGATTTATTAGTTCTTCATTTGCGGCACGTTTTACCTGTACTGAAAGGCATCTTCAGATAATCATATAGAGACAATGCCCATTAAACACAAACTAGGGCCTGTTTACATCTGTTATTATGTTGTACATATATGATACATAAGTGGGCCCAATTTTGTGTACATGTGAAATGCATTACAAATGAAGAAGTAATAAATCTATCTTTATTGCAACCATTACTGAATTCTCTCTATAACATTACCATGGTTGCTGTACCAGTGCCATAGACTTTGGGAATAAAATGAAGTGGTATTTTTAAATATATTGTTGTCTCTCAGGTTTTCAAAACTTTTATTTTTTAACCCAATTTCCTTCCTTTCCCTTTGGTCTTCACTAATACATTCTATATGCCTTTGTCACCATCTGCACAGCTTAAATTTTCTTGGCTTTCTATATCCTGACGGAGAAGTTATTCAAAAGTTTGCAAAGGCAAGATTCTAAAATTTCTCTTTTTCTCTCTCTCTTTAAATATAACAGTCCAAAACCTGCACTACACTAATTCTCAATTTTGTTGTTATTATGCAGTCACTCTTCTCCTGAATCAAATAGCACAAAAAAGCTGTTGACATTGTTAGTACATAAAAAATGAAAAAACTATGAAAAAGCAACCAACAACAGAAAAATCGGAGAAGATACTGTTGTTGGATATGACTACCATAGTTAGTACATAATTTTTGTTGTTGAGCAGGTACAATAATATAAAATACAAAATGAATAACTGAAAATGAAGCAACCTGAAAGTTATTAATACACACAAGACCACAGACTGAGAAATGCAGTTGTAGAAACTGATTCTTTCTTTCATTCATTCACAGACAATGTTCAATAGACCCCATCACAAGGAAATCCAGAATGAGTTAAACAATACATTACAACAGATGTGTAGCTACAATATATTGCTTCCGTAGAATAAATTTATAGCCTTAATTAATGAAGTGGCTTATGATATTTACTAAAGATACTCGTAAAACTTTATTTACTCTTAAAAGGACTACAAAAGGTATCTAACTTTCCAGCAGATGAAAACTTTGTGGCAGACCAGGACTCAAACTTGAGATCTTTGCCTTTTGTGGATAAGTGTTCTACTGACTGAGCTATCCCAGCACAACCCACAACCTGCCCTTACAGCTTTACTTCTGCCAGAACCTCACCTCTTACCTTCCAAACTTCACAGAAGTTCTTATGCATACCTTATGGGTATAGCCCTCCTGAATGAAGGGATATTGCAGAGACATGGCTTAACCACAGTGTGGGGGATTGTTTCCAGAATGAATTATCACTATGTAGTGGAGTGCATACTGATTTGAAACTTCCTGGCAGATTAAAACTGTGTGCCAGACCATGACTTGAACTTGTGACCATCACCTTTTGCAGGCAAGTGCTCTACTGACTGAGCTATCCCAGTACAGTTCACAACCCATCCACACAGCTTTATTTCCAGCAGTACCTCATCTCCTTCCTTCCATACCTGCAAGATAAGCAGAAGAACTTTTGTTGTGAAATTCAGAATGTAAGAGATGAGGTACTGGTGGAAGTAAAGCTGTGAGTGCAGGTTGTGAGTCATGCTTGAACAAGAGTGGGAGTGGGGGTGGGCTGGGGTGCTAGACCTGGGGTATGTAAGTAGCCATAAAAAATCACCAGTTTCCAAGCTGTTAAAAACCTGCATAATAACGACCTCTAAATCATTTTCTTGAAATATAAACACCTGACTACACTATATTTTTCCTTTCGCTGTGAACTAGGGGTGGAGGTAAGAGGCCCAGATCCCCCTTTCACCTGAGCAAGGGTGCCCTTCTGCTTGGAAAGCTCACCTGGTAAAGTACTTGCCTGCAAAAGGTAATGGTCCCAGGTTCAAGTTCTTGTCCAACACATAGTTGTAATCTGCAGTTGCAGGCACAGTTTGCCATAATTTTTATTTTATTTGTAATATCTTCACTACAGTAACATTTTTATGTCTTTGACTTTACTACATTCTTGAATGGTTTTATCAAGAGTAGTGAACTATCATGTCAATGTCTCACATGGAAATGATGTATTTCTACCCTTACAAGTCTACTCTGTGTGTTGTATTATGAAGACCATCCCCATATTATGCTTTAGAACTGTATTTTTTGTCATGCCAAGTGTTCCTTTCAGTATTTAATTGCTTTTGATTAATTATTACTGCTGAGGATACAGAATTGTGAGACATACTTACCAAACAGTTGTATTGTGTACACAAAGCTGACTAGCAAGTGCCATATGGATTATGACGTACAAGGAAGCTGCTCATATCTCAGGCACATCCCAATGTTGTCATCCGGGGACTCATTCTCTTTTCCAGGACCAAACTGCACACGGATGTTGAATGGTGTTGTGCTACCTATGAAGACCATAATGTCCATGTATTTTATCACAAACCATTGTTGCCAAGTTACCTATATTTGAGATGGTTTTCCAGTGTACAAGTATTTCTGCAGAGTGTTTTAGAATTTGAGAGCTTATTTTGTCAATACATATGAATAACGCTGTCTTCAATTACTAAACACATCTAGCATTTGAAAACATAATGTTTTCAGCCAATAAAATTAAGATAATGCAAATTTTAGCTTCCAAGTACACTTCATGGACAACTTCAAAGTGACAACTTCCCAAAAGCTTCCCACCATCCCTTCCAACTAAATCAGTTGATGAAACAAACTACAAAAAAGCGCACTGACAGTGCACTGGCCATGAAAGGCAGGCATCCAAGTTTGAGCTGCGTGGGATAGCCGCCGTTGGATAAGCAGCTGCCACCAGAAAGTCGTATACTCCTTGCTCACTTATTTGTTACATAGTTTAATTCTTAATTTCTTTGCATGTTTTTGGTACTTGCATTGTTTAATTCATAAATTTTGGGCGTATTATAGTATTTGAGAGTTGTAGCATCGCGTTTTAGTACCTGAATAGTGTAAATTCGCGTAGTCGTCTGTCTTCTGTTTTTGTTTTGAACGGCCAGTGTCGGTTGGTCACAGCCAGTGTGCTCCCTGCCGCCGTTGGATAAGCAGCTGCCAGCAGAAAGTCGTATACTCCTAGCTCACTTACTTGCTACATAGTTTAATTCTTAATTTCTTTGAGTGTTTTTGGTACTTGCATTGTTTAATTCATAAATTTCGGGCGTATTATAGTATTTGAGAGTTGTAGCATCGCGTTTTAGTACCTGAATAGTGTAAAATCGCGTAGTCTCCTTCCGCTGCCGAGCAGTGTGTCAGCAGTGCGCAAGTAGCAGCATTACTGCATTTACTAGGCAATCTTGTATTTTAATAACCGTTTAAATTTTGTGTCAATTTGTTTGTGCTCTCTGTAGATTAGTTCAGACGTTCTTTGCACAACAGTTTTTAGCGTGGATAGGGACTGCAACTGCTGTGTTCGGATGCAGGCTGAGTTGGCATCCCTTCGCTCCCAGCTTCAGGCAGTGTTGGCTTCGGTCACACAGCTTGAGGCTGTTGCCAATGGGCATCACTGTGGGGGTCCGGCTGGGGGTTTGTCAGGGACGGCCATCTCGGACTACGGCTGTGGCTGCCCGGGATACTGCCCACATTGAGGCTGATCACTCACCTGTGTTAGAGTGGGAGGTCGTCTCGAGGTGTGGCAGGGGGCGAAAGACATTCCGGAGGGCTGAACGGAAGGCCTCTCCAGTTTGTCTGACGAACCGGTTTCAGGCCCTGTCTCAGGCTGATACTTATTTTCGGCCGGACATGGCTGCTTGTCCTGTTCCAGAGGTTGCCCCTCAGTCTGCAAGATCTGGGCAGTCGCAGAGGGTGGGCTTACTGGTAGTTGGGAGCTCCAACGTCAGGCACGTAATGGGGCCCCTTAGGGATATGGCAGCAAGAGAGGGGAAGAAAACCAATGTGCACTCCGTGTGCATACCGGGGGGAGTCGTTCCAGATGTGGAAAGGGTCCTTCTGGATGCCATGAAGGGTACAGGGTGCACCCATCTGCAGGTGGTCGCTCATGTCAGCACCAATGATGTGTGTCGCTATGGATCGGAGGAAATCCTCTCTGGCTTCCTGAGGCTATCTGATTTGGTGAAGACTGCCAGTCTTGCTAGCGGGATGAAAGCAGAGCTCACCATCTGCAGCATCGTCGACAGGACTGACTGCGGACCTTTGGTACAGAGCCGAGTGGAGGGTCTGAATCAGAGGCTGAGACGGTCCTGCGACCGTGTGGGCTACGGATTCCTCGACTTGCACCATAGGGTGGTGGGGTTTCGGGTTCCGCTGGATGGGTCAGGAGTCCACTACATGCAGCAAGTGGCTACACGGGTAGCAGGGGTTGTGTGGCGTGGACTGGGCAGTTTTTTAGGTTAGATGGCCTCGGGCAAGTACAGAAAGGGCAACAGCCTCAAAGGGTGCGGGGCAAAGTCAGGACATGCGGGGACCAAGCAGCAATCGGTATTGTAATTGTAAACTGTCGCAGCTGCATTGGTAAAGTACCAGAACTTCAAGTGCTGATAGAAAGCACCGAAGCTGAAATTGTTATAGGTACAGAAAGCTGGATTAAGCCAGAGATAAACTCTGCTGAAATTTTTACAAAGGCACAGACCGTGTTTAGAAAGGATAGATTACATGCAACCGGTGGTGGTATGTTTGTCGCTGTTAGTAGTAGTTTATCCTGTAGTGAAGTAGAAGTGGATAGTTCCTGTGAATTATTATGGGTGGAGGTTACACTCAACAACCAAGCTAGGTTAATGATTGGCTCCTTTTACCTATCTCCCGACTCAGCAGCATTAGTGGCAGAACAACTGAGAGAAAATTTGGAATACATTTCACATAAATTTTCTCAGCATGTTATAGTCTTACGTGGCGATTACAATTTACCAGATATAGACTGGGACACTCAGATGTTTAGGATGGGTTGTAGGGACAGAGCATCGAGTGACATTATACTGAGTGCACTATCTGAAAATTACCTCGAGCAATTAAACAGAGAACCGACTCATGGAGATAACATCTTGGACCTACTGATAACAAACAGACCTGATCTTTTTGACTCTGTAAGTGCAGAACAGGGAATCAGTGATCATAAGGCCATTGCAGCATCCCTGAATATGGAAGTTAATAGGAATATAAAAAAAAAGGGAGGAAGGTTTATCTCTTTAGCAAGAGTAACAGAAGGCAGATTTCAGACTACCTAACAGATCAAAACGAAAATTTCTGTTCCGACACTGACAATGTTGAGTGTTTATGGAAAAAGTTCAAGGCAATCGTAAAATGCGTTTTAGACAGGTACGTACCGAGTAAAACTGTAAGGGACAGGAAAAACCCACCGTGGTTCAACAACAAATTTAGGAAACTACTGCGAAAACAAAGAGAGCTTCACTCCAAGTTTAAACACAGCCAAAACCTCTCAGACAAACAGAAGCTAAATGATGTCAAAGTTAGCGTATGGAGGGGTATGTGTGAAGCGTTCAGTGAATTCTAAAGTAAAATTCTATGTACCAACTTGACAGAAAATCCTAGGAAGTTCTGGTCTGCCGTTAAATCAGTAAGTGGCTCGAAACAGCATATCCAGACACTCCGGGATGATGATGGCATTGAAACAGAGGATGACACGCGTAAAGCTGAAATACTAAACACCTTTTTCCAAAGCTGTTTCACAGAGGAAGACCGCACTGCAGTTCCTTCTCTAAATCCTCGCACAAACGAAAAAATGGCTGACATCGAAATAAGTGTCCAAGGAATTGAAAAGCAACTGGAATCACTCAACAGAGGAAAGTCCACTGGACCTGACGGGATACCAATTCGATTCTACACAGAGTACGCGAAAGAACTTGCCCCCCTTCTAACAGCCGTGTACCGCAAGTCTCTAGAGGAACGGAAGGTTCCAAATGATTGGAAAAGAGCACAGGTAGTCCCAGTCTTCAAGAAGGGTCGTCGAGCAGATGTGCAAAACTATAGACCTATATCTCTGACGTTGATCTGTTGTAGAATTTTAGAACATGTTTTTTGTTCGAGTATCATGTCGTTTTTGGAAACCAAGAATCTACTCTGTAGGAATCAACATGGATTCCGGAAGCAGCGATCGTGTGAGACCCAACTCGCTTTATTTGTTCATGAGACCCAGAAAATTTTAGATACAGGCTCCCAGGTAGATGCTATTTTCCTTGACTTCTGGGAGGCATTAACTACAGTTCTGCACCATCGCCTGATAAACAAAGTAAGAGCCTATGGAATATCAGACCAGCTGTGTGGCTGGATTGAAGAGTTTTTAGCAAACAGAACACAGCATGTTGTTATAAATGGAGAGACGTCTACAGACGTTAAAGTAACCTCTGGCGTGCCACAGGGGAGTGTTATGGGACCATTGCTTTTCACAATATATATAAATGAGCTAGTAGATAGTGTCGGAAGTTCCATGCAGAGAAGTTGCAGCATTAGAAAATTGTAGCGAAATGCAGGAAGATCTGTAGCGGATAGGTACATGGTGCAGGGAGTGGCAACTGACCCTTAACATAGACAAATGTAATGTATTGCGAATACATAGAAAGAAGGATCCTTTATTGTATGATTATATGATAGCGGAACAAACACTGGTAGCAGTTACTTCTGTAAAATATCTGGGAGTATGCGTGAGGAACGATTTGAAGTGGAATGATCATATAAAATTAATTGTTGGTAAGGCGGGTACCAGGTTGAGTTTCATTGGGAGAGTCCTTAGAAAATGTAGTCCATCAGCAAAGGAGGTGGCTTACAAAACACTCGTTCGACCTATACTTGAGTATTGCTCATCAGTGTGGAATCCGTACCAGATTGGGTTGACAGAGGAGATAGAGAAGATCC
Organism: Schistocerca americana; assembly: GCF_021461395.2. Taxonomy (NCBI): domain Eukaryota; kingdom Metazoa; phylum Arthropoda; class Insecta; order Orthoptera; family Acrididae; genus Schistocerca; species Schistocerca americana. The sequence continues at coordinate 311,962,823 of NC_060120.1, read as the reverse complement.
AAAGAAGAGCGGCGCGTTTCGTCACAGGGTTATTTAGTAACCGTGATAGCGTTACGGAGATGTTTAACAAACTCAAGTGGCAGACTCTGCAAGAGAGGCGCTCTGCATCGCGGCGTAGCTTGCTCACCAGGTTTCGAGAGGGTGCGTTTCTGGATGAGATATCGAATATATTGCTTCCCCCTACTTATACCTCCCGAGGAGATAACAAATGTAAAATTAGAGAGATTCGAGTGCGCACGGAGGCTTTCAGACAGTCGTTGTTCCCGCAAACCATACACGACTGGAACAGAAAAGGGAGGTAATGACAGTGGCACGTAAAGTGCCCTCCGCCACAGAATGTTGGGTGGCTTGCAGAGTATAAATGTAGATGTAGATGTAGGTGCCTTGTCACAGTCCATGCAGCTCCCCCTGTTGGGGGTTCGAGTCCTCCCTCGGGCGTGTGTGTGTGTGTGTGTGTGTGTGTTGTTTTTAGCATAAGTTAGTTTAAGTTAGATTAAGTAGTGCATAAGCTTAGGGACTGATGACCTCAGCAGTTTGGTCAAAATTTTCAAAATTTTCCAAGTTTGAGTTCCACACCAGCATACTGTATTAAATTATCATGCACACACAACTCAGAATTACTCTGTAAAAGAGTAGAGCAACTCTTCTCAAGAAAAATGTCATCTTCAGATTCAGGATAGAATGTGATACTTGCAAATATTAAATTAAGGTGAGCAATTCTGATGTTGCAAAATCAGTAATATGAGAGAATGTGCTTGAGCATTCTTCATCTGACTGAGTTATGCTCCTCTATACAACACTGAACCACTCTTTGCCTCTTTAACTTTAAAGAAAGAAAGTTCTACCATCAAATTTGCTGAATGTTCCAGTCAGTCAGGCATCAATCTTTAACCAAGTGGCAAAAAGGCACTTTTAGCCTTCACAGTGTAGCCACAAATTAATTAGTGCAGTGATTATTGGAGGAATTATGATGAGAAATGTCTTACAAATATTTCACTCCACAATAACTTGCAATAAATCCAGTTTCATTATAATATGTACCAGCTTTGCAGTCTCTCTTACAAAATACAATGGTTTTTCCATATGAGCACAGATAGTTGTGGGTAATCTGATGCTTCCCATACATCTAGATCTACAAGCCACTATGAGTTTGATCGAGGATATATAGTGTATCAGACTCATTTTACCAATTCTTGTTCTGATCACAGTATACAATAAGAAAAACTGTTGATAACCCTCACTACATAGTCAAATTTCTCTGATTTTACTTTCGTGTATCATTACACAAGGTCTAAATCAGAGGAATTAATGTGTTTCTTGTCTTGTGGGATCTTCAAATTTTTTTGAAGATTCTCCCTGCTACAATAGTGCTTTGTTGTAGCACCCCACTCAAGTTTGTTGAATATTTTGGTGATATGGTCATGTTAACCAAATACATTAACACCAAATTGTATCATTCTTCTCTGAATCTTTCCTATCTTTCTCATTAATCTAAATAGTGTAAGTGACCCAGATCCATAAACAATACTCAAAAATTGCTCAAATGTAGGACTTGTAAGCACCTTGACACAAGCAAGATGAAATAGCTCCAACTACTACAACTGTACTCTTTAAATAATTCCCACAATGCCCCCCCCCCCCCTCCATAATACACATATGTGTACATAATACACATATGTGCACATAAAATTACCAAATTTTTATTCATTCAAGTATTTCATTAAATTTAATTATTTGTGGGATAATTTACAGTCTGCTGATGAAATTGGTGTAAACAGTTCGTGGAGAAACAATTTATTCAAAGAAATATTCATAATTTACAATACCTGTAAAGTGTAAATCATGTGCACATTAAAATTCAGCTCCACTAAAAATTGTTTGTTTTAAAATTAACATACATTGTTTGAAAGCCCTCATTCTCCTCTTTTCAAGCAAATGTTTTACTTTTTGTGTAAACTTAATATTTCAAAAATTATCTTATCCAAACTTTTCATATTTCAAAACATTCCAGTCTTAAAATGTGATCCCATCAAAATTCCAATGTTATAGCTGCGTAACCCAAATTTTCTGATCCCAAAAATGTATAACTCTCCTAACATAATACATTAATTTACGAAATATCCAGATTATAATATGTAATTTTATAGAATATTCTGGCTGACATTGAAAATCCCAGCATATTTTAAGACTTCCACATCATAAAATAGTACCTATAATTTTGCCACTTTCTGATTCTACGTGTTCTACAGCTCATATTTAATCAAGATAAATTCATTGACTAAGTTGTTTTTGTATGTTTCACTGTCCTTGTCTTTTATGTTTATATCTAAAATGTAATAGCTCTGTATTTTATATTTTTGACATTTGTAAGTATATAAGTGCCTAGCACTTGGATGGCTGACGTCCGGGTCTGTTGAATGCTGTTGGCAAGTGTGTGGGAGTGGGGGGGGGGGGGGGGGGGGGTGACGCCTCAGCCACTGTGAGACCAATTGAGGAGCTAGATGACTGAGAAATAGCAGATCCAGCCACAAAAACCAACAATGGCCAGGAGAGTGGTGTAATGACCCCTCCATATCCACATCCAGTGATGTCTGTCGACTAAGGATGACACAATGGTCAGTCAGTATTGTTGGGCCTTCTGAGGTCTGTCTAGATGGAGGTAGTTTAAAGTCATTATGCACCAAGCAAAAGTCAGTTTGAGCCCAGCAGTGAACTAGCAAACTTATAAGTCAGTTCTATGTTGGTAACTAGTCATCAAATAAATAGGAAGAGAATGAAAATGTGAATTCTATAGTGACATGTGTACATTTATTCAATAACTGTTCATCACATCAAATAATCACAGGAAGAATATTAATGGAGAAGTTCCATGAGACTTATGTGGCATCAAACAGGTCAGTAGCACTTCAGTCTTATTTGTGGATGAATTACACTTCAACAACATTCTCAGTGAGGCACAAGCCTTCCTCATGACCAGTTTTATATGTGGTCATACTACTTACAGTCACTCCAGACAGATACTTCTATATACTTGATCAATGTGAGCAATTCTAGAGATTGATTGCTAATATATATTCAAAATTATCAGACTTTTTTCACCTATTTGCCCAAATTACATTCACATTTATTTATTTTGAAGTTCAGCTGCCAACCTTTGCCACAAGTTCTGATCACCTACAAGTCTTCCTGTATTTTGTAACAAGTTTCTAAGTGTCACATCCCTCTACATTGCTGCATCATCTACATATTGTTTTATAGAACTATGAACATTACCTGCTAGTTCATCAATATTGTTAATGGTCCTTATCAGACTTCCTTGAAGTATTATACGGGGCATTTCACAATTCATCTTACACATCTAGAGGTTGAGGAGAGGACTTAGTAGACTAAGTTTTACATAGAAACCCCTGTCCAGAAACAGTTCATTTCCACATTGCAAGGAAAACAAGAGCTGCTCGACTCTGCACTAGATGTTTCTTACACAGTTCACCTGTTATGGCATGCTACCCACATTCATGAATGGTATGATGATGTGATATCCTCTGTTTCCATCTGCCTTGTCTTCATGCTTCCTGGTGGTGCATCAGTTGACATTACAGTGATAAGTATTGCAGTAACAGGATGCCTGAATATACATTTGCGGAGTACACCAATATATTGTTACTATGATGAAGCTAGCAATAGTGGAAGAGAAGCTCAGAGTCTGTACCATGAGTACTTCCAAATCATGTCACCCGGACTCATGTTTGTCAGAGAAGAACAACAGTTGTGGGATGAAAGTTGGAAATTCACAAGTGACTGAGCAAACTGTAGTGCCCCAAAAAGATGGTAAACTGTTGCATTGGAAGAGGAAGTGCTTCATTAAGTTGAAGAGAACCCATTGACAAGTTACTTTTGAATGCATTACAGGAACAGCAGTGATCAATGTCTTATAAATAATTACTATTAAAAACAGTCTTGATCATGATTTATTTAATAATAAATCGTGATCAAGACTGTTTTTAATAGTAACCATTGACAAGTGCCCAAGCCATTACATGTGACTTGCATGTGCATCACTCATCTGTCTAATGTGATCCACATGAACAGTAACTCCACACATATCACTCTCAGAAAGTACAGATTTTGTGCAATGTATTTTGACAGGGAAGATGTTCTGAACACTCGAAGTAGCCACATCTGGGATCATGAAAACCCCAAAGCCACATGTACATGAAGATTTCAGCACACCATCAGCCTCAACATCTGGGCAGGTATCTGCAATGGTCGTGTTAATGAGCCATCCATCCTTTCGCCCCATCTAATGGGTTTCAGATACTTGATATTCTTGTAACAATTGCTGGCAGAAATTTTGAAAGATGTGCCATTGGACATTCAGCATGAATTATGGTTCCAGCATGATGTTGCAGCAGTACATTTTGCAGTTCATGTCCAAAACTATATGAACGTAGTCTAAATGGTTAGTTGGATTGGTCAAGATGGACCATGTGCTTGGCCACCTAAACCCCAGATTTAACCCTATTTTTACTTTAACTTGCAGGTATACATGAAGAGTCTTGTTAATGAGACCTGTGGGCAGTCAAAGAAAGATCTGGTTGCATGGATCTTGGCTGTGGCAGAAGTGATTAACCATCCAAGGACAGCACTAAACAGCAAGGACATCACACTTCTGAAACCATTACAGTAACAAAATATGTAACATGAACAAAATTAGTTATATTTCTGTGGTTACCATCAACAAAAAGTATAATACACTATCTGAACACTGCTATATTATTAAAAGAGAATGTGAAATATGATAATCCAGTTGAATACTAGGTAATAATATTGATTGTTTGCATGATTAAGGACTGTTTATGCAATGCAGAAGTGTGCTCAAAAGAAGGATGCAAGGACATAAATTTGGAAATTAATTAAAGCTGTATAAAGAATATTATGCCTTGACATATGATGAGCACTTCATTCACTTGTTAAAATATATGGATATAGGCATTGCAGCTGGACTAAAAAAATGTAAGACAGATGATACTTATGGAAACAAGCTATTTTCCAGTACACAGTACAGTCGAAAGAAGTGTGCCAAAAAACAATACTTGACATATTCTGCAACACTCAGTGATGAATACGGACTCTTCAACATAAATTAAGTGGTGGAATGACCACTCCTACAAATAGTCAAGGAAAACATTTCAGTAGGCCACATGCCATATCACATGACAACAGGGCTCTGATTCGGCAATACATTTTGAGTTTCTCAAGGTAGATGAACCATTACACCAGGAATAAATTGTCAAAAGGATGTCTGCACCCTGATCTCAACCTCTGCAGAATGTAATGACTGTTAACTGAAAATTTTCTTGGTAAATCAATAACCAGTCATATTACCAAAGCATGTTTCAAAAGATTTTAACTGGCATTTCGAAACACCTAGGTCGGATACTTGCAGATATAGTGATTTGTTGTTTAACAAGATGATCATAGCTTCAGACAAAATAGAATTACATAACATAGAACTTGAGTCAGTTGCATAGTGCAAAAGCAGACCAAGCACACAAAATGCTAAAAAACAATACAGAAATGGCTAAAAGGAACAACAATATACATGTTATGTGTGTTCACCTACAGCAGGTTTTACTTTGTCCTACATTGATGCATTCCATGGTATTCTACCAGAGATGGCCTTCATCATATAGTTTCATGGTTCATGACGTGTACCAGAAACATCACAATAAATCGGTAGGATGAATCCAGTGCAAGAAGAGATTCACTTGAAATAGTTTCCTATCTGCTTAAATTTGTGATGTACGATTACAACATGCTTGTAAGGAGGTATGGAATGCAAACCAACTGTACAGTTTGACCACTGTGTTGGTCAGAACAATAATTGGAGAGTTTTAGTGTTTTATTTCTATCTGGTCAGCTGCCAGTACTTTACAGAAATACATCAAAAGTTTTCATGTTCTGGTCATAGTTTCCTACCTTGTGACAGGGACTTCGCAATTATCCAAATGAAAGAAAGTGTCATAAGTTATGGTTCCTTGAGAATGGAAACATGTCATTGCTGAGGCCTTTGTTAAACCTTCAAAACTGACCACTCAGGAGACAGTGATGATGGAAGATATCAAGGATGTAGGATCCATTGAGTTGGTTTTCAAGAAGTCGCCTGCTCTGAAATTTACTGATGAACTCTGGCTGAAGCTGTGTAGCCACAGTCCTTGAGGCATAAGCACGTGTCATAATCAAAACGTGCTTTGCCCTTAAGAAAGAACTGCATTGTAAAAATTGGTTGTGAACATCAAGTACAAAATTTTTCATTGCCTTCTGGTTTTCAGCTGCTCTACAGTGGTGCACTGAAACTTCATAAGGAGAAGAAAAGGAGTCTATTGGATAAAATGAAATACATGGGGCCAAAATGCAGGCTTTTCTACAGAAACCTGCAGTATGACACCTGAGTTTAATGTACCAGATTTGTGTCTCAACTTGATAAACTCATGTTCTATTACTTTTCTGAAGACCGAAGTAATCAGTTTACAATAAATATTATTTTATACCCTGTTATAATATTCTTACTTACAACTTTTGGATTCCAAACAAATTTATCACTACAGCAGAGTACAGAATGATCTGGAATAATGCTAAACAGTATTTTTCCATTTTAATACATACTTATTTTCAAAAGAATGATTCTTAGTGCAATTTTAAAAAGCACAACCAAGTATTTTCAACAGTCTGTGTGCACAAACAATACATATCTGCTATTACATTATTATTTTGCAACAACTCTCTGTAATTAACAGTTTTTGTCAATTTCCAAAAAATTGCTAAACATGTCATACAACATTATTTGTGCACAAGCTTCAACATTAAAATTATTGATCTAAAATCATACAAAATGAACAAGTATAAATGGTAAAAGTAAGATTATTTTGATCCCAAATTTTACTTTTCAGCAAAAGTTCTTCTGCACTCATTGTGAAGATTTTATTAACTGACAAAGGATTGAATGGAGGGGGCAGATAAGTCAGCAGTCAGGGGGAAGCAGACATACAGGGAGAACCAAACAAATGGTTAACAATAATTAAAGGCTAGACAAGTGATAAACAATAATTAAAGGCTACAGCAGAACTGAATTAAATTGTGGAAATAGTTTAGTGTGATAGATAAAAGTAAGAGCAATGTCCAATTATATGAAAGGGGAGTCAAACAATAAGGCATGAAAACAAACCCAGACAAGCTGCACCATAGGAAGTGAACACATTATCATGAGAGGGGAAAGGGTCAATGTAGAGAAGCAGATGAAGCATTATGGGAAAGAGGATGGAACTTTGTGGTAATAGGGGAGACAGAGGAACACTCCAATGAAATATTTTGCACATAAAATATGACTTGCCGTCAGTCTGGTACTACATATAATACGCTAGTTAACTAACATACTTCAAGCAATTCCTAACTCCTCTACTGATCTTTGGTCCTAGGCTTGCTAATAACCTCTCTATAACACCTGTTCCTCAAACTTATTATAACTGCACAGTCTATAGCTTTTTGTGGGCATCTCACAGTTCATAAGAGGCAATTTTTATAATAGCCAAACCAGCCAAAGTTGCAGCGTAAACACTGCTCTGCAGAAATGACTGACTTTCCTCCACAATAAACTACTGCCACCGAATAGTCTATAGTGCCGTATTGGATTATGTTTCAGCACAGTCTGCTACTCAGCACCATCTCAGGGCAAAATTTAGTAAAAAATGCAGAGGGTAAGAAAATACACATTACTTAAAGAGTATGACATGATCCACTGCATAGACATTTCAAACTGACGGAAAGCATTGATTGACACATTATTCTGAGCTAATAGTGTCATATATATTATCAGTGGACTTACTCTCTACTCTGCATGGTACCTCCCCAGGGCTGCAGAAGGAGCTGCCACAATGAAGTAAGTCACATACTCCACCCATTCCTCCACCATTTTGTTTTGGCTAGAATAAATTAACACAAAGAAAGGACTATTAGCATTCATATTGCAAACTTACTGCATCATCTTTCTTAGTACAGGACCAACAGTATAAAGTGAACAGAAGTGTAAGAGCAGGTACCAGTCAACAACCCCCAAAACGCTATTAAACATTAAAACAAAAGAATTTATTACATGCATATGATGGATTCTGTGGCCAACATCTATAAAAACTATTCTCTATTATTGCAAAGATTCTGAACAATAGCAAAGCCCTCCTTGCCCAGAGCACAGCAACTTATAAAAACTTTAATTTTAGAGGTGTTTTAAAAACAAAAGCTAAATTTTAGTTTAATAATAATAATCTGTAGATTCAAAGTAATGACAATTTACAGGTGTCTTCAGCTATGCAATATTCATACAAAAGTCATTGTAATGATCACTTTTATCATTTGGTTCTGATGAGTTATTCTTATGTTTCATTGAAGTTTTAAAGAAAATAATAATTGGTCGCCAAGGGGATTATGAAATCCTCCAAATAAAAAGACCTAGAGGTTCCAATTGCTCTCAAAAATACTAAAGAATATACATGAATGTGTTGCTAGCAGCAAAGAAATCCAAAAATGACAATGTCCCATGAAATTTTGACAATAAAATCAAAGCAATTTGGACAGTTTATATTCAACAATAATAGAAATTATGATGAAACACAGACTTGCCTGGTACTTTAATAAATATAACTTTCTAATAAATCACAATTTGGGTTCATGCAGAGCAGTGATACAGAAGCAACGGTAGCAGAATTTTCCAAAATCATAATGGAGGACCTGGATGGAGATGATTGTGTAGCAGAATTTTTTTAGATCTGTCCAAAGCATTCAACACAGTAGATCACAAAGTACTCCTCCAAAAACTAAAGATGCCAGGAATAAGAAGAGTGGTAAACAGGTAGTTCAGTTATATCTCATGGAAAGAGTACACAGAGCACAAATTTAACATACCAGAAGAAATCTCAGTTGTACATTAAAACCTCTTTCTGATTCTAAACATAACATCGCCAACATCGTAGTATACTGAATCAAATTCTATTACACATCAATATTAATAACTTGCAGGGAGACGAAATTTTGTTTGCTGGAAACAGCAGGGCTGCTACTGTGCAAAGCTCATGGTATGCTAAAAGATGTACATAAATGGTCAGAAGAGAATGAAGTAACCCTTAATGTAAAGAAACCAAACAGCATGTATTTCTATATAAACAAAAATAACAACAATACCAAATTAATTTAAAAGTGACTCCATAAGCTCTGTAATTGACATAAAATTTTTAGAGCTGTATATAGTGAAGCTAATGAAGTGGAGAGAACATATCACAAATACAGCAAAAAGAATATCATCTGCATGCTACGACTTAAGGGTATTAGCATCAGTGTGTAATAGTAATGGCCTAAAAATAACTTCATATGCATATGTTCACTTAGTCAAAAGACATGATATAATTTTCTGGGACTCTAGCAAACAGAACCTCTGAAAAATTTTCAAATTTCAAAAGAGAACTCTTAGTGTAATAATGAAGAAGAATAAGTGGATTTAGTGCCATGAATTTTTTAAAGAGTTAGGGATCTTGACTGTCACTTGTGAATGTATTTTCCAAACATTAGAGCAATTCAGGAAAAAATATGTATCACTATACCACAAACTGCTCTATACGCAAACACAACACAAGAAATAGTAAATGCCTACACCTAGAAAGAAAACACGAAGTGAGAACTCAAAACAATATTGAATATCTAGGGATTAAAATTGAATCATAAATTACCTCAAGACAGTAAAGACTGCTTTAAAAAACTATTGAAGCATATCTTCTTACAAAAGTGATTTTACAATGAAAGATTATTTAAATGAAATGCAACTAAGATAGCAGTTAACAGCAATGTGAAAAATTAATGTACTGACAAGTGACTAGTATACAACAATCAATATTCTCATTCATGAAATTAAAAAAAACACTACTCTTAGACAATAAAGCTGTTCTACAGTTATCAATGAGTGAAGATGAGTATTAAAACTGTGTTATATTCTTTTTGGAGCACTTGTTTTCCCAATGAAAATATCAGGCACCATACTAGTGTCGGACCTGCAAGAAAGACACTGCCAACAGCTGACACTTATGCACTGTTTAATTTCTTTGTATAATTTCGTTGCAAGTTTTATTTATTTTTTAATGTAGTGGAATTAATGGCTAATGGAAAGTTTAAGTGTTTCAGTGGTAAAGAGTATACTGGTATATGTAGTATATTGTGACATATATTTTCATTCTGTTAACCCATTTATTAATATTGTTTACTGTGTTTTACATAATGTATGTTTGCCACTTATGAATGTATCCAAATATTCTTATCTGTTACATGTACATACCTGACAAAAACCATTACATGTACATGGTCAATGGTTGATAAATAAATATGAATATGAATTACAACAATATGGAAAGAATAAACTGCTACTCAGCACACAGATACGGTGACAAATAGTGGGCAGGCACATTGAAAAAAGGTTGTTAGATAGTAAACAAAACATAAATATTCAAAGATTCACACATGCGTGCACGTGCGAGTGCCCACACACACACACACACACACACACACACACGCACACACACACACACACGGTCAATGTTGTCCCAAAGCACTATGGCCTGACCAATCTTTGCTAGGGCAGTTAGTGGTCGTAGAGAAATGTGGGGAGGTGGGAGGATGGATGGGAAAAGGAGAGAAACAGTAAAGGGAAAGGACTATGCAGGTATTCTTTTGGTACAGAAGGCATGTGTAGGACTGGAGTAGAAGCAGGGGAGAAAGGCAGGTGGGGGATAAGGACTAGCAAAGGTTGAGGCCAGTGGGGTTACAGGAAGGGAAGAATACGTTGCAGTTAGAGTTCTCGTCTGTGAAATTCAGAAAATCTTGTGTTGCTGGAAGAAATGCAGATGGCACAATCTGTGAAGCAGTCACTGAAATCAAACACGTAGTTCTTCACGGCATGCTCAGCAACTAGGTGGACCAGCTGTCTGCAGTTTGGCAGTGCTTGTCAGTCCCAATCATTAAGTTGTCAATGATGAATCTGAACCAGATGAAGGGTTTGGAATTCTGGTTGCTTAGGAAGGATTCCTCTATATGACCCCTGAATAGGATGGCAAAGGCTGTTGTCAGATGAGTGCCCACTGCTGCACCATGGATTTCTGTAGTCAATTCTTTGAAAGGAGAAGCAATTCTGAGTGACAATATAGTTGGATGTGGTGACAAAGGAAGGAGGTCATACATTACCATGGTCATTGCAGCTGTAGTCACTAACAGTCTAACAGTCCCTCTTTATGTATGCAAGGTCATCACAGACCAAAATTACCTTCCACTTCTTGTCCAGAAAAAGATCTCCCATGCCTTGTCTCCCCATTCATCCACTATGCCCCATATACCCACTGCCTTTCCATACAAGAACTCCTATTTCATAACTCAATATTACCCAGATTGGAGCAACCGAACCACATTCTCTGCTAGGATTTTAACTACCTCTTTCCACACCCTGAAATGGGGAATTATTATCCTTCCTCCCCTCCCACAGTGGTATTCTGCAACTCACCCAACCTACACAATTTCCTGTCTACCCCTGTTCCATCCTTGCTCCCAATTCCTTGTCCCATGGCTGATACCCCTGCAACAGACGTACAGTAAATGCAAGCTCTGCCCCATACATTTGCCCAGTACCACCTACTCCAGCCTGTCATAGGCACCTTCTATCTCATAATAGGCAGGGCTACTTCTGAACACAGTCGTGTGATCTACTCTGTTGCTGAAACCAATATGCAGCATTCTGTGTGGGCATACCACTAACAAGCTATCTGTATTCAGAAATATAATAGGAATAACACATAAATATATTATGTTATGCAGTATCTATATACCGATTTTGAAGAACAGGAAGAACCTGAGTCTGAAGGCATGTGTTCAATCAGTACATGACACTCATCTCCAAAGTAACAGGAACAGTCCAATCAAAGTGAGTATGGACTATTGCCACCCAAAAAGTCAAGGCCCAGGGTATTTGAAGACACTGATGACAGTGTACTAGAAAACATTTATGAAGACTATTACAACCATGGCTTTGGTTCCTGTAGCAAATTACCAAGGTGCTGTACATGCCTTATAAGTAAATCAAACTGCAGATTAATTCTAAATTATGTGTCTAGCAATAGGTAAGCAGAAGCTCATTTCAGAAGAAACAGACAGACACAATTACAAACTATAAAGGATCATTAATATCTCAATTTGATAGAGCAAGGTCATATGGATCTACAATTCACTATTGGCATCTGCAAATGTGGACTCTAGAACCATCTAAAATGGCTGGCTTGAACAATTTCAGAGGTTCAATTTTTTTTATTAATAATCTTAAGGCTGAATATGGCAGATCATCATCTTAGTCTTTTCTTATACTATGCAACAATGAATTTGCTACTGGGTGAAAATAATGTGATTGTTATGTAAGTGTGATAGAGTTTGTGTATGTGTGTATATTCACAGGGTTACTGTACTTTATGTGTCACTGCAAAGATACATGTCCAGTGGTACAAACAAACAGGCACTCTTGGGCAATCTAATTAGTCCACGACAATTTCTAACTTGTCTGCAAGCTACAGCATGCACACAGGTTTCAATTAGTTTTATGAGGTTAGCTCCCATGCAGTTTCTCCTGTTAGTACATCAGCCTGATTTGGAGTTGACTAGAGAATAGTTCATGCTAGTGTGGTCCCATGTTTTGTTAATCAACAGTTGCAGTAATATGTATTTAAGTGAGTTCATATAAGTCATTCCATAATTCAGTGTGTGGTGATTCAATAAACGAAAATTGAACAGGTGCAGTTGTTTGAATTGTCCGGACTGCTTTTGCTACATTTGTGACAAAACAACATCCAATCAGGGCAAGAACATGTTCAGAAAGCTACGTGCAGCTTAAAAACATTACTTCAGATGTGAAGTCAGAGATCAAACAAAACGCTAGGCTCCCCATCCCTGCTGCAAAGTCTGTTACTCTTGACTAACCCAGTGGTTAAACAGCAAGTGAAATTGAATGCCTTTTGCTGTTCCTATGTTTTGGCGGGAGCAGAGAGAAGACCACTCAGATTGCTATTTCTGCTTGACCAACATATCTGGGTGCAGCAAGATGAACAAGTCAAAAATCATGTATCCAGATTGTCAATCTGTTCTAAAGCTTGTCGCACATGGTACAGATTAACCAGTACCAATTCCTGCTTCATCTGATGCAATTAACAATGAAGAAAATGATACTGAGGGTAATGACAGTGATGCTGAAGCTATAGAATACATTAATGATCCCAACAATATCATTAAAAAGCGACATTTGATCAGCCAAATTGAACTGGATGACCTGGTTCACAATTTGTCCCTGTTCAAAGAAAAGTCTAAATTGCTGATTTTCAGGCTGAAGGAGTGGAACTTACTTGAGAGGGAACTACTGTTATGTATTTTAGAGATTGCCACATGAAATTCGCAGCATACTATGTTGTTGAACATGGTGTTTCTTTCTGTTATGACCTGACAGGACTCATAAAGGAACTAGATAACATATATGTTGCAGAAGAGTGGAGACTTTTTATTGACTCTGGCTCAAGTACTCTCAAAGCTGCACTACTACACAATGGCAACCAGAAACCATCAATTCCTATTGCTCATGTCATGGGAATGAAGCAAACCTACAAAACAATGAAGACTCTCTTGATACTGATTAAGTAATCTGAGCACAATTGAAATGTTAGCAGTGATTTGAAGATTGTAGCTCTTCTGTTAGGAATGCAGACTGGGTATACAAAGTACATGTGCTTTCTTTGCCTATGTAATAGTCGCGATGACAAGACTCACTACACAGTGAAAAACTGGCAACCCTGAAATTTACCTGTAGCTGGACAGCACAACGTGCAACATATAACTCTTGTGGATCATAATAATATTTACCTACCTCCACTCCACAACGAACGGAGACTTATGAAACAGTTTGTTGCAGTGATAGATAACACAAATCATGGTTTTCAGTACCTAAAAGATGAAAACTGACGTAAAATTGAAAGCAGGAATCTTTGTTGGACCAGAAATATGACAGTTGATTCAAGATCCACAATTCAGATTGGAACTCACGGAATGAGAACCAGCAGCTTGGGACACATTTGTCCTTGTCGTGCACAACTTTCTTGGGAACCACAGAGCAGACAACTATGCAGAAATTGTGGACAACTTGCTAACAGCCTTCCAGCACCTCAGTTGCTGAATGTCACTAAAGATGGATTTCTCAGATTCACATCTCACCTACTTTCCATCAAATATTGGAGCCATGAGTGACAAGCACAGCAAAAAATTACACCAGGAGATGTCACAATGGAAGCAAGATATTTAGGCCACTTAAATCCAAACATGATGGGGAATTACTGTTGGTTATTGCAGTGAGGCACAGAAGATGTTCACAGGCAGAAAGCAAGAAGTTCTACACACTTTTAAACCAATCAATTATCAATCTTAGTGTAACTAAGGGTCTCTGACTCATTTCAGAGTGGAATAAACATTTATAGTTCACTTCTTAATTATTATATTTAGTGTTTTCATCCCAAAGCACACGCATTAATTTCCCTAAAATTTCTCACATTCGCAGTTCAACTTAGTTAATAGCATTATCCTTGATAACCTTTACATGTATGTAATATTTTTTCCTGATATGCCAGAGCAAATCTGACTGCAGTTCTGTATTCAGCACATATGAATTACTATAAGGAACATATCTTCAATCCAGTAGCAGTGAAAAAAATATTTTGTTGCATAGTGTTATCTCTTGGAATCCAGCAAAGATCTTTCTTCTCAAATCTTCATGCATCTGTCAGGCTTCATATCACATCCACTTGTATTAGTGACTTATGGGTCATGTATACAGCAACTGAAACTAACTCATTGCCCTGTGACTATTATTAATCCAAAGATATCCTGCAATTGAGTGAAATCAGTTATCATTGTGGTAGAAGTGTGAGAGCAAAGCAGATGAATTATCATGTGTAGAATGAATTCACCAACCATCTGAATGTTAATTGTACAGGTACAGTGAGCAAACTACACATTTATTAACTTTCATGTCAGTAAAATCAAGTGTAAGTTACACAATTCAAACATTGTGTAACGGTCATGAAGCGTAAAAGTAGCCACTGAGTTCATTTTTTTAAATCCTGAATATAGGAAGTAAAAGAGACCTGTAATTCAACAAAGTAGTACTAAAGCACAAGACTTCTCTGAAGCAGTGTTGTTGTACACATTCTAGTGCTAATCAACCACATAACTAAAAATAACGCGAGATGTGATACATGTGATTTTCAGATATTGCCGTGCCTTTGAGATAATATGTGAATTTAAAGTGTTTTGATATTTTATTTCCATTTTCCATGGAACATCCAAATTTCTCATACCACAATAAAGTGGAACAAAAATCAGTTTCAACTGAATCACAAGATCAGGAATCTAATACAAGATATAACAATCCAGTTCCAAAATTTTCAGCCAAGTTGACAGTGAAGAATAAAATTATAATACATTTATGAACTGTTTGAAATAAGATTCACCATAATGAAGTCTTCTGAATCACATGGCATCACAATGCGATCATCACATTCTCTTGCATCCCCACCTCCAGAGCCTTCATCTGAAAAATGTTATGAATTGAGATGAAAAAAGGACGTTATTTTCATATTTTCATGGCTGATAATTTTATTTTGGTAAATTAGCACAAAAATTTCATAATATAGTATGACAAAAGTATTTTCATATAGTCTGTAGGCAGTTATGCATTTGTCAGATAATATACACCCATTGTCTAGGGGTAGTGTCTTTGACTAGTAACCAAATGTCTTGAATCCCAAGTTTGAACCCAGCTGCTGCTAAAATTAGGAATAACAATCATCAGTAATGGTGGCCAAAGGCATCTGGCATAGGTGGCCACCATCACTCTGCCAACAGCCTTGTCAAAGAGGATAGAGGAGTGGACAGAGTTTCAGGGCACTCTCTCGCCACTGGGGTCAGAAACTGCACCAAAAAGGCAGAAGAATCGGCAATGATAAATAGCATGAGGATGTAAAAGGCAATTGAAAACAATGCATTAAAGACACATAATAAGACATGCAGCCTGTAATTGAAAAAGTTTTGTGATGATCTCTTCACTGGCAAAAGATTCCATGTTAGACCCCCATTCAGGTCTCTGGGAGTGTACTGCCAAGGGGGAGTGACCATGAGAAAGAAATGGAATAATCAACAAAGGAATAACATTCTATGAATAAGAGCAAGGAATATCATAAGGTTGAATGTGGTAGGATAGCTAAAAACTCTGAAAGGGGAAATGCAGAGGCTCAATCTGGGTGAAGTCGGGGTCAGTAAAGTGAAATGGAGAGAATATTATGTTTTGTGGTCAGACAAATTTAGGGAAATATCAACAGTAGCAGAAAATCGTACAACAAGAGTAGGAATCGTTATAGAAAAGTAGGCCAGGGATTGAGGTTTTCTGAAAAGTTCAGGGATAAGATTTTTCCAAGAGCGAACTACTGTGAACCATTCAGTGTTGTGGTTCTCCTCATTTGCTTCAACAGAAAACCAACACAAACAATGATAGTTCAGGTATACATTCCAACATCACAAACATAAGATGAAGATATGGAGAAAGTACAGTATACGAGATACTGAACAGGTTATTCAGTATGTAATGGGAGATGAAAATCTAATGTCATGGGGAACAGAATGCAGTAGGGGAGGAATAGAAGAAAGGGTTATGGGAGAACATGGGCTGCATAATAGGAACAAAAGAGGAGAAAGACAAATTGAGTTTTGCAATTAATTTTAGATGATAACAGCAAATATTCTGTTCAAGAATCACTAGAGGAGGAGGTATACTTTGAAAAGATCTGGAGATACAGGGAGATTCTAGTTGGATACATCAAGGTCAGACAGAGATTCTGAAATCAGACACTGGACTGTAAGGCATACCCAAGAGCAGATACAGACTCAGATCATAATTTTGTACTGATGGAGAGTAGCCTAAAGTTTCTACAGAAGAATCAGTGTGGAAAAAAGTGGGTTACTGAAGTACTGAAGAATGATGAGATATGTTTTAAGTTCACTAAGGATGTGGATACTGCAGTAAGGAGTATCACAGTAGGTAGTTCAGTTGAAGAGGAGTGAACATCTTTAAAAATGGCAATCACAGATGTTGGACTGTCACACGTAGGTACAAGGAAGGTAACTTTGAAGAAACCTAGCATAGCAGAAGAACTACGTCAGTTTTATTGTACTCATTGTTCCCTCTTGTCTACAAAAGCATCTTTTGTATAAGCCACTGGACAAGTCAAGTTATAAGTATACTTATGAAAGTCATTTATAGGCTTACTTATTTAAGATTACAATAATACACTTTATACATAAAGTATTTAGAAAACACTCTTCATAAATTTAAATATTCATCAATGGAATACAAGCATGGTGCTGTAAATATGACTTTAGAGATTTTCCAAAGGTTTTAATCTCAGTAATAGCTTTTATGTTTTCAGGAAATTTGTCATATTCTCACAGGATGGCAACATAGTGAAAGAACTGGAAGCGAGGTGTAGCAAGGCTAATGCAGTGAGCGCTCAGCTACGATCTACTCTCTTCTGCAAGAAGGAAGTCAGTACCAAGACTAAGTTATCTGTGCACCGTTCAATCTTTCGACCAACTTTGTTGTATGGGAGTGAGAGCTGGGTGGATTCAGGTTACCTTATCAATAAGGTTGAGGTTACGGATATGAAAGTAGCTAGGATGATTGCAGGTACTAGTAGATGGGAACAATGGCAGGAGGGTGTCCACAATGAGGAAATCAAAGAAAAACTGGGAATGAACTCTATAGATGTAGCAGTCAGGGCGAACAGGCTTAGATGGTGGGGTCATGTTACACGCATGGGAGAAGCAAGGTTACCCAAGAGACTCATGGGTTCAGCAGTAGAGGGTAGGAGGAGTCGGGGCAGACCAAGGAGAAGGTACCTGGATTCGGTTAAGAATGATTTTGAAGTAATAGGTTTAACATCAGAAGAGGCACCAATGTTAGCACTGAATAGGGGATCATGGAGGAATTTTATAAGGGGGGGCTATGCTCCAGACTGAACGCTGAAAGGCATAATCAGTCTTAAATGATGATGATGATGATGTTCAACTTCCACGTGGAAAGTACCTTTTTGGGACATAGGTGTGTTGATATGGGTTACATGTAAATGTTTGTTTTGTCTGGTAAAGTGACCATGTATATCAGAACTGTTTTGCAGTTTTCAGTCCTTACCTATTACATTTGTTTTAAAGAATATAATGGTTTCCATAATGTATACACATGGTAATGGGGGAATGCCAGGTATTTTTTAAGAGTCTCTAGGTTTGCATCCAAACAAGTTTCTAATGGCCCTTTTTTGTAGTTTGAAAGGGCTATTAGCTGTTTTAGAGTTTCACCAGAAAGTGACTCCATACTTACGGTAAGAATGCATGGTATGCATTCACTACTGTTTTGTCACTACAGCATGATTTTGGTTAGCAAAGGAGGTGACATGTCTTGCACAGCTCTGCATTTAGGTATTAAATATGCTTATTCAATTTTACAATGCTCTGCAGCCAAGGTCCTAAGAATTTGGTTTCAGTACCATTACCAACCAATTCATTGTTGATAGAGACCAATAGCATAAAAATGTCCTTCACTCTGGAATTTTAGTACAATGGTTTTTTTACTATTTATTACAAGCTGATTATTCTATGCCCAGCTGCTAATCTGTTTTGTGACAATGTTTACTGATTGCTGTAGCCATTCACTGCTGTCTCCTTTTAGTAAAATTGTGATGTCACATGCAAATATGACTGTTTTCTGTGCATCCACATTTAGGCTGAGATCCTTTATATAAAGAAGGAATAAAAGGGGTCTCCTTACTGATCCTTGGGGTACACCATATCTAATTTGTTTATAGTCTGATAAGTGTTCAGTTATAGTTTTTAGGTGGATATTTGTGTGCTTGATGCACACTGCTTGCTTACAAATGCTCGGGAAGGAACTGATTGCTGGACAGACCTCGAATACCGTATTGTTCAAGTTTTGATGGCAGAATCTTACGGTCAATCATGTCAAAAGCTTTTGAAATATCAATAAATACTCCTATTGATTCCAGTCTCCTGTACCTCAGGCTTAATATGCAGTTGCTGCACTAAATATAAATAGCAGTTATCGCTGACCTCTAATTTCTGAATCCACGTTGTTCATTATATAGGTTATTGTTTTTATTTACAAATTTCATAAGTTTTTCATACATAACTTTTTCTAATATGCTTGAAATGCAGGAGGAAATTATAATGGGTCTGTAGCTATTTATTTAAATTATCTGTCTCACCTTTTGTATATACTGGAATGACAGGATGTTTTCAATACTTGATTAATGAAAGGAGGGCGTGCAAAAATGTCCAGGGAAATACATGATTACAGCAACATAAATCACTCAGGAATGAAATACATAGGACGTGCAGGAGAGCCAAGGTGAAATGGCTGCAACAAAAATGGGAGGAAATCAAAAAACAAATGACTGAAGGACTTATTCAGAATATACAAAATTCTTCAATTAAATGAAAATCAAGGCTGGTAACATTAAGAGTGCAATGGAAATTCCACTATTGAACACAGAGGAAAGAGCAGATAGGTGGAAAGAGATCATTAAAGGCCCTATGAAGGGGAGGGCTTGTCTGATGACTTCATAGAAGAAGGAACTGGAGTCAATAAGGAAGACATAGGAGATCCAGTCAGAACTTAAAAGAGTTCTGGAAGACCTGAGATCAAATAAAGCAGAGGGGATAGATAACATTCCATCAGAATTTCTTAAATCATTGAGGTAATGGCCTATTCATGTGTTTGTATAATTTATGAGACTGGTGACATACCATCAGACTTCCAGAAAAATATCATCCACAAAATTCTGAAGATATCAGGGCAGATAGGTGCAAAAACTATCCCACAGTAAGCTTAACATCTCACACATCCAAGCTGCTGGCAAGAACAATATACATAAGAACAGAAAAGAAAATTGAGGATCTGTTAGATGATGATCAGTTTGGCTTTAGAAAAGGTAGCACCAGACAGGTAATTCTTACTTTGCACTTGATAATGGATGCAAGACTGAAGAAAAATCAAGATACAAAAGTGCTTAACAATGTGAAATGGCGTGCTAGATGTTCAAAATTCTGAGAAAAATTGGAGTAAGCTACAGCGAAAGATGGGAAGTACATAATATGTACAAGAGTCAGGGGGGACCAACAACATCTTAAGACAGAGAATGAAGTGCTAGGATTAAAAATGATGTAAGGCACAGATGGAGTCTTTTATTATTTAATCTATATACAGAAGAAGAAAAAACTGAAATAAAAGAAAGGTTCAAGAATGAGATTGAAATTCAGGGTGAAAGAATATCAATGATCAGATTCGCTGGTGACATCACTATTCTCAGAGAAAGTAAATAAGAATTACACAAACTGTTGAGTGGAATGAACTGGGTATTGAGTATGGAATATGGATTGAGAGTACACCAGAAAAAGACAAAAGTAATGAGACATAGCAGAAATAGTGTGAAACTGAATATCAAATCTGGTGGTCACAAATAAGATGTAGTTCAAGAATTCTGGTACGATGGAAGAAAAACAACCCATGATGGATGAAGCAAGAATATAAAAATCGCACTAAAACAGGAAAAGGTGGCATTCCAGGCCAAGAGAAGTCTACTGATAAAAAAGATAAGCCTTAATTTGAGAGTGAAATTTCTGAGAATGTGCATTTGGAATATAGCATTGTATGGTAGTGTATCATGGACAGCAGGAAAACTAGAAATGTAGAGAATTGAAGTGTTTGAGATATGGTGCTACAGAAGAGTGTTGAATATCAGATGGACTACTGAGATAAGGAAGTAGGAGGTTCTGCACAGAACGGACAAAGCAAGAAACACATGGAAAATACTGACAAGAAGAAGGGAGATGACAATAGAATTTGTGTTGAGGCATCAGGGAATAAACTCCATGTTACTAAGGGAAGAGTTGAAGGTAAAAGCTGTAAGGGAAGACAGAGACTGGAATATATCTAGCAAATAATTAATGATATAGGATGCAAGTGCTGTCATAAAATGAAGAGGTTGGTATTGTAGAGGAGTTTGTGGTGGGCCAAATCGAACCAGTCAGGAGACAGATGACTCAAAAAACTACATCTAGAGGTATGTCTCCACACATTAAAAATTAATGTGATACTCTTGTTAGAAACAGGCTTCTCTTCAGTTACAAACTCATGTTACTCATTAATAGAACTTTTAATTCCACAGTTGTGCACCTTCAATGTACCAGTACAACCATTGGCACAAGTCGGTCTCTTTTCATATAACCCACAAGCACAGAAAATTTGACAAAATGCGTTAAAAATTTGTTTATGAGTTAGTAGGTTGCCTGCCTCCTATATGTTAATGGCTGCCTGCTCATTATTTCATTATGTAATGATGGATGAAGGGATTAAATATGTCAGTGCACCCTGATATCCCATACACTGGTTTGAATCTTCTATGCCTGTATCTGCTTCTAAATTAGGTTTCAGGACAGATGCATAAGAGGCATGTTTGAAAGCAACTAGAAGGAATTAAAGCAGTTACAAGGATATAAAATAAATATTAACACAATGGATTAAGTTGCAAGTCACACCATCACAGACAGAAAACAGTTACACTTTCTTTATAAGGAAACCATATGATGAGTACTGTTCAGCCTTGTGGCTACTATAAGTAACAAGGTGAGTCCAGAGATCTGGAGTCCCCCCCCCCCCCCCCCCCCACCAAAAATCATCTAAATGAAATTACATATGACCGAGTTACTGTGGAGTGAAACTGAAAGATATTTTGATTTTCAATCATACAACAAAAATGGGATATGCACTATCAATAGTCAGCAAGGTCAATGATAGATTTAAACTGTCCATACATCTGTAGCACTGCTGGTCATCACCCATACCTATTTTAGCAAAGACAATTGTTGGCCTTGCCTGAGCTCAGTTGTTGTTTTGTTAATCAGTTCAGTTCTTATTTGCTATTAAATTTAAAGTAAGTACTATCATTTATTGTTTTTGTGCTGTGTGCTGTTGTGGTAGTTTCTAATTATGGATAGGCTTGCAACAAGAAAGAAAAGGAAAACAGATTTTGATTCACCTGCTAGTGTTATGGTATTTTAAAAATGTGTACACACCACTGTAAGAGCTTAATTACCTAGCTGTCTATCTATGTATCTACAGCAGCACTGGAGTTGTTATTTGGAGCCTGGAAGAACTTTGGGATTGCAATATTTCAGTATTTCACAAGGCACTGAAGTGGTAAATATCATTACAAATAACATTATATTAAAATTAGCGCATACAAATACACTTGGATTTGTCTGTGTTGCCCAAAAATCATGTGTATCAACAAAAATATCACACAAAAGGTGATGGGTGTATTTCTTTAAAATAGTTACTAAATATTCTATCATTAGTAGCCCAAATGACAAAACATCACCCAGTCTGGTTATCCAGATGGTACTCAGTTATGAAAAACAGTTCCGATACAGAATGATGAGGATGGGTTTGTGGAGATAGAAAGGAGTATTTGATGGTAGTAAATTATATAGTTCATTCATTTCTAAAAGATTTTTTCAGTGGGCTGATTGAATACATCAAAGCTGACTGTGCCCTGCATTCATCTCTCCCCCTTTCATGCAAAATCAACATACACTATTGTAATACTATAATAATTGAAGCCAGAAAGTCCACGCACAATTAAATCTTAAAATATGCATCCATTCATGCCCTACCAAATAACTAAACAGGCACAATTAAAGGAAGAACATGCAACGTCAGAATTCAATATTTTGTTGTGGTGCATTTTATTTTATTTTAAAACAATGTATAACAACCAGTTTTTCCAAATTCTCCACCGACTTGGGGTAACGCTGCTTGATTCAGGAGGCGAAGTGGATTGAAAATGGTTTTCAGTTTAGCAAATGGTATGGTTGGTCACTTACTATAGGCCACAACCAGTTCCTTCCAAACACCTTTCTTTCTCAACAGATTTCAGTTCCATTAAAGACCTAACCCTTTGCTTAAATGTAAAGTACTGCATCAAAGGTAAGCCGAGCATCTCTTCAGAGACTCCTGGCACTAAAAGCCATATAATAAATAAATAATAATCTAGATTCTCCCCGTTTAGGCACACATGTTTGTATGTTGCGATATTCTTTAATGCAGAAAATGATCTTTTGTACACTGCAAGAAGTGAGAGATGCATACTTAAATGAGGAAATTTGGGAAAATGTAAGGTTGAATAACTCAAAATCCTTTGCATTTTTGCTACCAAAAATTGTTCTAGATCCCCTGTGAAACAGAACTCCCTTTATTCCAAAAGCCCTGTTGATAAAAATCATGGTGTTGCAAAATATTTGCACTCAAACATTTCTAATAACTTCCTCAACTCAAATCCAGACTGAAAGAAGAAGAGTGTAAAATGACCTGGGAGGGTGAAGGAAGATTGGAGATTGAATGCTTGTTAGTGGTTTGCCAAATATAGCAGTCCTAAGTAATGAGATCATATCTCCCCTTGGTGAAAACTCCAAGATCATTGTCGAATAAAATGGTTTCTCATACTTTATGGAAATTTTCAGAATAAATGAAGAAATGAGTTTTTTTAAGGTCCTCTTTAACAAATCAGACCCTGCCACCCCTCCCCCCCTCCCCCTCTTTTTTGATCAAATCCTGGCTACATCCTTGTATGCAATACTCGTGTAACATTACATTCATTACTTGTGACATTTCTGTACATTTGGTCACCCTAATAGTGTACAGAATATTATGATAAGTTTAATTTTCCACATCTTTACTCAGCAAGCCTCCTAATGGAATGTGGGAGGGAGTACCTCTGGTACCACTACCTTGCCAGTTCCATTCACAAACTGGGGATGAGAAGAATGAATGTCAATATCAGTAAACCTCTGTATGAGCTCTAATTTATTTAATTTGCATGTAATGGTCATTTTGCAAGATGTAGATAAAGAAAAAGAGGCAGCAGTATCTCATCTTAATAGGGAACCTGAAACATTTAGCTCTGGAAAAGAGCAGTTAGAAGAACTGTGGCTCAAGTTCAGAAGAATAGTTGGTGATGAACTTGATTGATAAGTACCTAGTAAAACAGTTGCAGGTGGGAGGGGCTCTCTTTGGTATACAGTCACTATAATGAAACTTCTAAAGGAATAGAGACTACTACACACTTGGTGCAAAACAAATCATAGAGAGATGCTGAATGAAATTCATTTGGCTGTCAAGAAAGCAGTGCCTGAAGCCCTCAGTGACCATTGTTGTAGAATATTATTGAAAGATCTCTCACAAAACCCAAAGAAATTCTGGTCAAGTGTAAAGGCTATTTGTGATACCAAAGCAAGTATCTAGAAACTAATGGATGAGATTGGCACTGAAACCGAGGGTAGCAAAGCAAAAGCAAAAACACTGAATTTTATTTTCAAATGTTCCATTATAAATGAAAATCCTGGTGTATTGGACTACTGGAAAGATGAGTGGTACAGATATTATTACGTCATTCACAAAACTACCATCCAACATCCATTTGCTGTAGAATCTTAGAACATATTCTGAGCTCGAACATAATGAAGTCTCTCCAACAGAATGACCTTCTCCAAGCCAACCAAAATGAATTCTGAAAACATCAGTCATGTGAAACCCGACTCTCACTTTTCTCGCATCACACCCTGAAAGTCATGGATCAACACCTTTGCTGCTCATGTTGTACATTAATGCCCTTGTAGATGATATAAATAGTAACCTCAGACTTTTCACAGCTGATGCTATTATCTATAATGAAGTTTTGTCTGAAAAAAGTAGCACAAACATTCAGCCATATATTGTTAAGTTGTCAGAGTGATGTAAAGATTAGAATCTTGCTATAAATGTTCAGAAATTTAAAACTGTGTGCGTCACAAAATGTAAAAATTTAATGTCCTATGACTACAGTATCAAGAAGCTACAAATCAAATTGGTAAACTCATACCTATGTGCAAAGGTTTGTAGAGACAGGAAATGGAATGCTCACACAGGACCAGGCATAGGACAAGCAGGTGGCAGACCTCAGTTCATTGGTAGAATGCTGGGGAAATCAGTCTACTTAGGAGATTGCTTATAGATCAGTTTCAAATACTGCTCAACTGAGCACGATTCATACCAAATAGGACTAACAGAGGCTATTGACCATATATAGCAGGAATGATCACAGGTTTCTTTGACCCACAGGAGAGTGTCATGAAGATGCTGAAGAAACTGAAGTGGCAGATAGTTGAAGAAATACACAAACTACCCCAAGGAAGCATGCTTAGAAAATGTTTAATTTCTAGCCTTACATCATCAATCTAGGAATATATTATAAAGGGAGTGGTAATATATTCCTAGATTGATGATGTACAATCATGAGAACGAGATTAGATTAGTTATAGCACACACAGAAGCATTTAAAGTCATTCTTGCCATACTCCATAAATGAGTACCCTGTGCCATGCCCTCCACAGTGATTTCCAGAGTATGGACATAGATGTGAGAGGAAGCATTATGTTGCCCTGACTTCTCAGAACACATGCTTTCACAATTTCAACAGTAAACCATTTCATATTTATTTATTTATTTTATTTATTTATTTATTTATTTATATATATTTTTTATATATATATTTTTATTCATAATGCATAATGTCTCTCTTGTAGCATATGCCATTGGAATTTGTTGAGCATCTCCATAACACTATCACACTTAATAAATCAGGGCTGGCCATGGCATGCCAAACTTCATGCATACAGCATGTGCAGGCCATGGGCAAGCCAGGGCCCAAACATGGCTTTTCTCGGTCCTTCTTGGAAGTACCTGGAACAGTGTGACATTTCATTTAGCATTGCAGTGCAGCATTCTTTGGTCGTCACAACTCTCGGAGTTCAGCAGAACAGTTCCGTCAGCACCTTTTAATCTTCAATATTTGTTTATGGTATGAGGGACAGTCACAGGTCCAGTGACAATTTGCACAAAAAGAGGCAGTTCACCAATCTTTCATCACAATCTTTTAAAATAAGTGAGAATGAAAGAAGAGAGGGATGAGAGTTCCCAATTTACATAAGTGACTGGCATTGCATATCTGCTATGAAATGGCATTACCTTACCACGCAGAAAGAATTTAAAGATTTAGTTGACAAGGAAATAGCAAAAAATTACAAAGATTGACAGACAGTATTCAGTGTTTTGTACATTAAAAAGCACTTTGTGCTAAATTTGTAGGTCTGGAGCACGTGAAGAAATTGGTGATACAAATTATTGCACACATTATTCTTTTGACAGTTGGAACAGGTTTCAACTGAACTCAACAAAGAGTTGGAGACTTCATGCATTAATACAAAGTATTTTGGTTAAGTCAAGAGGTACATCAGAGATGATTTTTTTTTATTTAAAACTCACTATTATTGAATTTATGAAGGAAAAAGGAGTGCAGGAATGAAAATTAGAACATCCAGAATGAAACGCAGACTTCACATTTTAACTGGACTGCATGCTGCCCACAGTAAGAAACTGCAAGGTACCTTCTCTTTGATTGATGGGGGATGCATTTTAAAAGAAAATCACATTGTAGAAGGCACACATTTTGATAAAGACAGTCTAGTTCCCTAAACTGACTCACCTGAAGAAAACACAAGGTTTGAAGAATTCATTGTTGCCTTAAAACAATTACAAGGATAGTTTTATAAAGATTTTGGGGACGCTATCAACATTACATCTGCTCCTGAGCTTTTTTGGACACCATTTGCCATTCCAGTTGAAATGGCTCCTGTGCATGTGCAGATGTAGCTGATTGATCCGCAAGGTAATTCCAGTTTTAATGGCAGATCTCGTGACATGAAAACTGCCCAGGACATCGACATTGCTTTCCTCAGGTAGAGTACAAGTCTTCATAATAAGGTTGCAAAAGTGCTACAATATTTCAATTGGCATATTTGTGTTAAAGGCCTTTTTTGATCATGAAACTAAGTAAGTTATGATTATGTGACAACTTGAGTGCAAAACTCTGTGAAATTGTCTGTGTCTGTTTGTATGCCAGCAGTTTGTAGCAGACAAAAATTATATTGTGTCTTTAGTGTGCAAAAAGTAGTTGAATATTATTGAAAATATGTTTTGTTAGTGAGAAATATAAATTCAGAATCAAGTAGTATGCAGTGTGCCTACACTGCAATTTAAATGCGGCACATTCGCGGTTTCCCCCTCTTCCACGTCCTTGTAGTAAGATAGCATGGTATTGTGGTGGGGGAAATGTGAATTGAGGCTGAGGTCCTTGGCATTCATTCTCTGGGCATGGCTCGTGAGCCGAAATGTTGGCTGCTCCTGTACTAAAACTACCCATGACAAAATGTTAAAAAATGTTTTGATGGTTCTCTTCTAGATCTTCTATTAATTCAGCTTCCTGAGAGCACCAGAGTGATTGCATTACTCGAGAATAAGTCCAAAAAATGTTTTTCAAGCTACTTTTTTCACAGATGAATTTCGTTTTAACATTCTTCCAATGAATCTCAGGTTGGAATCTGCACTTTTCATAATTATTTATATGTGTCCTTTCCATTTTAGTTCATTCTGTCTTAGTACTCAGAGGTATTTTATGAGTCATACTGTTTCCAATGGTTTATTGCCAATGGAATAACTGGACAGTAATGGACCTTTTGGTTTATTGACACACATTACATTTATTTACATTCAGGGTCCACTGGCAGTCACTGCACTAATTAGCAATCCTTCACATATATTCTTGCATTTTTCCACTGAAATCTGATGCAACCCTTCCTCTATTCAACAGCATCATCTGCACATAGCCTCATGATGTTTCTGAATTTATTCACTAGATCATTTGTGTACACTGCAAACAGTAACAGTTCTGCAACACTCCCTTGGGGTACTCCAAAAAATTACCTTTACATTTCTAAGTTCCTGTTTTGTTCACTGTGCAACAGTGTGGAAAAGTATCAGATGCCCCGCGGAAGTCAAGAAACATGGAATCAACCTGAATGCAGTTGTCTACTGCAATCTGATTCCCACGGACAGAAGGTGCTTGCAGAGTCTATGTTGATTTTCTTACAGTATATCTTCATTCTCCAAAAATGTTATTATTTTCTAATATTTCTGATTCTTGGTTAATAAAAAATCATTTTCAGTGATGCAGGATTGTTATAATTCCGATCATCTGGCCCAAGTCTACATTTTTGTGGAATAGATACAGTGCTAAGACTACCACAATTTGCACAACTTAAATGAACATCTGACCTGTCTGCATGGTGAATTATTAACAAGAAATTAAGAGAGCCTCTGCAAGTTCTTTAGTTTAAATACATACAGAAGCTACATTTTCAAAAGCCAATAATCTACTGTCCACCTGTGTACTGCCATTAGGATGGCACTTTTAAGTACAGATCAAGTGTATGAGGAACTGGTGAGAGGATGATGTCAGATTAAACAATGTGATTTTCTGTGACAATGTTGTACAATTTAATTATGCTAATTTGCCTCCAATCAACTGTGACTCAAGTAAGCAGAGTGTTTTATTCTCTATCTAATCATTTGTACTGCTGACAAAATTTCTATTCATTTCCTTGAAATATATATATGTATATAGTTTTGCTACTTGGTACAGGATTTAAGAGCCAGACAGAAAAATGTTCCTTGTTCAAAATGAAAATAAAAAAGAACAAAAGAAAATGATGAAAAGAACACTTCATTTCTGTTTATTATTACTATCTTGTGATAAAAGAAATTACCTGCCTGGTTTTCTGGTGGTCCAATCCTGAATGAGTTCTCATCACATGGCTCATAGGCTATGGAGCACATACCTGTCAAAAATAAAATGCCACTGCATAAACAACCAATTCTCGGATCTTGCTTTTGAAATGATGATGACAATAATTGTACCATACCTGATTCCTGCCTGACACAAATCAGGTAATCCTGATTGGCTAAATGTCTTCCATTGTCAGCAAAGTTCATTGTTCGTATAATACCTGTTAATAAAATATTCACAAGATGTAATACCAGTAATAATAATCAGAAGAAAATCAGAACAAGTGTCCAAGTGGATGAATACTAGGATAACTTGGTGATGGTCAAGAGAATAAAAGATTAACAAAAAAAATCCAGAGGAAAATAAACAAATTACATTACTTTTTTTATAACTTACAGAGGTATTTCAAATATAGGCATAGCTTGAAATAACATACGTCAGTCATCACCAAAATTCATTAGGTTGTTACCAAGGCAGTGTTGCACAAAATACAATATACATGCATGCTGGTAGCACTGCAATATGCTTAATTCATCTGTACATGATATGTTTGAAAGTAGAACAGCCATTAGTGCTAGTGAGTGAGAATGAAATAGCTCAGGCAGCCAACTTGGTCATACAGAGCCACAGCATCATCTGGCAGTTGAACTTATTGTAAGTAGATTTGAAGAGATAGTCTGGTAATAATGTGTAACCACAAGTCTGCTTACTTATGATTCAACTGACAGTTACAACATCCATCAGTGAGCAAAATTTTCTACTATTCAGTCAAAAGAATAGGACTGCAACTCTATTCGAAGTATGATTCTTCTATAGTCACCAGGAGTATATATTATTTATTTTTCACATATTGCTTTATGTAGGTAATACATATACAGTTTTACTCTACCTTACATCCACCTTTTCCGGTCACAGCCAGAAGCCCATATGCACATTGCTAAAGTTTCCTCTAGTATGTTTCTTCTATATAATGACCACCTCAATGTAATGTTCATATTTCTGGAACCCTAGCCAATTATTTCCCTATTCATAACATTTAAGACACTGGTGTAGATGCTTCATTTTCCATTTTGTAGATCTGTACAGCTCCGAAAGTCTGTGCTCAGCATGAGTCACACATCAGTGTCAATGTCTGAGTCACAAGAGATGTGGCCACATCATACTTGTCACTTGTCTCATTGGTGCTATTTTGCTTTTTCTTTTCCCCGCATAAGAAAATGCTGGACACCTGTACAGTGTGTTTAATTTTATATATATATATATATATATATATATATATATATATATATATATATATATATATATATATATATAAAGATGATGTGACTTACCAAACGAAAGCGCTGGCACGTCGATAGACACACAAACAAACACAAACATACACACAAAATTCAAGCTTTCGCAACAAACTGTTGCCTCATCAGGAAAGAGGGAAGGAGAGGGAAAGACGAAAGGATGTGGGTTTTAAGGGAGAGGGTAAGGAGTCATTCCAATCCCGGGAGCGGAAAGACTTACCTTAGGGGGAAAAAGGGCAGGTATACACTTGCACACACACACACATATCCATCCACACATATACAAACACAAGCAGACATATTTAAATACCAAGTGTGTGTGTGTGTGTGTGTGTGTGTGTGTATATGTGTGTGTGTGTATATATATATATATATATATATATATATATATATATATATATATATATATATATAAAAAGAAAGATGATGAAACTTACCAAACAAAAGCGCTGGCAGGTCGATAGACACACAAACAAACACAAACATACACACAAAATTCTAGCTTTCGCAACCAATGGTTGCCTCGTCAGGAAAGAGGGAAGGAGAAGGAAAGACAAAAGGATATGGGTTTTAAGGGAGAGGGTAAGGAGTCATTCCAATCCCGGGAGCGGAAAGACTTACCTTAGGGGGAAAAAAGGACAGGTATACACTCGCACACACACACATATCCATCCACACATACACAGACACAAGCAGACATTTGTAAAGGCAAAGAGTTTGGGCATTTTTTGGGCAGAGATGTCAGTCGGGGCGGATGTACAGAGGCAAAGATGAAGTTGAAAGACAGGTGAGGTATGAGCGGCGGCAAATTGAAATTAGAAATTAGCGGAGATTGAGGCCTGGCGGATAGCGAGAAGAAAGGATATGCTGAAGGGCAAGTTCCCATCTCCGGAGTTCTGACAGGTTGGTGTTAGTGGGAAGTATCCAGATAACCCGGACGGTGTAACTCTGTGCCAAGATGTGCTGGCCGTGCACCAAGGCATGTTTAGCCACAGGGTGATCCTCATTACCAACAAACACTGTCTGCCTGTGTCCATTCATGCGAATGGACAGTTTGTTGCTGGTCATTCCCACATAGAACGCTTCACAGTGTAGGCAGGTCAGTTGGTAAATCACATGGGTGCTTTCACACGTGGCTCTGCCTTTGATCGTGTACACCTTCCGGGTTACAGGACTGGAATAGGTGGTGGTGGGAGGGTGCATGGGACAGGTTTTACACCGGGGGCGGTTACAGGGGTAGGAGCCAGAGGGTAGGGAAGGTGGTTTGGGGATTTCATAGGGATGAACTAAGAGGTTGCGAAGGTTAGGTGGACGGCGGAAAGACACTCTTGGTGGAGTGGGGAGGATTTCATGAAGGATGGATCTCATTTCAGGGCAGGATTTGAGGAAGTCGTATCCCTGCTGGAGAGCCACATTCAGAATCTGATCCAGTCCCGGAAAGTATCCTGTCACAAGTGGGGCACTTTTGGGGTTCTTCTGTGGAAGGTTCCGGGTTTGAGGAGATGAGGATGTGGCTCTGGTTATTTGCTTCTGTACCAGGTCGGGAGGGTAGTTACGGGATATTATAAAATATTATAATTTTATTTATTATTTAATTTATGTGTTTATTTATGCCCCTATTACATGATACACCTGAGATGCACCTCAAGTGTACATTTTTGGACTGTAGATTGGTTCACATCGACCAATTACTCAATACACATGGGATATTCCTGGCGCAAATCTGTACACACAAACTAGATGGAATAACACTTGAAAATGGAAGAGGAATGAGTCATTTTTTGTGAAGTCGTTTATTTGAATTAAAAATGGAAAATGGAAGTGAAAATAAAAGTGATAGTTAGTTGGAAGATGAAGCTGAAACCCTGTATACAAAGGCAGCTGAAGGATTTGAAACATTCAGGAGGTTCATGGTGGCCCATAAACTTGAGGACACAACAATAGCACAACTTTCTCATTTGGAGCAAGAAATGGTTCTTATACACTCTAGAAGAAACCTGAAGCAAACAAGTTTGCTTAACTACTACAAAAAGTCCCAAGTACGTGATGTTCTAGTTGTGCCAGTTCACAGTTTTTAGCAACTGTTTGACTGAAGTTGTATTTTACAAGTTCATTATTAAAGTAATTATTTGCAGTTAATTCTTTTTTTAATTTTTACCATTCACTGGTTTTCTGTAGTATGTCCTCAGTAAAATTTGACTCGACTTCTATAATTATCAACTGGAGGTCTTCCTCCTTATAGTGTCTTCCTCCATACAGTGTTCAGAATTCATGGTCCCTTAAAAAATCTTATGTAGAGGTTTATCGTTTTGTACAGTATATCGCTCATCACAGAATGAAGTATTTTGGGTGAGTTCCTTGGAATGTATATTGACCTGCAGGTCTATGAATGACCATTCTCGCCATGGATCAGTCAAATGGACTAGTCAAGGTCTGTCTTGTAAAGTAGTAATAGACAAGTTTCAGTTCAGTGAGAAGTCAGATTTTGGTTATTCATCAGACTTTTGTGTAAGGTATAGTTATTCATCAGACTTCCATGTAATGTATGCCTACTGTCAAATTTCCTGGACAGTGCCTATATTGAGAAAATGGAACTTTAGGCAAATGAACATAACTCTATGAGATTCCACATCAATTTGTGACTGACAAGTATACAGACAGGAGTCAGAAAAAAGGGAAATTTTTAAATTTGTGTTGATAGCCCTGGACGATTGTTTATTTATTTATTTATGTAGCACCCATATTATCACATTCATGATATTGACTTGTCAAAGTACAAAACAGTATAAAATATTATGTATCTGTATTATGTACAAAAATCTTATC
Source organism: Schistocerca americana (assembly GCF_021461395.2). Classification (NCBI taxonomy): domain Eukaryota; kingdom Metazoa; phylum Arthropoda; class Insecta; order Orthoptera; family Acrididae; genus Schistocerca; species Schistocerca americana. Next base: position 311,929,753 of record NC_060120.1, on the reverse strand, counting down.
ATTCGTATTGCGGCATCGATAGGTCATAGTGACCATAGAAAACATTAATCTTTGGGACTAAGGTCACTCATCTGAGACACCATATTAATTCAGTCTGTTCCTATACCTTGTACTGTGTGCACGTGTATGATAATTGTCAAAGTATATGCATGTGCAGATATTAGTGAGGACAGTTTATTCCATATACCACTATTTGTATCCTGTTCCCATAGTATCAACACATCTTTATAACAAAAACATTATTTTGTTTAATTAGGTTATAAAATTATATCTGTACACACAGATAAAATAAAAGCTAGTGAAGTACCATGGTTGATTTTACTAAAACTATTAAATACCAATACTTTAGTTAAATAGACATAGTAACATATGGCACAAAAGTTAGGTGCATAATTAGATACATACAGGGATAAAAGAAGTTTAGTTTTATGTAGGAATGGTTTGATAATTATAGATTTTTATTTAGAGAGCTATGAAAGACCTACAGATCTGAGCAAAATTCCAGGTATTCATTAATGGTGTAGAAGTTGTTGTTTATTAGTAGAGTTTTAGTTCCTTTTTTTGTATTAATGTTTGGCATTTTTTTGATGTTATCTAGCAATGCAATGTAAAGGATTTTTAGCTTGTAAACAGCATTGTTTCTGATATATTGATTTTCTGTGAACATCCCTATGATAATCATCCCTGTTCCTTGTTAGATAATTGTGGATCTCACTATTCGAAGCTGATACTTGATGGTTTTTAATGAAGCAGTACTTTCAAATATAAATATGAATGGTTAGGTCATGATTTTTAATTACTTGAAGTTACCTCTACATGATGCTCTGTAAGCAAAATCACTTATTAACCTTACAGCTTTCTTTTAAGCTTAAAAGACTGTTTGGTCAAATAGGTATTTCCCCACAATACTATACCATACCTCAGTAGACTATGCATGTATGCATAACAAATACTTAACCCTATTTCAGTATTGCAGCAATCTTTAAGCATTCTTAATATGTAATAGTACTTGCTTAATTTTTTTGCTAAGCATTTCTAAATGTGTTTCCCATCTTAGATACTCATCCACCCATAATCCTAAAAATTTTGTGTGATACTTTTGCTGAATTTGGCTATTTGATAATGTGAATTTTACATTGATTCTGTTTTTGTTCATTATATGGTTGAAGTTCATCCATACAGTTCTGTTGTCATTGACAACTAGACAGTTATCTTTAAACCATTTTTCTGCCACTTCTGCTGTTCTGTCAAGATTTTGCTGCACCTCCTAATTATTCTTTCCTTTTATAATGAAGCTGGTACCATCAGCAAGTAATATAGTATCTGCTGTTGAAAACTGTTGTGGTAGATCATTAATAAAAACCAATAATAACAATGGTCTCAATACTGAGGCCTGGGGCACCTCCCAATTAACCCTTTTATGTTCAGAATGGTACACATTCCCATCCTGAGAAATTTGCACTCTTTGTTTCCTATCAGTTAAATATTACTTGAACCACTCATAGGAAATACCACAGACACCATAATTATATAGTTTTAACAGTAAAAGATTATGATTTATGAGAGAAAACGCTTTAGAATGGTCAAAAAACAACCCACAGATCAGTTCCTTGTCCTTAATAACTTTGTAAACAATATTTAGGAAATTGAAGAGGGCTGTTTGTGTAGATTTGCATCTAGCAATCTGTCATACATTTCTCTTTCAATTATTTTCAAAAACACAGATAATAATGATAGTGGTCTGAAATTTTTAATGTCAAACTTGTTACCACTTTTATAAACTGGTGTTACTGTTGACTGCTTAAGTTTACTTGGAAACACACCAGTTTCAAAAGAGTCATTGACTATGTCCACAAGTTGAGAGACAAAATTATCATTACTATATACAGGGTTATTACAAATGATTGAAGCGATTTCACAGCTCTACAATAACTTCATTATTTGAGATATTTTCACAATGCTTTGCACACACATACAAAAACTCAAAAAGTTTTTTTAGGCATTCACAAATGTTCGATATGTGCCCCTTTAGTGATTCGGCAGACATCAAGCCGATAATCAAGTTCCTCCCACACTCGGCGCAGCATGTCCCCATCAATGAGTTCGAAAGCATCGTTGATGCGAGCTCGCAGTTCTGGCACGTTTCTTGGTAGAGGAGGTTTAAACACTGAATCTTTCACATAACCCCACAGAAAGAAATCGCATAGGGTTAAGTCTGGAGAGCGTGGAGACCATGACATGAATTGCTGATCATGATCTCCACCATGACCGATCCATCGGTTTTCCCTTACAGAGGCATCCAGAAGCTTTAAACTGCGCATACCATCGCTGAACGGAGTTAGCAGTTGGTGGATCTTTGTTGAACTTCATCCTGAAGTGTCATTCCACTGTTATGACTGACTGATGTGAGTACATTTCAAGCACGACATACGCTTTCTCGGCTCCTGTCGCCATTTTGTCTCACTGCACTCTCGAGCGCTCTGGCGGCAGAAACCTGAAGTGCGGCTTCAGCCGAACAAAACTTTATGAGTTTTTCTATGTATCTGTAGTGTGTCGTGACCATATGTCAATGAATGGAGCTACAGTGAATTTATGAAATCGCTTCAATCATTTGTAATAGCCCTGTATAATAATTTTGTCAGGGATACCATCAAATCTGCCGGTCATTTTACTCTTTAGTTTACTAATAGTCATTTGTACTTCTTTGGATGTTATGGGATACAGGTACATTGTCCTTTCATTTATTGGAGTTATTACCTTTGACTGTGATTATATTTAGTTGTGATTATGTTTTGGGCTACATTAATATAATGATCATTAAATATATTAGCGTTTGCCTATATGATTATTAATAAACTTTCCACACTGATTTCATTTTGTTGTTATCCTTTCTGATATGTGATTCATTGTGCTTCTTTTCTGCAGCAACTATAGCTTCCCTGTGCTTTTTCCTATAAAACTGTATATATGGTTTCGAGGTAGTACTTTTCTTTGCACACTTATACAGCATATTAAGACTTTCTGATGACTCTGATTTCACTTGTTATCCATGAATTGGATTTTTTGTTTATTTTCATTCTCTTCAGAGCCAATGAAATGTCATAGCAGTATTTATAATTTGACAAGAACTTGATGAATTTTATATCTACAGAACTCTTGGTTTTCATGTTCCAATTTACATTTTTAACATGAGATGAAAGACCCTAATGCTGTTATCATTAATTAATCTTCTCTCAATATACCTCCTGTTGTCACTTTTCTCATGAGATTTCCTTAAAGTCAGTTTAATTGCGTGATGGTCAGAGAAACCTGTATCCCATACCTCAGATTTAAAGCCACATTTTGTTTTGTCAATGAATTTTCGGCCAATAGTATTTTCACTTTTGCTGCCGTACCTGGTGATATCTTCTACACATATATCCCTACTGTATGTTTTTAGTAGATTAACCAGTTTCTGCCCTTAATGGTGAGTAATATATAGAAACCAGCCATTTAGTTGACATAGACTTTTGGGGTGCTGCACAAGATACATTTGCCACCAGTTTTTTTTTCCACCCCAAAAAACAGTTACGATGTGGAGGCTGCATGTAGAGAATTTGCCATCATTACAATTTAAGAAGCCCTAATCACCTAATCATGTTCCATCAGCACATGGAATAAACTATAAACTTGCGGATACATAACTTCGAGGATACATGTTCAACAACACAAAAAGAAACCTTTTGACTGGGTGTAAACTGTTCATACACCACAGACAATATCAAAGCCATCTGAGACACTGTCATAAGAAGTCCACACTGTTCACTTCATCAAAAGGCATCATCTTTACAGTTGTATAGTTCAAGTGTTTGAAGAATATTGGTACAGGACTTTCATTACCATCCATTCTAAAGTTGACAGTTGTCCAGGAACTGAAATGCAATGATCCACCTAATACAATGACAATTCTGAGAACTAATGGTTGAACAGATAAACAATGAAAATGAGTTTGTTAACAACATGTGGATGTCAGATGAAACCAATCTCCATCTGAGGATTTGTTAAAAAACAACATTTCCATTACTAGGCACAAAAGTATCCTCCTCACTGCACCAACAACCACTGCACAACAATGAATTTATCGTATGAGGTGCTGTGACACCATTTGACATAAATAGGACCTTCTTTTTTATTTTTTTGTTAGGATGAAAGTGGTCTTGCGAATACAGTCACATTGGATCAGTAGATTGTCATGCTCAAAATCTACAGGTATTTCCACATATTACTGACAATGGCTGGTTTCAGCAAGTTGGATCAATGTCACACAGCATAAATACTGATGGCTGTTGTAAGCCAGTTATTTGGAAACCATATAATTTCAAGAGATTGTGTTGTGGCGCTGATGAGGTCGACACCAGCATCGAGATGCGTTCGTCTTTGGATTCTGAGCATCGTCTTTAGACTCTGAGCATTGTCTTTGGGCTGTTCCGCCATGTTCAGTTCTTTGTGAGCCTTGCATGTGTTTAGATGAGTAAATAAACTACTGCAAAATGGGTGTTGTTTGGTGTAACCAACCCAAACTTCCCCCTCACTGGTGACCCCGACGTGACCCAGTGAGGGGGAAGTTCGGGTTTGTTACATCAAAGCTTAGAGTCCATAGACGAACGCATATCGATGCTGGTGTCGACCTTATCAGCACCACAGTGTCATTCCATGGCCTCCTGGATCTCCAGATCTATCAGCATGAAATTTTTTCTTTTGAGGTCACCTTAAATGCAAACTGTATCATAATTAACCTGCTATAACAGAAGAATTGAGAGCTAAGATCCAAGAAGCAATTGCCAAAATTCCTGTTGAAATGTGCAATTTATCCAAGAGACTGCTCGAATGTTTTCACAAAAGTGGAGCTCACCTGCAAGATGTCATCTTCAAGAAATAAATTCATTTAATATAGTCTTAAATTGCATGTTTTTGACTGTGATATGAAATGATCATGTGGCATTGTTAGCCAGGAGGCCCCATCCAGGGAAGTTCGGCCACCCAGTGCAAGTTGACGCCATACTGGGTGACTTGTGTGACAGTGATGAGAATGAAATGATGATTAGAACACCACAACAACCAGTCCACAAGTGGAGAAAATCTCCAACCCATCCAGGACTCAAACCCAGGCCCACTGCATGGGAGGCAAGCACGTTACCACTCAGCTAAGCAGGTGGACTTCTTGACTATAATATGACACAAATAAATTTACTTAACACATTTTTTTCATAAAAATATTTAATTTTTTCAATTTCCCATTTCTCTTAATCAGCGTGCATAAGATGAAATCCTCTTTATGCTGGTCCAATGAGTGATGAATTGTTCCTACAAAATATCAATGACACAGTGCTTGGAACTTCACATGTTGATGAATACTTTTCAGCAAACAAATCATTATACAAAGTGGTCAGGTCAATTTCACATCCTAAGTAACATAGAGCATGTTTATGAGGCTCTTTGGAGCTAAACAATTTTAAGAAAAATGGAATTTACCACCTCTGAAGTGTCCATATGTGCAGTATTACTAGGGACAACCACACATTACTTGTGCAATAATTGGCTGACATTTCTTTAAATTAGAAGCCTTGTTACTGTTTACCACATTTGCAAATTAAATATGGTATTTAATGACTCCACCTCTAATCATCATCAGTGGTCTCACTTTAATTCTATAAATTATTATTCAAACTTTCAGTAAGTTTTCTGTTTTAGGCCTAAAATCTATGACATTTATCTCACTTTGATGTGATTTCGCACTTAAACTGGATTAATTCTAAATATTATACTGTACAGGTTGGCCTGCTTTTACGCATTTTATGACCTGGCAGCATGCTGTCTCCAAAGTAGTCAAAAAATATCCTCCTTTGTCAAAAGGCCACTGTTTTCAACACTTTTCCTAAGAATGAAGTAGAACATGCTCTATAGCTATATTTCGCATCATGTTATGCATCCTGTGTGTGGTTTGAGGGTTGTATTTTTGCATATTGTTCTTCACACCTTTTTCCACTTCCCTCTCACCTTGTATTACAGATATTCACAAAAAAAAAAGAAATTTTGAAAAATGAATGTTGCCACACTCACTGTGAGATGTTATTCATTTTTTTAAAAAAAGAATTTTCCTAGTTTATGTAGAATGGTGAAATCAATATGGTTAATGGATACTCACAGCAGACATTATAGACAGAGTACCATGAAATGTCAGTTATTGTTGATTTATTGTATCTCATAGTGATAGAAATAATGTGTTACAAAACGTAATGACAACATTTGATTTGATCAAATTTGCATGGCAGTCAGTTGAACTGTAAGTTGCAATATAGATTCCATGCCTTTAAACTGGAAACAATAGTCTGAAATTACAGCTGTGACTCAGTTCTCTGTTCCACTACACTGACTCTGTACAAAGGCAAGAAACTGATCTAAATAGTAATATAATCATTCATCCACTGTAACCTGTAACGGAATTAGCCTACGACAAGAAGCTTTGATACTACACTACCATTTGACAAATTCTGAATACTGGGTCCAGCAGAACTGTAGAGAATTTAGTAACACACATTTCTATATGACTTAACTTGTGGAAAATAGTTAAAAATATGCAAGTATGTAGATGCTTGCGATGAAATCTTACCAGTTTCTCCCTGGTGGTACTGCAAACATCCAGCTGGAGCCCTCTGGTTGAAAACAATCTGGGACACCTGCACTATCAAACAATTCATTTACTATCGCTTCTACTGCTTTTCTTTCAATGGAAGTTGCATTTCATAGAATTGTTTAATAATTTGCTGTTATATTTATATGTATTATAAGAAACTCACAAATAGTACAAAAATACACTACTTTTCTGTGACTTAGTTTTTCCCTTACTATCTCAGTTCAATGGCAAAATTAATTAACAATTCATTTTAGTTCTTTGCAGCACAACATATAATTTTAATGTCTTTTTCAAAAGGAAACTGAAAACTATTAGTATCTGAAGAGAATAGTGATAAGCTGGAACAGGGCTGAAATATTTAAAATAGACTTGAATCTTAGTTTTAAGTACAAACTTCTCCATGAAACTGAGGTTGGGGAACACAAAAATAATATGCAAGAACCTGCAAGGAAAGAAAAGTTGCTTCATGTCAAGAGAGAGATAAAAGGATATCTTTATTTTCATTTTTTTTTTAACGTGATAATAGTCTCTTGTCACTTTCCAGTCATCTTTACCTTGTATCATTCCCAATATCTTGTATCATTCCCACTCAATTGGAAGCAATGTTTTCTCACTCTCAACAGTCTAACCTATTCTGTTGAAATTTAAATGTTACCGGTATGCAATACATATGGTTTCTACAGATGTCGCTATGTGTATGTTTCCAAATCAACTGTTAGTAGTTTTGTGTTATTCTCTGAATATTGAGTTGTGAATGAGGTTTTTCTGTGCTTATATGTCATGCCTGTATGGTCAGACCACTTCCCAATAGGTTATGGGCCCAGGTAATGTGATCAGCAAAAACATTTCTCAATTAGATGAAAATTTACATCCATAAGCTTAAAAGTTTGGAAACTGATAAGTCACTTAACCCTTTGAGGCACAGTGGCTCTGTTTCAGTCCCCCTAGCCTCTTCTTTTTCAGCCAAGTGACATTGTGGCTTCTCAAACCTACATAGTGCTGTCACTGCAGGAATTTTTGTAAATAGGACCAGAGTCTGCTTCTTTGGTATAAGACAGTTTCTAATGCTAGTATTTACTTACATTGTGTTGCCTGCTGTTCAATTCACTCATGCAAAACATTTCTTGTGCATATACAAGGAATATATATATATATATATATATATATATATATATATATATATATATATATATATATATATATATACACACACACACACACACACACACACACACACACACACACGAAAGTGCTGGCAGGTCGATAGACACACAAACAAACACAAACATACACACAAAATTCAAGCTTTCGCAACCAACGGTTGCTTCGTCAGGTAAGAGGGAAGGAGAGGGAAAGACGAAAGGATGTGGGTTTTAAGGGAGAGGGTAAGGAATCATTCCAATCCTGGGAGCGGAAAGACTTACCTTAGGGGGAAAAAAGGACAGGTACACACTCACACACACACACATATCCACCCGCACATACACAGACACAAGCCATGATATTTAGATATATTTTTCCCACGTGGAATGTTTCCCTCTATTTTATATATATACAAAGATGATGTGACTTACCAAACGAAAGCGCTGGCACGTCGATAGACACACAAACAAACACAAACATACACACAAAATTCAAGCTTTCGCAACAAACTGTTGCCTCATCAGGAAAGAGGGAAGGAGAGGGAAAGACGAAAGGATGTGGGTTTTAAGGGAGAGGGTAAGGAGTCATTCCAATCCCGGGAGTGGAAAGACTTACCTTAGGGGGAAAAAAGGACGGGTATACAATCGCGCACACTCACACATATCCATCCACACATATACAGACACAAGCAGACATATTTAAAGACCAAAATAAAATATGCGAGCGTAATTTGGCTAGGGTGAAGGCATGTTTGCGGAGGGAATGTAAATAAAACTTAATGGGGTCGTCGGGGGGGTGTTGTGAGGGTGACATGGTATTAGAAGGTGGAAAGTGTAACGTGAGGTTGAAATGAAAATGAAAATAACTGGAGAAAGTAACTGGAGATCTGTTGTGAAAAAAGGCGAAAAAGTGTTGGTTAAAGCTGGGCTATGTTGACCCTGTGGTGAACTTGGGTTGGTAGACAACGATGTGCACAGAGGTTAGCTGGTTGTGTTGCCGCCAAAACACGTTAAAGGATGGAGAAATTCGGGAAAATTTCGAAAAAGCGACGTGTAAATGTATTAAAAAGAGTGGTTTTGTGGTGGCAGATTATGAAAATGAGGCTAACAATTGTCTGGCGAAGAAATAATGACGTTAAAACCTGTGGGAAGCGGCTAAAAATTATCAGTGATGTGGGAAAAACGGAAATGGAAATAAAGCGAAAGTTATCAGAACTAGACGAAATGGTTGTTTAATAGGTGAAAGGAACTGTTTGTGGACTAGAAACGGTGGATTTTATAGCAGCGGTAGTGTTGAAGGCGGAAAAAAAATTTTTTTTTTGGTTATGGTTTGGAAGTGGGTGACGTATTATTGAGTATATATAGGCGGGATAAAATTGTGTAGTAGGTTAATTAGTACGACGTCACCCACTTCTATCCCATATATATATATATATATATATATATATATATATATATATATATATATATATATATATAAATGTCGTAGATATGATGTGTACTATGTTAATATACGAAACAAAATATGTAGTTAGCACAATATGTGCAAAACTACTGTGGCATCATTTGGGGCCACTGTGCTTGACTATGTGTGTCCAGACCTAACTTATATATTTTCCTCCCCAGAACACAACGTCTAGGAAAATGCTGTATGAGAAAGGAATATTAGAAATTTTGGATGAAGTTACATCTGAACATGAATTAGAAAGTGATGAAAGTGACCTTGATGCCAATCCTGATTCTGTTGTGGACATTATTGTTGAAGAAAGTGGCATTAAGAAGCCTCCCATTTAAACTCCTGGGAGTCCTAATAATTTCTGAGAGTGAAAGTGATTATGATGACAATGATGATGATAGTTTTAGTAGTGATTATGATGTGCCTTCATCTTCTCTTGCCACTAACACATGGAGTCAAATTTTTAGTGGTGGTATAAAGTGTCTTGTTGTAAAGTGCAAATTGAAAGATGAAGGTAACACATGGCACCACATAGTTTCTTTTCAGTGATTTTCTGTGATAATTTGATTGAAGATTTAGTGTTTCAAACAAACTCATACACCACTCAAAAAGCGAAACCACTTAACCTCTAACCAAAGACGAAATGTTAGTTTTTCAACCAATAAATTCTTTCATGGAATTAAAACAACCTCATAGTTACTATGACTGTTGATCTTGTCATGAAGTGCTAAGACACAATTATGTAAGTTCACTCATGACACTAAATAGATGTGTTTGACTACTATCACATATTCATTTCAATGATGCCAAGAGGGGATTCTCCTAATTACAATAAGCTTTATAAGATCAATGCTTGACATATTGACCAATAATTAAGCATGGTGAAATTCAATGATAGAATTATTTAATAAGCAGTACATTTCCAAGAAACCCCTCAAAAGAGGATAGAAGGTATGGCTTTGAGCTGATAAATTAGAAATTGTTTACGGGTTTCAAGTGTACACTGGGAAAGAAAGATTCGTCTGAGGTTAATTTAGGACAAAGAGTTATATTTGATTTATGTGAGGGTCTGGAAGTGAATTGTTACCATACACTTTTTGATAACTACATCACAAGTTTGTCATAAGTAGAAAAGCTAACTCAACATGAGATGCCAAGTTGTGGTATTGTCAAGCATGATCGCAAGGTTTGCCACAACCGGAGCATGAGAAAGAGCTCAGTAAAGGGGACTCTGATTGATTAGTGAGGAATGATGGAGCAACCTGTATAAAATGGAAGGAAAAAGGAACTGTAATGGTTTTATCTACCATCATTTCTCTAGGTGACATTTCTGTTGTAAGCAGAAAGGGTGCTGATGGTAGCATAAAGCAAATTGCCTGTCCTAACATTGCTAAGGCATATTGTGTGAATATGAGATGTGTTGACATAGCTGATGTCCTAACATTGCTAAGGCGTATTGTGTGAATATGGGATACATTGACAAAGTTGATGTGATGATCATTCTAGACAATTGACAGCAAAGCAAAAAGATCCTGGATAAGATTGTTTTGGTATTTTGTTGATGTATCTGTTGTGAATTCATTTATTTTGTACACACTGTGCAACACTGGTAGGAGTTTATGACTCAATGAATTCAGAAGGAACGTCGTAACTGATTTAGTAGGTATTAAAAAATTGAGAGATTTATCAGATCCATTACGTAGTACACAATTCCCTTAGAGATTCAGCCATAGGTCCCCATGGAAAAAGAGAAACTGGTTCAACTGGCTCTGAGCACTATGGGACTTAACATCTATGGTCATCAGTCCCCTAGAACTTAGAACTACTTAAATCTAACTAACCTAAGGACAGCACACAACACCCAGCCATCACGAGGCAGAGAAAATCCCTGACCCCGCCGGGAATCGAACCCGGGAACCCGGGCGTGGGAAGCGAGAACGCTACCGCACGACCACGAGATGCGGGCGGAAAAAGAGAAAGGTGGAATCAAAATGTGCACCATACTATGGGGCTCCAAAACATTGTGCATACTATAGTATGAAAAAGACCCTTTATAGATCCAGATGAAGTTGTGAAACATGTGATGTAGGCTTATGCTTGTCATCTAACAGGAAACATTTCATTCCTTTCCATAATTAGCTGCATATTTGAGTGTATGTAGGGTATGTTGTGCACGTTTTATATATTGTGGCTCTTGCTAAGATTTGCTGCAGCGGCTTCAAATGAAGCCACCTCCTAATTTTTATGCAAACGTAAAAAAAAAATTAGTAACTTGCTATTTTCATTTCCTTATTGGGTAATTGATTTACTTTAATCAAATGCAGTGGTTTTATGCTCTGTGCCTCAAAGGATTAACATGACGCATATAGAGCATATGACTGATACATAGAGATGGAGTAGAAATGCTCTCATTTGATAACTACAACACATGGAAAATACAAATTGAAGCACTACTCACCAAAAACAACAGATGGGGATATATATACGAGCTGCTCGCAGTTGCACAAGCTATATAGAAAGCTTAGCTAGGAGCAGACAGAAAATCCCACTGACCTGAAGAAAGTACAGAACTGCACTACATCATGTCTGGTATGGCTTAAACTTGAATCTTTCTACGCATACAAAAAGACATGTTCACAAAGCAATAGTGTGCAAAAGCCTCACACTTCCCAGAATGCAATCTAGTAATAACCTGACGCATTTTACTAAATTCCTCGATGCTGTGCATAAGTTACAAGCAATGGATGTTGAAATAAACAATGATATGATGTCAATAATGCTGCTCTATAGCCATCCATATAGCTCCAACAATTTTACATGTGTTATTGAATCTACATTTACATCTATAATCTGCAAAATCATTTACATCTATAATCTGCAAAATCATCATGAAGTGCATGGCAGTGGGTACATCCCACTTTACCAATTACTATGTATCAATTACTATGGTTTCTTCTCATTCCGTTCACATATGGACCACGGAGAGAATGATTGTTTCAGTGCCTCTGTGCATGCTGCAATTATTCTGATCTTGTCCTCACAATCGCTGTGTGAGAGATATGTAGAGAATTACAGTATATTCCTAAAGTCGCCATTTAAAGCCAGTTCTTTAAACTTTGTTAGAAGACTTTCTCAGATTAGTTTACTCATATCTTCAAGAATCCACCAGCTCAGTTTCTTCAGCACCTCGATAACACTCTACCATAGATCATACAAAACTGTGACCATTCATGCTTCCCTTCTCTGTATATGTTCAGTATCCCCTGTTAATCCAATCTGGTATGGGTCCAACCCATTGAGAAATGTTCTAGAACTGGTCATGTGAGTGTTCTGTGATCAAGCCCCTATGTAGACTGACTGCACTTCCCCGGCTTTCTACAAATAAACTGAAGTCTGCCAATTACTTTATCCGTAACTGAGCCTGTGTCATCATTTCACTTCATATCCCCACAAAGTGTTACAACCAGGTATTTGTGTGAGTTGGTCGATTCCAGCAGTTACTAATTGACATTAGTCATAGGATACTACATTTTTCCATTTTGTGAAGTGCACAATTTTACATTTTTTAACATTTAAAGCAAGTTGCCAGTCTTTGCACCAATTGTGACTCTAGCATGCGTCACACGGGTGGACCATATTATGAAATTGGTGGGCCTAACTTCGAGTTCATGTTGATAAATATGAAGGACAAAATATAATTTAAAATCTTAATTTATGCACCTTACAAAATTCTGTTAATAAATTCATAGCAGACATCATGAAATGCCAAATTTGATGTGTAATGCAGAGCTATTTTAATTTTATAAAATAAAGTTTGACTTTGAATTTTGATTCTGAAATTGGTCTGTTACCAAATTACCTGAAGTCTTCTCTAAAGTTTTTAGTTACATCAGGAGATGAGTCCAATTATCATCCTATAACTGCCTCTCACACTGAGTCTTGTCCAAACAATCTCACACACAGCTTCAATTTCTATCTCTGTGGATGGATTTGAGTTTCTTGTCTGCTGTGGTAAATACACTACATCTACTTCCCATTTGCCTAGATTAGATTAGATTAGATTAGATTAATACTAGTTCCATGGATCATGAATACGATATTTCGTAATGATGTGGAACGAGTCGAATTTTCCAATACATGACATAATTAGGTTAATTTAACAACATACTTAAGTTAATATAACAGCTTTATTTTTTTGTGTTTTTTTGTTTTTCTTTATTTTTTATTTTTATTTTATTTTTTTAATATTTTTGGTTTTTTTCTTTTTTTTCTTAATTTATATCTAAAAATTCCTCTATGGAGTAGAAGGAGTTGTCATTCAGAAATTCTTTTAATTTCTTCTTAAATACTTGTTAGTTATCTGTCAGACTTCTGATACTATTTGGTAAGTGATCAAAGACTTTAGTGCCAGTATAATTCACCCCTTTCTGTGCCAAAGTTAGATTTAATCTTGAATAGTGAAGATCGTCCTTTCTCCTAGTATTGTAGTTATGCACACTGCTATTACTTTTGAATTGAGTTTGGTTGTTAATAAAAAATTTCATAAGAGAGTATATATACTGAGAAGCTACTGTGAATATCCCTAGATCCTTAAATAAATGTCTGCAGGATGATCTTGGGTGGACTCCAGCTATTATTCTGATTACATGCTTTTGTGCAATAAATATTTTATTCCTCAGTGATGAATTACCCCAAAATATGATGCCATATGAAAGCAATGAGTGAAAATAGGCGTAGTAAGCTAATTTACTATGATGTTTATCACCAAAATTTGCAATGACCCTTATTGCATAAGCAGCTGAACTCAAACGTTTCAGCAGATCATCAATGTGTTTCTTCCAATTTAATCTCTCATCAATGGACATACCTAAAAATTTGGAATATTCTACCTTAGCTATATGCTTCTGATTAAGGTCTATATTTATTAATGGCGTCATACCATTCACTGCACGGAACTGTATGTACTGTGTCTTATCAAAATTCAGTGAGAGTCCGTTTACAAGGAACCACTTAGTAATTTTCTGAAAGACAGTATTGACAATTTCATCAGTTAATTCTTGTTTCTCAGGTGTGATTACTATACTTGTATCATCAGCGAAGAGAACTAACTTTGCCTCTTCATGAATATAGAATGGCAAGTCATTAATATATAATAATAACAACAAAGGACCCATGACTGACCCTTGTGGAACCCCATTCTTGATAGTTCCCCAGTTTGAGGAATGTGCTGATCTTTGCAAGTTATGAGAACTACTTATTTCAACTTTCTGCACTCTTCCAGTTAGGTACGAATTAAACCATTTGTGCACTGTCCCACTCATGCCACAATACTTGAGCTTGTCTAGCAGAATTTCATGATTTACACAATCAAAAGCCTTTGAGAGATCACAAAAAATCCCAATGGGTGGTGTTCGGTTATTCAGATCATTCAAAATTTGACTGGTGAAAGCATATATGGCATTTTCTGTTGAAAAACCTTTCTGGAAACCAAACTGACATTTTGTTAGTACTTCATTTTTACAGATATGTGAAGCTACTCTTGAATACATTACTTTCTCAAAAAATTTGGATAAAGCTGTTAGAAGGGAGATTGGACGGTAATTGTTGACATCAGATCTATTCCCCTTTTTATGCAAAGGTATAACAATAGCATATTTCAGTCTATCAGGGAAAATGCCCTGTTCCAGAGAGCTATTACACAGGTGGCTGAGAATCTTACTTATCTGTTGAGAACAAGCTTTTAGTATTTTGCTGGAAATGCCATCAATTCCATGTGAGTTTTTGCTTTTAAGCAAGTTTATTATTTTCCTAATTTCAGAGGGAGAAGTGGGTGAGATTTCAATTGTATCAAATTGCATAGGTATGGCCTCTTCCATTAACAGCCTAGCATCTTCTAACGAACACCTGGATCCTACTATATCCACAACATTTAGAAAATGATTATTAAAAATATTTTCAACTTCTGACTTTTTGTTCGTAAAGTTTTCATTCAATTTGATGGTAATACTGTCTTCCTCTTCTCTTGGTTGACCTGTTTCTCTTTTAATAATATTCCAAATTGTTTTAATTTTATTATCAGAGTTGCTGATTTCAGACATGATACACATACTCCTGGATTTTTTAATAACTTTTCTTAATATAACACAGTAGTTTTTATAATTTTTGATAGTTTCTGGGTCACTACTCTTTCTTGCTGTCAGATACATTTCCCTTTTCCGGTTACAAGATATTTTTATACTCTTAGTAAGCCATGGTTTGTTACAAGGTTTCTTATGAGTATATTTAACTATTTTCTTGGGGAAGCAGTTTTCAAATGCATTTACAAAAATGTCATGAAATAAATTATATTTTAAATTCGCATCAGGTTCACGGTACACCTCATCCCAGTCTAACTGCTGTAGGCTTTCCCTGAAATTTGCAATTGTTAAATCGTTGACTGAACGTACTACTTTGGAGGACTGTTTAGTATTGCTGAATGGAGCTATGTCATATATTGTAACTAGCTGTGCACCATGATCAGAAAGACCATTCTCAACAGGCTGAGCATTTATCTGGTTAAACTTATCTTGGTCTATAAAGAAGTTATCTATCAGTGAGCTGCTATCCTTTACCACCCGAGTAGGAAAATCAATAACGGGTGTCAAATTGAAAGAACCGAGTAATACTTCAAGGTCATTTTTCCTATTACCCTCTTTCAGAGAATCTACATTGAAGTCCCCACAAATAATAATTTGCTTCCCCCTGTCTGACAGATAGCACAACAAGGAGTCCAAATTTTTCAGAAATAGATGAAAATTTCCTGATGGGGACCTATATACAGTTACAATTATAAATGTGCCTTTATTTAATTTAAGCTCACAGGCACATGCTTCTATATGTTTCTCTACACAAAACTTTTTTGTTTCTATACTTTTTGCACAATGATAACTTTTGACATATATGGCAACTCCTCCTTTCTCCATATTTTCTCTCATTACATGTGCAGAGAGCTTATAACCACTTACATTTACCTTATCCATATCAGTAACAATGTGATGCTCAGACAGGCATAGTATATCTATTTCATTCTCAACTTCTAAATCTTCTAAACAAACCAGAAGCTCATCTACTTTATTCTTTAAACTCCCAATATTTTGATGAAATATACTTACATTATTTTTAATTATACTTTTATGAGAACCTTTCCTTATTCTAACATTTGCAGTACTCTCCTGTCTGAGTTTCTCATTGTGCTTAGGCCTAGTTCCTATACCAGTGGTCACATGGTGTTCAGAGAGGCAGATTGTGTCAACTGGGTTGGGGGACTTTAATTCATCAATGCAATTACCTAGGACTGAGATACAACTTGGTGGAGATGAAATTTCTGGTGATTGGTGAAAATATATAATTGATAGCTGTGATTGGTGATCCAATGTGCTAGAATTGTGCTGTTTAATTTCTTTCCTAAACTGAAGATTTGTTTCAATCCTGACCTCTCGTAGAACTTGACATCTTTCTGTCTTACCTATCCTAAAAAAGGTGCTGCTCCAACACCTGTAACCACTGGTATTTTACCATTCATGGCAGTGCCTCCCCCCCTTAAATTTCCTGCTATTACCCCAGCCAGTTTCCCCTTCCCTTTCCTGTTGAGATGTAGGCCGTGCCTGTTATAGTCCCACCTACTGAGATAATCAACAGGAACCACACCAATATGAGCCCCCCACCCGACCCAAGCAGCCGCTCCAACTCCAAATTAACTCTCCCAACAGAAGAGTTCAAATGAGGCCGGTCATGGCGTCTCAGGACAGATACAAATTCAACATTGGTGTGTCTTGATGCCGACGCAATCTTTACCAGGTCACACTCTATACTATACCCAGGATCTCTGTCGATGCTGTTCCCTGGCCCTCCCACAATAACCACGGTGTCTTCCCTGGTAAATCCTTTACAGAGTGAACCTAAATCCTCTGTCACCTGATCCAGACTAGCACTTGGTTTGAAGAAATTTGTGACCTGGTATTCTGGTCCTAATTCCTCCTGCAGAAGTTGGCCTACACCTCTGGCATGAGAACTGCCTAACAACAAAACTTTCTTCCTTTTCGATGACTTTCCTACATTCTTTTTCAATTTCCTATTGAAAGTTTGTTGTGTCCTAGCTTTTTGTTATACACTTAAATTTCCTCAAAAATTCTCACTACTATCAATTTCAGGTTTCAACCAGCTTTCTGAGCCCAGTATTATGCGAGCTTCACTGCTTTTCAAATGGTTCAAATGGCTCTGAGCACTATGGGACTTAACATCTATGGTCATCAGTCCCCTAGAACTTAGAACTACTTAAACCTAACTAACCTAAGGACATCACACAACACCCAGTCATCACGAGGCAGAGAAAATCCCTGACCCCGCCGGGAATTGAACCCGGGAACATGGGCATGGGAAGTGAGAACGCTACCGCACGACCATGAGCTGTGGACACTGCTTTTCAGGAGTGCTTCAAACTCTGCCACTTCCTTGCGAATGCATCGGCAGTTGACCGTTAGGATTTTAATACTCTCACCTGTTGGAGGCATTTCTTTTGATCTTCTTCTGGATTTCCTTCAGCTGTCATTATCTGGATTGGATGGTGAGTTGCCTAATCTAAAAACACCCGTACATGGATCCCACACACGGTCAGCTATGTGAGTAGCAGCTTCCGGTGTGTAGTGCACACCTGACCCATTTAGGGGACCCTACAGTTCTCATACCTATGGCACAAATTCAGGAAGTCACAGCCTAGCTTGCCATAGAACCTTCAAAGTCTCTGGTTCAGTCCTTCCACTTGACTCACAACCATAGAGCCACAATTATTCTGGGGATAATGCTGATAATTGTGAGCTTCATTGAAACTCTATGTGCCAGGTTATTCTTCTCAACCTTCTCTGCCAGTCAGTGAAATGACCCAAGTATGACCTATGGGGCCCAACGACATAGCATCATTTGTTTCAACGTGTTTCACAATCTGCATTTGGTTGCATCCTGTTCCCTCAATGTTTGCCAAAGTAGCCTCTTCAACATGTTGAGTGAGGGTCCCCAGTCATACACACTGAATGCACCTGGTGACCTTTCCTGTCTCTTGCTGCCATTTCCCTAACGGGTACCATCTTTTACCATACGGTTGAATTGATGACAATTAACAGATCCCTACCCTTTTGTGTTTGCCTCCTCTTGACACCGGACAAAACAGATTCCCCCAAAACAGGTGAAGTGAGTCCTATTGGCTCAGTTTCAGTTTCTGTGAAAGACAGCACCTCAAAGTTAGGGGGATTGGTGCAACACCCTGAGTCCTCCACGGTTCCCATCCACCCAGTACAGGACGCCTAGATCTACCATTGAAATGCCACCCACAGTCAAGCGGATGAGTAATGACAGATCCCATACGTTCTGCAGAGGAGATGGGATCCACAGGAGTGGATAGTAATTGATGTACTTATGGTACCAGTACCACAGTTACTTGACTCTTGGGAGCTCTTACAACGCAACAACCTTCAGCAGCTGCCAATTATTTGACAGTAGTCAGGGCAATTTCCAGCTCCTTGTCTATTAGCTCATACCATGTTCAAGAAAGGCATTCACAATGCCGCTGCATTTTAACTAGTGCAATGTATTATGGGATAGTGAACAAATAACTTTAAATTAAGATCAATGATTATCTTTTAATCTGTTGAACGAAAAAGTCGCTAATTGCCAATATGAACTGATGTAAATACACAAAGTGAGATTTCTATTAAGGCAACAGAAAAACCTGTGGTAAAATTTATTAGTTTCCCACAACTTTTCGAGATTAATATAGGTGTTAGCAAACTCGAGGACAATGTTAATTTACGATAAATATAGATAATATATAGAGCTACTCCCCTTAGGTAAAACTAGATGTAACACAAGTCTTGCGCATAATATGTAAAAGAGGCCATAGGGAGCACTGTCGTCCTCTTTTTTCCAGACTCAGAAAACTCACAATTATAAATTTATACATCTATGTGTCTGTACTCTACATCAAAAACAATATTTCAGAGTTTATTGCCAGAGGGGAAATACATGATAACAACACCATGGCTAAGGGTAATTTAGACATACCACGCCACAGATTAGCAAGAACAGGAAATTCCCACAAAGTTAACCCTCTCAAAATGCCAATTTATGTTCAGTCTATGGATATAATTTTTTTAAAATTAAGTGGTACAGATGGCTGTCAGATCATCCATTCTATGACATTAAAGAATTCTTTGAGGTGCCTGAGGAGGATATTAGCATTTCAAAGTTGTCTGTAGTTAAACATATTATTGTGTGCTGTGGTTAATTGTGTGTAATTACATAGTGTATACAATAAACAATACAATATTATATTATAGTATAGCCTATTGCATTAACTTTTAGAAGCTATCCTGGTGTTTAGATTAGATTAGATTTACTTTCATTCCAATTGATCCGTAGTGAGGAGGTCCTCCAGGATGTGGAACATGTCAGAAAAACAACAATACATGACAAATATTTAAACTAAAACAAATAAGCTAATGTACCATTCCACAGGTCCCAAGTGGAATGATCGTCATTTTTTAATGAACACTAAGAGTCATTTTACAAATACTATTGCACTGAATTTAAAATAAAAAAGTTTTATATTTATTTATAAGGTAAGAAACATGTAATACAACTACTGTAATACTTATTTACAATGAACACATTACTGCACTGAAATGGTGCAGAAGTTAGATTATACTTACACACACACACACACACACACACACACACACACACAAATTTTCAGTGAACACATTACTGCACTGAAATTGTGCAGAAGTTATGTTGTACTTATATACAAATCAGTTGGTTTTCCTCAGAAATTCATCAATGGAGTAGAAGGAGTTGGCCACCAATAAATCCTTTAGGCTTCTCTTGAACTGAATTTCATTGGTTGTTAAGCTTTTTATGGCTGCTGGCAAGTTATTGAAAATGTGTGTTCCTGAATAATGCACACCTTTTTGTACAAGACTAAGTGACTTTAAATCCTTGTGAAGATTATTCTTATTTCTAGTATTGATTCCATGAATTGAGCTGTTGGTTTGAAAAAGTGATATATTTTTAATGACAAATTTCATTAAGGAATAAATATATTGGGAAGCTGTAGTTAGTATCCCTAGTTCCCTAAACAGGCTTCTGCAGGATGTTCTTGAGTTCACACCACATATAATTCTTACTGCACGTTTTTGTGCCCGGAAAACTTTAGCTTGGCTTGATGAATTACCCCAGAAAATAATCCCATATGACATTATGGAATGAAAGTAAGCATAGTATGCCAGCTTTTTCATTTTTATATCCCCTATGTCTGACAAAATTCGCATTGCAAACAGAGATTTGTTAAGACGCTTCAGCAGTTCTGTGGTGTGCTCCTCCCAGTTGAATTTATTATCAAGCTGTAATCCCAAGAATTTAACACCGTCCACTTCTTCTATCTTCTTGTCATCATATGTTAGACATATACTCTTGGGACACCCCTTACAAGTTCTGAACTGCATGTAGTGTGTTTTTTCAAAGTTTAGTGACAAAGAATTGGCTAGGAACCAGTGATTAATGTCTACAAATATTTTATTGGCTGATCTTTCTAAGACTACACTTGATTTGCTATTTATTGCAATGTTTGTATCATCAGCAAACAAAACAAACTTGGCATCTGGTAATGTTACTGATGAAAGGTCATTGATATACACAAGAAAAAGTAAGGGCCCCAAAATGGAACCTTGTGGGACCCCACATGTAATTAGTTCCCAGTTGGATGATGCCTGATAGCTTGATACATGTCTCTTTCCTAATAACACCCTTTGTTTCCTGCCAGAGATATAAGATTTGAACCATTTTGCAGCATTTCCTGTTACACTATAATATTCTAGTTTACTTAAAAGGATATTGTGATTTACACAGTCAAATGCCTTTGACAGATCACAAAATATACCAGTTGCCTGCAATTTTTTGTCTAATGAATTAAGTACATTTTCACTGTAAGTGTAGATAGCCTTCTCAATATCAGAACCTTTTAGAAATCCAAACTGTGACTTTGACAGTATGTTATTTGAGATAAGATGGTTATAAAGACGACTGTACACTACTTTTTCGAAAATTTTTGAGAATGCTGGCAACAGTGAAATTGGACGGAAATTTGATGCTATTTCTTTATCTCCCTTCTTAAACAGTGGCTTAACTTCAGCATATTTGGTACATTGCCATGCTTGAAATGTATTCTCTAATGTACTGACACTTGCGTATTTTATTATTCTGTATGTACTAGTACATCCTGTATGACGAAGCCAATATCACTGTAAAATGATCTATGGTGAGTAAAATTCTTGATTCTTGATGCTATCTCGTACAGTCACTAAATCACATACGCCGTTTTGTTACAAATTAGATTATGCAAATGACAATGATAGCTTCCGAAACTTTAAAAAATGCACGGTCGTGTGCATCGATACCAGGCTCGGATCTGAGGACGGGAAAGGGAGGGGTGCAAGTTGGGGTATTTCAGGGGACACCAAATTCATACTGTTGAAAAAAGCCTTGTGTCACAAAGGAGCTAGAATCCAGCTGAAAAAAGCCTTGTGTCACAAAGCACCTAGAATGCAGCACACGCTGGCCTACTATCGATTATTCATATGGATTTTGAACATTTTTGAACATATTCTAAGTTGATTTCTGAACAAATCATAAGCTGGTTTTTGAATGCATGCATAGTGTAGGTGATGTCTCTGCCAGGGGAATTACGATCGCAAATAGATATAAAAAACTTTCCCGCAGACACAAGGGACTGAGCTATACGAGCTGAGCTGAATAAAACCGAACCCGGCAATGCCAATCGCTGTTTGTTTATGTGGTTGATTGGGTATGCGAATGATCAGCGTTGTTATAATCAGCGAAATCCATGGTTTCAGAGTGGAAATAAACAAATAACATGAATAACGGATAGGAAAGATTACATATTATCTTCTCCTTGCATCCAAGAAAATGAAATTTTGACAGAAAATAATGTTTGCCAGATCGCTACACTACCCGCCGTACAGTACCCGATTAGTGACCGCTTTACGGTCTATTCTGGGAATAGCGCGAAAACGCTTTTACGAACACGTAGTAACGTCTAACCAGCAAATAAGCGCGGGATAACTGAACCTGTGATTCCGGCAGGGCTCGTGAATTTTCCGGAGAATAAGTTTTTACAATGGTAGGAATAGTTACAGAGTTAGTGATAACAAGATTGCTTGTTAGAACGACGAAGAAGAAGAAACGGGGATATCACACAAATTATACGAAAGAATATTACGATTCCAAATTTATATAAAAATTTCGTACTACTACTTTTCGATCTTATGCTTGATTGACTGGAGCATATGAATGAAATGTGAAACTATTTCCTATCATAAAATTTTTTGCTTGTAGTAGGCCTAACAGGCATTTGATATTGGTACTTCGTGAATTATGTTTTGTCGTATTATTTATGTAAATAAGGTATATAAATATGATCATTTGTGCCAAAAGCATCTCGCTTCTTTGGCGTTACATTAGCTGCATTATTTGAAGGGCCTATTTCGTTTTATCTAACAGTGACAAACGTAATCAAATCTAGAAACCTCACCAGTCATGGGTAGCCTACTATTCATATTAACAGCCAACAGTGGTTGTTTTTGAAGATCACTGCCCTTCAAATGATAGAGGCAATGGTAAGAAAATCGGTTAAAGCATTTAATTATCCAGACGAGTCTCATTCGCATCCTGCATCAACAGTATTTCCATCCCTATCATTTGTCACTACATCAGGCACTCGGTGACCGTGATTTCTAACGTCGTACAGAATTTTATCGGCTTGCCATCCAGCAACTAAGAGACGACCTTACGTTTTTCCAACATGTGTTCTTTAGTAATGAAGCAACGTTTACTAATTTAACTGGCCGACTGGTAGCGGGAGAGGTATCACAGGACGTTTTAATTTCCTATGTCCTCAATATAGGCTTGATGGCTTCCATTACAAAACATATACGTTTGAAATACACTGACGTGCGATAAATAATGCTGTGGGCAGTGCACTTTGGCATACTTAAGACCTAATAACATGTCTTACATTTCCCAAACATACATGTTTAAAAAAAACACACTCTTCAGAAAGATGTGCGCTACAAAATGAAAATATTTTTGAAAAGTCGATTTTTTTTTAAATTTTTACGTCTTCTCTCAAACGCTTCAGTGCGCAACAGTATGCAAAGAGCTGTGTAAATGTCCTAGACGAAAATGTAGTAGCTAATGAATATCGCAATTTCATACATTCGTGGAACTAGTTCATCAGTTTTCTTTCCAGAAGTCTGAAGTGCCGATCAACAACTTCTTTCATTATATCGACGACTAGTACACCTTGAAAATGTTGAAGGGTGCTGAATGTCGTCAACAAGAAGAAATAACTATCGTAGTCACATGGAACTTCAATGACTTGATTCTTCTCCGTATTCTAATCCGTACTCTAAATTATGACGTAATCCAGATCGTTGCTCAAAAAGAATGGTTTCTCACAGGAAAGAGATAAGTTATCAGGTCGAACATTTCAGATTTTTAATGAGTACATGTAAAGAAAGCGCGTTACGGAACACTTTTCTCTGGCTAGCGCTTCCATCTGAAATCAAAACTGAATCTTTCCACGTATTTTTTTTTTTTTTCAAGTAGTGAAACAATAAAGCAGTTACTTCGTTCTGAACCCTCTTGGTAAGTCGTTCATGATAAGTGATCACCATAACTCCACCAATAGAAAAAATTGCCTCTCACAAAATTATCCTTCATATGGTTTCCTAAAGAAAGTTCACAAAACTAACCTCAGTAAATTATTTTGTAGAAATAAATTTGTTTTAGTAGAAATTTTTGAGTTGCAACAGTTCAAGACAGAGGTTTTAGCTGTATTTGGCTAATGAAAATAGTTGTGGGTTTCGGTCATGGCTACCAAAACGCATCAGAATCACAAAAAATATTACATTTAATTTTTATTTTACTTGAGGGACGTTGCGTTAGACATCCTGCTTTTTCTTAAATTTTGGTTATCTATTTGTGTACGCAAGGTACTACAAAGCTGCAATGTGACGAGTATTTGATTTATGTGTAATTAATATCCACATGTGTACAATATGTCACGGTCCAAGAGACATTATATTACAAACACGACAGCATTAAACTGATAACGGGCCGTTGCACACAATACGTTCCCGATATCAAACTACTCAGCTAATATCCATGAGCAACTTTGAATAATTTGACTGTAGGTTTCATGTCCACCCCGCATATTCCCAGAACAAGCAAAAATGATACATTACGTCAGCGCCTACTGTCGTGGCTGGGTCATGTCAGCTGAAAGTGAAATGGTGTAAAAAAAAACTGAGTGTGAGTGTAAAGCAGCGGAAAAATATTTATATGTTTTAGTTCCCTTAAAGAAAAGGTTGTTGAGACACAAATGAAAATATTACATGATTAGAACCTCTGCATATCAGGTATCCAAGTAACTAAAAATCCATCAGCTACAATTGATGGTGTATCATTTTTGAGAAGAAAAGATCACAAGGTGCTATGAACTACAAGTAACAACAAAGGAGGACCATTCTACGGTATTTCATAGTATGGCATACAAACCTTAATTTCCCATATTCGGCTCAGGTCGCTTCTGCTCAAATTCATAGTAATACTGATTGGGTCTCTCACGCTGTCCACGTCAAAGTACACTGAAAACAGAAATCAAGCATGATGATCACTGAACATAAAGATATGGAAATAATTAGTCATGTAAACCATGAAGCTGCTGTTTTGTTTAAATCCACGTTCCAAGGTTTTTGCACTATTTGTATCGGAATTGTATGGAACGAGCCTGTTTACATAATGCAGTACCTCCGTTGCAAGTGGCAATGGCCCATCAAGTTTGCAAGTCTATATAGTGCACTTCGCCTCGATGCATAAATTCTCAACTTCACTGGACTGAATGTAGCTGTGCCCACTGAAACAATGGGCATAGGATTTTCTTTTCTTCGGGTTATTCATACGTAATGTATAGCCTATAAGGTGAAATGGTGTTTTAAAATGCAGTATGCTGCCTAAACTCCCCATTGAAATTATAAGGAGGAGATTCTGAGAGGTCGGGTAGTGGCTGGTTAATTCCAAATATTGCGTTATCAATCAGCATAATACATTATTACATTAAAGGTTAGCCGTTTATAATTATTTGGATCTTGCTGTATTTCACGTGTGTCTAAAAATTACCACATTATAAAATTTGCATGGTTCAAAATGGTTCAAATGGCTCTGAGCACTATGGGACTTTACATCTGAGGTCTTCAGTCCCCTAGAACTTAGAACTACTTAAACCTAACTAACCTGACGACATCACACACATCCATGCCCGAGGCAGGATTCGAACCTGCGGCAGTAGCGGTCGCGCGGTTCCAGACTGAAGCGCCTAGAACCGCTCGCCGCCGCGACCGAACCCAGTTCCCTCTGAGCAGCCATAGCGTACGGATCTCCGTGCCGGCACGTTCACAGGAGCTCAGTCCGTCAGTTCACCTGATGATGGCGACATGTATGATCGCCGAAATATTGTGCCCGTTGTGCACTGTAGACCGGCAGTACACCCGTGGATATTTTGATTATCAAATACGCCGGGAGAAACTCAAGAATCACACTATCTCCCCTACTTCGCGATAATACAAAGCGAGCTGCTCTTCTTTGTACTTTTTCGATGTCATCCGCAACAAATGCAAGCTTGGACATAAATGCAGACGCTAGTCAAGCTTGCAGGATGGGCTGTTGTATCTGACCACGAACGGCACCAGTGCAGTGTCCTCAATACGTTGCACGTGTCATTCATAGACATAACAGTGTTTTGTGTAGTTTTGTGTCGGAACTAAGTGAATTAGAATGTGGGCAAATTCTTAGTGTTCGTATGGTGGGGGCTTCCCGAAACCATGGTAGCTGAAGTGTTTTATGCTTCAAGAGCCACCTACCGAAGATTTATACCGCATACAAGGAAAGTGGAAAAACAACATCCGCTAAACCACCACGCGGAAAAAGTGTGTTTCGAGTGATCGAGACAGACGGTCATTTAACAGAACTCTGACGAAAAATAAGAGGACGACAGGTGCAAAAATCACTGTAGAACTGAAGTCTAACTAGCAAGCCCTGCCACCACCAAAAGAACAAGAAGGGAGCATCATAAGCAGGGAATGGAAGGGCAACTGGAATTCCAGAATCACTCGTCAGTGATACAAATACCCGTAACGGAAAAACGTGGTATCTAAGCCATAAAAACTGGACTATGGCATATCGAAAGAAGTCATTTGGTAGGATGAGTCTACTTTCACACTGTTCCCAACTACTGGATGGGTTTGCGTCCCAAGAACGAGACATGGCAGAAATTCGGTTATGGTTTCGGCAGCCATATTGCGGCATTCCGTGAGGCCCATGGCTGCACTGCTAGGTCGCATTACTGCCAGGGACTATTTGACCACTCTGGCTCATCAGGTCCATTCCATAGCACTTTGTTTGTTCCCCAATGGCGACGCTGTGTTCCAAGGCGACAGTGCCACTGTTCATACAGCTCGCATCGTCCGGGTCAGGTTCTGTGAGCACGATGATGAATTAACGCATCTCCTCTCCAACGTTACTGACTCTTTGTGGGCCGGCCAGTGTGGCCGAGCGGTTCTAGGCGCTTCAGTCTGGACCCGCGCGACCACTACGGTCGCAGGTTCGAATCCTGCCTCGGGTATGGATGTGTGTGATATCCTTAGGTTAGTTAGGTTTAAGTAGTTCTAAGTTCTAGGGGACTGATGGCCTCAGATGTTAAGTCCCATAGTGCTCAGAGCCATTTGAACCATTTGAAGTGTTTGTGGTCTACTTTGGAGAGAAGGTTGCGTTATCGCTATCCACCTTCATCATCAGTACTTCGAATTGCCACTATTTTGTAAGAGGAAAGGTCTAAGATTCCCTTTAAAACCATACAGGAGCTGTATTTATCCTCTCCGAGACGATTGGAAGCTGTTTTGAATGCCACCGGTATCCCTACTGCATATTAGGCATGGTAATGTGGTTCCATTTTTCGTACACCTCCTATATGTACTGGGTAGGTTGTAAAAGGGCTCCATTTATGAACATGCATAAGGAGCTGCTTGTCAAAAAGTCCTTTGATTCATTGTTAAACTCTACTATGTCACTCACAATAGATTTAATTTGATGTGGCAGGTTGTTCAATACATGTGATTCCAATTAGCTCATACTTTCTGTAACAGAAGTAAATCTTAGAAACTTTTGTAGAAGTTCCTGAAGACCTAATGTTATATTCATGATTTCCTCTATTTTTAAAGAATTGTTAGACATGATAAAGGACATTAATGAATGTGCTGTGAGATAGTTGTCAAAACACAAAATTTTTCGAGGAGGTCTCTGAAGCTGTTCTGTAACTGATGTTAGCAGATGATGTTCTCATATCACGCCATTGCATCCTGAAGTCAAGCTGGTCCAGAAAATGATTCTGTAACTCATTAGCGAATGGAAATTTTTAGAAAAAACTGATTTCTTCACTTCGAAACGTCAAATAGCAGTAATCAGTCGTCGAAAGCATTTTTGTGACTCATAAAGTCAAAGTTGTGTCTTTACTTCGAAGCAGCCTTTAATGTATTGTTTTTATTATGACTGTCCACCCCGATAGCTGAGTGGTCAGCGTGACGGATTGCCGTCCTACGGGCTAGGGTTCGATTCCCGGCTGGGTGGGGAATTTCCTCCGCTCAGGAACTGGGTGTTGTGCTGCCTTCATCATCATTTCATCCCGATCCGGCGGTCAGGTTGCCCAATGTGGCGTCGAATGTAATAAGACCTGCACCAAGGCGGCCGGACCTGCTCCGCAAGGGGCCTCCCGGCCAATGACGCCAAACGCTCATTTCCATTTCCATTAAGACTCAATACTGCCAGCTACAGCTTACTCGGTAACAGCTGTCACCATGTTGAACATGATTATGATGTTTCTTACACGGCTAGGATTAATTGCTCTGTGGAACCGTTCAATGGTTGGTTGGTTGCTTGATGATTTGGGAGAGGGGAACAAACAGCGACATCATCGGTCCCATCGATGTAGGGAAGGACGCGGAACGAACTGTGCAGTGCCCTTTCAAAGGAACCATCCCGGCATGTGCCTGAATTTCGGGAAATCAGGGAAAACCTAAATCAGGATGGCCGAATGCGAGTCCGGTGTACTAATCAGTGCGTCACCTCGCTCGGTGAACCGTTCAATAAGAATATTATAAAAGCATAACTTTCGGAAGTCTCTTCATGGATTTTTGGATTATCAAAAAATGGTTCGAATGGCTTTGAGCACTATGGGACTTAACTTCTGAGGTCATCAGTCCCCTAGAACTTAGAACTACTTAAACCTAACTAACCTAAGGACATTACACACATCCATGCCCGAGGCAGGATTCGAACCTGCGACGGTAGCGGTCGCGCGGTTCCCGACTGTAGCGCCTAGAACCGCTCGGCCGCCCGGCCGGCTTGGATTATCACAACTGCGTGAAATTAGTTACTGTCTGAATGAATCCGTGTTTGATTATAAGAGCGAATTTAGGATTAATTGCCAAATTTCCAACCACAAAAACAGAAGTAAAAATAATTTCCATATATTAGTTTCTCCATATTTGGATGACGCTGACTACGCAACTCGCTCTCTCTCTTTGCTTGTATCTGTGTCCTGCACTTCGCAAGGTCGGCAAAGATATCGTCTGATTTTGCAAAGTTAATTGAAGGGGTGGCCGGATGCTCTTCCTGTCACCACCCCGGTGGATGAGCCGATGAGGAAGACAACACAACAGGATGACGAGGACATCACAACACCGAGTCCCTGAGCGGAGAAAGATCCACCACCCAGCCGGGAATCGAACCCGGGCCACCTTGCGCGGCGTTCCGTCGTGCTGACCACTCAGCTATCGGGGCGGACATGCTGACTACGCCACTATCGTTCAGTTAATGAAAATCCGCTCCGGTTGCTTAATTGGAGCTTTATTAAGTGCACACACGACCGGTTTGGGCCTTTATATTAAGTCATTATCAAGTTTATCTGAAACTGCCATATATAATATATGGTATATAGATATTCTTGTAAATAATAATAGATAAGAGACAATGCTTATACAATAAGAGTACAAGTACAGGGAGAATATACAATTTACTTTATGCTGTAAAGAAGCAACGTCAAATGATAAAAGGTAGAAGTTAAGTGGATTTAAAGAAAAATCGCTCCCAATGATATCTCGAGAAAAATTGGCTTGATGTAACTATAAAAAGCTGTACAATCCAATACCTTCAGACCGTTCCAATGGTTAAGGTAAAAAGGGTTATTTGACAGATTTCAAAATTACATTATATTTTTTTTCAGTTTAAATCCTAACAGTAAAGGATAAAAGTGGAAAAGTGAAATAGATTTAAAAAATTTCGTGCCCAGTGACGTCATGCGAAAAATGGACGTGTCGTAATTATAAAAACTGTAAAATCGGATACATTAAACTTATTAACATGATTAAGCTAAAAGAGTTATTTTCTGACGTGTTTCAGAATTACAAGTGTAAAATACGACTAGTTGCAATGAACGAGGCTTCCATGTCGAGCGTAAATTTTACTCGTTACAGAGACGAGGACGCCCCGTTCGTAGCAACTATTTTACAGTTTAATTAATTCCAAGTAATTACTTTTAGCATTTAATATGAGACACATGCAGCTTCATTCTGAAACACATCAGCAAGCGAAAGCATGTTAACAATTTTAATTCATCGTATTGTACAGTTTTTATAATTACGACACGCCGGTTTTTCTCGTGACGTCATTATGGGCGATTTTTTAAAATTCACTTGACTTCTACTGTTTTTATCGTTTGACTGTGCTTCTCTACAGCATAACGCGTTAAGTTGTATATCGTTAAGTTGTATATCCCTTCTCCACTTATACTCTACATGTACAAAGCATTGTCTCTCTTCTACTGCTATGTAAAGGAATATCTACACTGACGGAAAAAATAGCAAACCAAGAAAGAGTTGTGCGACATAAACGAAACTGGCTGGCGTGTTTCTACATCTGAAACATGAAGTCTATTCAGATTTCGTGTCAGTCGCTAGTAGCGCCACTATGAGGATGCAAATCAGTTTTGCTTTAAAATACACGTTGTAACGATCGTGGGCCTTAGTTACGTTTGAGATTTCACATGGCGAACTGACGTTCGTCAAGGATGCCTTTAAGGCGACAAAGACGCCATTAACAATACCTCACCGTGCTTGAACGAGATCGTGTAATAGTGTTACGAG
This sequence comes from Schistocerca americana, assembly GCF_021461395.2. Taxonomy (NCBI): domain Eukaryota; kingdom Metazoa; phylum Arthropoda; class Insecta; order Orthoptera; family Acrididae; genus Schistocerca; species Schistocerca americana. The sequence goes on along the minus strand of NC_060120.1, from coordinate 311,899,123 downwards.
AAGCCGGATGTTCCTTCAGCGATACAGCACAAAGACTTGGCAGGAATGTAGCCACCGTACATCGATTGCTGGCAACGGTGATCATGACTATGTACGGGCGCAATAAGACCGGTCTCCGGACGCCCACGTGGCACAACTGAGAGGGAATGCCATCGTGTTCGGCGTAAGGCTTTGGCGCATCGTACTGCATGTGTAGTAGCAATTTGAACAGCAATTGGCACAACGAACTGTTGCAAACAGGTTACTTCAGGGACAGATCCAAGGCGCCCTATAGGATGCGTTCCACGGACCCCAAACTATCGCAATTTGCGATTTCAGTGGTGTCAAATGAGAGCTCATTAGAGGACAGTGTCGAGCTCCTTCGTGCTTTATAATGAAAGCCAGTTTTCCCTGGGTGCCAATGATGACCGTGTGTTGGTTAGAAGGAGGGCAGTTAAGTGACTGCAAACAACTTGTCTGCGTGCCATACGCACTGTACCTACACCTGGAGTTATTGTCTAGGGTGCGATTTCGCATGACAGCAGGGACACCCTCATGGTTATCCTACATACCCAGACTTCAAATCTGTGCGTCAGTCTGGTGATTCGACCTGTTGTGCTGCCATTCATGAACAGCATTCCAGTCGGTTTTTTCCAACAGGATAACGCTCACCCACATACCGCTGTCGTAGCCCAACATGCTCTAGAGAGTGCCGACATGTCGCGTTGGACTGCTTAATCGCTACATCTGTCTCCAATCGAGCACACGTGGGACACCATCGGACGGCAACCCCAGAGTCATCCAGAAAACAGCGTTAAGCGTCCCTATATTGACCGACCAAGTGCAACAGGCATGGAAGTTCATCCCACAAACTGTCATCCGGCAGCTGTACATTAGCAGCTGCACATTTGCTTGCTTAGTTTCAACATTCCGGCGGTTACACCGGTTATTAATGCATCAGCATTTCAGATTTTCAATGGCTTATCTCGCGCTTACATTAACCTGTGCCGGCCGCGGTGGTCTCGCGGTTCTCGGCGCTCAGTCTGGAACCGCGCGACTGCTACGGTCGCAGGTTCGAATCCTGCCTCGTGATGACTGGGTGTTGTGTGATGTCCTTAGGTTAGTTAGGTTTAAGTAGTTCTAAGTTCTAGGGGACTGATGACCACAGATGTTAAGTCCCATAGTGCTCAGAGCCATTAGAACCATTTGAACCATTAACCTGTGATCTTGCGACGGTAATCACTTAAACATGTTACTTAGACAAATGTATTTCCGAAATTTCATTACGCTACGTTAATTATTTTTTGTGATGCGATTTTTTTCCCTCAGTTTATATACCCATCATAATATATCCGGAAGTTTCAGATATACTTGACAAAGGCCTAATGAAGAGGCCGAAACCGCTCGTGTGTGGTCTTAATAAAGTTCCAATTAGGCAACTGGAGCGGCTCTTCATTAGTTCCCATGTAGACAATGCACCCATGTCTTGCGTCCAAGTGGCAGTGCGGCTCTAGGCGCTACAGTCTGGAGCCGAGCGACCGCTCCGGTCACAGGTTCGAATCCTGCCTCGGGCATGGATGTGTGTGATGTCCTTAGGTTAGTTAGGTTTAATTAGTTCTAAGTTCTAGGCGGCTGATGACCTCAGAAGTTAAGTCGCATAGTGCTCATAGCCTCTTGAGTCCAGAATGGAGTTTTATAACCTCCTGCACAAGCCTGTAACACGTTGTTGGTAGAAATAAGCAGGAAACTGGAATCACCAGGTACTCAAAAACAAAGTGAAATGGTATTTTATTAGTCGTACCTTCCTTATCAGATCGTTAGGACTCGGGGATGGAAATTACACCTAAAACTAATGTTCATATTAAAAATGTGTTTTAACTTTTCCAGCACTGGTACAGAGACAGCTGTAGTGATTTCTGAAATTATTAATGTTACTGAAATGCTTAGCAGATCAAGACAGCAGCTGAGCTGCGTAAGAGGAACAGTGGTTATCTTCAATGTAGCTACTTTTCTCCTCATATACAAATAAAGTAATGTAAAAGTGACTCTCATGTTTATCAGCGTGAGTGAATTAGCGCTAGGCATAATTTGTAGTTACTGTGCTTCAGAAAATTTGCTTGCAGTGGTTGCGTCTGTCTTTTAATACATAAACTGACTCTTTCCACATCCCTGAACATTATTCTTAATGATGGGATACACAGAAAACGATGTATCAACAAACGAATATATGAATTATCTTTTTTCAAAAGCATAAAAACTAAATATCGAAAGTGTTTAAAGGCTTACTGTGTTGTCCACTGTTCTGGCCGCATAGCGTGAGCTGCCTCGCTGGTCCTGCAGACATGAGGAACACGTCGGAGTCACACACGCCAGTGCGCCGGTTTGGCTGGCCCTGCAACCACACACACTTGTCACACTGATCGATTGTTCGATCAACACTAAATACTGGATTGTTACAATTAAAGTGCAGTTATTCACGGAGGTCCAGTCTGTGTTGGCCCGCATCTCGTGGTCGTGCGGTAGCGTTCTCGCTTCCCACGCCCGGGTTCCCGGGTTCGATTCCCGGCGGGGTCAGGGATTTTCTCTGCCTCGTGATGGCTGGGTGTTGTGTGCTGTCCTTAGGTTAGTTAGGTTTAAGTAGTTCTAAGTTCTAGGGGACTTATGACCACAGCAGTTGAGTCCCATAGTGCTCAGAGCCATTTGAACCATTTGAACCAGTCTGTGTTGTAATTATCATACGGCAGAGGAACTTGGTAGATACGCTAACGTGTTAATATGGAACCGATTTACGCTGGAAAAAAATTGGTTCCAGCTTTTGCTGCGAAGTGCAAGTCTGACGCTGTACAGCATCTCGTCGATGTCTCTGGTGCTCATACTGAATAACCTGTGTAAGTGGCAGTTACTTAAAAAATCAGCATTTTGCCTTTCTCATTTGTTTTACCTTTCCAGTCCACGTCCCGTTCTTAATCCATTGCAAATAGTAACATTTCTATATGTCTTTCTTGCATTCACAGAACCAGATTTGGAAATGACGACTGAGACGCCAGGTACCGCACCACGCAGGTTACATTTAGCAAATAAAAATAAATACACCTCAAGCCAGAATCAAACCCACAACCTCCTTCACGCTAATCAAAAACGCTACCCACTGCACCAGCTGCACAGCACTGCAGCCGCTTCCTGACTGAGATAGTTACCGTGGAGGTTATTACAGTGTTGCCAGATTGCCCGTCTTTAACGACCATTTACTGCCGCAAATATGTGCAGGACGAAATTTTGTGAGAAACGTATGTGTATTGCTAGTATGTGAGGCATTACGCTGCGAAGTCCGAGTGCACGAAGTTTTCTTCACCCTGTAAATTAGATTAAGTCATGTGGCTGGAATAGTAGACGGAAAACAACACTATGTGATCAGAAGTATCCGGACACCTGGCTGAATGTGACTTAAAGGTTCATCGCACCCTCCATTGGTCATGCTGGAATTCATTATGACGTTGGCCCACACTTAGCCTTGACAGCTTCCACTCTCGCAGGCATACGTTCAATCAGGTGCTGGAAGATTTCTTGGAGAATGGCAGCACATTCTTCACGGAGTGCTGCATTGAGGAGAGGTATCGACGTCGGTCGGTGAGGCCTGGCACGAAGCAGGCTATCCAAAACATCCACAAGGTCTTCTATAGGATTCAGGTCAGAACACTGTGCAGGGCAGTCCATTACAGGGATGTTTTTGTCGTGTAACCACTCCGTCACAGGCCGTGCATTATGAACAGCTGCTCGACCGTGTTGAAAGATGCAATCGCCATCCCCGAATTGCTCTTCAACAGTGGGAAGCAAGAAGGTGCTTAAAACATCAATGTAAGCTTGTGCTGTGATAGTGCCACCGCAAAACAACACAGAGAGCAAGCCCTCTCCATGAAAAACACGACCACACCATAACACCACCGCCTCCGAATTTTACTGTTGACAGTACACACGTTGGCAGATGACCTTCACTGGGCATTCGCCATACTCACACCCTGCCATCGGATCGCCACATTGTGCACCGTGATTCGTCACTCCACACAACGTTTTTCCACTGTTTAATTGTCCAATGTTTACGCTACTTACACCAAGCGAGGCGTCGTTTGGTATTTACCGGCGTGATGTGTGCCTTATGAGCAGCCGCTCGACCATGAAATCCGAATTTCTCGCCTCCCGCCTAACTTTCATAGTACTTGCATTGGATCTTGATGCAGTTTGGAAGTCCTGTGTGATGGCCTGGATAGATGTCTACCTATTACACACCACGACTCTCTTCAACTGTCGGCGGTCTCTGTCTGTCAGCTTTTGTGCTCGTACGTGTCCCTTCACGTTTCCACTTTACTATCACATCGGAAACAGTGGACCTAGGGATGTTTAGGAGTGTGGAAATCTCGCGTACAGACGTATGACACAAGTGACACCCAATAACCTGACCGCGTTCGAAGTACGTGAGTTCCGCGGAGCGCCCCATTCTGCTCTCTCACGATGTCCAATGACTACTGAGGTCGTTGATATGGAGTACCTGGCATTAGGTGGCAGTACAACGCACCTAATGTGAAAAACGCATATTTTGGGGGTGTCCGGATACTTTTGATCACATAGTGTATTTACCTTGTGGGCAGCTAACTTTATAGGAACGATGTTCAGATTGTGCGGTGCAGGATCTGTGTCGTTAGTAGTGTCAGTGTCACGGTACTGGTCAGGTGCCGGTACTGCTATGGTACCAGTCACGCCACAAATTCCTGAAGAAGTTACAGTTGACACGCCTGAGAATGCTGGACGCAGCGTGCGACGTTCAAGGAGTGCACAGAGCAGTGTGAACATTCCATGGTCCATCGTTAGAAAAGTGCTGCGAACAATTGTCAGATGGTATCCCAGCTGTTGTGGATGCAAATGGTCGTCGCACTCAGCAACATTTGCAACCTGGAAGGTAAATCTGGTACACAATTAACAAATATTATCCTCTCGTGTGGAAATTAAAATGTGTTCTTTCAACGCTTTATTCGTTATTTCTCTTCCGCATGTCCTTACAAATGTTTCCAATAAAGTCTGTGTCCCACGATCACTCGTTTTTTAATGGGGATCCGCTCAAGTAGCGAAAATTTAATTATAACTACTCTGTATTCAATCATGGAAGTAAAGTGCACGTGGTAGAATTTGTGAGCAAAGAAACCAAGTGATGTAATGAATTCGCGAAGCCCAATTATATGAAAAATCCCATATGAGCGTAAACCAGTATGCTAAGCAAAACCATCCTTTATCGTTAGGATCAAACATCGAATTAGAACAGTTGACATCCCCTCCAAACATCATGGCAAGAAAGCACATACAAATAAATTTAAAAGCTGTTGATAAATAATCTTGCGAGTGAGAGCATATGTTTGTAAATCACTCGAATTTACAGATGGTTAACCCAGTGATGGATATCAATCACCACGTGTTCTGATGATACAACTGAGAACTAGAACAAAGGTACAAAATTATGCATAAATCCAAATGAAAAATGCAACGCGAAAAGAGTAGGACATGAGTACTCCCTGCTTCGAATATGCGAGTGGTTATAAGATAAGGATAAGAACTCTCAGTCGTGTTTTCACTGTCCATTGCGAGCACAGAATATCGTCGATGAAACCGAAATTATATTATGTGGTTCCGTGAGTAGGTGGACAGCGAGAATGTGGATAGATGTCAGATTGTGATTAGACGGGCTTGGAGTTCAATCCTCGGTTGGTCCTATGACTATTTCTGTCACATCGCTTTCACATCTATATCTGCATGACTACTCTGCAATTCACACTTAAGTGCGAGGCAGAGGGTTGATTCAACCAATTCAGACCATTTCTCTAGTGTTTGTGCCCCATAGGTTGTGTTGTTTAGCATAGCCCTGGATGCTATAGTCTGATCTCTGATGACCCACAGAGAAGGGGAGCACGCCGTATGATCACTCAAATTACTTTAAAGGAAATGATAATCTTGTGCAAACGGATACGTCTTACTAAAATGACAATTAATAGGAGTGATCCAATCAGGCATGAAAATATAGGTACCACGCAACGCACATAGACGTATTAATGAAAGAAGGGATCATCTATCTATAATGGAAACAAGTGTTCATTATAACAATCAGGTTTATTAACATAAACATCAATATATGAGTTAGTTAGTTAGTTACATGTTAAACAGATCATTCCTACGATTCTTTTAACGAAATGACGTATTGTGACAACGAAGTAAAAACGCCGAACTCCTGGAAGTGGTACCTAAATGACATCCATTGGTGAACACTACATATTATTCTAACTGTATATAGTCTGTTATTACAAAGCAACGTAAAACAATAACCACATTGAGCATATAGTATTCAGAAGTGCGTTTAGGACAAAACCTGCCATGTAACACATTCCACTCGCTCAGGGAAAACGGACACTCAAATCTTTCTGTGCGAGGTCCGATTTCTCTCATTTTATTACGATGTTCACTTCCCCCTGACTGGGTGGCGTCCCCAATTTTTTTTATACTCGGAGGAGAAAGTTGATGATTAAAATATCGTAAAAATATTTCGCCGCAACGGAAAACGCCTTTGTTTTAACGATTGCCACCCCATCTCGTGTATCACATCCATGGCACCCTCTCTCCCAATTTCGTGATAATACAAAACGAGCTGCCCTTCTTTGTATTTTGTCGATGGCCTTCATCAATCCTGTCTGATAAGGATACCATACCACACAGCAATACTTTAGCAGATGACCGACAAGCGTAGTGTAGACAGGTTTTTTAGTAGACCTATTGCATCTTCTAAGTGTTCTGTCAATAAAAAGCAGATTTTGTTTGCTTTCGCCACAACATTATCTATATGATAGTTCCATTTTTAATTGTTCGTACTTGTAATCTATTGGTATTTAGTTCAGTTGAAAGCTTTTAGACATGTGGGATTTATCGTGTACCCGGAATTTAATGGATTCCTTCTATACTCGTGCGGACGCCCTCACACTTTTCGTTAGAGTCAATTGCGACATTTCGCACCATTCAGGTATCTCGTCTGTATCATTTTGCAGTTGGTTTTGATCTACTGTTGACTTTACTAGATGGTAAATGACAGCATCGTCTACAAACAATCTAAGAGGTCTGCTCAGATTATCTCCTAAAATGTTTATACGAATCGGGAACAGCAGAGGGCCTCTGACACTTCCTTGGAGAGCGCCAGATATTATTTCTGTTTTACTCGATAACTTTTCAGCAGTTATTACGAACTGCGACCTTTCTGAGAGGAAATCACAAGTCTAGCTGCAGAACTGAGGCGACACACTGTAGGCAAGCAAAGTCATTAGAAGCCACTTGAGAGGAACGCTGTCAAAAGCCGCCTGGAAATCTAAAAATATGGAATAAATTTATGATCCTCGTGAGAACAAACAGCTAGTTGTGTTTCACAAGAACTACGTTTTCTGAATCCGTGCAGACTATGTGCCAATAGACCGTGTTCTTCGTAGTAAATTCAAAATGTTAGAACTCAGTATATATTCCAAAATCTTACTGCAAAAACGACAGTGATATGTGCCTACAATTGAGCGGATTACTCCCAGTTTCTTTCTTGAGTATTGGTGTGACTTGCGCAACTTTCCACGCTTTAGGTACTGATCTTTCATTGAGCGAGCTGTTGTATATGATTGTATATATGGTGTATTAATCATTCACGTCTGACCACGATTTATTAACGTGAAAGATGCCAAGCTGTACTGTGGTTCGTAGCCCACGCCAAGCTGTAAGTTCCCCCAGTATACGTAGTACCAAAATACTAACCTTCGGGATGAGGACTGATTTGGACCTTGTTTCGAAAGCGAAATCCTCAGCTGCCTTGAACTGTTTCAGACAGTGGCCGCATTCTCAGTAACGCTCAATGTTCCTCAGAGTGAGATTACAAGAATTTGCCAATAGTTTTTAGACACAGAAAACATTCAACGTACGTCGGAATAAGGTCGACAAAAAGTAACCACTCCACAATAGTAATGATATCTAAGCTTAACAGCACGGTTAAGTTCGGTGATGCACGCGAGACAATTGGCTGCAGAGCAGACAGCTGCTTCTGAGTTTTCCGATAAACTGTGTATCAAAGGGTGTAGGCCGGACGTCCGGTAGGCTGTGTCTCGACCACAGCTGTGCGGAGATCCTCCTTCTACTGTACAGTCAGTAACATCGACGTGGACCGCGAACAAATGGTTGAACGCGATCTTCACAGGTGAACTTTAGTTTACTCATCGAATCTTGTCTTACAACCGTCTGAAGAAAAAGTGTTAGGAGCATCTCGAAATTTTCCTACTGTATCATACAAGCAGTCCAATTTGTTGGTGGTAGGGTCATGTGTGTGAATGGTAGAATGCAGTGTGACAGTACAGCCCTCTGAGCTGCGAGGGAAGTCGCGCACCTGAGGGCACCTGGCTCTCTGAAAAAAGACTCCGACAACAAAGACAGACATTTTACAGCGAGACAGTAGCAACAAACTGGTCTGTCGCTGTGATAAATGTGTTCGTCACCTGGGTGATTATGTTCAAATGGTTCAAATGGCTCTGAGCACTATGGGACTTAACATCTGAGGTCATCAGTCCCCTAGAACTTAGAACTACTTAAACCTAACTAACCTAAGGACATCACACACATCCATGCCCGAGGCAGGATTCGAACCTGCGACCGTAGCGGTCGCGCGGATCCAGACTGAAGAGCGTAGAACCGCTCGGCCACGACGGAGGGCTGGTGATCATGTTGAGAAATAAAGAAGAATAAAGATGCAAAATTTTAATAACGTTTGTTTTGAGGTATTTCACGTAAGGAATTCGGAGGCACTACTTTCCAACACGCCCTCGTATGTAAGGAGTAGTCTAATGAAAACGATACAAAGGGATAAAAATAAGTAAACAGGGTTTCCAATTGCCTGCGGAACCATGATTGTACCCAGGGGGCACCTCTTCGTCCGAAGCAAACTGACGACCAAGAACGTCTTTCCTCATGGCTCCAAATAATGGAAATCGCATTGGGAGAGATAGGGACTGTATGGAAAGTGGCTGTGGCTGGGGATTGCACTACAACAGAATGATGACGCTCGTCAGTATTCTTGGGCGTTTAGACGCTATAAATTTTTGCAGAGTGTTCACCTAACACCTTGCGTTAATTGTGGCGGCATGTTCCAGAAAGTTGACGAGCAGCGGGTCTTGCAGTCAAAGAAAAGGGTCATCATGACTTTCTCGGAGCTGGCGTGCACTGCTTTGGAATGAATCCATGTGTTTACATTTTTTGCTCTGACGCTTGATCTCCGACTCAAAATGATGACACCACGTTTCATCTCCAGCAACGATATTTACGATATTACTGTGTCTCTGTTATTCCGAATTACTAAGCAATGTTGGTTTGCACATGCATGGTTTGAGGCACATGGTTGACGACATATGGAACTTTGCGTCTAGCTTTAGTCGTGCTCGGATAGCCTAATGGTAGATCGCTCCTGATAAGCCGGAAATCCGGGTTCGATTCCCGGTCCGTCTCCGGCGAAAAATTTTCTTTGTCGTCATCCCGTTATACATCTGATGGTTGTACATATTTGCAATTCCTAATACATTTAATGGAAATGATATTAATCATCGTGATACCATTCCAGGTGCTGCAGTGACGTCGACAACCTGTTTCACTTCCGCTTCTCCGTCAGGCTATAGGAAATCTATTACATACGGATTTTCCAGAATTTCAGATGCTCTGCCATGACGACGTAAGCGTTACCGTGCTGCTACCCAAAAAGAACCGAATGTCTTCCACCTTGTGCCGTCTGACGGCAGCACCCACCGCAGCAATGACCGAAGAGGTAATGACACGATGATGCTGTCCTGGCCGACTGCTGTCTTTCAATTAACGCGACATTCACGAAATCGTTTATTCCAAGCAATCATACGCACACGTGACATACTGTGTTCACCATACACAGCAGAAACTCGGGCATGAATTTCATTACTGCCACTGCTTCCGCAGTTAGAAATCGCACTACATCTAGCTGTTCCTCTTTCCCGGCCTCCTTAGTGAAGTCGGATTCACACACGACTCCCTAACCTCACGTCGGGCGCGTCTAACAGACAAATGGCGCAGAGATGAGCGATCGCGCTTTTCCTTTCTCCCCTACACACACACCTACCTACCTGCGTTACCACTCGTTATACAGTCTGTCTCATTTTCATTTGACTGGCGCTTTAATATCAGCAGCTCGTGGTCTTGTGGTTAGCTTTGCTGACTTGGGGCCCCAGATTCGATTCCCGGTCGGAGCGGGCATATACTCCGCTCGCGACTGGATGTGTGTGAGTGTGTGTGTGTGTCTTCGTCACCATCGACACGCAAATCACAGCCACAGGTGGCTGAACTCCCCAGAAGGGACTTAAGGCAAACAATGCCATATCCACATTTCATATACAGGGGGTTCCAAAAAGAAACACATACTTTACGAATTGGTTCCTATCTTCAAAACAAGAAAAAAGTCTAGAAAACAAGTCTCCAAAGCGCGTACCTTAAGAGATATGAGCAGCTGTTCTTCTTCGATACTATGAAACACAGCTCTTCAATTGCAGACTCTTTGCTTCTCATATTTTGGGAGGAGGTAGTACGGACCAAAACAAGAAAAACAGTCTAGTAAACACGGGCTCTAAAGTACATACCTTAGGAACTATGAGCACTTTTTAAGTAGAAGAGATGTGTTTCACACTAACGCAGATGAACAACTGCTCAAAGCTCTTAAAGTATGCATTCTGGACTCCATGTTTACTAGACATTTTTTTCTTATTTTGGTCAATACTTTCTCTTCCCAAAATATGGAAAGCAAAGACCTTGCCGCAGAAGAGATCTGTTTCATACTATCGAAGATGAACAAGTGTTCTTACCTCTTAAGGTGTGCATTTTAGACCCCCTGTTTCCTTGGCAGTTTTTACTTATTTTCGTATAAGCAGCCTGTTCCTAACGTTTTTTGGGACACCCTGTATGTAGGGTATTAAGGCTATAAGTGCAGATATTTTTCGTGGTGACGGAGGACAGTTTACTAAACAATATTACATCAGTATTTACTTCATTTGCAGACTAATAATTACAGCTATTAGGAGTAGTATGTTTTTAGGTTAGTAAGTATCTCCAAGTACATGTGACAAGAGCAAGTCATTAACGCTTATTTTCTCGTAGGCAGCTGGTCAAGTGACGAAGTGTAGACAAGTGGATGCAAAACGCTCACTCTATAATGACAGATGTAGTCCACTTACTGTCGCAGTTACGACCGTGGAGAAAACATCTGGTAGTAAATTACGTGACGTGTTTGTGAGAAGACTATTAGACGCAGAGATAAAACAACCAAGACACTGATGTTTGTATGCATTAAGGTTCCACATCTAAAAATATCTGCACTTACATGACCGTCACGCTATACAGGGTGAGTCACCTAACGTTACCGCTGGATGTATTTCGTAAACCACATCAAATACTGACGAACCGATTCCACAGACCGAACGTGAGGAGAGGGGATAGTGTAATTGTTTAATACAAACCATACAAAAATGCACGGAAGTATGTTTTTTAACACAAACCTACGTTTTTTTTTCAATGGAACCCCGTTAGTTTTGTTAGCACATCTGAACATATAAACAAATACGTAATCAGTGCCGTTTGTAGCATTGTAAAATGTTAATTACATCCGGAGATATTGTAACCTGAAGTTGACGCTTGAAACCTCCGACATTCAGTTGCTTGTTGTAACAAACACGGGCCACGGTCGGCGAGCAGCATCTGCAGGGACATGTTTACGATGACGACCGTGTTTAGGAGTGTGGCTGTAGTGCACTATTGTGGTTTGGTCTAGCTGTCGCAGTGTCCGCATGTAGCGCTTGCTGCTATCGTTATTCCGCATTCGTCTCCGCACACAAACCAACTGTAGTACACCGTGTTACCAGACGTCTGTGATAGTGTAGTGTTGTAGGAACTGTGACCATGGTGTATTCGAACTCTGAAAAGGCGGAGATGATACTCATCTATGGCGAGTGTCGACGAAATGCAGCTGAAGTCTGCAGGGTGTATGCAGAACGGTACCCGGACAGAGAGCATCCAACGTGCCGCACATTGCAAAACATCTACCGCCAACTGTATGCAACAGGTATGGTCGTAGCACGCAAACGGGTCCGTAACAAGCCCGTCACAGGAGAAGCGGGTGCAGTTGGTGGGTTAGCTGCTGTTGCCATGAACCCACACATGAGAACACGGGACATTTCGAGAGCCGGTGGACTGAGTCAAAGTAGTGTCATGCGCATACTGCATCGTCACCGCTTTCACCCGTTTCATGTGTCGCTACATCAGCAATTACATGGTGATGACTTTAATCACCGAGTGCAATTCTGTCAATGGGCATTAACAGAGAATGCGTTGCAGTTCTACCTGTTTACCGATGAAGCGGGTTTCACAAACCACGGGGCAGTGAATCTACGGAACATGCATTACTGGTCCGTGGACAATCCTCGCTGGCTCAGACAGGTAGAGCGACAGCGACCGTGGACTGTAAATGTATGGTGCGGAATCATTGGCGACCACCTCATTGGTCCTCACTTCATTGCAGGGGTCCAAACAGCTGCAACATACATCGCGTTTCTACAGAATGATCTGCCAACGTTGCTCGAAAATGTCCCACTGGAAACGCGTCGACGTATGTGGTATCAGCATGATGATGCACCTGCACATTCCGCAATTAACCCTAGGCTGACGCTTGACAGGATGTTCGACGGGCGTTTCATAGGACGTGGAGGACGCATAAATTGGCCAGCCCGTTCTCCTGATCTTACACCTCTGGACTTCTTTCGGTGGGGTACGTTAAAGGAGAATGTGTACTCTGATGTGCCTACAACCCCAGAGGATATGAAACAACGTATTGTGGCAGCCTGCGGCGACATTACACCAGATGTACTTCGGCGTTTACGACATTCATTACGCTAGAGATTGCAATTGTGTGCAGCAAATGATGGCCACCACATTGAACATCTATTGGCCTGACATGTCGGGACGCACTCTATTCCACTCCGTAATTGAAAACGGAAACCTCGTGTGTACGTGTACCTCACCCCTCATGGTAATGTACATGTGCGTCAGTGAAAAAGACCAATAAAAAGGTGTTAGCATGTGGACGTAATGTGCTGTTCCAGTCTCTTCTGTACCTAAGGACCATCACCGTTCCCTTTGGATCCCTACGTAGTTCGGTGCTCTCCGATACACACGATCGAACAGCGGAGGAGTGGTACTCAAGCGTCAACTTTAGGTTACAATATCTCCGGATGTAATTAACATTTTACAATGCAACAAACGGCACTGATTACGTATTTGTTTATATGTTCAGATGTGCTAGCAATACTAACGGGGTTCCATTTAAAAAAAACGTAGGTTTGTGTTAAAAAAACATACTTCCGTGCATGTTTTATGGTTTGTATTAACCAATTACACTAGCCCCTCTCCTCACGTTCGGTCTGTGGAATCTATTCGTCAGTATTTGATGTGGTTTACGAAATATATCCAGCGGTAATGTTAAGTGACTCACCCTGTATACAGGGTGTTATAAAAAGGTACGGCCAAATTTTCAGGAAACATTCCACACACACAAATAAAGAAAAGATGTTATGTGGACATGTGTCCGGAAACGCTTAATTTCCATGTTAGAGCTCATTTTAGTTTCGTCAGTATGTACTGTACTTCCTCGATTCACCGCCAGTTGGCCCAATTGAAGGAAGGTAATGTTGACTTCGGTGCTTGTGTTGACATGCGACTCATTGCTCTACAGTACCAGCATCAAGCACATCAGTACGTAGCATCAACAGATTAGTGTTCATCACGAACGTGGTTTTGCAGTCAGAGCAATGTTTACGAATGCGGAGTTGGCAGATGCCCATTTGATGTATGGATTAGCACGGGGCAATAGCCGTGGCGCGTTACATTTGTATTGAGACAGATTTCCAGAACGAAGGTGTCCCGACAGGAAGACATTCGAAGCAATTGATCGGCGTCTTAGGGAGCACGGAACATTCCAGCCTATGACTCGCGACTGGGGAAGACCTAGAACGACAAGGACACCTGCAATGGACGAGGCAATTCTTCGTGCAGTTGACGATAACCCTAATGCCAGCGTCAGAGAAGTTGCTGCTGTACAAGGAAACGTTGACCACGTCACTGTTTGGAGAGTGCTACGGGAGAACCAGTTGTTTCCGTACCATGTACAGCGTGTGCAGGCACTATCAGCAGCTGATTGGCCTCCACGGGTACACTTCTGCGAATGGTTCATCCAACAATGTGTCAATCTTCATTTCAGTGCAAATGTTCTCTTTACGGATGAGGCTTCATCCCAACGCGATCAAATTGCAAATTTTCACAATCAACATGTGTGGGCTGACGAGAATCCGCACGCAATTGTGCAATCACGTCATCAACACAGATTTTCTGTGAACGTTTGGGCAGGCATTGTTGGTGATGTCTCGATTGGGTCCCATGTTCTTCCACCTACGCTCAATGGAGCACGTTATCATGATTTCATACGGGATACTCTACCTGTGCTGCTAGAACATGTGCCTTTACAAGTACGACACAACATGTGGTTCATGCACGATGGAGCTCCTGCACATTTCTGTCGAAGTGTTCGTACGCTTCTCAACAATAGATTCGGTGACCGATGGATTGGTAGAGGCGGACCAATTTCATGGCCTCCATGCTCTCCTGACTTCAACCCTCTTGACTTTCATTTATGGGGGCATTTGAAAGGTCTTCTCTACGCAACCCCGGTACCAAATGCAGAGACTCTTCGTGCTCGTATTGTGGACTGCTGTGATACAATACGCCATTCTTCAGGGCTGCCTCAGCGCATCAGGTATTCCATGCGACGGAAGGTGGATGCATGTATCCTCGCTAACGGAGGACATTTTGAACATTTGCTGTAACAAAGTGTTTGAAGTCACGGTGGTATGTTCTGTTGCTGTGTGTTTCCATTCCATGATTAATGTGATTTGAAGAGAAGTAATAAAATGAGCTCTAACATGGAAAGTAAGCGTTTCCGGACACATGTCCACATAACATATTTTCTTTCTTTGTGTGTGAGGATTGTTTCCTGAAAGTTTGGCCGTACCTTTTTGTAACACCCTGTATATCAGCAGCTCGTGGTGTGGTTAGCGTTACTGACTTGGGGCCCCAGGTTCGATTCATGGTCGCAGCGGGGATATTCTCCGCTCGCGACTGCATGTGTGTGTGTCTTCGTCACCATCGACGCGCAAGTCAGCCACAGGTGGCTGAACTCCCCAGAAAGGACTCACGGCAAACAAAGCCATATCTACATTTCTTATACAGGGGGTTCCAAAAAGAAACACTGAGACACTTTACGAACTGGTTCCTTTCTCCAAAAGAGGGAAAAAAGTCTAGAAAATAAGGGCTCCAAAGCGCGTATCTTAAGACATATGAGCACCTGTTCTTCGTCGATATTATGAAACACAGCTCTTCTACTGCAAGCTCTTTGCTTTTCATATTTTGGGCGGAGGTAGTATGGACCAAAACAAGAAAAAAATTCCAGTAAACATGGGCTCTAAAATGCATACCTTAACAGCTATGAGGACTTGTTAAGCATAAGAGATGTGTTTCACACTAGCGCAGATGAACAACTGTTCATAGCCCTTAAAGTATGCATTTAAGACTCCACCTTGCAGTAGAAGAGGTTTCATACTATCGAAGTGCTCGTACCTCGTAAGGTATGTATTTTAGACCCCCTGCTTCCGCCGGCCGAGGTGGCCGAGCGGTTCTAGGCGCTACAGTGTGGAACCGCGCGACCGCTACGGTCGCAGGTTCGAATCCTGCCTCGGGCATGGATGTGTGTGATGTCCTTAGGTTAGTTAGGTTTAAGTAGTTCTAAGTTCTAGTGGACTGATGACCTCAGAAGTTAAGTCCCATAGTGCTCAGAGCCATTTTTGAACCCCCTGTTTCCTTGACAGTTTTTACTTATTTCTGTATAAGGAACCTGTCCCTAACGTTTTTGGGACATCCTGTATGCAAGGTATTAAGACCTTTTTTGGAACAACCTGTATGCAGGGTATGAAGGCTATAAGCGCAGATATTTTTCTTGGTGACTGAGGACAGTTTACTAAAGAATATTACATCAGTATTTACTTCATTTGCAGACTAATAATTATAGACATTAGGAGTAGTATGTTTTTATGTTGGTTGGTACCGCCAAGTACTGTACATGTGAGAAGAGCGAGCCATTAATGCTTTTTTTCCCCTGGGCAGCTGGTCAAGTGACGAAATGTGTTGATGATGGGACTGATGATCTCAGAAGTTAAGTTCCATAGTGCTCAGAGCCATTTGTACCATTCTGAATGATGACGCCCGTCAACTTTTCTGGGCGTTTGGACTTTGAATTTTTGTGAAATGTAGACTCTTGGACGCAAAACGCTCAGCCTATACTAACAGATGTAGTCCACTTACTGACGCAGTTACGACCGTGGAGATAACATCTGGTAGTAAATTACGTGTCGTGTTTGTGAGAATACTGTTAGACGCAGAGACAATATATATATATATATATATATATATATATATATATATATATATATATACACTCCTGGAAATGGAAAAAAGAACACATTGACACCGGTGTGTCAGACCCACCATACTTGCTCCGGACACTGCGAGAGGGCTGTACAAGCAATGATCACACGCACGGCACAGCGGACACACCAGGAACCGCGGTGTTGGCCGTCGAATGGCGCTAGCTGCGCAGCATTTGTGCACCGCCGCCGTCAGTGTCAGCCAGTTTGCCGTGGCATACGGAGCTCCATCGCAGTCTTTAACACTGGTAGCATGCCGCGACAGCGTGGACGTGAACCGTATGTGCAGTTGACGGACTTTGAGCGAGGGCGTATAGTGGGCATGCGGGAGGCCGGGTGGACGTACCGCCGAATTGCTCAACACGTGGGGCGTGAGGTCTCCACAGTACATCGATGTTGTCGCCAGTGGTCGGCGGAAGGTGCACGTGCCCGTCGACCTGGGACCGGACCGCAGCGACGCACGGATGCACGCCAAGACCGTAGGATCCTACGCAGTGCCGTAGGGGACCGCACCGCCACTTCCCAGGAAATTAGGGTCACTGTTGCTCCTGGGGTATCGGCGACGACCATTCGCAACCGTCTCCATGAAGCTGGGCTACGGTCCCGCACACCGTTAGGCCGTCTTCCGCTCACGCCCCAACATCGTGCAGCCCGCCTCCAGTGGTGTCGCGACAGGCGTGAATGGAGGGACGAATGGAGACGTGTCGTCTTCAGCGATGAGAGTCGCTTCCACCTTGGTGCCTATGATGGTCGTATGCGTGTTTGGCGCCGTGCAGGTGAGCGCCACAATCAGGACTGCATACGACCGAGGCACACAGGGCCAACACCCGGCATCATGGTGTGGGGAGCGATCTCCTACACTGGCCGTACACCACTGGTGATCGTCGAGGGGACACTGAATAGTGCACGGTACATCCAAACCGTCATCGAACCCATCGTTCTACCATTCCTAGACCGGCAAGGGAACTTGCTGTTCCAACAGGACAATGCACGTCCGCATGTATCCTGTGCCACCCAACGTGCCCTAGAAGGTGTAAGTCAACTACCCTGGCCAGCAAGATCTCCGGATCTGTCCCCCATTGAGCATGTTTGGGACTGGATGAAGCGTCGTCTCACGCGGTCTGCACGTTCAGCACGAACGCTGGTCCAACTGAGGCGCCAGGTGGAAATGGCATGGCAAGCCGTTCCACAGGACTACATCCAGCATCTCTACGATCGTCTCCATGGGAGAATAGCAGCCTGCATTGCTGCGAAAGGTGGATATACACTGTACTAGTGCCGACATGGTGCATGCTCTGTTGCCTGTGTCTATGTGCCTGTGGTTCTGTCAGTGTGATCATGTGATGTATCTGACCCCAGGAATGTGTCAATAAAGTTTCCCCTTCCTGGGACAATGAATTCACGGTGTTCTTATTTCAATTTCCAGGAGTGTATATATATATATATATTAAGGTGCCACATCTAAAAATATCTGCACTTATATAACTGTTGCGCTATATGTACAGCTCAATTGGGCTGTTCGTAGACGACGCGTTATTTACAGGACTGCAACAATGCCAGACGACTGTAAGGGGCTTTAGGAAGAACCGCAGAGGCCCGAAACACGTGTTCGACCGAACCTTAAAGTATTACAAATCAGTCCCAGGTCCTTACCGAATTGAATTAATAGAAGAGGTAGAGAAGATCCAATGAGGAGTGGCGCGTTTCGTTACGAGTTCGTGTAGTCGGCACGAGAGCGTTACACAGATGCACAACAAACGCTAGTGGCAGGCGACACAAGAGGGGCGACGTGTATCACTGGAAGGTTTGCTGTTGAAAATCCGCTATTATAAGTTACAGCAAGAGTCGGGCTACACATATTTCCTCGCACAGACTTCTCGTGAAATGACCACACAGAGAAATTTAGAGAAAATAGCTTTCATATAGAAGTTTACCTGCAATCATATTCCCCACCCACCGTTCGTGAATGTAACAAGGTAATGACACCAGAAGTATCTTCCGCGGTGTTCCGTGACGTGGATTCTTGAGCACAGATGTGGAAAGGACTTTCACCTTTGTTTCCTTTTTAATACGTGTTCATATTTTCAAGATAGTTGTAACTCCATGTTTCAGATGCAGTTGTATGCTAAATGTGTTGTCATTAAGTTTTACCCTGTTACGTACCCTCCCACTAACTTGTTGCTCTCATTTCTTAGTTCTACGTGAAAACCCTTAAAGCTTTTTAATTTAAAAAAAAAAACGTTATTAACGCTACAGTCGCAGGTTCGAATCCTGCCTCGCACATGGATGTGTGTGATGTTCTTAGGTTAGTTAGGTTTAAGTAGTACTAAGTTCTAGGGGACTGATGACCTCAGCTGTTAAGTCCCATAGTGCTCAGAGCCATCTGAACCATTTTATTCTTCATATTTACTTATTTACACCGAGCGAGGTGGCGCAGTGGTTAGCACACTGGACTCGTATTCGGGAGGACGACGGTTCAATCCCGTCTCCGGCCATCCTGATTTAGGTTTTCCGTGATTTCCCTAAAATCGTTTCAGGCAAATGCCGGGATGGTTCCTTTGAAAGGGCACGGCCGATTTCCTTCCCAATCCTTCCCTAACCCGAGCTTGCGCTCCGTCTCTAATGACCTTGTTGTCGACGGGACGTTAAACACTAACCACCACCACCACTTATTTACAGACTTCTGCCGCTGTTTTAGGGCTCCGAATTGTAGCGTGTAACATGGCGGTGTGGAACGCAACTATATCGGCGCTTGAGAAACAGAGTGCTGTACTGTAGTTTCGAATGCGAACAGTTCGTCACAAATGGAGCATCCTCTCCTTCTGCATGACGACGCAGAACCTTGACTCTAATAGTGATGAAGCAGTGCAAGCAGAGGTAAGATTGGGGATCCGTCAACGAAGTCAAACAGTCTACGGTGACGATATCAACAAAATGGTTTCTCGTCATGAGCAACGCGTTAGTTGCCAGCGTGTCTATGTCGAGGAATAAATATGTAGCCTTGAAGAATAAAGATGTAGAATGTTAATATAGTTTGTTTTAGTCAAAATACTCTAAGTGTTTCAATATAAAAAAAAATCGGAGCCATTACTTTTCAGCATGCCCTCGTAAGTTTCAGTATGCACTTAATTTTTTTAATGTACTATTTTTTATTCCTGAAACAATAATAGCGCAAACTGACTGTATTTTCTAAACACTTGTTTTCTTTATACGAAAAAACATTTATCAGCTGGGTTTTCAAAATGTACAATAATGCGTAAAGTTGTATTTCATTTTCGTTCCAGAATTACGTTATTTCTTTTTTTCTGTGCAGGATAAAGAAGGGAAATATAATTCAGTGCAGTGCTAAACGTTTGCGACTGTAATGTGAATTTTGGACAATAACAAATTTCTAAAACTGTTGTGACTCCACGTGTACCAACAATTTTGTTTTGCATTTCGGGACTGAAATGTATAATTTTGGTTTGGCATTTACTATTTCACCTGATTTTACGGTTCGTCTCTTGTTTCAGATGTTTGATGAGTCAAAATGAATGTTTATTCATGTATTACACAGATAAACACGCAGTGAAGTCAAAAAGTGTTAGTTATTTCCTCAAAAATAAAATGATGCAGTTCATATTTTGTTTGTTTGCAGGTACCAGGTAGTCATAATTAAAGTGCAGCTGCTCACAGACGCCCAGTGTGGGCTGTAATTTTCGTATGGCAGCAAAATTTGCTCGATATTCAAATGCGTTAATGCGGCTCTTATTTACGCTGCATAAAGTTAATTCCAATTTTGCCCATCGATCTCAAATCTGGTGCTGTGGATGAAAGAAAGACGTACAGAAATGTTTACATATACAATGGTTTAAGAACATGACGTGGGTATAAAAGCCCAAAAGGAGTGAGAAAGATATAATGTTGATGGTATTATTAACCACCACTTACACAATTTGTTCAGTGTGAGTACCGAAGACGTCGAAGAGATGCTGAACAGCCCCAGATCTGCACCTGGTGGCCAAAACTGGAACTAATTTCTTTTTCCGCATGAACAAATTAGCATATCTACAAAGTTCCACTGCCATGGGATAATTACAGCCAACACTGGACCTCCGTGCGTAGCTGCACTTGAATTATATCCACCTGGTACATGTCTGCAGTCAGGTACACATTAAAATCCCGTCGCCACAGTACCTCAGCACGCCGCTTGAGGTTTCCAATACAAAATGGCGCAGTATCTTCACTGGTAAGCCCCTTTATTTTGTTCTTCTCTTAATCTGTTTTTCTTTTCCACCATCGTCCACGCACAACATTCATAAATGCAACAGCTGATGTGTGGCCGTTAGTAATACGTGACAAGAACGAACTGGACAGGGTACTAACCATGCTGAAGTGTACGAAGTCGAGCCGCAGCTGACTGACGTTGGGTACCACCTTCTTGATGGTGATTGTACACGTGGAAGAAGACGACGACAGGCCTGGGAAGTGCGGGTTCACGAAGTACGTCACGTTGTTGAAAATCTCCTGGCCGCAAGTCGCAGTGACTGCAACACAAGCAATTACACTGCTCTCCAACTGCTGAGGAACAATCACATACTGAGTTACAGTTTTTAGGTATTGGGTAACATAATATCAAAACACAAAACAAAAGTTTATGAAATACACTCTAAGACAAAAAAAGACAGATATATATAGATGTGACGTATATGTGCAGACAAATAAATGTTTACAGTTTCAGAAAAAATGCTTGGAATCTCTCTGACTGGAGTAGAATCGTCTTCAGCGATGAGCCCTGTTTCGAACTGAGCCCCAATGACCATCGAACAGGTGTCTAGAGACTTCTCACACAGCCGTGGGATACCATCTCTATGCGACCCGACAACGAGGAGTGAAGGTCTGGGGTGCCATTTCATTTCATAGCAGCACCTGTTAGTTTGTCATCCTCGGCACCGTTACATCACAGTGGTAAGTCGACGATATACTGCGCACCCTTTGTTGCCCTTCATGACAAGCCATCTTGGGCTCACATTTCAGCAAGATGATGCCCGCCCGCAACGGTGACAGTTTCTACTGCTTATATCCGTACTTGCCAAACCCTACGTTGGGAAGGACAGTAGCCGGATCTCTCCTCAAAATGATTCAAATGGCTCTGAGCACTCTGGGACTTAACATCTGAGGTCATCAGTCGCCTAGAACTTAGAGCTACTTAAACCTAACTAACTTAAGGATATCACACACATCCATGCCCGAGGCAGGATTCTAACCTGCGACCGTAGCGGTCGCGTGGTTCCAGACTAAAGCGCGTAGAACCGCTCGGCCACAGCGGGAGGCGATCTCTCCTCAGTTGAGAACGATTGGAGCATTATGAGCAAGGCCCTCCAACCGGCAAGGGATTCTGACGATCTAGCGAGCCAGTTGGACAGAATTTGGTACGACATTCCTCATGAGGACTTCCAACAACTCTATCAGTCAATGTCAAGCCGAATAACTGCTTGCACAAGGGCCAGAGGTGTACCAATGCGTTATTGATTTGCTTAACTTGTTCTTTCTCTTGAATAAATTATCCATTTTTTCTGAAATTGTGATCATTTGTTTGTCTGTACGTGTACATCACTTCTACCGGTTTCCGTCCCATTCGGATAATTTCTTCATGGTACAGGGCTTTTTTTTCGTACAATGTGTATCGACATTATTAACACGAAAGTTAAAAGGACAGCAAAGACCAACTACCACATTTGGAGCAATGTGTTACATTGATAAGAACTGTCATTAACATACGGATGCAAAATCAGTAGGAAATATGCTCACTGGGCAGCAATGCACCTCTTTAGTATAGCTTCAGCGCTGCTTGTCCCATCTTTGCCTTGATACAATTTGTGGGTAAGATCCTCGAGAGTAACACAGATTTATGTCTATGGGATTCAAGACCTGCGAGTCTGCAGGCGCTTACATTCAATAGAAGTTCTCATTTTGCAGTATGTCAACAAAGCGGGCAGTTTTTGTGGAACGGAAGTTATGGTCTGTGAAAATTAAGTCCGAACCTAAAGCGCCACGGAAAAGTCGTTCGTTTGTTACTGATCCTTCTGCAAAGATATTCAGTGGTGTTCTTGAGCTGTTGAGGTTGCATATAAAGAATTTAATTCTTGCAGAATTGCTGTAGAGGCGCAATTCTTCAGACACAGGTAATGACGTCAGACAACAAAATTCAAATGGCTCTGAGCACTATGGGACTTAACATGTGGGGTCATCAGTCCCCTAGACTTAGAACTACTTAAACCTAACGAAATCACACACACCCGTGCCCGAGACAGCATTCGAACCTGCGACCGCAGCAGCAGCGCGGTTCCCGATTGAAGCGCCTAGAACCGCTCGTCCACAGAGGCCGGCACGTCAGACAACAGTTTGAGCTAAAAAAAGGCCAAATATCTACTATATATTTAGAGAAAAAGAGGGCATTGGTACGCAACATTTTTTAGCCGAGGCTGCCTCAGAAAAATTAAGGTGGAAGTATAATCGACATACAGCACAGCGAAGCTGAGGAAGGCCACGAAGAACAGGGCACGAGCAACGTGACGCTGTGACGAGGCACTGGACTCGTATTCGGAAGGACGGAGACTCAAATGTCCGCCCGAGAATCCTGATTTAGGTTTTCCGTGATTTCCCTAAATTGCGTAAGGCGAGTGTTGGAATGGATTCTTCGAAGAGCGCGACCGATTTCCTACCCTATCCTTCCAAGTGGCGTATCAACCGAAGGCGGAGATGGGGGGAAGGGGTGGGGGTGGGAGCAGATACGGTTTCTGCTTCCCAAATTCCTTTGAATATTTACGTGATCCACAGTCATAACGACACTGAAAACATGGGGGGCATTGAACAGTTTTAGAAAATCAAACAAGTGTTACTTTAGAAAAGATTTGTTTTGTTTTCCAAGATATTCCCGTTTGACATCAATACATTTTTACATCCGATACGACCACTCCTTAAAACAATGATGTCAATCTTGCCGAGTAGTTCAGGAACCAGGTTTTTATAATGTTGCACTGCTTCATCCGATGACGAAGAAGCCATTCCATGCATTTTGTCTTTAATTTTTTTTATACAAAAAGAAATCACAAGGTGCTAGGTCAGGGCTGTAATGTGGAGGGTCAATGGTGCTGACCTTCAGGACATCCATCTACTGAATTGCTGATTTGCTGAATGCGATAATGCGTTGGCGTGATGGACATTTTTTTCACGAACTTGTTCAAAAATTTGGGGTAAACAGACATTTGCGTACTATCCGACAGTAATAGTACGTCTATCTTTTAGTGCTGTGCTAAAAATAAACCCCGTATTAGAAAAAAAATTAGTAACCGTCTCCTTACCAAGATTGTGAATTCGTCGGACCTTTTTAGGCTTAAGATCTGTCCGAAAGACAGTTGAGATAATTCAAGATCCATCACCACTAACGGTATTCCAAACAAAATTTGAAGTGCGACCTTGAAGTTTTTCCAGAGTTTTTCTGTACCAATCAGTGTGTTGTTTTTGTTCGGGGGTAAGTCTATGTGGAATCCAATGACAACAAAGTTTCTCAAGTCCCACTGTTCATGCAAAACATTTTGAATTTGACTCATACCAATGCTCAATGTCGCCCGCATAAATTCATAAGATGTCGGTCGATCTTCCTCAAGCACAGATCGAAGAGCGACAACATTTTCATCAGCAACAGCAGTTCTTGGCCATACTTCAAGGAATTCATCACTAAGAAACATACGATCTCTTTTGAATTCACTATACCAATTGTAAGTTATTTCTTTAGAAGGGGCTTCTTCCCCAAAGGCATTTCAAACCCGATCTTTACAGTGTTTAGGCATTAGTGACGATTTAAAATAAAGAAATCATAGCCCTAAAATGTTCTGTAGCCAAATTAATTTTTCGGTTGACGCAAAATCTTTAAATATGATAATTAACAAACTGTTAAAGTAGATTGAACAAACTACACTGCAGACAACTAACAAAACATTAAGAAGTAGCTGCCAAATATAAACAAATTTCATTTGTTTTTAGACCCACACTGTTCCAAAAATTTTCAGAATCTTTCTCGTACGTCACCAAATATGCTGTTAGCATTTTTGTTTCAGCCATTTTTGCTTATAGCTAGATGAAACTGTTGAATCCTTGAAGAAACTATATTACTGGTCATTAAAATTGCTACACCACGAAGATGACGTGCTACAGACGCGAAATTTAACCGACAGCAAGAAGATGCTGTGATATGTTAATGATTAGCTTTTCAGAGCATTCACACAAGGTTGGCGACGGTGGCGACACCTAAAGTGTGCTGGCATGAGGAAAGTTACCAACCGATTTCTCATACACAAACGGCAGTTGACCGACGTTGCCTGGTGAAACGTTGTTGTGATGAATCCAGGTTCTGTTTACAGCAGCATGATGGTCGCATCCGTGTTTGGCGACATCGCGGTGAACGCACATTGGAAGCGTGTATTCGTCATCGTCATACTGGTGTATCACCCGGCGTGATGGTATGGGGTGCCATTGGTTACACGTCTCGGTCACCTCTTGTTCGCATTGACGGCACTTTGAACAGTGGACGTTACATTTCAGATGTGTTACGACCCGTGGCTCCACCCTTCATTCGATCCCTGTGAGGCCCTACATTTCAGCAGGATAATGCACGACCGCATGTTGCAGGTGCTGTACGGGCCTTTCTGGATACAGAAAATGTTCAACTGCTGCCCTGGCCAGCACATTCTCCAGATCTCTCACCAATTGAAAACGTATGGTCAATGGTGGCCGAGAAACCGGATCGTCACAATACGCCAGTCACTACTCTTGATGAACTGCGGTATCGTGTTGAAGCTGCATGGGCAGCTGTACCTGTACACGCCATCCAAGCTCTCTTTGACTCAATGCCCAGGCGTGTCCAGGCCGTTATTACGGCCAGAGGTGGTTGTTCTGGGTACTGATTTCTCAGGATCTATGCACCCAAATTGCGTGAAAATGTAGTCACACGTCAGCTCTAGTATAATATATTTGTCCAATGAATATCCGTTTATCATCTGCATTTCTCCTTGGTGTAGGAGTTTTAATGGCCAGTAGTGTAGTTGAAAGACTATGTAACCGTCTTGTACACGACCCAGGATATTAATGCAAACAGCTACCAAAATAACCACTTTTTGCAACGTGGACGTGCAACAAGAGAGTGAGTGAGCTTCTGGAGGGTACCGACAGAGATATGGAGCAATACCGAGTCCAGGGTGGTGATCAGCCGCGCTGGGGTTCTCGATTGAGGATCCATGGTGCGAATAGCCCGATCTGTGTAGTCCCACGGTTTCGTGACTGAGTTTAAATCCGAGGGGTCTGGAGGCAAGGGAAGTACGGTAAACTCATCCTAGTGCTCTTAGAACCACGCACGCACACAGCGAGCTGTTTGATACGTTGTATTGTCCTGCTGGTAGATGCCATCGTGCCGAGGAACATACAAACTGTATGTAGGGCTGGACGTGGTCCCCAATGACAGATGCATTCATATGTTGATCCATTAAGCCTTCCAGAATGACGAGATCACCCAGAAAATGACACGAAAACGTTCCCCAGACCATAACGATCCCTACTCCGGCCTGGACCCATTCAGACGATTTTGTAGGGTGTTTGCTTTCAGGTGTTTCACGCCGTACACGCCAACGGCCACGTGTCATCCGAAAAGGCTGCTTGTTCGCAACTTAGTGGCGTGCGAATTCCAGCCATCATCGTCAGCATGTGTGTACAATCCAGGCGCCTGCTGAGGGGCCCATACGCAGAAACGTTCACTGAACGGTCGTTGAGAAGACGTTGTTAGTAGTCCTTTGGTTCATCTGGGAGGCCAGTTGCTGAACAGTTGCACGTCTACTCGGCCGAACACAACCCCGCAGCCGTCGTTCGCCCCTGATATCTATGGCCCATGGTGCAGCACCGTTGTCTCGGCGCCGGTTTTCGATAACGCCATTTTGCCATGCACCGTGTACGTTAACCAAGTCGGCACACGAACGGTTTACAAACTTAGCCGTTTCGGAAATGCTTCCACCGATGGCCAGAAAGTTAATGATCGTGTATTTTGGACGTCAGGAAAATCGCTCTGCTTCCGCATACCACTACGACTGCGTTGTTGTCCGCGTCCCTCCCTCACACTTTATAGACCCTCCACTGCCGGTGCTGCCACCTGACGTCTGTGAGTGGCTATTGCACGTTGACGTCGAACATAGGCGGTGGTCGCATTAACGTGACTGGACTGCGTAACTCCAACTGCATTCTGTCCCGTCCTGTCACACGTTTTCGCGGAGGGTGGAAACATCTTATAAAATGGGAATGATCTGCGCCTGCCTTATCCGTGGCTGCATTACGAAGAAGCGAATGACGTTGTGCTCTGCTATGGCTGTACTAGGTCTATTTACATAGTAAGCAATAGAAGATCAAAGAAAAAACAGCTTTTCTTTAAAAAGGTTTCTCTGACTGCAAAAAAGACACAGAAAAGTCTGTCGCCGTTATTCAACAACGTGAAAACAGAACACCCGAGAGCGGCGAAAGCGCGAGACGTCAGATAACCGATTATGAGAAAGCTAGCTTTACTGGCCACTCAAGTGTACCAGACCTTGGTTGTCGTCAGTGACAGAAAACAAAATACTGGAAACTGATGCTCACATGAGACGCTGTGCAGCAAATGAAAATTTCTTCATTTTGCGGAACTATGGCAGATCCAATGACGGATGTGGCTGGCTAGCGAAACTTGGTTGTCGCCAGTGATACGAAATTAAATACTGGAAATTGATGCTCACATGAGAGACTGCAGCAGATGAAATTTTCTTCATTTTACGGAACTGCAGCAGGTTCAACGACGGATGTGGCTGTCCAGGGCCTGTTTACTGTTTATGGATGTTGCCTTTAGTCAAAAATGTCTCTGAGCACTATGGGACTTAACTTCTGAGGTCATCAGTCCCCTACAACTTAGAACTACTTAAACCTAACTAACCTAAGGACATCACACACATCCATGCCCGAGGCAGGATTCGAACCTGAGACCGTAGCGATCGCACAGTTCCAGATTGTAGCGCCTAGAACCGCTCGGCCACACCGGCCGGCTTGCCTT
Organism: Schistocerca americana; assembly: GCF_021461395.2. Taxonomy (NCBI): domain Eukaryota; kingdom Metazoa; phylum Arthropoda; class Insecta; order Orthoptera; family Acrididae; genus Schistocerca; species Schistocerca americana. The sequence goes on along the minus strand of NC_060120.1, from coordinate 311,871,400 downwards.
TAGTCGCTTGAAGTAAAAGAACTTTTTCAGAGTATATGGTGGCCAAGCCACAAACGCTGGCAACGACCAGTAAACACATCCTTCTAAGACTCTCAGTAGGAATTAGTTTCTACGCGCCCATTGTTTCGATGGTGCAGCTAATATATATGGGCGGAACAAGGAATCTTTCTTCGATACCAGCCAAAGAGCTTTTGCATCCACTCCAGTAATCATTGTTTGGATCTTCCACCAAAGGAAGTTTCAAAAGACGTGATCCATTGTGCAATGTCTTGGTAACTATTAATGACGTTTCAAATATAATACCGGAAGCCGCAAAAAAGAGAAATGCGTGTGTAGATGCTGTGCTACCATCTGGTGTCGACAAAACGAATCCAAACCGACAGTTCAGCGGCTGATGCCGGTGTGTGCGACCTTATGAACTGTGATAGTTAAATCTGTGAAACATTTCAGAGAAAACTGTTAGCTGCTCCAGAAAAAAGTGGCCGAAGTACTGAATACATCCAGCTCAATTACAGACGAAAACGTTCAGTTCTGCAGGGCTACGCGAAGCGGCTCGAAAAGTTTTTTTACGTGACAGTCGCCATTGAAATTTTTGATTTACTTGAAGAGCTGGCCAGATCTGTACAGATTCCAAAATTTAATGCGTCCGGTGTGAAACGATCTGTAGACGTTTTAAAAGTAGTTCTTGCGAAACGTAGAACTGCGGAAGCGTTTGATAGGCTGTTGCAGAAAGACCCGAATATCTCAAGGACACAACAAATACCAGCGACATTGAAACGTACACTCACCGTCCGCTTCTTAAGAATTATCACGTGAACGAAGATTTAAGAAAGATATGTTTGAAATTCTAGATCTCTTTCTGAATGAGATTCAACGACGGTTCAGCCAAGAGCATCAGAAGCAACTATCCCACCTCGAAGAGATACTTGTTACTTTCTCCCAATCCTCCATCTGCACGACCATTGGAAGAGTTCTTTGCAGTACACACACAAAACTTTAGTGGGGACAGGCTTTATGCAATGTTCGAAATGCTGCAAACCGTTACCAATGGTGCAAAACCATGTAATATAGACCTTATTCAAGAACAACTTATTGCTGACCGTGGCAGGATTGAGAAACATTTCAGGATAATGTTCGCCTCACCATTCTTTTAATGACAGAGCCAGTATCGTCAGCATCCTCTCGGAGGTCATTCAACTCATTGGGACTACTTAAATCACAGTCCAGACTAATTCATCTACACCACATTGATGTTAGGACTCGGAAACTTATTCTTGTCATGAAAGAATTTGTTTCACCAATTATGGAAAGGAAACTACGTTAGGAAATTGTGTGTAAATACCTTCTTTTTCGAAGCAATTATGAATTAATTTTCCCCATTAACCCTTTGTTTGGCACACTGAGAAATATTTGAAGGAAAAGTATTAAGTTACTTAAATTAGACGTGTATGGTCATGTGAACAATTTTACATACATTGCTTCAAACTACAATAAGCCGACGTATAACTGCCAAAAAAGGCGCATGCTACAATAAAAATATTACAATGTCGTTCCTGTGACTGAAACAATTGTTGCATTTTGCAGTATTGCATGTGAAGCGTCTTAAAATATTTGCAACAAAGCACAGAACAATTCCGCATTTTCCGCGTTTTACAGTCGACCATCCCTGAGGGCAAAGTCTACATCTTCGCTTTTGGCCCATATTCTGGCCAGTGACCAAATCTGTCATACTGTACATCATTCGCTGGCAAAAGAGCTGCTGTTTACTTCTCCTTCTGGTCTTCTTGTCCATCCAGCACTCAAAACCAGGCTGACTCTTCCCACAAAGGCAAGTGCACTTGCAATGTCCCCATGTAAGAATTCGGAAACACATTTGTATAATAACTCAACTTCAAGAATTCCTTTTTCCGTTTATAAACAGCTTTCGTTGTACGAGAAAAACAGCGCTGTAAAATCGAATGGAAGTCCTACACTGGTTACTAATGCTCACATAACCTTGCAAGATGTCTGCAAAGACGTTTTGGAAGCCTAGCGATTTTCACCTCATATGGGATAAATAGTGACAGTCTAAATTGCAATTTCTTTTGTATCTACTCACGGCGGCCGGTTTGGGCTCCCATAACCGTTATAGATCCAAACTTATTTTACCCAGACCGCATGAGCAGCCGGCGCTCGCACTCAAAAAGTAGACGTCAGTGATTGTTCCGGCAGCTAGGTAAGTATGACGACGCATCGCTCATGCGAAACTCAGCTTGCCTTCTTTTCACATGATATCCTGCGAACTATGGATGAAAGGCAACAGACAGGTTCCATATTCCTAGATTTTTGAAACGCATTTGACACTGTGCACCTCTGCGGGCTATTAACGAAGGTACCAGCATACGTAACATGTTCCCAGATACGTCAGTGTCTCAAAGACTTCTTAAGTAACAGTACCCAGAGGTAGTTCTGGACGGAGAGTATTCATCAGACACAAGGTTATCGTTAGAGGTGCCACAGGGAAGTGTGACATAACTACTGTTATTTTCTGTGTACACTGCTGAAAAATGTCACAACACCAAAAATAATTAATGTAGGGTAATGAAATTTCCGGAATAATTAAGTGATTAATATTGCAAGATCACAGGATAAAGTAAATCCATTGCAAATCTGAAATTCTGGTACATTAATAGCCGGTGTAGTCGCCAGAATGTTGAATGCAAGCGTGCAAACGTACGTGCATTGTGTTGTACAGGTGCTGGATGTCAGTTTGTGAGATGGACATCCAAGCCAGTTGTGTTTGGTAGGTCAATACAGGGACGGTTAACGTTGCTTGTAGATGACGCTTGATTCGTCGTCGATGATGTCCCACATGTGCTCGATTGGAGACATTTCTGGCAATCGAGCAGGCCAAGGCGACAAGTCGATATTCTCTTTAGAGCAGGTTGGGTTACAACAGCGGTATGTGGGCGAGAGTTATCCTGTTTGAAAACATTCCCTGAAACGCTGTTAATGAGTGGGATCACAACAGGTCGAATCATCGGATTGACGTACGAATTTGCAGCGAGGGTGAGCTGGATAACCACGAGGGTGTTCCTGCTGCCATCCGTAATCACATCCCAGACTCTATGACTCCATTTATAGGTGCAGTGGGTATAGCACGCAGACAGGTTGCTCGTAGATCCTCAGCTGGCCTCCTTGTAAGCAACACGCGGGCATCACACATGGTAGAACTATCTTTCATCAGAAAACACAACAGAACCTCATCCTGCCTCGCAATGAGATCTCGCTTGACACCACAGAAGTCACAAATGGTGCTGGTTTGGGGACAGTGGAATGCACGATACGGGGCGACTGTCTCGGAGTTCCTTGAAGTAACTGTTCATCTACATCTACATCTACATGACTACTCTGCAATTCACATTTAAGTGCTTGGCAGAGGGTTCATCGAAGTAACTGTTCATCTACATCTACATCTACATGACTACTCTGCAATTCACATTTAAGTGCTTGGCAGAGGGTTCATCGAAGTAACTGTTCATCTACATCTACATCTACATGACTACTCTGCAATTCACATTTAAGTGCTTGGCAGAGGGTTCATCCAACCACAATCTCTACCATTCCACTCCCGAACAGCGCGCGGGAAAAACGAACACCTAAACCTTTCTGTTCGAGCTCTGATTTCTCTTATTTTATTTTGATGATCATTCCTACCTATGTAGGTTGGCCTCAATAAAATATTTTCGCATTCGGAAGAGAAAGTTGGTGACTGAAATTTCGTAAATAGATCTCGCCGCAACGAAAAACGTCTTTGCTTTAATGACTTCCATCCCAACTCGCGTATCATATCTACCACACTCTCTTCCCTATTACGTGATAATACAAAACGAGCTGCCCTTTTTTGCAGCCTTTCGATGTCCTCCGTCAATCCCACCTGGTAAGGATCCCACACCGCGCAGCAATATTCTAACAGAGGACGAACGAGTGTAGTGTAAGCTGTCTCTTTAGTGGACTTGTTGCCTCTTCTAAGTGTCCTGCCAATGAAACGCAACCTTTGGCTCGCCTTCCCCACAATATTATCTATGTGGTCTTCCCAACTGAAGTTGTTCGTAATTTTAACACCCAGGTACTTAGTTGAATTGACAGCCTCGAGAATTGTACTATTTATCGAGTAATCGAATTCCAACGGATTTCTTTTGGAACTCATGTGGATCACCTCACACTTTTCGTTATTTAGCATCAACTGCCACCTGCCACACCATACTGCAATCTTTTCTAAATCGCTTTGCAACTGATACTGGTCTTCGGATGACCTTACTAGACGGTAAATTACAGCATCATCTGCGAACAACCTAAGAGAAAAGGCTCAGATTGTCACCTAGGTCATTTATATAGATCAGGAACAGAAGAGGCCCCAGGACGCTTCCCTGGGGAACACCTGATATCACTTCAGTTTTACTCGATGATTTGCCGTCTATTACTACGAACTGCGACCTTCCTGACAGGAAATCACGAATCCAGTCGCACAACTGAGACGATACCCCATAGGCCCGCAGCTTGATTAGAAGTCGCTTGTGAGGAACGGTGTCAAAAACCTTCCGGAAATCCAGAAATACGGTATCAACCTGTTTTGTAACGGTTCGTTGTGTCGTTGTGGTGCGGACTGCTGCTCTAATTTCTGCTGCAGATGCAGTACGATGCGCCAGAGCCATACTCCGACCACGACAGCCTCTCTTCTCAGTAGTGCCACATGGCCGTCAAGAGACCGGTTTTCTTGCGGTCGTACATTCTCGTGACCGCCGCTGCTAGCAATCATGTGCAATATTTACATTTTTCTGCAGTATCGCAGAACAAACATCCCACTACTCGTAGCCCTATTACACGACATGGTTCAGACTCAGTGAGGTGTTGATAATGACGTCTATGTCGTCTTAAACACATTCGTGACTAACATAAACTCACAATTTCCAATCTCAAAGGTAATTAGCGCTCAGGACCGTTACAGCGTGTATTTAAATCAGGCAAGATTTGCATTCCCATTGTCGCGCTACTAGCGCCACCCTAACGCGACTGGCGAGAAATCAGAATAGACATCATCTCTCAGATGGGAAAACACGCTTATCAACTTTCGTTTATGTCGCACAACTCTTTCTTGGGGTTGCGATTTTTTCCGTCTGTATATACAGGGTGAGTCACCAACTATTGCCACCAAGAATAACTCCGAAAGTATGATAGTAGATGAAAAGTTTGTGGGACAAAATTTGCATGGGACAATGGTTTTTTGTTGCTAGGTGGGGTCGCTTCAGAGATATGAAGGTTAACTTTGCTTTTTGTAATGGGATGCTATAGTTTGGTACTTATTTTCTGATAGCGACTATCGAGATGAATCCAATGATGTGTCACAGTAAGGGTACAAAGGTGACATGAACGTCCATTTACGGAAGGTATTCGAAGCAGTGCTGCAATCTTTTTATCATGGATTGAGTGGTATACCTTACCACATCGGCACTTATCGAAGCACATGCTATGATAATTCATTCTCGTATATCTTCAGGTGTAATTGGAACGCCTTTATAAACAATGTCATTTACGAATCCCCACAAGAAAAAATCCAGAGGCGTCAAGTCTGGCGAACGAGCCGGCCACAAGACACCTCCTTTGCGTCCAATCCAACGATTTGGGAATTGTCTCTGCAACTCATTTCTAGCCATCAGCGAAAAATGTACAGGACACCCATCGTGTTGATACCACATTCTGTTCCTTGTTCCTAAATGTATTTCTTCCAATAACAGATCTAATGTTTCTTGCAGGAATGTGGTGTACTTCCTACCATTAAGATTTCATTCGATGAAATAGCGACCTATAATTCTGTCCTCCAAAATCCCACACCATACATTCACCGACCGCGGTTTTTGGTGTTCAACTTGTCGTACCTAACATGGGTTTTCAGTTGCCCAATAATGCATGTTATGCAAATTAACATTTCCATGGCTCATGAATGTAGCCTCGTCAGTACATAAAATCAAATTAATAAATGTGTAATTCCTCTGAATCTGAAATTGAGCCCATCGTCAGAATTTAATGCGACGCATACAATCCGTACCAGCTAATTCTTGGTGGGGACTGATATGGTAAGGATGATATATATGGCGATGTAGAACACGAACAACACTACTCTGGCTCATGCCAAACCCTTAGCGATTTGACGCTAACTAACACAAGGATCTCGAACCACAGTGGTAAGAGTACCAATCTCCGCTGCCTCGTTAGTAACTTTCCTTTTCCGGATGTCTTTCTGGTGCGTTAAAGACTCAGTTGTTCTCAATTTATCATGCACATATTTAAATGTACGACGTGCAGGGTGAGTTCGTTGAGAATATCTTTCAGCGTTTAAGTCTCTAGCTCTCGCTGAATTCCCTTGGCATTCTCCGTAAATGAGAAGCATATAGACTTGTTCTTCGAAGGAATACATCATTCACATTCGCTTGATTCGACGATACTAGTCTTACCTTTCCTATTAGTGTTGTATTGCGAAACCGTCGAATGGCGTTTACATGTCAATGGCACGTTAGATGGATACGCCGTATTCGGCGAATATTTACTATTTGGACGATAAACGAGAGAGAATTGTCAGAATATGTGTTTCGATAAGTACCGAAGTGATAAGGAATACCACTCAATCCATGATAAGAAGATTGCAGCACTGCATTGATACCAGTGATCGTCACTTCGAACACCTTTGTGATCTTCGTTGACCTTCAAAGACCTTACTGTTGCACATCATTGGATTCGTCTCGATAGTCGCTTTCAGAAAATAAGTACCAAACTATAGCATCCCATATAGAAGAAGAAAGTTGAGCGTCATATCTCTGACGCGACCCCACCTAGGAACAAAAAACCAACGTCATATTGTGGCCCCCGATGTCCCATGCAGCATTTGTCCCACAAACGTTTCAGCTACTATCATACTTTCGGAGTTATTCTTGGTGGCAATACTTAGTGACTCACCCTGTATAAATGATCTGGCGGACAGGGCGAGCAGCAGGTTACGGCTTTTTGCTGGTAATGCTGTGGTATACAGGAAAGCGTTGTCGTTGAGTGTCTGTAAGAGGATACATGATGGCTTGGAGAAAATTTCTAGTTGGTGTGACGGATGGCAGCTTGGTCTAAATATACTGTAATTTAATGCAGATTATCAGGAAAAAACAATGCCTCAATGTTAGAATACGGCATTAGTAGTGAGCTGCTTCAATGAGTCACATTGATTAAATATCTAGGTGTACCTATGTAAATCAGCATGAAATGGAACGGGCATGTAAGGATTGTAGAGGGGGAAGGCGAACAGTCGACTTCGTTTTACTGGGAGAATTTTAGAAATGTTCACCCGTAAAGGAGACTGCATACAGGACAATAGTACGAGCCATTGTTAAGTATTAAAAAAGTGCTTGGGATCCGCACCAGGTCGGATGAAAGGAACACATCGAAGCAGTTCAAAGGCGGGTTGCTATATTTGTTACCGGTAAGTTCAAACAATGCGAGTTACGGAGATGCTTCGGGAACTCAAATGTGAATCCCTGGAAGGAAAGCGACGTTCTTTTCGAGGAACGTTACTGAGAAAATTTACGGAACTAGCATATAAAGCTGCCTGGAGAACGATTCTACTGCTGCCAACGTACATTTCGCGGATGGATCACTAAGATAAGAGAAATTGCGGCTCGTACAGAGGCATATAGGCAATCGTTTATCCCACACTCTATTTGCGATTGGAACGGGAAAGGAAATGCCTAGTAGTGTTACAAGGTACCCTCCTCCACATACCATATTGTGGCTTGCGGAATATGTATCTAGATGTAGAATGCAACCTGGCAACCTTGATTCTCCTCCGAGCCATCACACAGGGTTACGCTCATCGTGGTACTGTACAAGAAACTAAGCATTTCAACGAACCCGCACAAATCAGAAATGTGTAACACCATCTACACTAGTGCACATTCCTCATTTGTGCGGATTCGTTGAAATGCTGATAATTTGCATATCCAAGCATACCGTACACTTTACTGCAATTTCCTGTTTATTGGATGCCACCGCCACTATGTTCCAGTTTTAATGACCAGGAGCGTACTTCGGCAGTGCACACACACATTGCCTACGATACGGGTTAAACCGTTGTAGACGTCGGATGTAGGACAAGTCGTGAGAGTGTAACTGTAGTGTGTCATGGGCTCAGGTAAAGGATTTGAAGATCGAAATGAGGATCGCAGTGCCGAACATTGACACTCACGTCGAGCCCTAGCGTAAGCTGTGATGTTTTAAAGAGACACTTTTTTTCACTGCTGCTACTCTTTGTAATAACCGGCCATTTTAATACATAACGCGGGTCCTTTCTAGCCTATGGGCTGGTCTCTTAGCCGCCACACTGAGCGATACGACCATATGCTAGGTGTCGTTGCCCGTGCCCCACCGACGTGGAGGTGGACCACTATGCCCTCTTTCTGAGAATTTATTTGCAGTCATAAAATGAATATACAAAGATTTGACAAAATTATAATTATAGAGTAAAGAGGCAGCAGGATGTGAGTGTGACTGGGCGTTTCGCCCGGCACGCAGTTCCGCGCCTGCCCCGGTCGGCGCGGTGCCCTTGGTGGCGGGTGCCGGTGAATGCGCGGCCTCGTGACGTAGAACCAGCGATCGAGTGTTAGTCGTTAACCTGTTGCGACTCCCAGCGGTCAGTGCACCGCGAACAGGCCGCACATGCAACAACAATTCAGGCTCCGAGAGGGAGGGGAAAGCGACAGGTTGCGTCGGCCTGGCGCCTTGTGAAAATCAGTCCAGCTGCAGCCCACAACGTAGTAAGCATTGCGCTACAGACTGTACCTCTGTAAAGTCAGCAAAGTGTGCATATAGAACTACGCGGAAGACTGTAGAAGCAACTTGATATCAGTTTAAAGTACGTTAGATTCACCGTTAATTCCAGAGACCAATACTGTGCAAACCCTCACGGAAGTGAAACATGTCGGCAGAATACGGCAGATAACACCTGTTCCACAAAGCGTTTTTTTTTTTTTTATTCAGTCTTCTGACTGCTTTGATACGGCATGCCATGAATTCCTTTCCTGTGCAAACTTTTCAGCTCAGAGTAGCAATTATTTGCCGGATGTATTCCAATCTCTGTTTTCCTCTTCAGTTTGTACTCTCTACAGCTCCTTCTAGTATCATGGACTTATTCCCTGATGTCTTAACAGGTGTCCTGTCATCCTGTCCCTTCTTCTTGTCAGTGTTTTCCATACATTCCTTTCCTCACCGATTCTGCAGAGAGCCCGCTCATTCCTTACAGTAAGTTGGTTCAAATGGCTCTAAGCACTATGGGACTTAACATCTGAAGTCATCAGTCCCCTAGACTAGATCTACGTAAACATAACTAACCTAAGGACATCACACACATCCATGCCCGAGGCAGGATTCGAATCTGCGACCGCAGCGGTCGCGCGGTTCCAGACTGAAGCGCCTAGAATCGCTTGGCCACAACGGCAGGCTTACAGTAAAAGTCCACCTAATTTTCAATATTCTTCTGTAGGACCACATCTCAAATATTTCGATTCTCTTCTGTTCCTGTTTGCCCACAGTCCATGTCCATGTTTATAATTAATGTAAATTCCACAATCATCATTTATAGCTTTTTGTCATGGACTTGCTTCGGGGTATCTAGAGTTATTAATATGCAAAATAATGGCCAAATCCTTAATACTCAGCATTTTTCATAATTGCCACACTATTGGCGAACGCATTCGGGAGGACGACGGTTCAATCCCGTCTCCAGCCATTCTGATTTAGGTTTTCCGTGATTTCCCTAAATCGTTTCTGGCAAATGCCGGGATGGTTCCTTTGAAAGGGCACGGCCGATTTCCTTCCCAATCCTTCCCTAACCCGAGCTTGCGCTCCGTCTCTAATGACCTCGTTGTCGACGGGACGTTAAACACTAACCACCACCACCACCACCACCACTATTGGCGAAGAGCAGTAGTTAGTTTATTATTTCCAACAAAAAGTTCTAGGCGCTCAGACCGGAGCCGCGCGACTGCTACGGTCGCAGGTTCGAATCCTGCCTCGGGCATGGATGTGTGTGATGTCCTTAGGTTAGTTAGGTTTAAGTAGTTCTAAGTTCAAGGGGACTGATGACCATAGATGTTAAGTCCCATAGTGCTCAGAGCCATTTGAACCATTTGAACCAACAATAAAGTTTTTTTTCGTGTGAGATGCCCATCTAAATTTTTCAATCACTAAATCGGTGTCGACTAAGTCATTTTTGGCCCATGGCTACTTCTTGGCGTCTACGTCAGAATATGATTTACGCAAGACTCCAACCAGATGACCCAGTGTACCAGTATGGTAGGAGCCTCACGTAAATAGTGACCTGTCGTGTATTCTGAGTCAGCCTTACTCCATGTTTTATATATGGGCTGTTGTAATTGAATTATAAGCAGAAACCGGTTTAGGCACTGAAACAGTTACATGACGATTTGACTGCAATAACTTTTATTGATACTAAGTATTGCAAATATACGTGGCATCCAATAGGCGGTCTAGGTGAAATGGTGAAGATGGGGCAGGTTTACCGTTATCGGCGAATGGCTATCTGTATCTTCTGAGTGAATATAGTGAGTGCATATGCAGTGTCTCATTGGGGATTGTCGTAGAAGTAATAAGACGGAAGAGAGTGAAACTCAGGACACTTCTGTCAAATGTTATTGACGGTGCAATCCAACTTAGTCTCCTTCTACAATCACATAACTACCTACTGCGTCACAAATGCCTACTCGACCAGATCCTATTAAAAATTTCAGATTTAATTCAGGACATTTAGCACACAGCCTGCTAACCAAGAAGTGTATGCTATCATTATTTCTTTCATTATTAACTAGATAGCTGTAACGATCATTTTATACCACTGAACCTTTGTCACGCTCCACCCGTGAAACAGATATCTTTCCTAGGTTCACATTTTTCTTCTGAACGTGTAGTTCAACAACCTGTGCAGGAACAGCAACACGTTGTTGTAACAATGCATCGTAGTGCTACTACCAGCACACTGCGACTTTCTGCACCTATTGGTGTCCCACGAATAGGTGTACGGCGATCATTACGTGCGGGACAGTTGTACCCGTTTAATGTAGAATATGCCCACAATCTTCACACTGGTGGCAATGCCATAGGGCTTGAATTTTATCACTTACTTCCATGAGTATTATTCACTGATGAAGACATGTGTACACGGAATTGAATCAACAACACCGTAATAATCATCGACGATCGCAGGAAAATCCACACGCTACAGTGGAAACCAGTTTCCAAGTTCGTTTCTCGATGCGGCAATATCAGATCCAGTCAGTTTAGAAGAGCAAATGACGAGACATAATTACTTGCATTTTTAGGAAAATAGTTTGTTGAACACCCTAAGGTCGTTCCTTCGGGCCAGGCGGACTGTAGCGAACTTCCGGCGTCACGGATGCAGACTTGTGAGGGGACATCTCACCCGTACTTAACCTAACCGCTGGATTGGTCGTGGTTGTACATTTACCCTGCCACCGAGATTGCTGCACCTTACTCCATTAGATTTTTGATTGTGGGTTGGATGAAATCTGAGATGTACAAACGAGAGATGAATTTGTGAGATGACTGCTTGGTCTCATCATGGAGGCCGCTGCTTTCATTAGGGAACGTGCTGAGGCTCAAAGTCAAACAACATAACATGTTCTTCCATATTCGTGTGATGGCCAGCGCAGGCCATCTACTCTATGATTTTAACACCTTCCTCGACTTTTCCTTTTGGTGTACGTTTTATCCTTGTGGTTCACTTTTTTCATTTTGTCTTTCGATGTGGTTCTCCGTTAGTTTTACGCCCTTTTACTTTCCCCAATTCCTTCTGGGAACTGTTTTACCTTAAGAATTGTTTGTATGAGGAATAAGAGACTGATGAGCCTGTAGTTTGGTTCTTTTATAGCCCAAGCAAACCAGCCAAGCAAGAGTACACAAATGCATTTAAGACGACCGTGGAATATTTGAACATTTATTGTTAACTGTACAACAGGTGCAATGTGACGTGTACGATAATGCTTCGAAATTAATGTGTTAAAAATAGATATTTTTCAGTTGATTGTAAAACGCATATTGTAATCTAGCTTTCCTCTGACACCGTGTCATAGGTAAGCATACAATATCTATCTGTTTATGTTGTATACATTCTTTAACTACAAAACAGTCGCATTATTATTCAAATCCTCCTTTTGTAGTAGAAAAATGAGCTTCAGTGAAAGTCTGCAGTCGGCCGCTGTGGCCGAGCGGTCCTAGGCGCTTCAGTCCGGAACCGCGCGACCGCTACGGTGGCAGGTTCAAATCCTGTCTCGGGCATGGATGTGTGTGATGTCCTTAGGTTAGTTAGGTTTAAGTGGTTCTAAGTCTAGGGGACTGATGACCTCAGATGTTAAGTCCCATAGTGCTCAGAGCCATTTGAACCATTTTGAAAATCTGCAAAATGGTCACTCTACTGGTTAGGAAGGGAAAAGTGGCCACAGACATAGAAAAGGGAAACTAAGACTCAGATGAAGTGGTTCAAAAATGGCTCTGAGCACTATGGGACTCAACTGCTGAGGTCATTAGTCCCCTAGAACTTAGAACTAGTTAAACCTAACTAACCTAAGGACATCACAAACATCCATGCCCGAGGCAGGATTCGAACCTGCGACCGTAGCGGTCCTGCGGTTCCAGACTGCAGCGCCTTTAACCGCACGGCCACTTCGGCCGGCAGATGAAGTGGAATCTGGTTTTCTAAGCCTTATGTTTGGATGTCTTTTCCTAAAATGTGTCGCCCAATCCTTTTTTTCTTTTTTGAGTATGTAGATCATTCCGCTCAGCAAGCTGAAATGCCAAGTGGCACAAATTAATTACTGATCAGCAATAATATCTTACTTCAATGTAAAAAGCATGGTTAAGGGTTCTTCCTCTTACTCATTGTTGAATACACATCTCAGTTCCCAAGAATCTACTCGTCTGCAACAGCGTCACAATTTTCTTACAAGGACTCTCCTTTTAAGTGTTTTACTTGAGACACTGAATAGTTTGGCTGCTGTAGCAAACGGTATCTTTTCTTTTTTTACAGCATCCAAAGCCTATTGCATAACATCAGAATCCCAAGATTTTCATAGTGTTCTGAAATAAATTGATGGCCTCTTAGCATACACCGGTTATAAGAGAACGTAGCTTTTAGCCAAGTTGTTAGGACACTACCACCATTGTATACCTATTTTATGAAATACTCTTGTCTTATAATGAGTTCCCTCGTCTTGAAACAAGGTAAATACATTAAAAAATATGCGGCATGTGACCACATTGCCCCGTCAGGCGGCTGTCCACTATGCCCGACTGGGCGCCGTTACGCTAAATGTTGCTTGAATATGAAATTGCATAACCTAGGTAATTCATAAGCAGGTGGTTCGAAGGCCAAAATACAACGTTTTACCAGCGTTGAAGCAATTAACCGACTTGCCTCACATCAGACGTAGAGAAAAAATAACATATTCCACTGCAGATGAGCGCGTGCTACTATCCCCACTAAACTCGCTGAAAACACCAAAGAAGTCTCTTTCAATACTTTCAAATGTTCGCCACTAGGCTACAGAAAACTGCAAAATAATATAACGAAGAGGCCGCTTTACCCGCCCTGGCCACTACAGCCGCCCTAACAGTCTGCAAAATCCACGGTCTTCCTGCCGTTCATTAAAAACGGTAATTACACTTAGGAAAGATCTTGTGGAAATTAAATATCGTTGTGATTTACAAACCCGAAAGATATGGGCCACCTAAAGTCGACCAAGGATGCTTGCAGACCACAGCAAAAACCAGGAACTCCAAGATTCTGTGTAGTTATACAGACATGCAAGTGGGTACTAAAAGAACAGTCGAAGAACGATTATAACACAAAGGCAACTGTAGAATTGGAGAAACAATCATTTGTCTTGCATACTGGAGACCTCCGGATTCGATCTGATAAGACATACGTATTGGCAGCCACAGTTGGATACTGCGAAAAACTATGTGAAGAGACAGGAGAGATTATTAAACTCCCCAATGATTTTAATCTGAAGGAGGTGGTTGTAAAACTGAATGGCACCTGGGTTACAGCGTAGCAGAAGATGTGTACACGTCCTCCACCACTGGATGACAGCAATTGCGGACGACAGCAGTCGACAACAGCCAACTGCGTTCGAGTTTTCAAAACATGTGACATCACACCTCTGCCCGGTAGCACTCGAAAAAGGTAATTTTTGTTCAGCCAGTAGCAAACCAGGGTGTGCATCGGGCCTTCGAAAAAGATACAATATGTCTTGATGTTCTTCAGAGATGGGAACAAAACGAGAAATTCATTGGACCACAGCATAATATCCTGGAACCCACTTCTTCATCCATACTTATTATGAAAACTAGATGAGTACCCGGCATTGCCCGGTATGTATTTGTTTCAGTCTTTGATTAGCCCATGTCCTCCTTTTTCCTCTCTCTGTTCATCTCCTCCTTCACCTCTTCTCTGTCCATCTTCTCAAAACCCTTCCTGTCCACCTCACCCACTTCCTGCTCTCTGATCTTCTTCTGCCACTGTCTCTGTCCACCTCCTCCTACCTCCTTTCTCTGTGTCGAAGTGCTCTACTCCCCTCTATCTATTTGATCCTCCCCACTCTGTCCATTTGATCCTTCTTCCTCCGTCCATTTCCTCTTCTCCCTCTCCATCTCCCTCCTCCTACCCTCTCTTTGTCAATATCTTCCTTCCCCTCTTTCTCTGTCCATCTCCTCCTCCCCTCTCCCAGTTCATCTTCTTTTCTTTCTGTGTCCATCTCCTTCTCTCTCTCTGTCCTTCTCCTGCCCTTTCTATGTCCATTTCCTTCTTCTCCCCTGTCTGCCTATCTCTTCCTCCACCTGTCTCCGTCCATCTCACCCTCTCCCCTCTCTCTGTCCATATCCCTCTCACCTATATTTGCCCATCTCTTCCTATCTGTGCCTATCTCCTCGCTCCCCCTCGCCATCTGTCCATTTCTTACTCCGCCTTCTCTCTCCACATTATCACACACACCCCAATAGGAGGCTGGTGGCTCTTATCCCTACAGTATTTCTTTCCAGGTTGTAAATAATATTTGTACCAAATATGATTTAAATAGTTCCAGGGGTTTACGATGAGCTTTTCCTCCATGACTTTGCAGCCATATTAACAAGTGAAATATATTTCATATATTTTTTAACATATTTCTTCCGTTTTGTACACATATTTCACCTGCATGTCTAGCGAATTTCATCCTGCAATTTGATTTTCACGTAAACTTTCCGTCCGAACAGGCCCTGGGAGGTCCAACAGAACCGACCGACCGCCGTGTCATCCTCACCGATAGCCGTCACTGGATGTGGATATGGAGGAGCACGTGGTCAGCACACAGCTCTCCCGGCCGTTGTCAGTTTTCGCAAACCTTATTTTTACGCAGCCCATTTCTCATTACGTATCTCCTGAACTATGTGCTGCACAATGATATAATTTTGCAGGTACGTCCGGTGTTATAAATGGCAACTGTCTGCGAAATGTGTTGTGAATAGAGTTAGTAGTAAAGAAGTAATAAATTAAAGCGTCATGCCTGATGCGGCGGTCTTACTGCATGTACAGCGAAGATGTAGTAAGCGATAAACTTTTTTCCTTTCATCATATTGTAGGCGTCGTCAGCGACATAAAGTTTCGTAAGGAAACTATCAAAGTGTGGGGGTGAAAAAGGAGTGTGCCCACAACACGCGAGTACCCAGACTTTACTCATCCAGTATTTGAGAATGAGAGCAGTTAATGGCTTGCAACAGACTTTACACATAATTTCAAACCCTTACAAAACAATTCCTTGTCGACAATCCACACAATACGATGAAAGGAAAAACATTTGGCGCTTACTACACTTTCGCTGTTCATGCAGTAAAACTGGCGCACCGGGCATGACGCTTTAATTCATTACTTCTTTACTGCTAACTGTATTCGCAACACATTCGGTACATAGTCACTATTCACATATACCACTGGAAGTACCTACAGAATTATATCATTGTACGACACATTGTTCAGGCGATATGACGTCATAAACACTGATCTGGTTGAAAACGAAACTGCAGGGCGAAATTCGATATGTATAAAATGGTGAACTATGCACACAAATATGTGGGAAATTAGTTAAATATTTGTGATATGTGTGCAAGCGGGCAAAGTGATAGGTAAAAAGCTCATCCTAAATCGCTGGATCGATTTCAGCCAAACATGATACACATACGAGTATTACTTACTATCTGGAAAGAGATACCGTGAGGGAAAGAACCAAAAACTGCATATTTGAGTAGGGGTGGCTGATAACGTAGAGAGAGAAAGGGGTAGGAGAAGGTGGGTAGATACAAAGGGGAGAGAAGGGGATGGACACAGATAAGGTGAAGAAGGAGATGGACAGAGATGAGGGATAGCGGAAATGAACAGAAAGGGGAGGAGATGGACAGAGAGAGGAAATAGTTGGAGATGCACAGAGAAAGGAAACAAGAGCAGATGGACAGAGAGAGGAAAGAGGAGGCGCTGGACAAAGAGAGAGGCAGGAAGAGATGAGTGCAGTATATGAGAAATAGGCGTATGTGGGCGAAGCCGCGAGTAAAAAGATAGTATTTTAATAAATGTGGACACTCAGCTACCCTATTGCTCTTTGACTGGCCCACTAAATCCTACTGAAAATCTCTTGTGCTGTATGGAACAGAGGTTGAAACGGAGCCATCAACATTACCGTAATTTCCGGGATATAATCACCAATGAGTGGCCCCTGCTGGATATGGTAAACCTGTAGAAACTCGTGGTCTCTCTTCCTCAACCAGTTTAGGCAATTTTTAAGGCAAGAGCCAGTGTTACCCGATATTAGCGCGAAATTTCTCTGTGCTGACAATTTTTTTTCCAGTGCAGTGATGTCAAAGGAGTAGCCTTAAACAATCGTAAGCATCGGCTGTATTGCACTGTGTGCCTGGTACTTACAGTGTGCTTCGATACTTACAGACACAGCAGACGCCAAAGCCGAGAGCACATGGGCCGTGGGAGGCGCCGCCCTGGATGCGGCATTCGTACGTGTTGAGGCACACCCCTGCAAAACAGCACGCCTGAGCCACTCGTACCCGCCTCTAGCAAATCGTCTGTCGTAAATCATACACTCAACACAGCACTTCAGCAGAACTCAAAAAGAGCACAAATACTCTACGTACAAAGTAAATACCATACACTAGTAGAAAATGAAAAATGAACTTCTCTTATGATGTGACATGACGATAATGGTGATGATGGTGACGGTGACGCTCTTCAAAGTATCCGTTGACGGTAACTTTATAGCTCGTCATCTGGAAAGCGCAGGAAAAAATATTTCTTGTACGCTTGCATGTTAGACGAAAAACTGGTTGCTTTCGTTAACAGTGGCAACACATGCCCAACTGTCGTCTTCCAGTCAGAAATGATTTTTGACTAATTCGGTTCTTCGTGTTTCGAGGTTTAAATTCTCATCCTCAGGAAGCTCTGGTCTTGAATGTGGTATACAGCATCCGATTGACATTCTTATCAAATTATGTGCTTGGACGTATCTAATAATGTAAAATAGAGCGTGGAGCATATGCAGTAAATATGAAGTTGAACAAAAACAACTTGAAAACGATTGTTTAAATCTCGAAACGCGGAGTCCAGAATTGATTAAAAAATATTTGTTACTGTCAATTATTTTTTGTATTGTGGCTCCATACTATAGGCCGAACTAAAATTGTAAAATTGTCATGAATTCGAATTCTGTCTTGAACACCACAGCGCTGTGCTAGGCATGGTCCTTCCTCGACCTTTGATTGAATTATCCAGCAAGTTATACGGGAGCTACTGTTTAACGGCGAGTACGAACCACAGTACAGCTCGGCATTTTTCATATTAATAAATATTGCTAGAAGTGAGAGAAGTGATAAGTGCAAGATAAGACCTAGCGGGAATGTATGCTTCTTGAAGTTCCTCTAGAGTGATTTAGAAAAAAAACATATGGAACCGTAATTATGATGGTCAGATGGGGATTTGAATACTGCTCCTTCCGAATGCGAAATATGAGGAACTGGAAGGATGAAGTGTAGTTGAAGACATGTGAAAATTTGGGCCTGTGAAAAAGGGATTATTTCCTCTGCGATGGGCGTTCCAGGAGCCAATTATATTCACCCTTGGTTTCAAACATGAAAACATTATTTAAAGAAGCTTATGTTTGGAAGCAGCAGAGTCTTCTATGGAATGCTGAAGCATATTCAAAACCTTTTACTACCGTCTCGCGTACGCCGCAGCCATTGCGGACACCGTCAACACAATAACTTCGTTGCCACTCTGTAGTTTACCGTCGTAATTCCCCCCATTCTGCTGCTTATGATACATCTCACTCTTTTCAGTTAATCTGCAAAGCACACTAGCTTTTAAACAGCACTAACCGTTGTTCATGACACCGTTACACCAAACTGTTCCTACTAACATTGTTTTAACAACAGGTATGACCACCGGTTGACGGCCAGGAAGATGAACTATTTATTTCCTTTCTGAGTGCAAGCTCAATTCTTTTCAGATAAATCCCGAAGAGTTGAGAGTGAATCAGTGAATTTACATCTGGGACTACTTGGGAGAGGAGTTCGATAAGCTATAGAGAAAGTGCGTGTAGCGCAAACACGATTCGGAAAACAGCCTGTGACCACTGAAAGAAAGGTCGTACGTACAGGTATCTGTTGATCTGGAATCAGGAAGGCACAGTACACTGTTCTATACATTATGCGGCATTGCTAAATCACTAATTTTGTAATTTATAATTTTGGACTACACTATTACAACACTGTAGTACACAGCACTACACTACACAAAACTATTGCACTTGGTATTAGAACCAAGCTGGATCTCTCGCTGGTTTGGATGGTTAGTCCCCTGTGCACTGAGGTGCAACTCAGGATTCACAGAACTATGCTGCTGTGCCAGCCAAGTTGTAGAGACTGGGAGATGGCTGTCAGGGTCTCGGGAAGTCCTCTTTGGTCCTCCCCGAGGCTCGTCTCATCACTGCTTCCAGACGGTTCTTGTAGGTGGGTGATCTGCCGTGGCATGTCTTGTTATCATGATGTAAGGCCTCATCTTGGCTGTCTCTCAGCCTTGTAGGCTTGCAATTCATAAGCTGATATCTTAGCCAAATGCGAGCTCAAGCCGGCCGGAGTGGCCGTGCGGTTCTAGGCGCTACAGTCTGGAGCCGAGCGACCGCTACGGTCGCGGGTTCGAATCCTGCCTCGGGCATGGATGTGTGTGATGTCCTTGGGTTAGTTAGGTTTAATTAGTTCTAAGTTCTAGGCGACTGATGACCTCAGAAGTTAAGTCGCATAGTGCTCAGAGCCATTTGAACCATTTTGCGAGCTCAGTTTATGTCAAAGTTCCTCATTCCTTATTATAGTATAGACTGTTGCATTTCCAAATGCGTTTCTGTTGTGGTCCGTAACATCTTGTCCAACAGGACACTCCCAGACGATGTGATTCGGGGTACATATTGCTCCACGTTCACAAGTGTCTGTAGTGCGGTGTCGTATTTTTAGTAATTAGCTGGGATACGGACCATGTCCCGACAGGTAGTGTATAGCTCCCTTGGTTGAAAGGAAGTATGTCATTCTTGTTCTTTCTCTTATGTTTGGAAGGAAGAGGTAGGTCCTTCTCCGTGTCTCTACCCTATCCCAGATTTCTTGCCATTCTCTATCAATGCATGCTTTTATTTCCTTATTCGACACGGCTCTCATGTCCAGTATCTCCTTTACCTTATCATATTTGCACTTTTTGAGCCAATACTGTGCACCTCTCTTTCTTACAGCTAGATATAGAGGTAGCAAGTCTAATAGCACCAGCAGCGCCTCAGTCGGTGTAGTTCTGTACGCGCCGTCCGCATCTAGTGGTCTAGTGGCTAGCACTGCTGCCCCTTGATCACTAGGTCCCGGGTTCGATTCCCGATCGGGTTGGGGATTTTTCTCTGCGCGAGGACTGGGTATTTGTGTTGTCCTCATCATTTTATCATAATTAGTGAAATTGGCGAGATTGGACTGTGTAAAGATTGGGATAACCGCGCAATTTAGCGATCCACAAACCAAACAATATCTATACACGCTTGCCAGGCGCAGGAGTACACATCTGTGCGCTCGCTGTGGAGCCTGTGCTATCCTCACCTTTCTGGTTGTATGAGTCCAAACACTCAACCCATAGCCCACAACAGCGAGTAAGATTGCGTTGTGGTACGTTCTTATTGCACTTAGTGGCAGCAGAAAACTTCTCTGGCCAATTGTAGCTATTTTATTTAGGATTTTAATATCTCTCTGGCAGGCGATTTCTACATGTGCATGACAGCTTTGCTTTTCGTCGATATTAATTCCAAGCTAACTATATATTTATTTTCACAGTTTCGCCATTTATTCTGGCTGTGGGGTTTCTCGTTCTTGATAGTGTTCCTTTTAGTAACATATAGACCGTTTGTATTGTTAATTAGTTTTCTACGCACGAGATGCTTAGTCTTTCAAGAACTACCTTACTGTTTAATTTAGCGCCACGCGGGATTAGCCGAGCGGTCTGAGGCGCTGCAGTCATGGACTGTGCGGCTGGTCCCGGCGGAGGTTCGAGTCCTCCCTCGGGCATGGGTGTGTGTGTTTGTCCTTAGGGTAATTTAGGTTAAGTTGTGTGTAAGCTTAGGGACTGATAATCTTCGCAGTTAAGTCCCATGAGATTTCACACACACTTGGACACTTTAATTTAGCCCTTGTGTTAGCAGATACTGTAATTAGCAGACCGTGTGAATAGGCGATCCAGCCTCTAGTGTTTGTGACACTCTGAAGCTGGTTCAGTCATAGCTCTTTGCCAACACCCCAGAAGCCAGGACCACAAACAGCCTTCGATTATGTCTTTCACAATTTTTTCCCCGGTACATTCTAATTGCACCTGCTTGTCTGTGCAGTAATCTCGTGGACTTTTATAGAGACACCTTGGACAGTCTGTCTGTTTCAGTATTTTTAACAGGGCAGGCTACCACAAATTATCAAACGCCCCAGAAATATCGGTCTTTATGTCTATAACATACTCGTTGTCTGAGATATTCACTGCATGATTTATCGCATCCTGGTGGATTTCCCTTTCCTGAAACAGTGCTGCAGGGGGCTCGTGCCTACTAACTGTCTGTGGTCCCTCAGACGGTGACACAGAAGCTTTTCC
The DNA here is from genome assembly GCF_021461395.2 of Schistocerca americana. Lineage (NCBI taxonomy): Eukaryota > Metazoa > Arthropoda > Insecta > Orthoptera > Acrididae > Schistocerca > Schistocerca americana. The sequence continues at coordinate 311,850,102 of NC_060120.1, read as the reverse complement.
TGTATTGGGGCTAGAACATTACCAAACAAATCGACCTGCAAGATTTCGGTTCTCTTGGGTCTTTGTCTTCCCCTTCTTCAGTATAATGATATCCGAGATTTTCGAAATTCTGAGAACCAGACCCTGCAAAAGACATTCGTTTAATAACACTGTTATATATGGCACAATTTGGCCCACCAGCTGGTGCAACAGTTCTGCCAGTATTCTGTCAGGACCTGGTGCTTTCTTCTTCTTTAACTTCATTATTGCCTGTCTCACTTCCTCCTGGACAAATGGAATCACAAATTGTTATTCACATGCTGCTCTTGTGATTCAGAGCGAAAATGCTGATGGAACTCTCTGTCTTCCACCGTTGTATCGTCCGGCAACATAGTTCAGAGTAGGTACTGAAGTGATGTTTGCCGTCGTCATCGTTCCGTCGAATCTTCTCAGCGTTGATAATACACTGGGTGATCGAACCTTACTTGTTGCAAGTTTGTCTGGAAAACCCCAAACATCTGTTACCATATGGTCCTTAATGTACGCCTCCCATTTTTCTACTCTTGTTTGATGTAGTAGCTCCTTACATTGTTGTTTGACTGTTCGGTAGAAAATCAGCCTTCTTTGTCGTTCTGTTTCCCCTAAGGGTCTTTGGTAGTATTCCCCTTCTCTGCCTTGCTCTACGTCTTAAGGACTGTAGGGTGGGAATCCAGGGAATTTTGACTTCCTAACAAATGTTAGGATCGCCATCTGCAGCGCTCGCAAAAATTCGTCCGCTTTGGTGTCAACATCAATCCGGTTCCTTGCGGTGGCTGTATCTTGAGTTCTGCCTTTAAAAGTTCCCAGTTCTCTCTGCGTAGACTGTATAGTCGCTCGGCCTGGATGTTAGTGTCTAAGTTATTATCTGTGTTTGTAATTATGAAGCAAAAGAGTTTATGGTCACTTGTTCTAAGTCTATCACAGACCTTCCAGTTGGCAATTCGGTCACTGACTTTCGAGTTTGCGAAGGTGATATCTATATTTGCTGTCACACCTGCGCGATTTTGGAAAGTAGATGAGCTGAATGGCCTATTCATGAGATGAAGGCCAAATTCTTGTATAGAGTCCTGAAGGTAGAGTCCTCTTCCGTCCATTAGTCTTCTATACCACATTGCTGATTTCGCTTTTGCGTCCATTACGAAAATATTTCTGTCATTTCGACCCAGAATTGCTGCTGTTTTTAAGTTTTCTACCCGTGGTCGTACCTCCTGACTGTATTGAAAATATTGATTAGTTAGCTAAAATTTTCCTAAGAAAGTCATTATTTCTGTTGCCACTGCTTGTTCGTCACAGGGTTGATGTACCTTTGTCAGTGCTACGTCTCTACCTGGAACCACAAAAAATGTTCAAATGGCTCTGAACACTATGGGACTCAACTGCTGTGGTCATAAGTCCCCTAGAACTTAGAGCTACTTAAACCTAACTAACCTAAGGACAGCACACAACACCCAGCCATCACGAGGCAGAGAAAATCCCTGACCCCGCCGGAAATCGAACCCGGGAACCCGGGCTGGAACCACAATCGCGGCTATTGGACGTTGACCTGATATTATGATGTGTGGTGTAACTGGCAAGTGGGGTAATCCCTCGTTTCTGGTATGTGGTACCTGTATACACAATATGCGTAAGTCCAGCTCCTCTGACACTTTCCCGAGTTCTTGCATGACCATGGCATTACGCATCGCACTTATCTGCCAGATTTTAGTCACTTGCGTCTGTTCCACTGGCCTTGGAGTGTGATCTGAATGCTACGGGAACTAGCGAGCACATATGTGGCCAGTGTAACCTGTAATCATATACGTTTTGGCTCTGTGTCATCACTAATTTCCTGTACAGATGCTCAATATCAGGTGTCTTCTGTCTCCTCTTAAAGAAGACGTCAAGTACAGTCTGCAGTTCCCTTGTACTTGTAGGCAGGTTGTTGACACTTAGCTGAATACGATCAAATTTCTCCGTGACAGGAAAATGTATGGTAGAGCCTCTTGGATGACTGTGCCTAACTAGGTGTCTTATTGCTACGGTTAATACATGCATATCCTCTAACTTAGCCTGTCTCATTGCATTGTCACATATTTCGTAAATAGGCTGTGGGTCCGGCCATTAACTTCGTCCATATTTCATGACATGTCCATCACTGTTTGTATCCTTTTAAGGCTTAGCACGAAACGGGGTTAAATATCGTGTGGTACCAAAACAACTAAATCGGCAGAAAACAACGCATTACAAAGCCGGATGGCACGAGACTGAACTGACACACCAAGAGCACGCATTGGATTGTGTACTAACAGGTGGTGCGTTAAGATGCAATTGCGGAAACCCCAAACAAAAAAATGAAGAAAGGGGTCATGTGGAGCGCGCGTGTGCATTCGCGGATAACTATACAAATAGAATGTTTAGCTGAGCTGATGGGAAGGCTGGGTAATTCCTTAAAATGTATTAGAATACACATAAATTGGGAAAAAAACTATTAGTAGTGAAAATGTTGTCATTCGAAAAGCAGTACGTTGATGGTTGCAACTTGGTTTCAACACAGCAGCTACTAAAAGTTCTAAAATATGACACACAACGATAATTTATAATTAGAACTAATAAAAGCCATTTCGTGCTAAGCCTTCAAACAGGTTTTTTTGAGGGGGGGATTAACTATAATTTAAGATTAAAGAACTAGAATTTTGAATTCATTGTAGGTAAATGAGGGACCGTCCGCCCCTCGTGGTCTCGCGGTAGCGTTCTCGCTTCCCGAGCACGGGGTCGCGGGTTCGATTCCCGGCGGGGTCAGGGATTTTTTCTGCTTCGAGATGACTGGGTGTTGTTGTGTCGTCTTCATCATTCATCCCCATTACGGTCGGAGGAAGGCAACGGCAAACCGCCTCCATTAGGACCTTGCCTAGTAAGGCGGTGCGGGTCTCCTGCATCATTCCCCTATGCTCTGTAAAGAAGCATGGGACTTCATTTCATCACAAATGAGGGACCGTGAGCTGCTGAAATTTTACATTTCCCGTAGATGATCAGATACGGTCTGTGCTTTCGGTACATGGAGACCCTTTTAGCTTATCAGGCACTGTTACTTATGGTAAGTGGAATTTTTAGTATTTTATCTATCTGATGCTCTTTTATTAGGAATTTCTTTCTATTAGCTTTCACCCTTTCTAGGTGTCACGGGAGCGTTCGATGTTATTTTATGTCTGACGTCTGCTACTTAGCAAAAAATGCCGGGCCATCCCATTGTCTTTTCTCGATCGGAATATGACTTAATTTTTGGAGTGCGTTCATCCCGTATATACCTTTCACTTTAGTTACGTTCTCTTGCCTTATGTGAGTCTCTGTCTATCATTCTGAACAGATTGCACCTGATCATGCAGCTAAGACCTTGCGAAAATAAAGGACTTACAGCTAAGGCGGTCTTATTTTCTCAGTGCGATACATCCAGGCTGTGGCTGTCCTGACTACAAAGTCTGTTACCTCTGAATTTACCCAACCAATTCATTCAGTGTCTGTTGTCACGCCTACCTGACAAGGACTACAACACTGCACCAACACTCTAGAATCGGTCGCACTGAAGTCTAGCATGATATTTCCTTTACAGATGCGTTACATTTTCACAGAAAGCTTGAACAAATCTAGGCCTTCCATTTGTGTCTCTAATACCAGTTTCTCATGATCGTACCATTTCATATCGCTTATTAACATCACCCTTCAATACCTGTATGCTGTGATGCTGAAGATGCTCACCACTAATCTTGTAATCAGTTACTATACCGATATTTCTATTTGCTACAGCTGTTAGCTCACATTTATCAGCATTTAAAGGGAACTGACATTCGTTACACCAAGTGGAAATTATGTACAAGTTTTTCCCCAATTCCCTACCATCGACCAACAACGATACTTTGCTGTAAACAACAGCATTATCAGTTCAAATGGTTCAAATGGCTCTGAGCACTATGGGACTCAACTGCTGAGGTCATTAATCCCCTAGAACTTAGAACTAGTTAAACCTAACTAACCTAAGGACATCACGAACATCCATGCCCGAGGCAGGATTCGAACCTGCGACCGTAGCGGTCTTGCGGTTCCAGACTGCAGTGCCTTTAACCGCACGGCCACTTCGGCCGGCGCATTATCAGTGAGCAGTCTGATAGTGTTGCTGATCCTATATGATTAACCGTCTGTGTATACTGAGAACATTAGAGATCCTCTTAAGACGTCGGCACACGGGCGGTGCTGTCGAACGTCAACGTTGAGTGTGCTAAGTTGAACGTGCTGCTGAACGCTCAGAAATGATGCGACTTGCGCACACAGTACGTGGGCCCGAACGTGGTATACGCGATCACAACGCACTCCAGCGGCAGTTGCGGGATGTTTCTAGTTCGTAAATCAGACTGTTTACTAAACGGGCGCGAGTAAAATTCCCACGTTAGCTCTATTAAAACGCACATTTCCTCCATCGTCCACGTAAAGGAAAGTACCATGTCCAATCAATAAGGACACAGGCTTACCAAAGCTCCATTACAAACAGTGCAATACAAATTTGGAATACTTCTCCACATAAGATAAACATTATTCCATCATTCCCACATTTTAGTAAAACACCAAGGTGAGCCTTACTTGATCACTGTTCCTACACAGTAGCAGAATCTTTGCAACAAGTGAATTTCGAAGCGTAAAAGAAAAAGAAGCAAAATATCTTTATACAAGTAGCGCAAGCTGTCGTATAGTTTAAGCCAATCGAACAAAGTCACCCCTCTAGAAAAGGTGAACTTATATTAACATGACATCAAATATTATATATACTTACATTAAACTAATAATAAAGTATCAGAACCTAATAAAAACGCAAATGTTAGGAAAAAAATTTGGAAGTGTCGAGTCGCGAACCACTGCCATACAAAGCAGTGACGCTACTCACGTCGCCAAACCGACAACACATTGTCACTCAATCATAGCTTGTAAGGAGTTGCTGAACACCTTAATCGTAGATGTGTTACTAATTGAAATTTAATTATAATAAATTATACCAAGAACAATGCGTTTTGGGTGGATCTTCAGTGTGTCGCTGCCTTCAAATAGCATCCTCTCATAATAAGCGAGTTACAATAATTCTTTTGCCACGAATATGATGTTTCTCATTATTTTATTGGACCGAATCACACAGTTAACTACGGGTTTTCTAGTGATTCTCTCTTTGCTGGTGCCCAGAAACGGCATGTATACGTATAGGCTTGAAATGAATGCCAATATGGCGCCAATAAATATTCGGAAAGACTCCCGAACGTGATATTCCACGCTGTGACGTCAGAAACTCGGTACGCTCAACGCTCAACGTTCGGTTGCACGGTCCGTGTGCCGACGGATTTGCACTTCCAACGTTGCGACGTTCCTCTCGTTTCTGTAGAACACTCACTGGCGAGCAGGACGTACTGTATTCTGTTAGTCAAATACTCGCCCATCCAATCGCATATGCTTTCGAAGACACTATGTATGATTAAACCTTGGTCAGTAGACGACGATGTGGAATAGTGCCAAACGCCTATCAGAAATCTAGGAAAACAGTACCTGCTTCTTCACGTATATATGTCGTTTGAAATATATCGTTTATGAACGAAGCAAGTTGCGTTTCGCATGGGTCGAACCCGTGTCGATTCCTTGAGAGCAGCTTCCCTGCCACGAGGAAAGTAGCTCTAAGCACTATGGGACTTTTAACATCTGACCGAGCGAGGTGGCGCAGTGGTTAGCACACTGGACTCGCATTCGGGAGGACGACGGTTCAATCCCGTCTCCGGCCATCCTGATTTAGGTTTTCCGTGATTTCCCTAAATCGTTTCAGGCGAATCCCGAGATGGTTCCTTTGAAAGGGCACGGCCGATTTCCTTCCCCATCCTTCCCTAACCCGAGCTTGCGCTCCCTCTCTAATGACCTCGTTGTCGACGGGACGTTAAACACTAACCACCACCACCACTTTTAACATCTGAGGTCATCAGTCCCCTAGATTTAGAACTACTTAAACCTAACCAACCTAAGGACATCACACTCATCCATGCCCGAGGCAGGATTCGAACCTGCGACCGTAGCAGCAGCGCGGTTCCGGACTAAAGCGCCTAGAACCGCTCGACCACAGCGGTCGGCCTGAGTAAAGTCGCTGTCTCATCGATGTCAGCGTCAGCTGCCTTGCTTCTGTCGCAATGCAATACTCCTCTGATATTAGTGATGACGATGACAATGGTAATTATGATGATGAGGACGATGGTGATGGGCGTTACGAAGACAACGAGGCGGCAACAGTGGACTCACCTGAGCGGCGTCCGTCGTCCGAGAGGCACTCGTCGTCTACGGGCACCGGAAAGAAGTTGAGCACTGCGGACATAACGGAAGTGGCAGTGAGTCGCAAACAAAGGCAGGCAGATCAGCTATGAAACTATGCAATAAAAGTATACAACAGATGAAGCACAGCCTAGTTTAGAAATACGTGTAAGTAAATGAGCTACCTCTGCAACTGATGCAGGGCAATGAGATGGTACGCTACTCGGAGGTAACTAACTCGAATCCCGTGCTGAAAAAAAATTATCGTCACTGGTATCTGAACGGCAAGGAGAGAGGACACAATGACGCACAATTGACGAGGCTGTGTTTCTCAGAATTGGTTCCTACAATTCGATGGCAATTTCTGTAACACCACACACACTCTCATTCAATGGAGACTGTAAACACTCCAGGTTGCGATTTTGTAAGCCATTAATATTTCCAATTTCTAAGTGAGTAAAATTCATTTCCGGCATGACAAGTTACGCATGCTAGCGTTTGATAAGCTGTGAACTGTTCTTTTTGCGCTGAAAGCTGCAGCAAACACTGTATTCAGCTTTGACAACTGTCGAACATGTGTTTGATTATTGTTGAACATTTCTACATCTACATCTACATTGATACTCCGCAAGCCACCCAACGGTGTGTGGCGGAGGGCACTTTACGTGCCACTGTCATTACCTCCCTTTCCTGTTCCAGTCGCGTATGGTTCGCGGGAAGAACGACTGCCGGAAAGCCTCCGTGCGCGCTCGAATCTCTCTAATTTTACATTCGTGATCTCCTCAGGAGGTATAAGTAGGGGGAAGCAATATATTCGATACCTCATCCAGAAACGCACCCTATCGAAACCTGGACAGCAAGCTACACCGCGATGCAGAGCGCCTCTCTTGCAAAGTCTACCACTTGACTTTGCTAAACATCTACGTAAAGCTATCACGCTTACCAAATAACCCAGTAACGAAACGCGCCGCTCTTCTTTGGATCTTCTCTATCTCCTCTGTCAACCCACACTGATGAGCAATACTCAAGTATAGGTCGAACGAGTGTTTTGTAAGCCACGTACTTTGTTGATGGACTACATTTTCTAAGGACTCTTCCAATGAATATCAACCTGGCACCCGCCTTACCAACAATTAATTTTATATCATCATTCCACTTCAAATCGTTCCGTACACATACTCCCAGATATTTTACAGAAGTAACTGCTACCAGTGTTTGTTCCACTATCATATAATCATACAATAAAGGATCCTTCTTTCTATGTATTCGCAATACATTACATTTATGTATGTTAAGGGTCAGTTGCCACTCCCTGCACCAAGTGCCTATCCGCTGCAGATCTTCCTGCATTTCGCTGCAATTTTCTAATGCTGCAACTTCTCTGTATACTACAGCATCATCCGCGAAAAGCCGCATGGAACTTCCGACACTATCTACTAGGTCATTGATACATATTGTGAAAAGCAATGGTCCCCACTTCCCTGTGGCCCGCCAGAGGTTTCTTTAACGTCTGTAGACGTCTCTCCATTGATAACAACATGCTCTGTTCTGTTTGCTAAAAACTCTTCAATCCTGCCACACAGCTGGTCTGATATTCCGTAGGCTCTTAATTTGTTTATCAGGCGACAGTGCGGAACTGTATCGAACGCCTTCCGGAAGTCAAGGAAAATGGCATCTACCTGCGAGCCTGTCTCTAATATCTTCTGGGTCTCATGAACAAATAAAGCTTGTTGGTGTTTACCAAGTCAATTTTCCTTCGTACATTAATTCATTTTCGATCAATATTTCTCATGCGTGTCTATGAGCAACTACATTTAAAGCCACCGAATAATATTAATGAAATCTTGTTACTTCTGTTTTTTCAGTGGTGGCCAGCTGTTTTGATTCTTTGAGTAAGAGCACAGGGCAAGAACATGAATAAAATTCCATGTATTTTGAGGAGGACATTAAAGTAATTTTTTTTTTGCTATGTTACACGTGGGATTACATATTTGGCCAACACATATAGTTACAATCAATTCCAACAAAACCATTTGTTTTAGGTTGACCACCCCCGTTTTGTTACAGCCTCTCCACTGTGTCAAAAGAAAAAAGAGCAAGTGAAATTTTAATGATTATTAGTCAGCTGGAGAAATGGATCTCTAGATGCTCTTCGGGAAGAGCAGCGTATATGTTATCACTGTGTGTTATTGTAAACGAACACTTTACTTCTCGGCAGTAGGTCTCACCGTATCCCTTTTTTTCATTCGACATGGTGAACCAGAACTCCACCGACAAACTTTCGGTGGTTGTTCTGTGTACTTTGGTATGAGGGACCCCTGTTACGGATGGGTCGAAACAGGGGGATCCCGTTGCTTGCTCTGTTGTTTTTCCGGATAGTGTCATCAAGGTCCGACTGTTTCAAGCGTTTACTGTCTTTGATGCAGAGTTGTCTGCGATCTTTCGGGTACTGGAGCAGATGAGACGCTCTTCCCATCCTAAATTTCTTGTCTGTTCCGATTCACTAAGTGCCCTTCACTCATTGGAACGTTTGTATCCAGCAGATAAAATAGTCCAGACCATCCAGGACGCCCTCCTCCAACTACAACGACTGGGGAAGTAGGTGGCTTTCTGCTGGGTTCCAGGCCACGTCGGCATTGCTGGGAACGATAGGGCAGATCTCTCAGCCAAGGAGGCGTGTCTCGATCCGCAAGTATTTCAGTGTGCCATCACCCTGCACGCGCTCACCTCGCTGTTGAGCTCACGAGCCATGCGTCGGTGGGAGGATAAGAGGCTGGAAATGACTGACAATAAGCTCCGTTTATTCAAGCCCACACCACGTGTGTGGTGTACTTCCTTCGAGCCACCTAGACGGGACGAGGTTCTGCTCACTCGGCTTCGGATAGGCCACAGTCCTACGACGCATGGCTTCCTGCTCCGGCGAGAGGACCCTCCAATGTGTGGTACTTGTGGCGTCCAGGTCACTGTGCGAAACGTTTAATTGGACTGCGTTTTATTTTCTGACCAGCGGGCTGCGGCTGACTTGCCGGGGAATCTGTCATCTCTTTTAGGAAATACTCAAACGAATGTCGCTAAAGTTTTAAAGTTCTGTGACTTGTCCAATGTTTATACCAAGATTTTAGGGAAAGGGTCTTAATTTGTTCACAGGGTGACTGGCTCGCCCATATTTTACGTAAGTGGCCAGCCAGTGACAATTTCCAGTGGCATCCTTGACGCTCCTTCCTCGTTCTCCTTGCGTTTTATTTTCTTATACAGCATTTTACATCTTTTCCCGCTTTCTTTTCGTGTATGCTTCCATTTTACTAAGTTTGTCCACATTCATTCCTTTTAATGTGTGTCAGGGCGCTGATGACCTCGACATTCAGCGCCCGTAAGCTCTAACACACACACACACACACACACACACACACACTGTTCTCCGGTGGCTCGTTACAGAGTAATTGCATTTTGTTTTATTTCTTATCCCTTCTTCTTTTTGTATTGTTATTGCAACGAAAATACCTGGGCAAGAGTTCAAATATCAACAGTTTCTCTGTGACTCTTGTTTGGGGCCAAACTTGCTCCATTGCCTCACGGCACTGGCTGTAGACAACAGTAACGCACTGTTCGCCCTCAAGCCTGCGTTCATTATTGCTCGCTTCTGTCAGTGGTTTGTTTTTCCAGCATCGTTAGTTGAACTTTAACACTAATACACAACATTATGGATAGATTTACTGGTGAAGAGATGGCTGGATTGCACGTTGTGTGCGGGTTCACCGAACGCAATAGTAGACCAGCACAACGGCACTACGCTAATCTGTTCCCGCAGCATTGTCAGCCACATCACAGTGCCTTTACTTCTGACAGTTGGTGAATTACTCTGCGTTTCGTGTTGTAAGCTGTGGTGTACAGACTTCTTCACTGTTGTGGCCGTATTTCACAGAAACAAAAGCTATTTGTGTAACAAACCGAATCAATGGTAATTACATTATTACTACGTAAGGAGCCACCGAAGACCATGTGGTCCTCACATCGAAAATATTCCTGGACACCCTTCGAAAGTTTGTCTCTGGGTTTCGGTACACTCACCCATTAGAACACAGGCACCACTCTACACTGCACAAGCACTCACAACAACCATTCACACGAGGCATTTTCACATCCGACACATCATCTACGGTTCGTCAGAAGGCAAAGGCATACAGTGTCCTCAACGACCTTACCAAAAGAACTCTGTGTCATATACCACACAACCACGCTCATTAATGTTGTTCCACGTCCACTAGAGTGTCTTCATGGTGGAACTGTGGAATTTCACTATCATAATTTAAGGGATTCCCTCTGTTGTTTAGCTGAGTGGAGGCTTGTTTATCTATGAAAAGCGCGGCGAATAAAACGTCGGAAATCCTACCACAGGTCTAGCGTGAGATCATTATATATTTGTATAGCGGTGATATATGTGGATCGAAACTGAAGTGTGAAAGATTGTTGTGAAAATGGTTTTTCTCCAGCAAGTCAGTAACAACCACAACCCATAGTCACCTTGAGCAGAAATTCTCGTTTGGCAGGCAAAAAAAAGTTACTCATACTTGTCCCTAGCGGCGAAAACCTGCTATTTTTCTAATTTCTAACTGTGTGTCTACATCTACACTTCACAAGCAACTTTAAGATACACTATGTGATCAAAAGTATCCGGACACCTGGCTGAAAATGACTTACAAGATCGTGGCGCCCTCCATCGGTAATTCTGGAACTCAATATGACAGGTTCCACTCTCGCAGGCATACGTTCAATCAAGTGCTGGAAGGTTTCTTGAGCAATGGCAGCCCATTCTTCACGGAGTGCTGCACTGAGGAGAGGTATCGATGTCGGTCGGTGAGGCCTGGCACGTAGTCGGCTTTCCAAAATATCCCAAAGATGTTCTCTAGGACTCAGGTCAGGACTCTGTGCAGGCCAGTCCATTACAGGGATGTAATTATCGTTTAACCACTACGCTATAGGCCAGGTATCCGACCGTGTTGAAACATGCAATCGCCATCCCCGAATTGCTCTTCGATAGTGGGAAGCAATAAGGTGCTTAAAACGTCAATGTAGGCCTGTGCTGTGATAGTGCCACGCAAAGCAATCAGGGCTGCAAGCCCCCTCCATGAAAAAACACTGCCACACCATAACATCACCGCCTCCGAATTTTACTGTTGGCACTACGCACGATGGCAGATGACGTTTACCAGGCATTCGCCATACCTCCACCATCCCATCGGATCGCTACATTGTGTACCGTGATTCGTCACTCCACACAACGTTTTTCCACTCTTCAATCTTCAAATGTTTACACTCCTTACACCAAGCGAGGCGTTGTTTGGCATTTCCCGGTGTGATGTGTGGCTTATGAGCAGCCGCTCGACCATGAAACCCAAGTTTTCTCACCTCGCTGCTAACTGTCATAGTACTTGCAGTGGATCCTGATGCAGTTTGGAATTCCTGTGTGATGGCCTGGATAGTTGTCTGCCTATTACACATTACGACCCTCTTCAACTGTCGGCAGTCTCTATCAGTCAACAGACGAGGTCGGCCTGTACGATTTTGTGCTGTACGTGTCCCTTCACGTTTCCACTTCATTATCACATCGGAAACAGTGGACCTAGGGATGTTTAGGAGTGTGGAAATCTCATGTACAGACGTATCTCACAAGTGGCACCCAATCACATGACCATGTTCGAAGTCCGTGACTTCCGCGGAGCGCCCCATTCTGCTCTCTCACGATGTTTAATGACTAGTGAGGTAGCTGATATGGAGTACCTGGCAGTAGGTGGCAGCACAATGCACCTAATATGAAAAACGTATGTTTTTGGGGGTGTCCGGATACTTTTGATCACATAGTGTACGTGGCGGAGGGTTCTTCTGATACCACTATTACTTACCCCTCCCCTGTTCCATTCGGAAACGATGCGTGTGACGAATGACTTGGTAAACCTTGGTGCCAGCTCTAATTGATCTCATTTCCTCTAGGTGGTCGTCTTGCCAGAGACATATGGGAGAAACTAATATATAGCCAGGTTCTTGTTTGTGCGCACACTCTCGGAATTTCAACGGCAAACCTCTCCGAGACACAAAACACCTCTCTTGTAGCGTATGCCACTGAAGTCCGTTTGGCACCTCTGAAACGCTCGCGCACTATATAAAAAATCTCGTGACGCAACTTGGTGCTCTGTATTGCATATTATCCGCCTCTTCTTTTAATCCCACAATACTCGAGACTAAGTCTTACAAGTGTGATTCTTCAGTTTTCCCCGACGTATTTGTTGATCGATCAGCCGACTGGTGTGCTCCCGCTTCATAGAGTCCAACGGCACAATATTTCGGCGAACCGACGTGTCGCCATCGTCAGCTGCTCTGAAGAATTGACCTCTTGGGACGCACGGTCGACTTCTATCCCCTTCCCCGAGAGCCGTTCTCTACGCGCTCAGCGAGCCATAGCGCATGTCGTCGCGGCTGCGAAAGACGTCGGTATCTGTGGCCGGCGGCCCGTCGTTCAGAGGCTATCGAAATACGCACCGTGGAAAATCTCAGCAACTCTTGTGAACCAGCACTGGATTGATTTAGAAGATACTCAGAAAACACAATGTTCTGGCAACAAGGGCGGACGTACACTACTGGCCATTAAAATTGCTACACCAACAAGAAATGCAGATGATAAACGGGTATTCATTGGACAAATATATTATACTAGATCTGACATGTGATTACATTTTCACGCAGTTATGGTGCATAGATCCTGAGAAATCAGTACCCACAACAACCACCTCTGGCCGCAATAACGGCCTTGATACGCCTGTCAGACAGTTTGGATGGCGTGTACAGGTACAGCTGCCCATGCAGCTTCAACACGATACCACAGTTCATCAAGAGTAGTGACTGGCGTATTGTGACGAGCCAGTTGCGCGGCCACCGTTGACCAGACGTTTTCAGTTGGTGAGAGATCTGGAGAATGTGCTGGACAAGGCAGCAGTCGAACATTTTCTGTATCCAGAAAGGCCCGTACAGGACCTGCAACATGCGGTCGTGCATTATCCTGCTGAAATGTAGGATTTCGCAGGGATCGAATGAAGGGTAGAGCCACGAGTCGTAACACATCTGAAATATAACTTCCACTGTTCAAAGGGCCGTCAATGCCAAGAAGACGTGACCGACACGTGTAACCAATGGCACCCCGTACCATCACGCCGGGTAATACCCCAGTATGGCGATGAATAACACACGCTTCCAATGTCCGTTCACCGCGATGTCTCCAAACACGGTTGCGACCATCATGATTCTGTAAACAGAACTTGGATTCATCCGAAAAAAATTATGTTTTGCCATTCGTGCACCCAGGTTCGTCGTTGAGTACACCATCGCAAGCGCTCCTGTCCGTGATGCAGCGTCACGGGTAACCGCAGCCATGGTCTCCGAGCTAATAGTCCATGCTGCTGCATACGTCGTCGAACTGTTTGTGCAGATGGTTGTTGTCTTGCAAACGTTCCCATCTGTTGACTCAGGGATCGAGACGTGGCTGCACGATCCGTTACAGCCATGGGGATAAGATGCCTGTCATCTCGACTGCAAGTGATACTAGGCAGTTGGGGTCCGACACGGCGTTTCGTATTACCCTCCTGAACTCACCGATTCCATATTCTGCTAACAGTCACTGGATCTCGACCAACGCGACCAGCAATGTCGCGATACGATAAATCGCAATCGTGATAGGCTACAATCCGACCTTTATCAAAGTCGGAAACGTGATGGTATGCATTTCTCCTCCTTGTACGAGGCAACACAACAACGTTTCACCAGGCAACGCCGGTCAACTGTTTGTGTATGAGAAAACTTTCCTCATGTCAGCTCTTTGTAGGTGTCGCCACCGGCGCCAACCTTGCGTGAATGCTCTGAAAAGCTAATCATTTGCATAACACAGTATCTTCTTTCTGTCGGTTAAATTTCGCGTCTGGAGAATGTCATCCTCGTGGTGTAGCAATTTTAAGGGCCAGTAGTGTAGTAACTAGATCAGCGCTGTAACAACCAGGACGACCCGCCAGGCATCGCTGGCCACAGATGCCGGCACAGTTCGCCTCGATGGCCGCGTTGACGTGAGCACTTGGGTGAGGACAGCGTAGAGAAATTATCGTTGGGGGACGGGATACAAGTCGGATATGCACCCCCAGTAGGTCGATTCGTCAGCGAAGTCTGATCGCTGAAATGTTGTGCCCTTTGTGCACTATGAATCGGCAGCCCATCCACTCCCTGTTCCATCAAGTCTTAAAAGTGTTTTCCTAGCCAGAACTTCCGTGGATGAATTACATTTCCAGAGTAGTTTAGAGAGTAGAAGACAGTAGTTATGTTCATTGCTCTGAAGGTACGCTGAGAATGAAGAGTGAGTTACGAAATACTCTGGAAAGCTCGAGATGACTAAAAATAACTCCATGAACTGCACCTCAGGGAGTGTCATTTTCGTGACATGACGAAAGACAATCATTAGAAATATTTCCAAAATTACTAGGAGGTTGTGCTTCTATAATGTCGTGGCTTCATCAACTGGCTTAAATAGAGGCACATTGACCATGTGGTATGACAGTAGGACATGCGTCATATTAGTTATGGAGACAAGGTGTGAGACAAGACGTCATCGGGCAACCTTTTTTTCCTGGCTAGGAAACACTTATTTTGTAACGGTGCCCAGCCTCTGCCGAATCCTTCGGCAGATGACCAGTTTGTGGATGTAAAGGAGACATCACCTAGTACTGGAGTAACTGCGATATTCATCGAGTTGTCAGTGAGATGCGAAGAACAGTAGTGGTTGTAGGAACCACGCATGCCGTCTCTAACTTTATAAGATGCTGGACAAAAAATTATAAACGTAGTTGTGGTTAATACATTACGTCCATTGTGGGTAGCAAATTACAACCTTCCAAGTCAAGATAGTAAGCATACCTTCCCGATATATGGAAAATCGATTACCACTGATGTTGCCATTAACAGTACCTCATGTCAGCTGAACCAATAAAAAATCGCTTTCTTCAGGTCAACTATGAACCGTATGCTTCGCATCCCTATCAGTGAAGCAGATGCACGTAATGAAATAAACATACTTAGACCTAGAGCTCAAAATAATGGTGAACTTGCTCACGCTGATTATTAAGGGGCTATCTGTAAATATTCAACTTTAAGAAAGACATCGTCTCAGCCAAGATGTCATTTGTAAAAACTTTATTTTCGATGGCTGGTTTTTGTAAGCAAAGTTACCATCATCTGTTTTGTTAATAGTGTATATAAAGTGTGAAAGGTATTACGTTACGAAAACTAGTGTACATGTCATCAACATAATAGAGTGAATTATTATTACACACACTTCTACAGGTTAATACATGTGGCCGATTCATACTACAAATATACTCCATATCTTAATTAGTTGGTCAATTGACGTTAGATGCATTGTCATCCATTCCAGTCATTCATTTAATGTTTAACTACTTCACATCGCTCTGAGCACTATGGGACTTAACACCTGAGGTCATCAGTCCTCTACAACTTAGAACTACTTAAACCTAACTAACCTAAGGACATCACACACATCCATGCCCGAGGCAGGATTCGAACCTGCGACCGTAGCTGTCGCGCGGTTTCGGAATGAAGATTAACTACTTAGCTACTGTAATAGACCGGTGGTCCAGGGTTAGCGTCTTGGACTATCAATCAAATCTTCCTGGGTCGCGGGTTCTAACTTCGCCACTGCTTAAATTTTAAATAAAAATCAACAGCAATGGCGGCCGATGACTTCCAGATAAGAAGTTACCCTGTTTCTGCCAACGGTCTTGTCAAAGGGGACAGAGATTCAGGGCACTCTCTTGCCCATGGGGTGGGAAACTGCCCCTAAAAGGCGAAAGAATCAGCAGTGACCGGTGACATGAGGATGCAGAAGGCAAATTAAAGACAAGTAGGGCGTACGCACAGTACATGTGCCCTGTAATTGAAAAAATGTTATGATGATCTCTCCAATGGCAAAGGATTTCGGACTAGTACCCCATTCGGATCTTCGGGGAGGACTGCCTAGGGGTATGTGACCATAAGAAAAAGATTTATTAACTAACGAAAAGATAACGTTCTGCGAGTCGGGACGTGGAATGTCAGACGTCTGAACGTGGTAAAGAAGCTATAAAACCTGAAAAGGAAAATGCCATTGCTCAATCTGGATGTAGCGGGGGGCTGTGAAGTGAAATAGAAAGAAGGTAAGGATTTCTGGTCCGGCAATATCAACAGCAGTAGAAAATGGTATAAGGGGAGTAGGATTCGTTGTGAATAAAAAGGTAGGGCAGAAAGTGAGTTACTGTGAACAGTTCAGTGAAGGGGTTTTCTCATGAAAATCGACAGCAAACCAACACCGACAACAGTTCAGGTATAAATGCCCTCGTCGCAAGCTGAAGGTGAAGAAGCACAGAAATTAGACGAGGATATTGAACGAGTTCAAAAATGGTTCAAATGGCTCTGAGCACTATGGGACTTAACTTCTCAGGTCATCAGTCCCCTAGAACTTAGAACTACTTAAACCTAACTAACCTAAAGACATCACACACGTCCATGCCCGAGGCAGGATTCGAACCTGCGGCCGTAGCGGTCGCGCCGTTCCAAACTGTAGCGCCCAGAAACGCCCGGCCACTCCGGCATTGAACGAGTAACTCTCTTTGTAAAGAGAGATGCAAATCTAATAGTCATGGTTGACTGGAATGCGACTGTAGGGGAACAAGTAGAAGAGAGGATTACGGAGAATATGGGCTTGATAGTAGGAATGAGAAAAGAGGAAGACTGATTGAGTTCCGCAATAAATTTAAGTTAATAACAGCGAAAACTCTGTTCATGAATCACAAGAGGAGGAGGTGTACTTCGAAAAGGCCCGGAGATATTGGAAAATATCAGATTATATCATAGGAAGGCAGAGATTCCGAAATCAGATACTGGATTGTACAGCGTACTCAGGAGCAGACGTACATTCAGATCACACTTTAGCAATGATTAAGAGTAGGCTGAAGTTTAAGATACTAGTCAGGGAGAATCAGTGCGCAAGGAAGTGGGATAGGGAAGTACTAAAGAATGAAGAGACACGCTTAAAGTTCTCTCAGGTTATAGATACTGCGATAATGAATAGCTCAGTAGGCGTTTCTGTTGAAGAGGAATGGGAATCTCTAAAAAAGGCAGTCACAGAAGCTGGAAAGGAGGAGATAGGTACAAGAAAGGTTAACAGCAAAGAAACCATGGGTAACAGAAGAAATACTTCAGCTGATCGACGAAAGAAGGAATTACAAAAATATTAAGGAAAATTCAGGAATACATAAGTACAAGTCACGTAGGAACGAAATAAATAACAATTGCGGGGAAGCAATGATAAACGTGAAGAAATCGAAAAATATATGATTGTTGGAAGGACAGTTTCAGCAGATAGCAAAGTGAAATGAAACTTCTGTGAAATTAAAAGCAAAGGTGGTAACATTACGAGAGCAGTGGGAATTCCGTTGTTAAATGCAGAGCAGAGAGCGGATGGGTGGAAAGAGTACATTGAAGGCCTTACGAGGCGGAAGACTTGTCTGGAGACGTGGCAGAAGAAGAAACAGGAGTCAACAGGAAAGAGATGGAGATCCACAATTAGAATTAGAATTTCAAAGAGCTTTGAACGACGTAGGACCAAATAAGGCCGAAGTGATAGATATCATTTCATTAGAATTTCTAAAATCATTGGGGAATAGCAACAAAACCCCTATTCACAGTGGCGTGTAGAATGTATGAGACTGGCGGTATACCATAAGACTCTCCGAAAAACATCATCCACACAATTCCGAAGATTGCAAGAGACGACAAGTGCAAGAATTATCGCACTATTAGCTGCATCCAAGTCGCTGACAAGAATAGTATACAGAAGATGGAAAAGAAAATTGAGAATGTGTTAGAGGACGATCAGTTTGGCTTTAGAGAATGTAAAGGCGCCAGAGAGGCAGTTCTGCCGTTGCGGTTGATAATGTAAGCAAAACTGAAGGAAAATTAAGACGGGTTCATAGGCTTTGTCGACCTGGAAAAAAAGTTCGACAATGTAAAATAGTGCAATATGTTCGAAATTCTTAGAAAAATTGGGGTAATCTACAAGGAAGGACGGGTAAAATACAGTCTGTACAAGAACGAAGAGGGAACAATAAGAGCGGAAGACCAAGACCGACGTGCTCGGTTTGAAAAGGATGTAAGACAGGGATGTAATCTTTCGCCCCTGTTGTTCAGTCCATACACCGAAGAAGCAATGACGCAAAACAAAAGAAAGTTTCAGGAATTGGCTTAAAACTCAGAGTGAAATGGTGTTAATCGTAAAATTCGCTGATGACCTTACTGTCCTCAGTGGAAACAAAGATCTACAGGATGTGTTGAATGGAATGAAATCTAATGAGTACAGAAAATGGATTGAGAGTAAATCGAAGAAAGACGAAAGTAATGAGAAGTAGCAGAAATGAGAACAGCAAGAAACCTAACGTCAGAATTTAGGATCACAAATAGAAAGAGTTAAGTAATTCTGCTACATAGGTGGCAAAATAATCGCTGATCGACGCAGCAAGGAGGACATAAAAAGCAGGCTAGCACTGGCAAAAGGAGCACTCCTTTCCAAGAGAAGTCAGCTAGTATCAAATATCGCCCGTAATTTGAGGAAGAAATTTCTGAGAATGTACGTTTGGAGCACAGAATTGTGTGGTAGTGAAACAAGGACTGTGGAGAAACCGGAACAGAAGAGAATCGAAGCCTCTGAGGTGTGGTGCTGCAGATGAATGTTGAAAACCAGGTAGACTGATGAGGTAAGGAATGAGGTTCTCCGCAGAATCGGCGAGGAAAGAAATATATGGAAAACACTGACAAGAAGAAGGGACAGAATGGTAGGACATCTGTTAAGACATCAGGGAATAGCTTCCACTGTACTAGAGGGACCTGTAGTGGGCAAAAACTATAGAGGAAAACGAAGATTGGAATACATCCAGCAAATAATTGAGGACATAGGTTGCAAGTGCTATTCTGATATGAGATGGTTAGCACAGCAGAGGAATTGGTGGTAGCCAGTCAGAAGACTGATGACTTTAAAAAAATCTCAATTTGTTTGATTATTTACAACTTTTCTATTCATATTACTTGTCTACTTTCAAAGTTGGATACACCAGTAGCTTGTAATGCTCACTTGCGTCCATTTTATTCTGTAATTTAATGCATCTCGTGTGCAAGATTACAGCGGCAATGTCAGTATCCTATGAAAAACAATCTTTTCTTTTCGCAACATTTCCGTTATATTCGCCAGCGCCACGACTCTAGCGCCTAGCCGCACTTGGTCCAAGATATAACGTTCGTTTAACACTTCCATCTGATGGTGAGGCTGTTGAGGCTCGAAAACTAATTAACGTCACAATAAATACGTATCAAATTCAAAAAGCGGCGGGTCGTATACTGTACCAACATAAGCCACCGATAACTGTGCTTATTTTCCGATACTGAAACGCATTTCCACACCCGTTCTTTAAATTCTCAAGACTATATGTTACAGCGGATAAGGGGCAGAATTTACGTGCAGACACTGAAGACCCCCGGTTCTCGTTGACCCCGGTGCCCTCCCTGATGACGACAGCGGTGGCCGAATCCACCTGTTGCATCACATGAAACAGACTTCGGAAGTGTGTACCGCTTCGCGTGACCCAAGAACCCGGCGTTCCTCGTTCACAACGGTTTCTCGATAATGAATGTTGTCATTAATGACTTCACAGGCATATGTAAATATATACTGACGATTTTGTGGTTAGCGTCTGTGTATAGCTGAATACATACAATTTCATGTTTTATCATACGCGTTTAGTTTTGGTTTAATAAGAGGCATCTCCAGTGGCCATAAATGTGTATACTCTTTCAGGTGCAACGTTTAAATATTCATAGTTGTTTATGTAGAGTTGTTATGATTATGATGTGGCATTACGTAGTACAGTAGTACAAAGAAATTCTCAAACAAAGAAGACCTTCCTGTACAGCTTATTGTAGACGCATAAATAAATAATACTTGTACTCGCTTAGTAAGCGTGTTGTTGTCTTGTTGTTACTGCGGCCTTGGGTCAGAAGACTGGTTTGATGCCAGTCTATGCTGTGCAAGCATTTTTTTCTTTTTTTAATTGTTTATCTTTCGGACGTGGCCATATAGCCATCTCACCACTGGCAATTTTATACTAAAGTTTCTTTTGACAATTCAGAGTATACATTAATTTAAGTCGTATCCTGGTACGAGGTTACATTGGCTTAACAAAGAACAGATTGCGACATAAAACAAATTTTGCATCCACACAGGATACACAGAGGACAGTATGTTATAAAAATCCTAGTGGTAACACAATAAGAAATGAGAAATCGCCGTTGATACACGTGCAAGCACATTCAACTCTGCATAACTACTGCCACCTACATCCTTCTGACTGTGCATGTTATATGGTTCGAATGGCTCTGAGCACTATGGGACTTAACATCTGAGGTCATCAGTCTCCTAGAACTTAGAACTACTTAAACCTAAGTAACTAAAGACATCACACACATCCATGCCCGAGGCAGGATTCGAACCTGCGACCGTAGCGGTCGCGCGGTTCCAGACTGAAGCGCCTAGAACCGCTCGGCCACAATGGTCGGCTGTGCATGTTTTACCGAAGCCTTTGTCTCCCTCTACAATATTTATTCCCACGTTTCTCTCCATTACCAAAATGACACTTCACGACGTTTCCTGGCAACAGGTCCCTTCTTTTAGTCAACTTGAGCCATAATTTTTTCCCCGTATCTACATCTACATCTATACTCCGCGAGCCACCTTACGGTGTGTGGCGGAGGGTACTTATTGTACCACTATCTGATCCCCCCTTCCCTGTTCCATTCACGAATTGTGCGTGGGAAGAACGACTGCTTGTAAGTCTCCGTATTTGCTCTAATTTCTCGGATCTTTTCGTTGTGATCATTACGCGAGATATATGTGGGCGGTAGTAATATGTTGCCCATCTCTTCCCGGAATGTGCTCTCTCGTAATTTCGATAATAAACCTCTCCGTATTGCGTAACGCCTTTCTTGAAGTGTCCGCCACTGGAGCTTGTTCAGCATCTCCGTAACGCTCTCGCGCTGACTAAATGTCCCCATGACGAATCGCGCTGCTTTTCGCTGGATCATGTCTATCTCTTCTATTAATCCAACCTGGTAAGGGTCCCATACTGATGAGCAATACTCAAGAATCGAACGAACAAGCGTTTTGTAAGCTACTTCTTTCGTCGATGAGTCACATTTTCTTAGAATTCTTCCTATGAATCTCAACCTGGCGCCTGCTTTTCCCACTATTTGTTTTATGTGATCATTCCACTTCAGATCGCTCCGGATAGTAACTCCTAAGTATTTTACGGTCGTTACCGCTTCCAATGATTTACCACCTATGGCATAATCGTACTGGAATGGATTTCTGCCCCTATGTATGCGCATTATATTACATTTATCTACGTTTAGGGAAAGCTGCCAGCTGTCGCACCATGCATTAATCCTCTGCAGGTCCTCCTGGAGTACGTACGAGTCTTCTGATGTTGCTACTTTCTTGTAGACAACCGTGTCATCTGCAAATAGCCTCACGGAGCTACCGATGTTGTCAACTAAGTCATTTATGTATATTGTAAACAATAAAGGTCCTATCACGCTTCCCTGCGGTACTCCCGAAATTACCTCTACATCTGCAGATTTTGAACCGTTAAGAATGACATGTTGTGTTCTTTCTTCTAGGAAATCCTGAATCCAATCACAAACCTGTTCCGATATTCCGTAAGCTCGTATTTTTTTCACTAAACGTAAGTGCGGAACCGTATCAAATGCCTTCCTGAAGTCCAGGAATACGGCATCAATCTGCTCGCCAGTGTCTACGGCACTGTGAATTTCTTGGGCAAATGGGGCGAGCTGAGTTTCACATGATCTCTGTTTGCGGAATCCATGTTGGTTATGATGAAGGAGATTTGTATTATCTAAGAACGTCATAATACGAGAACACAAAACATGTTCCATTATTCTACAACAGATTGACGTAAGCGAAATAGGCCTATAATTATTCGCATCTGATTTATGACCCTTCTTGAAAATGGGAACGACCTGCGCTTTCTTCCAGTCGCTAGGTAGTTTACGTTCTTCCAGCGATCTACGATAAATTGCTGATAGAAAGGGGGCAAGTTCTTTAGCATAATCACTGTAGAATCTTAAGGGTATCTCGTCTGGTCCGGATGCTTTTCCGCTACTAAGTGATAGCAGTTGTTTTTCAATTCCGATATCGTTTATTTCAATATTTTCCATTTTGGCGTCCGTGCGACGGCTGAAGTCAGGGACCGTGTTACGATTTTCCGCAGTGAAACAGTTTCGGAACACTGAATTCAGTATTTCTGCCTTTCTTCGGTCGTCCTCTGTTTCGGTGCCATCGTGGTCAACGAGTGACTGAATAGGGGATTTAGATCCGCTTACCGATTTTACATATGACCAAAACTTTTTAGGGTTCTTGTTTAGATTGTTTGCCAATGTTTTATGTTCGAATTCGTTGAATGCTTCTCTCATTGCTCTCTTTACGCTCTTTTTCGCTTCGTTCAGCTTTTCCTTATCAGCTATGATTCGACTACTCTTAAACCTATGATGAAGCTTTCTTTGTTTCCGTAGTACCTTTCGTACATGATTGTTATACCACGGTGGATCTTTCCCCTCGCTTTGGACCTTAGTCGGTACGAACTTATCTAAGGCGTACTGGACGATGTTTCTGAATTTTTTCCATTTTTGTTCCACATCCTCTTCCTCAGAAATGAACGTTTGATGGTGGTCACTCAGATATTCTGCGATTTGTGCCCTATCACTCTTGTTAAGCAAATATATTTTCCTTCCTTTCTTGGCATTTCTTATTACACTTGTAGTCATTGATGCAACCACTGACTTATGATCACTGATACCCTCTTCTACATTCACGGAGTCGAAAAGTTCCGGTCTATTTGTTGCTATGAGGTCTAAAACGTTAGCTTCACGAGTTGGTTCTCTAACTATCTGCTCGAAGTAATTCTCGGACAAGGCAGTCAGGATAATGTCACAAGAGTCTCTGTCCCTGGCTCCAGTTCTGATTGTGTGACTATCCCATTCTATACCTGGTAGATTGAAGTCTCCCCCTATTACAATAGTATGATCACGAAACTTCTTCACGACGTTCTGCAGGTTCTCTCTGAGGCGCTCAACTACTACGGTTGCTGATGCAGGTGGTCTATAGAAGCATCCGACTATCATATCTGACCCACCTTTGATACTTAACTTAACCCAGATTATTTCACATTCGCATTCGCTAATAACTTCACTGGATATTATTGAATTCTTTACTGCTATAAATACTCCTCCACCATTGGCGTTTATCCTATCCTTGCGGTATATATTCCATTCTGTGTCTAGGATTTCGTTACTGTTCACTTCCGGTTTTAACCAACTTTCCGTTCCTAATACTATATGCGCACTATTTCCTTCAATAAGAGATACTAATTCAGGAACCTTGCCCTGGATACTCCTGCAGTTTACCAATATTACGTTAACTTTTCCTGTTTTTGGTCTCTGAGGACGGACGTTCTTTATCAACGATGATAATGTCCTCTCTGGTAAGCCGTCAGGTATTTTATCGTTTCGCCCAAGGGGGGGTCCCTCTAACCTAAAAAAAACCCCGTGTGCACGCCACACGTACTCTGCTACCCTAGTAGCTGCTTCCGGTGTGTAGTGCACGCCTGACCTGTCTAGGGGGGCCCTACAGTTCTCCACCCAATAACGGAGGTCGATGAATTTGCAACCATTATAGTCGCAGAGTCGTCTGAGCCTCTGGTTTAGACCCTCCACACGGCTCCAAACCAGAGGACCGCGATCGACTCTGGGCACTATGCTGCAGATATTAAGCTCAGCTTGCACTCCGCGTGCGATGCTGGTTGTCTTCACCAAATCAGCCAGCCGCCGGAAGGAACCAAGGATGGCCTCAGAACCCAAGCGGCAGGCGTCATTCGTTCCGACATGTGCTACTATCTGCAGCCGGTCACACCCAGTGCGTTCAATAGCTGCCGGAAGGGCCTCCTCCACATTACGGACGAGACCCCCCGGCAAGCACACCGAGTGCACACTGGCATTCTTCCCCGACCTACCCGCTATTTTCCTAAGGGGCTCCATAACCCGCCTAACGTTGGAGCTCCCTATAACTAATAGGCCCGCCCTCTGTGACTGTCGGGACCTTGCCGGAGAATCGGCCACTGGCCCAACAGGCGAGGCATCCTGTGGTGGCTCGGAAACGATGTCATCACCACTAGGAAGCACCCCGTACCTGTTGGAAAGGGGTAAGGCAGCTGCCACGCGGCCAGATCCCACCTTCGCCTTTCGGCCAGGCACGCGCGAGCCCACCACTGTCCGCCATTCACCCTGGAGTGATGGCTGACCGGTAAGATGCTCACTGCCGGAAGACGCAGCGACATCAGGGGTTCCATGTGATTCCAAGGCCACCGAAGTAGGCATAGGTCTCACCACAGTTGCCCCAACGCCACTACGAGCCGACGCCTGCGCCTCGAGCTCGATGAGCCTAACAGACAAAGCCTCCACCTGCCCCCGAAGAGTGGCCAATTCTCCTTGCGTCCGCTCACAACAACCACAGTCCCTACACATGACTATGTTTACCCTACTCTATACGGTGACAAATTCCCAAGATAATCTTCTGATGAACTACTCTGATGATCAAGAAACACTCACTGAAATACGAGACGCGAAAACTACGCTAGGTTTTCCCAGAAAAACTATTTAAAAGCTAAGCGCAGCAAATAAGTACAAAAACGCTTTATACAAACAGTACTCGCTGCTGCTGGTGCTCTCGATTCAGTATCTCCTCATCTGCAATACAATATACCCATCAAATCTTCAGCATTCTTCTATAGCACCACATTTCAAAAGCTTCAATTATCTTCTTGTTTGAACTGTTTATCGGTCACGTTTCACTTACGTATAAGGCTACGAGAGACAAATACCGTCTGAAAAGACATCCTAAACACTTAAATTATATTCTGCACTAATAAATCCCACTTTGCGGTAAATGCTTTTCTTACTGTTGCTAGTGTGCATTTATGTCTTACCTATATCCGTCATCATCAGAATACACTTGCTGTCACGTTGGAAGTTACACTGTTTGACAAAAGAAGTGAGGCATCCTGAAGACATGTTCGGGTGTCAGTGTCAAAGTCTCAAATGGCTCTGAGCACTATGGGACTTAACATCTGCGGTCATCAGTCCCCTAGAACTTAGAACTACTTAAATCTATCTAACCTAAGGACATCACACACATCCATGTCCGAGGCAGGATTCGAACCTGCGACCGTAGCGATCACGCGGTTCCAGACCGAAGCGCCTAGAACCGCACGGCCACAACGGCCGGCTGTCAGTATCATATCGTACACGTGCACACCGAGGGCGGATATGTAAGTGATTTGGAGTTGTAATTCTCTGTGAAAATTAAAAAGGCCACCAGAGTGCGGTAGTGTTGTTCGTGTTTAGTGTTGTTACCAGGTCTGGTAGGGTGTATAAGCGCCGCGTACAGCGACAGGTGTTGAGTGATCGCGACGTCCTCGCTATCTTCATCCTGTCCAAGCTTGTCCTCCGCCACTGATGATCTCGCCGTCGACGGGGCGTTAAACCCAAATAATTCTTCCTTGATTTAATCCCAGCTCAACACACAGGCTCGTTCTTATAAAATGTACTGTATAGTTACAACAATAAATTTCCTTCACGCGTTTACTACAGACAATGGATCCATATGCTACTCTGTTTCATACAGTTTGTCAGGAGAGTATCGAATATTTTCAGGGGTGATAAGACTTATCGAAACAAGAACAAGTCCAACAAATGGATGCATACTTTCTGAAATCTGAATGCATGTTCACAGGGAGGGCTGAAAGACTTTTGCTTGCAGATACAAGTACAGTCACTGCACTGGCACTCGTCCTACAGTATCAACAAAGTGATCTGACGTCTATCTGAGTACACTTCAGTCGGAGCATTTCCTAATCTGCAGCCACTTGTGTGGTTCGAACTGTGATGTAGCATAGTTTCATTCGCGTTATTATATACCATTGCACAGTAAACAAAACGCAACTCTGGATATGTATGGGGGTATCTTACCGACAAACGCAAATGACTTCACTTTTACGTTAACTGATTTTTTTTCTCTTTTCCACCAATGGACAGCAATGGAAACTCCACGCATGATACGGCTGGTGCTTTTTTAAGGGAAACAACCCATTAGTTCTTTCCCTCTGCGTTGAAAAAATCTACATGGATGAGTACCACCTGATAAGTTATTCGGCCGACTTTTCCAGCGTATTAGGAGCCAAGACTCTGAATCACACCAAATGGTAAACAGTGGAAGGACTCCCTCGGTTCACACCCTGAGACGGTGGAGCGGTTGTTACATTTAGTGCATCAAACTCATGGCACAATTTGTATAGGTTAATTGCCGTCTTTAGCAACTGTAATAAAAGTCTCGTTAAGATCACATGCGTTTTGCTTTATTTGAAAGCATCTTCAGTGGTCAGTGTAACAATATGGTTTTTTTCTCTTACATTTTTGTTTGTTCTGCTCATTAACAGTTCGCGTAGTTTACTTTTTACTTCAACCAGTTTTCATTCTTTTCGTTTCTCACGGTTGTTTTGTTGTTTATTCCATTCTTCCTCGACTTCCACGTGTATATGTTGAGTATTTGCATTTGCACACAGCGATTTCAATGAACTTTTACGCTTTCGTGCATTGTCCTCTCGTCATTTTGCGTGTTTTGTATTGGTATTGCGGGATGCGTTTTCTCTCTCTCTCTCTGACACACACACACACACACACACACACACACACTAGATGTTCTATGTCGGATGGAGAGGAAACTGTTGGAAGCCGACATTATGGCAGTAATCTATGTTTTATGGTATTGAAGAAAATAAATACATATAAAAGCACAAAAGGAGTATCAGGTGTGTAGAATTCATAACCCTTAATCACTTCAAAAGAAATATTCGGTGATTATAAAGACGCAAGTCGTTCGGAAGTGTTGTGTGGTTTGATGATGCGAACCTGCAGTTTTACATGGTTTTGGGATTCGTCGAGAATATTTCTCCGAAGACCTAAATAATTCCACGAACTAAAGTTGGACGCTACATTCCATACACGTGACACAGCATAGAACTTGGCTGTACCGATCGATTTCCGTAGAGCTATAAATTATCTTTAGCGATTTCAGGTGGAGAAGTTCCAGCAAGGAGACTACTCAATGAGATCTGCTGCTGCGAAACGCATATGGTATTACCGTATTCTTTAACTTACGAAGAACAGTAAGCAATGTAGACTCATAACCACCGCAAACATAATTAAAAGGACTTCATGTAAATAAAAGGAGCAAACAGTAAAAAGGAATCACTAAACCGAGCGATAAATAAAATTAATTAATAACAATACGCAATCACATTAATAAAACGTTCGTTAAATAATAGAGAGAATAAAAAAAGAATAACTTTAAAACACAAACGCACACACATATGCTTTCTCTGTCCGTCTGTCTGTCTGTCTCTCTTCCTAGAGGAAAATACAATCACAGAGCGATAGCCGACCCGTCTACCACTACATAAACCAACAAAACAAGAACGTATCCCGCAAAAGCAAAACAAAACACGAAAAATGACGAGAGGACAATGCACAGAAGTGTAAATGTGGTAAGTGCAGTGAAACTGCCGTGTGCAAATGGAAATTCTCAACGCATACACGTGGAAGTCGGAGAAGAGTGGAATAAACAACAAAAAAACTGCGAGTAACGGAAAGAATAAAAACTGGTTATAGCAAAAACTAAAGTATGCGAATTGTTAATGATCAAAACAAACAAATTTGCAACAGAAGAATCCACATTGTTAGAGTGACCGCTGAAGATGCTTTAAAATAAAGCGAAACGCGCCTGGTCTTAATAAGACTTATATTACAGTTGCTAAAGAAGGAAATTAAACAATACAACTTGGGTACGTGCAACTGTGGAAAAAGAGGCCAAAAACAAAGACCACTGCACGTCATGGTACAATGTGCTGTGGTTAACGGTATCAAGCGGTATTGTTTGAAAATTTCTTTATCCAGCGCTAGCTTCAGCATATCCAGTCTCTCAAGGCCACAGGATCACCGCGACAGGTTACAGTTCCGTCAGTAACGGTTGTAAAAGTGTGGTGCAGATCCGCCGTTTACTTCTAAAATTTTCTTTATTTCCTTTTCTTCTCTGTCAACAGAAACTGCATCTAATGATGATACATGTAGTTTAGAAATATCTGTAGCTTTCTTGAATGCTACAAGCATAAAGCTTGTCATGTGGCATATCATGTCAGCTACAAGCAGCTTCAGTTGTACATCGACGGCCATGTCCATAAATAAACAATTCGCAGAACCAAGAACAGCATGTCAGAGACAGAATCTCAATAGGGGAAAGCGGTGAGCTCTGAATCTTCACTTCGCAGGTAACAGGCTGCTTTGATACTAGCGAATATCACTACGCGTGGAGAGCTACAACTTAGCCGACCACCTCATCGTGTGCTCAGCTGAGTGGACAGTACTGAAACTGTACGGTACTTCTTAATAGATGCTACTAAACAATCTTTCACGTTAGCTGAGATATCCATAAATCCTAAAAGAAAATGCATTTATATTTCTTTAAAATGGTTCAAATGGCTCTGAGCACTATGGTACTTAACATCTGAGGTCATCAGTCCCCTAGAACTTAGAACTACTTAAACCTAACTAACCTAAGGACACCACACACATCCATGCCCGAGGCAGGATTCGAACCTGCGACCGTAGCGGTCGTGCGGTTCCAGACTGACGCGCCTAGAACCGCAAGGCCACTCCGGCCGGCTATGTTTCTTCAAAGTGGATGACAACCGTATCCTTCACCTATGCCGAGACGTGCTTGCGCTCCGCCCCTGAGGCTTAGACATCAAAGACACAAACTCTTATCTTACTGTATTCCCTCACAGAAATAAGAACATCCACAGCTTCCACTAAGTGAAAGTTATCGATGAAAGAGGCTGAATCACAGTGAGATGAGCTAGTTATATTTTTTTATCGAGTTATCTTCCGATGGAAAGCATACCATTACGACTTTCGTGCTGTGTCGTTGACGTGACAGATACATGCTGCATCTTACACACCTTCTTGTTATGAGAAGAAGTTATCTGAACAGGATAGGAAATGGTGGCGGACTGCATCAGTTCAGTCAGAAGACTGATAATGCCAAAAAATATTCTCCATGATGGCCCATGACCGACCTAGTGCAACTGTTGTACTTTTTTCCCCTGTCATTCAAGAACGAATACGGAAAAGTATTCTTAAAAACGCTCGTTCCGTACTTCCGCACAGACAAGCACATACGCCAATCCGTACATCAAGATACTGTGAATTTCCGTAACGGTTTATTAAGCACACGATGCGGTTGGTGTGATGTATATGTAGTAAGCAGAGGAATCGGTCAAGGGGTCTAGTGGCAAATATACCGCAAGCGCCAAGTCCTATGCGAGCGGGGAAATACCGGCCGAGTACGTTGAACCGGGATGACGTACTGGCGATCGACCCGAAGCGTGCTGACTACCTTGCAATGTAGCTGACAAGACGAGAAGGAATGGTAACTTACAGGTGCTCATCGCCGAATAAAAGAAGACAACGATTTCACAGGAAGTACACTACTGGCCATTACAATTGCTACACCAAGAAGAAACGCAGATGATAAACGGGTATTCATTGGGCAAATATATTATACTAGAACTGACATGTGATTACATTTTCACGCAATTTTGGTGCATAGATCCTGAGAATTCAGTTCCCAGAACAACCACCTCTGGCCGTAATAACGGTCTTGACACGCCTGGGCATTGAGTCAAACAGAACTTGGATGGCGTGTACAGGTACAGCTGCCCAGGCAGCTTCAACACGATACCACAGTTCATCAAGAGTAGTGACTGGCGTATTGTGACGAGCCAGTTGCGCGGCCACCATTGACCAGACGTTTTCAATTGCTGAGATCTGTAGAATGAGCTGGCCAGGGCAGCAGTCGAACATTTTCTGTATCCAGAAAGGCCCGTACAGGACCTGCAACATGCGATGGTGCAATATCCTGCTGAAATGTAGGGTTTCGCAAGGATCGAATGAAGGGTAGAGCCACGGGTCGTAGCACATCTGATATATAACTTCCACTGTTCAAAGTGCCGTCAATGCAAACAAGAGGTGACTGAGACATGTAACCGATGGCACCCCATACTATCACGCCGGGTGATGCGCCAGTATGGCGATGACGAATACACGCTTCCAATGTCCGTTCACCGCGATGTCGCCACACGGATGCAACCATCATGATGCTGTAAACAGAACCTGGATTCATCCGAAAAAATGACATTTTGCCATTCGTGCACCCAGGTTCGTCGTTGAGTACAGCATCGCAGGCGCTCCTGTCTGTGATGCAGCGTCAAGGGTAACCGCAGCCATGGTCTCCGAGCTGATAGTCCATGCTGCTGCAAACGTCGTTGAATTGTTTGTGCAGATGGTTGTTGTCTTGCGAACGTCCTCATCTGTTGGTGCAAATGGCTCTGAGCACTATGGGACTCAACTGATGAGGTCATTAGTCCCCTAGAACTTAGAACTAGTTAAACCTAACTAACCTAAGGACATCACAAACATCCATGCCCGAGGCAGGATTCGAACCTGCGACCGTAGCGGTCTTGCGGTTCCAGACTGCAGCGCCTTTAACCGCACGGCCACTTCGGCCGGCCCTCATCTGTTGACTCAGGGATCGAGACGTGGCTGCACGATCCGTTACAGCCATGCGGATAAGATGCCTGTCATCTCGACTGCTAGTGATACGAGGCCGTTGGGATCCAGCACGGCGTTCCGTATTACCCTTCTGAACCCACCGATTCCATATTCTTCTAACAGTCATTGGATCTCGACCAACGCTAGCAACAATGTCGCGATACGATAAACCGCAATCGTGATATCAAAGTCGGAAACGTGATGGTACGCATTTCTCCTCCTTACACGAGGCATCACAACAACGTTTCACCAGGCAACGCCGGTCACCTGCTGTTTGTGTATCAGAAATCGGTTGGAAACTTTCCTCATGTCAGCACGTTGTATGTGTCGCCACCGGCGCCAACCTTGTGTGGATGCTCTGAAAAGCTAATCATTTGCATATAACAGCATCTTCTTCCTGTCTGTTAAGTTTCACGTCTATAGCACGTCATCTTCGTGGTGTAGCAATTTTAATGGCCAGTAGTGTAGTTACATTATGTTTTGGATCGCCCATAAGGCTAAAGGTGGAGGGAAATGAAAATGTGCGATTAACACATATCGTCATACTCTCTTTAGAATGGCAAAAACGTTTGCGTGCGCGCGCACTGTCAGGCAATAGCTGGGCGTACCGAGTTGATTCTAACGACAGGCCACGGATATTCCCAATGGATTATACAAAATGGGCAGGCCTCGCCTGTTAGTGGAAGCGCGACCTGCATTCCATTACCTTCAGTTCTCGGAACCGGCGATTCCACCGCCCCAGCTGGGCGTACGCGAGCCGATTTCTGCGGCGGGCCACGTTCAGAGAGCCACTGAGTTTTCATGTGGTTTTCAGTCGACAAAAAGTTTTAGTTGCTGCAAGTATAACGGGCGATCAAAAAGTCTCCGTTTGAGGACGCTGCTGCAGCGTACGTGCAACGTAGTGCAGCTCCGATGTGGGTATATAAGCACCGACATCTAGGCAAGAGTTTAGTGTTCAGTTCGTTTGTTTCCGACGTGCTTGCGATAAATGTGGAAACGTGAACTATGAAGGCGTTATTACCAAATGTTCCCAGACAGGAGCAACGTGCTGTTATCCTTTTGCTGGCCTGTGTGGCCGTGCGGTTCTAGGCGCTTCAGTATGAAACCGTGCGACCGCTACGGCCGCAGGTTCGAATCCTGCCTCGGGCATGGATGTGTGTGATGTCCTTAGGTTAGTTAGGTTTAAGTAGTTCTAAGTTCTAGGGCACTGATGACCTAAGATGTTAAGTCCCACAGTGCTCAGAGCCATTTGAACCATTTTGTTATTCTTTTCTTGATTGCCGAAGGACAAACGCCATTAGACATCCATGGGAGCATATCTGTCGAAAATCACCGTTGTGGAACGATGTGCAAAGTTCCGCGCTGCTTCTTGATAAGGCACGTCCCTATATCGTGAATGTCGAAATGCAGAAGTTACGTCAAGTCAAGTGGAAGACACACGAGACCCACCCTGTAGGGCTGATCTCTCCCCCATGCGGTTATCACGCCTTCGGTCCCTGAAAAAAGGCTTTAAAGGGTCGACCATTCCTGTCGGACAAGTACGTGCAGAAGGCAGTTACAGACTGTTTATCAAAACTTTTTCATCGCCACTTGCATAATGAAGGAGCAGAGCAGTAACCACATTCGGAAACGTGTATAATTGTACAGCGAAAGACCTTGTATGTGGAAACTAACACTTAATATTACACGAACAAGAATGTAAAACGTAACACATACGAAGGGATGGTTGAAATATTGCTAGGCGGTGGTCCGTCTGTGGAGCAAAGTGCATTCAAATCCGAGCTACAAAATTTGAAATCAAGTTTCTGAAAAGAGCTCAAGGAGGTACATGTACCTGACGCGAGAGGGAAATAAAAGGGGGGGGGGGGAAGTGAATTGTATAGACCAACATCACGGTGAGTGCCAAATAAAAGTAACTTGTATGAAGTTCAATATTGTATTATCTATAACTTTATTACGTCCATTATTTTACAGGCATTCCAAAGGATCAATAACGCCCTCTTCCTAGTACAACAAACCTTCACTATTCTCATAGGAACGCCACGATTCTGAAGCAGATCCCTATCTGTGCAATGTTACCTTTCGGCAATCAATTTTCGACCCATTTTGTGCGATATTTCTTTCGAGATATATGTGACCACTTAGCATACATATCACCGGCGATTGCCACAGTTTTCTTCCTCCCATCATGCATACTAAATTTCCATCGACGCTGTAAAATCCAAAAATATACTATAATAAAATAATGTCTGAAAACGTCACGCTGTACAACGTACTTTTGGTGAGCTACATTCGCGACTACTGAAGTACGTCGCCTGTGACCTCTGACCTGTCGAGCATGCCTCGCAATCCTGGGTCCGCGGATAAATGACGAAAATGATTCCAGGTGTGCCGCAGGGGAGTGTCGTAGGACCGTTGCTATTCACAATATATATAAATGATCTTGTGGATAACATCGGAGGTTCACTGAAGCTTTTTGCGGATGATGCTGTGGTATATCGAGAGGTTGCAATAATGGAAAATTGTACTGATATGCAGGAGGATCTGCAACGAATTGACGCATGGTGCAGGGAATGGCAATTGACTCTCAATGTAGACAAGTGTAATGTGTTGCGAATACATAGAAAGAAAGATCCTTTATCATTTAGCTACAATATAGTAGGTCAGCAACTGGAAGCAGTTAATTCCATACATTATCTGGGATTAGGCACTAGGAGTGATTTAAAATGGAATGACAATATAAAATTAATCGTCTGTAAAGCAGTAGCCAGACTGAGATTCATTGGAAGAATCCTAAGGAAATGCAATCCGAAAACAAAGGAAGTAGGTTACAGTACACTTGTTCGCCCACTACTTGAATACTGCTCACCGGTTTGGGATCCGTACCAGATAGGGTTGATAGAAGAGATAGAGAAGATCCAACGCAGAGCAGCGCGCTTAGTTACAGGATCATTTAGCAGTCGCGGAAGCGTTACGGAGATGATAGATAAACTCCAGTGGAAGACTCTGCAAGAGAGACGCTCAGTAGCTCGGTACGGGCTTTTATTGAAGTTTCGAGAACATACCTTCACCGAGGAGTCAAGCAGTATATTGCTCCCTCCTACGTACATCTCGCGAAGAGACCATGAGAATAAAATCAGAGAGATTAGAGCCCACACAGAGGCATACCGACAGTCTTTCTTTCCACGAACAATACGAGACTGGAATAGAAGGGAGAATCGATAGAGGTAATCAAGGTACCCTCCGCCACACACCGTCAGGTGGCTTGCGGAGTATGAATGTAGATGTAGATGTAGAAAATCCGCCCATTTACGCCAAGTGGCCTCTGGGCAGATACGAGAGAATAGGTCCGACGGGCGGGCCCTGACCGATAGTGGAAACCGGCAGGCGTGAGATCGGCTGGCCGCATCCGTCAAGAACATGAGCGGCACTGACTCGCGATTCTAGCCTGTCACAGATTTCCGCTCGTGTTTAGCTAGTTAATGATATTTGCGCGGCTGCCCGTGTGGAACAGAGTCTTAATCTGTTAGGAAGTACCACAACAGCGGACACACTGCTGCAGAGGGAAAGATTCGAGCTGGACTATGAATAATAACATTACTGTTGTGGGTATAATGAGTATTCCATGAGGTTCCGGGATAGTTTCTGCGTGACGCCGACGTCTAGACAAGACATTCAAGATATTTAGACCGACCCAACAACCAGGCAACCGCCTATGCGGAAGCTGATGCACGGAGGTGGGACGAATGGAGGGAGGAGGGGAATGAGTCCTTAAAAATATTTTAGTGAAAGCTTTTATATATTTAGAAATACCAATTCCCACATTTCTCTGCTAATTTTCGGAGAATAAAACAGCGTGAATACTAAGAGTCAAGGAATTCTAGAAATTCTATGTTGAACAAAAGATACTTTGCAACTGCTTATATGAGGCCCCACCATCATAGCTGAGCTTACGGCCTGGCAGCTGCAGAGAACAGTAACTTACTTGTACGCTCCTAAACAATAGTGAGACTCATTCTAGAATATTGTTCAAGTGCGTGGGGTGCATTCCAGATAAGACCTCCAGTGGATATTGAACCAAACAAAGAAGGGCAACA
Organism: Schistocerca americana; assembly: GCF_021461395.2. Taxonomy (NCBI): domain Eukaryota; kingdom Metazoa; phylum Arthropoda; class Insecta; order Orthoptera; family Acrididae; genus Schistocerca; species Schistocerca americana. The sequence continues at coordinate 311,814,763 of NC_060120.1, read as the reverse complement.
ACGATGGTCACAGGTTTATCTGACCCGTGGACGAACCCCACGGAAATGTTGACAAACTTAAACTGGCAGACACCTGAAGACAGATGCCAACTATTTGCGAAAGCGTACTTGGCAAAATTTCAAAAACTAGACTCTAGGAACACACAGGTCCAATGGCCTTCTACGTGTCGCTGCTGCAGGGATCGCGAAGAACAAAATAAATTACAGAGGTATTTAAGCAGTAATTCTTTCCACGCATATTACGCTAATGATATGGGGAGAAAATACACAGCTGTTTTCCCAAAAACTGACATTTTGAGCCCGTGGCTGTGTACAAAATATAGGTTGACCCTCACACAGAAGATTACAGTAACCAGACACTTGCTGGTTGCGGTAATCTTCTGTGTAAGGGTCAACCTATAAAAATACACTGTCCGATCGCATAAATGTCACCACCTGTCAAAAGCCTGAATGACAACCATTTGCAGTGTGGACCGCTGCGAGACGAGCAGGACTGATGATGGTTCAAATGGCTCTGAGCACTATGGGACTTAACATCTGAGGTCATCAGTCCCCTAGAACTTAGAATTACTTAAACCTAACTAACCTAAGGACATCACACACGTCCATGCCCGAGGCAGGATTCGAACCTGCGACCGTAGCGGTCAAGCGGTTCCAGACTGAAGCGCCTAGAACCGCACGGCCACACCGGCCGGCGTGGAGTCAGGCGTCGGCGACTACAAAGGCACCGTAACATCAGGGCCGGCGAAGCAAAGGTTGAAAACCTTCGAAAAAGTTCTTATTTCTCAATTGTAGCTGGTCATTAAGTAGGTATTCTTTATCAAGCAACAGGTGTTTAAAGATTTGCAACTCCTCAAGTATGTCAATTCTAGTGCCTTTAACCTCGTGATTTATTTGGTGGATTGGGAGCATGGGCCAATTGAACAAAGTGCTCGGCAAAAGTCGAGCCACGCGTGCCATCACCACTTTTCGTGGGTATAAGTCCTCTATATCTAGCTTAAGTATTCGTAGCCTTTCCTTCAGCCGGCCGAGGTGGCCGTGCGGTTCTAGGCGCTTCAGTCCGGAACCGTGGGAATGCTACGGTAGCAGGTTCGAATCCTGCCTCGGGCATGGATGTGTGTGATGTCCTTAAGTTAGTTAGGTTTAAGTAGTTCTAAGTTCTAGGGGACTGATGACCTAAGATGTTAAGTCCCATAGTGCTCAGCGCCATTTGAACGATTTGAACCTTTCCTTCATCTGGGCGGGCAGTTGCTCAGCAATTGCACGTCTATTCGTCCATACACATCTCCAATGCCGTCTTTTACCACTGTCGTCTATAGCGCGTGGTTCAGCACTGTTGTCTTGGCGCAGATTTTGGATAGCGCCGTTCTGCCACGCACAGTACATTTCACCACGGCGGCACGCGAATGACAAACTTAGCCGTTTCTGAAATTCTTCCATCCTTTGCCGGAAAGCCAATGACCATGTCCTTTTGGATGTCAGATAAATCACTCCGTTTCCGTATTGCCAGCGAATGCAGTGTCTTGTGCGTCTCCCCGAAACGCTTTATATAACCTCCACTGCTAGTGCTGCCACCTTCTATCTGTGACTCTTTATTGCACTTCGATGTTGAACATAGGCGGTAGTCACATAAATGTCACTGGACTGTGTGTAATGTGATACAATTGGAGGTACCCTCAGCCAAGCACTTCACAGTGGTTTGCCAGGTATGAATTTAGATACGTTCGAGGAACTGCATAAGTGAGAGGCAGCCTGCTGAACAACTGCACAACTAGACTGACCTGCGGACAGCCAATCACAGCTCAAGTTTCGGGACGTACGCAATGGCTGTTCCTCCAAACACAAACCAGCTTGATGTTCTCACCTGGCGAAGATAGTAGCGAACAGCGGGAAGGGTAGCAATGCTACAGGGTAGGTGCGTCCGTCTGGAAAGACTCGGTGTACTTCACATTTAAGTTTTCTGAGTATTCATTGTACCGCGTGGCGTCAGAAGAAGGCCACTGAGGTCACTGTAATCGTGGCCGAAACGTTGGTTTCTCCAGAATACCTTTTCTTTCTTTTATCTTCTTTTTTACATTATGACGAGGTACGATATTCAGAAAACTTTTATATCAACTGACTGTCCCGAGTCCGGCCATCTTGATTTAGGTTTTCTGTGAGTTCCCTAAATCGCTCCAGCCAAATGCCGGGATGGTTCCTTTAAAAAGGCAAGGCCGACATCCTTCCCGTCCTTCCCTAATCCGATGAGACCGATGACCTCGCTGTCTGGTCTCCTCCCCCAAACAACCCAACCCAATCGACTGGCTCTGGCCGTGGAAGTCTATGTAGTTATATCCGATGTACTTGTTTCGTCATCGCCATGTCATGCTAAGGCGTGGGACCCTATTATTTATTTAATTTATTCAGAAGGTACAATTTTCCATCTAACGCCACGTACACTGATCAGGCAGAACACTATGACCACCTACCTAATATCCGGTATGCCGACCTTTGGCACGGATAATAGCGGCGACACGTCGTGACATAGAAGCACACACAAGTCATCTAATTCCCGTAAATTCTGGGGAGGGAGGCGATGAGCTCTGACGCCATGTTCACTCACATCCCAGATCTGGCTAGTTGTGGGGACAGTTCATCAACTGGAATTTGCATGGGGTCTTAATTATATATGATTGAAATTATTTTTTGTTTTTAGTAGCTGTAAGTCCGATTACGCAAGTCTCGTAAACGGTTGGCCCTGACTAGAATTATTACGCAATCTGACTGCTTAGAACAACAACAAAGAATGAAATGAAAATTTTCGTTAACACAATTAATTAATTAAGTCCCCAGCAACTATAAAACCCACGAAACCAATAAGCACAAGAGTAACTGTTCAGTGTGTGGGAGTGTGACTCAACGAACACATCTGGCACGGTTCTTTTCCAACAAGACGAGAATTTTTAAATACCAATTATACTGACGTGATAAAAGAAAATTACAAATACTACAATTGCGTAAGGAAACCAGAATTAAACTCTAATACAAGAACACACGCCAGATGCTTTGTTGACTGAACCTGTAACGACGCATTATTTAAAACATGGAATTAATGAAACAACAGGCAATATTTTACCTTCATATACACTCCTGGAAATGGAAAAAAGAACACATTGACACCGGTGTGTCAGACCCACCATACTTGCTCCGGACACTGCGAGAGGGCTGTACAGGCAATGATCACACGCACGGCACAGCGGACACACCAGGAACCGCGGTGTTGGCCGTCGAATGGCGCTAGCTGCGCAGCATTTGTGCACCGCCGCCGTCAGTGTCAGCCAGTTTGCCGTGGCATACGGAGCTCCATCGCAGTCTTTAACACTGGTAGCATGCCGCGACAGCGTGGACGTGAACCGTATGTGCAGTTGACGGACTTTGAGCGAGGGCGTATAGTGGGCATGCGGGAGGCCGGGTGGACGTACCGCCGAATTGCTCAACACGTGGGGCGTGAGGTCTCCACAGTACATCGATGTTGTCGCCAGTGGTCGGCGGAAGGCGCACGTGCCCGTCGACCTGGGACCGGACCGCAGCGACGCACGGATGCACGCCAAGACCGTAGGATCCTACGCAGTGCCGTAGGGGACCGCATCGCCACTTCCCAGCAAATTAGGGACGCTGTTGCTCCTGGGGTATCGGCGAGAACCATTCGCAACCGTCTCCATGAAGCTGGGCTACGGTCCCGCACACCGTTAGGCCGTCTTCCGCTCACGCCCCAACATCGTGCAGCCCGCCTCCAGTGGTGTCGCGACAGGCGTGAATGGAGGGACGAATGGAGACGTGTCGTCTTCAGCGATGAGAGTCGCTTCTGCCTTGGTGCCAATGATGGTCGTATGCGTGTTTGGCGCCGTGCAGGTGACTGCCACAATCAGGACTGCATACGACCGAGGCACACAGGGCCAACACCCGGCATCATGGTGTGGGGAGCGATCTCCTACACTGGCCGTACACCATTGGTGATCGTCGAGGGGACACTGAATAGTGCACGGTACATCCAAACCGTCATCGAACCCATCGTTCTACCATTCCTAGACCGGCAAGGGAACTTGCTGTTCCAACAGGACAATGCACGTCCGCATGTATCCCGTGCCACCCAACGTGCTCTAGAAGGTGTAAGTCAACTACCCTGGCCAGCAAGATCTCCGAATCTGTCCCCCATTGAGCATGTTTGGGACTGGATGAAGCGTCGTCTCACGCGGTCTGCACGTCCAGCACGAACGCTGGTCCAACTGAGGCGCCAGGTGGAAATGGCATGGCAAGCCGTTCCACAGGACTACATCCAGCATCTCTACGATCGTCTCCATGGGAGAATAGCAGCCTGCATTGCTGCGAAAGGTGGATATACACTGTACTAGTGCCGACATTGTGCATGCTCTGTTGCCTGTGTCTATGTGCCTGTGGTTCTGTCAGTGTGATCATGTGATGTATCTGACCCCAGGAATGTGTCAATAAAGTTTCCCCTTCCTGGGACAATGAATTCACGGTGTTCTTATTTCAATTTCCAGGAGTGTATATTGACGAAAAGCACTCTGATCGTTACAGTATTTCCATTAGAATAACACCTGCTATCTCTCCCATCAAATAACTGCATAAAACATGGAACAACACTCTCCACTATCACATCTCACTCCGACTTCACGACAAGCAGTGCCCACTAGCACATCTCGGCACGAACTGCCTGCCGCTACCTCTCAATAATCACTCTCTGCTACAACATCTCAACACAGACTACCACGAGACCTCGACAGGCACTAACTCTACGAGCTCTCAACAAGCACTGTGGAGGCGGCTTAATAATACTCTTTGGCGCAATCTCTGGCGCAGTGGCTCAGTGTAGCCACCTTTCAAATTCCTCACTGTGTTCTTCGAACCACTCCGTCCCACTCCTGGCCTTGCGACACGGCGCATTCTCTTGTTGAAAAATGCCACTGCCGTCGGGAAACATGATCATAATGAAGAGAAGTACATGGTCTGCAACCAGTGGACGATACTCATTGACTGTCATGGTGCCTTGCACAAGCTCCATGGGACCCATGGATGCCCACGTCAATGTTCCCCAGAGCCTAATGGAGCCGCCGCCAGCTGGTCTCCGGCCCGCAGTACAGCTATCAAGGATCTGTCCCCCTGGAAGACGACAAATTCGCGCCCGCCCATCGGCATAATGAAGAAGGTATCGGAATTCATTACACCATGCACCACTATGCCACTGCGCCAACGTCCAGTGCAGATAGTCACGTGCCCATTTCTGTTGTAGTGATTGATGTTGTGGTGTTAACATTGGCACATGCATGTGTGGTCGGCCGCGGAGGTCCATCTTTAGGAGTGTTCGGTGCACTATATGTTCAGAAACACTTGTACTCTGCCAGCATTAAAGTCTGATGTTAGTTCCACCACAGTTCGCCGCCTGTTCAGTTTTACCAGTTTGCCCAGCCTATGACGTCCAACATCTGTATTGAGTAGTGGCCGCCCAACCCCACGACGTCTGGATGTGGTTTCACCGTGGTTTCGTCACATGTTGAAGACACTCAGCACAGCACTCCTCAAATACCTGACAAGTCGTGCAGTATCCGAAATGCTTGTGTTGAGTCTCCAGGGCGGCACAATCTGCCCTCAGTCAAACTCAGATAGATTGCATGCCATGCCCATTCTACACATGGACACATGCCCCGTGTGTGTGGCTGACTAGCAGTCATTCCTCACCAGGTGAAGCTGCTATCGGCTAGACGGGTTTATATCGATAGTAGGTCGGTGGTCCTAATGTTCTGGCTGATCAGTGTATATCAGCAATTAACTGTATTGACATTCTTCACGGGTTTGCAGCCGGATCATGTCGTCCTCCAGACACAATATTTCGGCAGAAGTCCGCCTCTGGTAGCTGAGTGGTCAGCGTGACGGAATGGCAATCCTAAGGGCCTGGGTTCGATTCCCGGCTGGGTCGGAGATTTTTTCGGCTCAGGGACTGGGTGTTGTGTTGTCCTAATCATCATCATTTCATCCCCATCGACGCGCAGGTCGCCGAAGTGGCGTCAAATCGAAAGACCTGCACAACGGCCTACCCGACGGGAGGCCCTAGCCACACGACATTTCATTTCATTTCATTTTGGCGGACCAGCTGGCCGCCATCTTCAGGTGAGTTAATGCTAGTGCACTGCCTCGCCGGAACTGAATTCCAGCCATATTTTTTTTTTCTTTATTGTGATTTCATGCCCCTGCCCCATAGGGGAGAAAATGGAGGTAAAAATCACTGACATGTAGAAGTTCATTGGGGACAGTTAAAATAGTCACCAGAAAGTTAAAAAACACAGTTGGCGATTCTTAAAAACACAGAGAAGACACTGGATGCGCATGCACAGTTTAAAAGTTGGCCACAGTATTAAAAACACTCCGAAAACAACACACTTAAAACCCACTTGGAGCACACACGACGAAGAGTAAAACTACCAGGCGGGACCTGCCGAGGGAAAGGGCAGAGAGGATGGAAAAGGAGGGGAGAGCATGGGGCAGCTGGGAAAGCGGCGGGATGAAGAGAGGAGGGGCAACCGTGGGTGCACGAAGAGGCAGGAGACACATGGGGCGGGAGAGGAAAAGGGAAGACAGGGCAGGAGGGAGCGCAGAGACACTGAAAGAAGGCACAAGAGATGGACGGGGAGTAGGAGGGGAAATCCGCTGAGAAGGAGGGAGGGGGAGGAGAGGGAGCCCTGAGGAGGAGGCAGGAAGAGGGGGTTAGAGTTGGTAGGAAGGGTAGATGTCAGGGCGAAGCTCATCATCCGGGAATGGTAGACGGTGGAAGTTGTGTTGGGAAAGGAGATGGAGGGTGTGGAGATGGAGAGAGGGAGGGACACAACGGTAAAGGCGCGGCAACTGGTTGGGAGTGGAGAGGAAGGGAGACACCAGGGGGTGAGGGGGATCAAGGCGGCGGACAATATATAGTGTGCGGATGTGTTCAAGGAAAAGGAGAAGGTGGGGGAAGGGGATGAGGTCATAGAGGATGCGCGTGGGGGACGGAAGGCGGATGCGGAAGGCGAGGCGGAGTGCATGGCGTTCGAGGATTTGGAGGGCTTTATAGAACCGGGTAGGGGCGGAAATCCAAGAGATGCTGGCATAACAAAGGATGGGGCGGATCATGGATTTGTAGGTGTGAAGGATGGTGGAAGGAGCAGACCCCACGTCCGGCCGGACAGGAGTTTCAGGAGGCGGAGGCGGTTGTGAGCTTTGTTTTTTCCAGCCATAACGACGGAAACCTTTGTACACCATGAACAGAGCACCGCGCGTGCGTGAGATGATGGGCAGCGCCTCCTGGTGGCAAGTAGACATGCAGCGCGCCGGTGGGAGAAGACGGCAGAAACGATAAATCGCAACAGCACTAGTTGGAAGAATCCAATGATCGAAAAGAAGACCGTTGTTGTTTGATGTCGGACAAAATCGGATTCCATATCTTACTTAGAGGAAAACCTTTATCCTTGTTAGTAATATTACTGGATAATCTAATTTCAATGGATTCTTTAAGAACACATTCCCAATAGCGAGAAGCAGGAGAGATCAATTGTGTCTTGTCATACATCATCCTGTGTCCTTCGTTAAGGCAATGTTCCGCCACTGCCGACTTCTCAGGTTGCTTTAAAGAATACACACGGGTGAAGGCCTTACTTAAAAAAAAATTCACGTAAATACTCGGTTGAAGGCAACACACAAAGACATTGAACAATTCAGGGATTAGGGCTTCGATAACAAGTATTTGAGATAGAGCAAATTTTTTGAAAATATTAGTTTTAAACAAATCAATTTTCAAAATTTTCATTTAAGTCAGCTGAAGGCCTTATCTTAAAAATATTTCACGTAAAAGCTCGGCTGAAGGCCACACAATGGTCATTGAACAACTCAGGGCTTAAGGCCTGGATAACACGAATTTCAAATAGAACAAACTTTCAAAATTTAGATTTTAAACAAATCAATCTTCTAATTTTAATTTAAGTCGGCTGAAGGCCTTATTTCAAAATTAAAACAAACTTAATAGTCAGCTTAACGCCTCGCAGAGTATATCAGACTAAAATGAAAATCACAATCAAAAACCAACACAACAGTGGTGCTCAGAAACGTTCCAAGGGTCGGCCTAAGGAGATAGTTCGAACATAAAGTGAGGTGCGACAGGCAGCCGAGAGTAAGGTTAAATAATTGGATGGCAACCCAACCCAGGGATGGCTGGAGGACTGACCAACAACCTAATCAATTCCCTTCCACCCGACCAACGGTACGACCATGAAAAATATCAGCCGAGGATGAAGATAACAGCCATACTACATCTTCAAAATTGGCATCTAAAACAGCCAAGGCGCAATAACCACTCTTAAGAACAAAATATGAACAAACAACTAAAAGGCTGTCGACCTACGCGCCGTGCCAGACAGCATCAACACGGCGAGGAAAACACACTCCCAGAAAACTACGCTAACGACCAGGGCACGTAACTGGAGCATTAACAGCCACAAGGCAGAAAATACCGCTGGTGCACTTCACTGATAAGTAACAACCAATTTAATAGTTAAAGACCATACAGGAAGACGGCTGCAAAATTTCGCCGACTCCAACACACGATATGTTGCTGCTAGCCGGAACGGCCCAGGAAGCAACAACTGGCAATGAATGAAGAGATCTCACAGCAGTTGAGGTTTCATAACAGGTTAAATGATCTCACAACTTCAGTGTCCAGGTTCGGTGGGAAACGAATTTCGTAGCTCTCGCAGGCAGCCAGCACTTCACAATCTGACCGCACGTGAACGCCGCCAGCGGTCTCGGCCTGACCGCGCGCCGCGGAAACTTCCTCGCTGCTCTGTCCCAACCGACCGTCTGCCACACGGAAATATAGCGGTCACACCAAAGATGGTGTGCTGCCACTGACGGAGCAAGTCTGCATCTCGTTATGGTAGTCATTCAAGGAGAAATAAGACGCCACTCGATTGCGAAAAAATGCCAAAGAGGAAACGGCATCAACGCGAGCCGGCCATGGCTCAGTACCTACTAAAGGCCTTAACTCTGTCGTGTACTGTCGAGAGCTTGCATGCATCTCGTACACTCGCTCCCCGCTGGAGAAAGCTGCTGGTACTCGTAAGACCTGCAGTGTCAGGTGCTTTGACGAATGCCCCACGGCCTGTCTTTCTCGCAGGCCTAGCTATAGTTCAGAAAGCGCGTTGAATTATTACTGTCGTTATCTTCATCAGAACTTCCGTAAGCTTTCATTATGAGTGGAGTGTTTCTTTTCCACTTTCGCAAGATATTAGAGAGAGCCTGAAAACCTTAACTTGTAATACGTAAATACAATAAGTACGTTAGAAAGATGACAGAGAAGAAATGTTGTTGATAATAGATCAGGATTTTAGTAAAAAGCAAAGGTCGCTAACAATGACAGAGTTTCCATTCGCTACTCATGCTAAGTAGCACTTCGATTGAAAATGAAGTCTATCCTGTCACACCAAAAAGTTTCGAGAATGGATTAGCAGAAAACAGAAAAAGTTAATATGGTGTTTTTAATGCTTCAAGTCTTGCATACAGACTCCTCCTACTTCAGTATAAGGCACAGGACATTCATATAATAATTTGAAACTGTCATAAAAGTCCTGTTTTGGGATTTTGTTCCATTCTCACGCCACATTCGCACCTTCTTCGATCTTCGCGAACCATCAGAGACCCAGTTTACAGGCAGGCGTCTATGCGTCATTGTTTTTGCTCGGTAGTCAAAGTATCGGGGCAAACTTTGTACACATTTTTCTTTTCTTCAAAACATTCTGAAGTATGTCTTGAACACTGATTTACGTTTTTCAAACAGCTTACGGGAATTCAGCCAGGTAATTTTACAGCGACCGCCAATACTTCGGAGGGAGTACACACCACCATTTTGAAGGCACAAACTGCAACGGACAGGCGATGTACAACTAAATTTAAAACCTCGGTTCTTAGAGTAATTCAGGAAAGATAACACACACACACACACACACACACACACACACACACACACACACACACACACACACTGAACACCAGTGTCACCAAAGATGAGCAAAGTCAGAGGTATCGATAGTGAAAGACTACGAAGTAGCAGGTGAGGTAACATTGACTCTATCCCTCTGTTTTTTGATAAGGGAGAGAGCAGGATTCCAAGCAGAGTTTAAACAAAAACCTCATCCCTGTTTACAAGGAAGCTCGCTAATTTAATCTCAACAGCTGCCTTAATAACACTGTCCCAATAGCTGGACGTGCATGCCAATATCTCGGTATTGTTATACACTCCTGGAAATTGAAATAAGAACACCGTGAATTCATTGTCCCAGGAAGGGGAAACTTTATTGACACATTCCTGGGGTCAGATACATCACATGATCACACTGACAGAACCACAGGCACATAGACACAGGCAACAGAGCATGGACAATGTCGGCACTAGTACAGTGTATATCCACATTTCGTAGCAATGCAGGCTGCTATTCTCCCATGGAGACGATCGTAGAGATGCTGGATGTAGTCCTGTGGAATGGCTTGCCATGCCATTTCCACCTGGCGCCTCAGTTGGACCAGCGTTCGTGCTGGACGTGCAGACCGCGTGAGACGACGCTTCATCCAGTCCCAAACATGCTCAATGGGGGACAGATCCGGAGATCTTGCTGGCCAGGGTAGTTGACTTACACCTTCTAGAGCACGTTGGGTGGCACGGGATACATGCGGACGTGCATTGTCCTGTTGGAACAGCAAGTTCCCTTGCCGGTCTAGGAATGGTAGAACGATGGGTTCGATGACGGTTTGGATGTACCGTGCACTATTCAGTGTCCCCTCGACGATCACCAGTGGTGTACGGCCAGTGTAGGAGATCGCTCCCCACACCATGGTGCCGGGTGTTGGCCCTGTGTGCCTCGGTCGTATGCAGTCCTGATTGTGGCGCTCACCTGCACGGCGCCAAACACGCATACGACCATCATTGGCACCAAGGCAGAAGCGACTCTCATCACTGACGACGACACGTCTCCATTCGTCCCTCCATTCCCGCCTGTCGCGACACCACTGGAGGCGGGCTGCACGATGTTGGGTCGTGAGCGGAAGACGGCCTAACGGTGTGCGGGACCGTAGCCCAGCTTCATGGAGACGATTGCGAATGGTCCTCGCCGATACCCCAGGAGCAACAGTGTCCCTAATTTGCTGGGAAGTGGCGGTGCGGTCCCCTACGGCACTGCGTAGGATCCTACGGTCTTGGCGTGCATCTGTGCGTGGCTGCGGTCCGGTCCCAGGTCGACGGGCACGTGCACCTTCCGCCGACCACTGGCGACAACATCGATGTACTGTGGAGACCTCACGCCCCAGGTGTTGAGCAATTCGGCGGTACGTCCACCCGGCCTCCCGCATGCCCACTATCCGCCCTCGCTCAAAGTCCGTCAACTGCACATATGGTTCACGTCCACGCTGTCGCGGCATGCTACCAGTGTTAAAGACTGCGATGGAGCTCCGTATGCCACGGCAAACTGGCTGACACTGACGGCGGCGGTGCACAAATGCTGCGCAGCTAGCGCCATTCGACGGCCAACACCGCGGTTCCTGGTGTGTCCGCTGTGCCGTGCGTGTGATCATTGCTTGTACAGCCCTCTCGCAGTGTCCGGAGCAAGTATGGTGGGTCTGACACACCGGTGTCAATGTGTTCTTTTTTCCATTTCCAGGAGTGTAGAACATAGGGTGACCAGTATCCAAACAATGATCGGCAATAGCAGATCTACTTGGCTACTGTAATCGTGTGGGCCGTTTATGCTCAGTACGTCGATGCTCCACGGTCCTCATAGTCTGACCAATGTATGCCACGTCACAGCAACAAGGAATACGACATACACATGCATAACGCAAACCAAGATCATCCTTAACAGAACCCAAAAGTCCTTTAATTTTAGATGGAGGTCGAAAAACACATTTCAGATCGTTATTAACGTAAAATACGACCGATCTTGTTGAAAGTGTTCCTGCGTAAGGTGAAAGGGCAGTAGTAGACGTAGGTGTCGACTCAGTATTATCATCAATCACCCGATGCACAGTTGGTCGATAGCGCAACGCACGTTCAATGTGTTCTTCACTATAATCATTCTGACGAAATGAGCTTCAAGATGGGCCAGCTCAGCTGGCAAATTCTCAGTGTCGGAAATGAGATGTGCCCTGTGTACCAAGGTACGAAGTACCCCTTCATGCTGATCCGGAAGGTGACAACTATCAGCCTGTGAATACAAGTCAGTGTGAGTACGTTTCCGTAAACTGCGTGTCCCAATGATCTATTAACATTCCTCCTAACCAAAAAGTCAAGAAAGGGAAGGCAACCATCCTCTTCCACCCCCATCCAAAAATAAATGTTCGTGTGGATCGAGTTCAGGTGTTCTAAAAGGGCATTCAAATTCTCGCTGCCATGAGGCCAAACAACAAAAATATCATCAATATACACTCCTGGAAATGGAAAAAAGAACACATTGACACCGGTGTGTCAGACCCACCATACTTGGTCCGGACACTGCGAGAGGGCTGTACAAGCAATGATCACACGCACGGCACAGCGGACACACCAGGAACCGCGGTGTTGGCCGTCGAATGGCGCTAGCTGCGCAGCATTTGTGCACCGCCGCCGTCAGTGTCAGCCAGTTTGCCGTGGCATACGGAGCTCCATCGCAGTCTTTAACACTGGTAGCATGCCGCGACAGCGTGGACGTGAACCATATGTGCAGTTGACGGACTTTGAGCGAGGGCGTATAGTGGGCATGCGGGAGGCCGGGTGGACGTACCGCCGAATTGCTCAACACGTGGGGCGTGAGGTCTCCACAGTACATCGATGTTGTCGCCAGTGGTCGGCGGAAGGTGCACGTGCCCGTCGACCTGGGACCGGACCGCAGCGACGCACGGATGCACGCCAAGACCGTAGGATCCTACGCAGTGCCGTAGGGGACCGCACCGCCACTTCCCAGCAAATTAGGGACACTGTTGCTCCTGGGGTATCGGCGAGGACCATTCGCAACCGTCTCCATGAAGCTGGGCTACGGTCCCGCACACCGTTAGGCCGTCTTCCGCTCACGCCCCAACATCGTGCAGCCCGCCTCCAGTGGTGTCGCGACAGGCGTGAATGGAGGGACGAATGGAGACGTGTCGTCTTCAGCGATGAGAGTCGCTTCTGCCTTGGTGCCAATGATGGTCGTATGCGTGTTTGGCGCCGTGCAGGTGAGCGCCACAATCAGGACTGCATACGACCGAGGCACACAGGGCCAACACCCGGCATCATGGTGTGGGGAGCGATCTCCTACACTGGCCGTACACCACTGGTGATCGTCGAGGGGACACTGAATAGTGCACGGTACATCCAAACCGTCATCGAACCCATCGTTCTACCATTCCTAGACCGGCAAGGGAACTTGCTGTTCCAACAGGACAATGCACGTCCTCATGTATGCCGTGCCACCCAATGTGCTCTAGAAGGTGTAAGTCAACTACCCTGGCCAGCAAGATCTCCGGATCTGTCCCCCATTGAGCATGTTTGGGACTGGATGAAGCGTCGTCTCACGCGGTCTGCACGTCCAGCACGAACGCTGGTCCAACTGAGGCGCCAGGTGGAAATGGCATGGCAAGCCGTTCCGCAGGACTACATCCAGCATCTCTACGATCGTCTCCATGGGAGAATAGCAGCCTGCATTGCTGCGAAAGGTGGATATACACTGCACTAGTGCCGACATTGTGCATGCTCTGTTGCCTGTGTCTATGTGCCTGTGGTTCTGTCAGTGTGATCATGTGATGTATCTGACCCCAGGAATGTGTCCATAAAGTTTCCCCTTCCTGGGACAATGAATTCACGGTGTTCTTATTTCAATTTCCAGGAGTGTATCTGAAGAAACAGGCGGGTTTGAAAGGCGCCGACTCCTATGCACGTTTCCCGAAGTATTCCATAAACAAATTTGCAGTCAGAGAAGACAACGGGCTGCCCATCGCAACTCCATCTGTCTGCTCGTAATATTAGTCATTGAACAAAAAGTAAGTGGATGTCAATAAATGTCGAAAGAGATCAGTTAATTCGACACCACACCTAACCTCCATTAATCGCAACGAATCAGACGGAGGAACACGAGTGAAGAGAGAGAGAGACCACATCAAAACTTACTAAAATATCAGAGCCATTCAACCGCATTCCCTCCAAACGACGTAAGAAATCAGCTGAGTTCCTGATACGATGTTCACACCGCCAAACATGTGCGCTTAACAGAGAAGCAAGGTGCTTGGCTACACGATATGTCGGGGTGCCGATATTGCTCACTATAGGATGGAAAGGAATCCCTTCCTTGTTTACCTTCGGAAAGTAGTCCACAATTTGGTCATCTAAGCTGCACTGAACGTTAGCATGCGGAATGTAACGAAAAGGAGTGGAAGGAGTAACGGGTTCCGTCGTGCTCACATTTTCATGCAAACGACCGAGATATTTCAGCATACTAACGGCTTCTTCACGATGGCGGCAGAGTGGACGCGGGGTGTCGCAAGCCGAGTTCAGAGTATCGGCAGGGGAGAGGAACGCGCCTGATCTAGGCTCTCCCGTTAGCCAGCGTCTGCCGGCGCAGACGTTCCACCTGCGCCACACACTGGTTCCAGGCAGCTACCAGAGGAGCCGCGGAAATTCCAGCACCGCGCGCGCACTTCTAGGAAGTGACACATCTTAGCAGTAGCAGTAGTAGCAATTTTATTCTTCCGTGGAACACATTTACAATGTCGGTCATGTCATAGCATTACAGTTTATGAACCAAATAAAAATACAGAGTCCAGTCACGTTAATGTGATAACCGCCAATGTTCGATGTTAGCGTGCTGTAACTACACTACTGGCCATTAAAATTGCTACACCACGAATATGACGTGCTACAGACGCGAAATTTAACAGACAGGAAGAAGATGCTGTGAGATGCAAATGATTAGCTTTTCAGAGCATTCACACAAGGTTGGCGCCGGTGGCGACACCTACAACGTCCTGCCATGAGGAAAGTTTACAACCGATTTCTCATACACAAACAGCAGTTGACCGGCGTTTCCTGGTGAAACGTTGTTGTGATGCCTCGTATAAGGAGGAGAAATGCGTACCATCACGTTTCCGACTTTGATAAAGGGCGGATTGTAGCCTAGCACGATTGCGGTTTATCGTATCGCGACATTGCTGCTCGCGTTGGTCGAGATCCAATGACTGTTAGCAGAATATGGAATCGGTGGGTTCAGGAAGGTAATACGGAACGCCGTGCTGGATCCCAACGGCCTCGTATCACTAGCAGTTGAGATGAAAGGCATCTTATCCGCATCGCTGTAACGGATCGTGCAGCCACGTCTCGATCCCTGAGTCAACAGATGGGGACGTTTGCAAGACAACAACCATCTGCACGACAGTTCGACGACGTTTGCAGCAGCATGGACTATTAGCTCGGAGACCGTGGCTGCGGTTACCCTTGACGCTGCATCACAGACAGGAGCGCCTGCGATGGTGTACTCAACGACGAACCTGGGTGCACGAATGGCAAAACGACATTTTTTCGGATGAATCCAGATTCTGTTTACAGCATCATGATGGTCGCATCCGTGTTTGGTGACATCGCGGTGAACGCACATTGGAAGCGTGTATTCGTCATCGCCATACTGGCGTATCGGCCGGCGAGATGGTATGGGGTGCCATTGCTTACACGTCTCGGTCACTTCTTGTTCGCATTGACGGCACTTTGAACAGTGGACGTTATATTTCAGATGTGTTACGACCCGTGGCTCTACCCTTCATTCGATCCCTGCGAAACCCTACATTCCAACAGGATAATGCACGACCGCATGTTTCAGGTCCTGTACGGACCTTTCTGGATACAGAAAATGTTCGACTGCTGCCCTGGCCAGCACATTCTCCACATTTCTCACCAAATGAAAACGTCTGGTCAATGGTGGCCGCGCAACTGGCTCGTCACAATACGCCAGTCACTACTCTTGATGAACTGTGGTATCGTGTTGATGCTGCATAGGCAGCTGTACCTGTACACGCCATCCAAACTCTGTCTGACAGGCGTATCAAGGCCGTTATTACGGCCAGAGGTGGTTGTTCTGGGTACTGGTTTCTCAGGATCTATGCACCGAAGTTGCGTGAAAATGTAATCACATGTCAGTTCTACTATAATATATTTGTCCAATGAATATCCGTTTATCATCTACATTTCTTGTTGGTGTAGCAAATTTAATGGCCAGTAGTGTACTTACAGGCGGCAGGTGGCAGCATGCGGAATGCGTAATGCGGGAACGGAGCGATTTATCTGACGTTCAAAACAGCTTGTTCATTCTCTTTCAGGCTAAGGGTGGAAGCATTTCCGAAACTGCTACGTTTGTAGACTGCTAGTGTTCAGCTGTTGTTACAGTACCCCGATCACGGCAAAATGGCGCTGTCCAAAACCTGCGTAGAGAAAGCTATAGTGACAGGGGTGAACTACGGTTGCGATGATGTGTACAGGCAAATAGACGTGCAACTGTTGATCAACTGACCGCCCAGATAAACCAACAGTGTCTCCTCAACGGCTGCTCAGCTGCAGGCGCGTGGTTCCTGCACCAAAGCTGACTGCAATTCATCGGCGAGTAAGGCTGGAATTTGCACACCATTTCCGCAACTGGACCTCCACTGAGGGGAGACAGCTGGCCTTTTTAGATGAATCACGTTTCATTCTCCGTTGGTCAGACAGCCGCTGGCGTGTACGTCCTGAAACGTCTGAAAACGAACACCCTGCATGCGTTATGGTCTGGGGAATGTTTTCGTGTCATTTCCTGGATGATCTCGTTATTCTGGAACGCACAAGGGATCAACACAAATATGCATTTATCCGTGGTGAGCGTGTCCATCGACAAGAAGTCTGTTACTCCTCAGCTCGGTGGCATCTACCAGCAGGACAATGCAACGTGTGACACAGCTCTCAGTGCCTGATTTGAAGAGCACCAGGACGAGTTTAGCAGTTTCTCCTGGTCATCAAATTCCTTGGATTAAAACCCAGTCGAGCATCTGTGGGACCACCTTTTTCGGGCTTTAGGCACCATGGATCCTAAACCGAGAAACATAGCGCATCTGGCCACGGTACTGGAGTTCAAAAATGGTTCAAATGGCTGTGAGCATTATGGGACTTAACTTCTGAAGTCATCAGTCCCCTAGAACTCAGAACTACTTAAACCTAACTAACCTAAGGACATCACACACACCCATGCCCGAGGCAGGATTCGAACCTGCGACCGTAGCGGTCGCGCCGTTCCAGACTGTAGCGCCTAGAACCGCTCGGCCACCCCGGCCGGCGGTACTGGAGTCGGCATGGCTCCACATTCCTGTCGCTACCTTCCAGAACCTCACTGACACTCTTTCCGCACGTCCACAACGGTTAGCGCTGCAAAAGGTTGCTATTTAGGCTTTTGGCTGGTGGTGACATTAAAGGGGCTGCATAGTGTATTTTCTGTATTATTCCATACGTGGTCAGATTTGTACATGTACAACAGTTAGCAAACATTACAACATGCGTTTTGCAAAGAATTAATCGAAAAATACGTATTTTAACACATTTACATCTAATCATTATCATACATGTCACATTACAGCTGTTGTACAGTTCACAATAAATGTTCAAATATCCCACCATCAACTTCACTGCATTTGTGCACGCTTGGGAGGAATGGTGCGTTGCTTGTCCGAGTGTCTCTCGTTGTTCCCTAATGAAGGCAGCAGCAGATTGATTCATTATTTCTGGATTTCCGGATGGCTTTTGACACTGTACCACACAAGCGACTCGTAGCGAGATTGCGTGCTTATGGAATATCGACTCACTTATGTGACTGGATTTGTGATTTCCTGTCAGAGGTCACAGTTCGTAGTAATTGACGGAAAGTCATCGAATAAAACACAAGTGATTTCTGGCTTTCCGCAAGGTAGTGTTATAGGCCCTTTGCTGTTCCTTATCTTTATAAACGATTTGGGAGACAGTCTGAGCAGCCGTCTTCGGTTGTTTGCAGATGACGCTGTCGTTTATCGACTAATAAAGTCATCAGAAGATCAAAACAAACTGCAAATCGATTGAGAAAAGATATCTGAATGGTGCGAAAATTGGCAGTTGACCCTAAATAACGAAAAGTGTGAGGTCATCCACATGAGTGCTAAAAGTAATTCGTTAAACTTCGGTTACACGATAAATCAGTCTAATCTAAAAGCCGTAAATTCAACTATATACCTAGGTATTACAATTACCAACAACTTAAATTGGAAGGAACACATAGAAAACGATGTGGGGTAGGCTAACCAAAGACTGCGTTTTATTGGCAGGACACTTTGAAAATGTAACAGACCTACTAAGGAGACTGCCTACATTACGCTTGTCCGTTCTCTTTTAGAATACTGCTGCGCGGAGTGGGATCCTTACCAGATAGGACTGACGGAGTACATCGAAAAAGTTCAAAGAAAGGCAGCACGTTTTGTATTGTCGCGAAATATGGGAGGGAGTGTCACAGAAATGATACAGGATTTGGTCTGGAAATCATTAAAAGAAAGACGTTTTTCGTTGCGACGGAACCTTCTCATGAAATTCCGATAGCCAAATTTCTCCTCCGAATGCGAAAATATTTTGTTGACACCGACCTACATAGGGAGGAACGATCACCTCGATAAAATAAGGGAAATCAGAGCTCGTACGGAAAGATATAGTTGTTCATTCTTTCCGTGTGCTATACGAGACTGGAGTAATAGAGAATTGTGAAAGTGGTTCGATGAACCCTCTGCCAGGCCCTTAAATGTGATTTGCAGAGTATCCATGTAGATGTAGATGTAGATGTAGATGATGCTACGAAACATTCATCTTCCGTATTCACTTTTCGTTTGTACACCTCAGACTTCATCGGACCCCATAAACAAAAGTCTAATGGTGTAAGGTCTGGCGATGTTGTTGTCAATTTGACCGTACTACGACCAATCCAGCGATTAGCGTAAGTGAGGTTGAGATGTTCCCTCACACGTCTGGTAAAATGTGGAGGGGCTCCATCGTGCTGGAGGGACATTGCAGTTCTAAATTGCAGGAACACCTTTTCCAAGTAATGTGGTGAAAACGCTGGTAAACATTCTACGATCAGAAATTAGACGTGTCGGAAGGCGCCGACGGTATTCCGCGACGACAATTGAAGCACTATCGTCGCTGAAGCCGTAAACGTACACCTTGCTCTTATCCTTCATTAGTGTAGATGTATAGCATTTTAGCTGGCGGGTGTACAAACACAATTAGCCGATGCTGCTCTCTGATGCACTCTGAGTCCCTCGCACCGTTTCACTCACAACATACCATGGACAATTACGAGTTCAATCGGCTACTTAAATTACAGAAAGAGAGCAAAGAGTTTGGTAGCAATGAGGTAGACTGGGCTAGATTAAGAGGACAAAGAGGCTGGGCAGGTAAGACACATTAAGTGCGCGCCACTATCCAGGAAACAAACGTACACTAAATGTATTCTATCTCGGTCACCATTAAGAATAGGACGTACCTCCATATCGAAATTTTTTGCTTCAGAAAGCGTTCCTGTCGTACGTCTAACTATTGACAATTCCTGCTGGGATATCCCGCATGTTTAGACACAGGTATCACTCTTGCTCTGTCCGTTTCGAATCTAGCCAATGATGACGACCAACCAATAGCAGTAGCAGGAATTTCAACCAATAACCCTTCTCCAGTGTAATTGGGAATAGTGCCTTTCTATCCAAGGACGATGGGCTGCCAATGGTATCCACAGGAGATTAGCTAACAACGCCCCTTCTTCTTCATCAGAGCCTATGACTGTGGCCCACCAATGTTAGCCATATGAACTTAACCAATACTATCACTTCTCCAGCACGAACGCGAGAAAAGTCCCCTTTATAAGAGGACGCTACACTCGTTAATGCCAGTGTTCTGAGGAAGATCCCAGCAGAGAGGTCGAAACGTCGATCATTTTAGAAGAAATATGACGTGGCCTAATAACAAAGAAGATTTTAACTTCAGTGACAACGGCCACGAAAGCCTGCAGACTTACATAAGAGTTGAAATGTCCTTGATTGATGTGTTACTCAGGTTACATCCAAAGACTAGCCGGAATTCAGTGAACTCTCCTGACTGCCCCTTCCGTTGTTACTACGTCTCTACCGACAACACATTTCCCGCCTCCTATTGTACTGGCGGGTCAGTCTCTCGTGACATCTAGCGGTCAATGCCGCAACACGTAGGAGTAATGGACTGAAATGATCGTACGGCATTGTTGGCCAGGAGGTCCTTGCGGGTTCGGCAGCCAAGTGCAAGTCTTATTTCAGTCGATGTCACATTGGGCGACTCGCGGCCGATGATGAGGACAACACAACAGCCAGTCCACGAGTGGAGAAAATCTCTAACCCGGCCGGGAATCGAACCCGGGCCCAGTGCATGGGAGGCAAGCAAGTTACCACCCAGCTATGCAGGCGGACTACGTAGGAGTGTCCGAATACGTTTGATCAGATAGTGTATTTTAAGTGTATTTAATTTTTGTTTCGTAGTGCAATTTGCCTCTAGAGAAAGGACTATGGCTATGGCCAGACTATGACAAACATTGTGAATCAATAAGCTATTTGTACCTTCTATCGAATTTTGATTCACAGTGACGTTCTTCAATTTCGTGCGAGCAGCGTGGTCGATCCACGAAGTATACGACCGTGCCCGCAAGATGATTTATTAATACAACTGCACCTATGAAGGAGATATATTAATAACCTGGTAACCAAAGTTAATAGTGAACTTGAACATTTTGTGAATGACACAGGTATCTATAAGGAACCACTGTCTGAAAAATACTGCTGAAATACACTACCTGACAAAGATAATGTGAATTACACAAAGGAAAGGAGGAAAAGAAAAGAAAATACGTGGGTTGAAAGGGTATGTGACTTTTTTCAATGATTACGAACTCGTATCCTCTCCTAAGGCAAACTTTGCCACAACGGGTGTAATTCGTCCTTGATATCCCGGACTGATGAAGTTGACGTCCATGCTGGTCCCACACATGTTCTACTGGGGACAGATCTAGGCACCTTGCCGGACATGGGAATACCTCAACACTGCGCACACAGTTCATAGAGACACGTGTCATGTGTCCTGTTCAAAAATGGCACCGCGATACTGTCGCATCAGAAGTAACACATAAGGATGCAGGATGTCTACGACGTACTGCTGTGCCGTCAGAGTTTCCTCAGCCTCTTCCAGCCGTAACCTGAAATTATTTCCTACGGCTCCCCACACCGTAACGACAGGAATAACACCGTTGTTCCTCTCCTAAACATTGGTAGAATGAGACTTCTGCCCAGGTGGCCGCCATACTCGCCAACGATGATCATCCGGGATAGTGCAGAACTGCGATTCATCGTTGAACACTTTGCGACATCATTCATCATCAGTCCGTGCTTCTTTATCACGGAATCACTTCAGACGCACATCTTTGTCTTGTGGTGTTTCTGGGAGCCTACACATGGGGCGGCAATATCCTAGTGAGTCTCAGACCAGTAGTCGGAATGACGCAGAATGCTGCAGGGTGTCCATTATTTATCCTCGAACGGCAGGCACAGAGGTGAAGTGGTTACGACGTGCGTAGTGCACAACACGGCGACTCTCCATCGTGGTGGTCAGACACGGTCGACCTGAACATTAACGACGACTGTGCCTGCATTCACATTCCCAAGCAGTCCCAACATCGGGCCGCTGCCACACCCAGGTGACCCACAAATCTGGATATTGCACAATTCGATCAGCTTGCCAAATGGATACCTATAAAGAAGCCCCTTTCAAACTCAGATGTTGCCAAAGCGGTCTCACTTGCGTACGCGGCATCTTGTGTCCTTCACAATGATTATTTAACATTTGAAGTTGTTGACGCCCCTTATATGCCCTACCAGACCTGATAACAACAATAAGCACGGACAACATTAATATGCACTCTGGTTGCCGTTGAATCTGTCCCTAGGAGTTGCAACTCTGATCATTTACATACACGCCGATGGTGTGTACGTGCGTCTGCGAAGTTACATTGACATCCAGCCCTGTCTCCCGGGTGTTTCACGTTTTGGTCAGGCAGTGTATTCGGTCATATCATGGTAAGATTCGTAAATGGTTTGGACTCTGGCAACTCGCTTTAAGTGTCCAGAAACAATAAAACTGAGCGCTTCACAAAATGAGGAAAACTGACAACAACATCAATGAGTCACAAGTGGACTTAGTCAATTCAAACAATAACTCTGTGTAACAATTTGCAGGCGTATGAAGCTGAGTGATCACAATAGCTCAATTGTAGGCAAAACAGGCATAAGACTGCGGTTCATCGGTCGGATACTGTGAAAATGCAACGGATCTGCAAAGGAGATTGATTACAAAATACTGCGCAAGTATGTGGGACCCATGCCAAAGTGGAATACCGATGGATATTGAACGTACTCGGTGAAAGACAGCAATCTTTTGTGAATGATTTGTTACTCCCACGGGATGTATTGAAAAACTCGAACTGTTAGACGCTTGAAGATACACGGCAACTATTCCGCGAAAGGCTACTTTCAAAGATTCAAAAACCGTGTGAATTGGGAAATTAGAAATGTACAACGAGACATTAAGTAGCGTCTGTGAAGACAAGTCTAGATTAATCACAGCACGCACAGAGGCAATGAAGCAATCATTCTTTCCGCCCTCCATGTGTGAATGGAACGGGAAGAACTCCTAATAAGCGGTAGAATGGAAAGTACCCTTTGTTATTCTCTTCAGATTATTTTGCAGACTATAAATACACATATAGAGTTTTTACTAATTAAGAGACTTGGTGTAGTGCGCTCAATAATTTTTCAGTCACATGAATTGACACGAGATATTTTTTCTAGTACACTACTGGCCATTAAAATTGCTACACCAACAAGAAATGCAGATGATAAACGGGTATTCATTGGGCAAATATATTATTCTAGAACTGACATGTGATTACATTTTCACGCAATTTCGGTGCATAGATCCTTAGAAACCAGTACCCAGAACAACCACCTCTGGCCATAATAACGGCCTTGATACGCCTGGGCATTGAGTCAAACAGAGCTTGGATGGCGTGTACAGGCACAGCTGCCCATGCAGCTTCAACACGATACCACAGTTCATCAAGAGTAGTGACTGGCGTATTGTGACGAGCCAGTTGCTCGGCCACCATTGACCAGACGTTTTCATTTGGTGAGAGATCTGGAGAATGTGCTGGAAAGGGCAGCAGTCGAACATTTTCTGTATCCAGAAAGGCCCGTACAGGACCTGCAACATGCGATGGTGCATTATCCTGCTGAAATGTAGGGTTTCGCAGGGATCGAATGAAGGGTAGAGACACGGGTCGTAACACATCTGAAATGTAACGTCAACTGTTCAAAGTGCCGTCAATGCGAACAAGAGGCGACCGAGACGTGTAACCAATGGCATCCCATACCACCACACCGGGCGATAGGCCAGTATGGCGATGACGAATACACGCTTCCAATACATGCTCACCGCGATGTCGCCAAACACGGATGCGACCATCATGATACTGTAAACAGAACCTGATTCAAAAAAAATGGTTCAGGTGGCTCTGAGCACTATGGGACTCAACTGCTGTGGTCATCAGTCCTCTAGAACTTAGAACTACTTAAACCTAACTAACCTAAGGACATCACACACACCCATGCCCGAGGCAGGACTCGAACCTGCGACCGTAGCAGCACCGCGGCTCCGGGCTGGAGAGCCTAGAACCGCACGGCCACCGCGGCCGGCTAAACAGAGCCTGAATTTATCCGAAAAAATGACGTTTTGCCATTCGTGCACCCAGGTTCGTCGTTGAGTACACCATCGCAGGCGCTCCTGTCTGTGATGTAGCGTCAAGGGTAACCGCAGCCACGGTCTCCGAGCTGATAGTCCTTGCTGCTGCAAACGTCGTCGAACTGTTCGTGCAGATGGTTGTTGTCTTTCAAACGTCCCCATCTGTTGACTCAGGGATCGAGACGTGGCTGCACGATCCGTTACAGCCATGCGGATAAGATGCCTGTCATCTCGACTGCTAGTGATTCGAGACCGTTGAGATCCAGCACGGCGTTCCGTATTCCCCTTTGAACTCACCGATTCCATATTCTGCTAACAGTCATTGGACCTCGACCAACGCGAGCAGCAATGTCGCGATACGATAAACCGCAATAGCGATAGGCTACAATCCGACCTTTATCAAAGTCGGAAACGTGATGGTACGCATTTCTCCCCCTTACACGAGGCATCACAACAACGTTTCACCAGGAAACGCCTGTCAACTGCTGTTTGTGTATGAGAAATCGGTTGGAAACTTTCCTCATGTCAGCACGTTGTAAGTGTTGCCACCGGCACCAACATTGTGTGAATGCTCTGAAAAGCTAGTCATTTGCATATCTCAGCATCATCTTCCTGTCGGTTAAATTTCGCGTCTGTAGCACGTCATCTTCGTGGTGTAGCAATTTTAATGGCCAGTAGTGTACGTTCCATCCTTACGCACGCCATATGTGACTTATTACCGAGCCGTTCCAGTTGTTTGTGAAGGGCGGGACACGATACGAGAACGTTTCTGCGGCCACGCGCTCGCTAGCCTCGGCCTGCCGTAACTCGTGTCACCTGGCAGTGGGCGCCCATGACCTCGACACTGGTCCGCCGGAGTGGGCTGCAGCCGGGCGGCAACAGCGACCGCCGTTCGCGGCTGGCAGCGCGTGTTCCGTGCAGTCCGAGCGACACACAGAGAACACCCGAGATAGAAACATGCCAGCACCTCTGGTTCTACTAAGGACGTCTCTATAAAAAAATCTTATCAGGTGATCAGCCGAGTGGTGGTGTCGTCCTGTCGCAACATTTTGATGGATTTTGTACACATCATCTACGCCTGAAGATGATGCTTCATGGAAACTTTGAGGTAAGACGACACTGGGATGATCAACCGAGAAGATTTTATCACTAAGTGCTGCTATTTTGTCAGGGTATAAACCATCTCCCAGTCGCACAGATCGAATTAAGTAAAGTAATGAAAACAGTACGTGGGGTAGTCATGAGGGCTTAACTATCACTTAGAAAATATAAACCAACGTAATCGATTTTTTTCTTTATTTGCAGGTACATTTCTGTAGCCTAGGATCACAACGTCTCTAGCATTTGTAGACTTAGAGAAAGCTTTTGACAATGTTGACTGGAATATTCTCTTTCAAATTCTAAAGGTGGCACGGGTAAAATACAGGGAGTGAAAGTCCGTTTACAATTTGTACAGAAACCAGAAGGCAATTATAAGAGTCGAGGGACATGAAAGGGAAGCAGTGGTTGGGAAGGGAGTGAGACAGGATTGTAGCCTCTCCCCGATGTTATTCAATCCGTGTATTGAGCAAGGAGTAAACGAAACAAAAGAAAAATTCGAAGTAGGTATTAAAATCCATGGAGAAGATATAAAAACTTTAAGGTTCGCCGACGACATTGTAATTCTGTCAGAGACAGCAAAGGACTTGGAAGAGCAGGTGAACGGAATGGACAGTGTCTTGAGAGGAGGATATAAGATGAACATCAACAAAAGCAAAACGAGGATAATGGAATGTAGTCGAATTAAGTCGAGTGATGCTGAGGGAATTAGATTAGGGTAGTAAAGCAGTTTTGCTATTTCGGGACCAAATAACTGATGATGGTCGAAGTAGAGAGGATATAAAATGTAGACTGGCAATGGCAAGGAAAGTGTTTCTGAAGAAGAGAAATTTGTTAACATCGAGTATAGATTTAAGTGTCAGAGAGTCGTTTCTAAAAAGTATTTGTATGGAGTGTAGGCATGTATGGAAGTGAAACGTGGACGATAAATAGTTTAGACAAGAAGAGAATAGAAGCTTTCGAAATGTGGTGCTACAGAAGAATGCTGAAGATTAGATGGGTACATCACATAACCAATGAGGAGGTATTGAATAGAACTGGGGAGAAGAGAAATTTGTGGCACAACTTGACCAGAAGAAGGGATCGGTTGGTAGGACATATTCTGAGGCATCAAGGGATCACCAGTTTAGTATTGGAGGGCAGCGTGGAGGGTAAAAATCGTGTGGTAATTCGTTTCCTGCATTTTGAAGAGCACAACGCTCCTTCAACCCGTGCTGAGTTGTTTGAAGTGTACAACAAAAATGCACCATCATATAACACAGTGGTTATGTGATGCAGCCGCTTCCAGTGTGGTCAAGTAAGTATGAATGATGAAGAAGGAAGAATCAGACAGTTTCTTGAAACTTCCTGGCAGATTAAAACTGTGTGCCGGATCGAGACTCGAACTCGGGACCTTTGCCTTCCGTCCCGAGTTCGAGTCTCGGTCCGGCACACAGTTCTAATCTGGCAGGAAGTTTCATATCAGCGCACACTCCGCTGCAGAGTGAAAATCTCATTCTGGAAACATCCCCCAGGCTGTGGTTAAGCCATGTCTCCGCAATATTCTTTCTTTCAGGAGTGCTAGTTCTGAAAGGTTCGCAGCAGAGCTTCTGTATAGTTTGGAAGGTAGGAGACGAGGTACTGGCAGAAGTGAGGCTGTGAGGACGGGGCGTGAGTCGTGCTTGGGTAGCTCAGTTGGTTCATCACTTGTCCGCAAAAGGCAAAGGTCCCGAGTTCGAGTCTTGGTCTGACACACAGTTTTAATCTGCCAGGAAGTTTCATATCAGACAATTTCTTGGCGAAGAAAAGGAATCAAAGGTAGAAGACCTTATGCTCGGTGACCAGCGTATTCCAATCGAGATGACAGTGGAAAAAGTGAAAATCAGATATGGCTCAGTTTTCAACCTCTTGTACGACCTTTGAATATCACAAAAGTCTCCGACGGCTAGGTCCGCGACTGATCACACCCATTCAAAACGACCGCTTAATTCAAACAACAGCGGAAATGTTGAAGTTGTGTCAGGGCAGTCCAGGTGACTGACCTCTGTGGCCTCCTAATCATCACGGGAGAGCGCTGGATGTATCACTATTACTCAGAGATTAAGAAGCAATGAAAGCAGTGAAAGAATGCGGAGACCTAAACATCACCGGGTAAGGTTTCGCTGAGTGTGTCTTAGAGCTGCCACTGAGTGACGATAGCAGATGATGCTCATAAGAGGCGACCGTCACAGGAACACAATACTGAAGTCTTCTGGTAAGATGTGAGGGTACAGCTGAGCTTACAGCACATCCTTGTGGATGTTAGAATCATCTGCGTTGCGTAGACTGGTCGATAGTCAGATCACTCACCATGGAACCGTGCGTTTTAACTACAGGTGTTGTGTAATGGATAACTAATAAGACAGGGGAGACCCTAATAACATCTACATCTACATACATACTCTGCAATCCACCATACGGTGCGTGGCGGAGGGTACCTCGTACAACAACTAGCCTCTTCTCTCCCTGTTCCACTCCCAAACAGAACGAGGGAAAAATGACTGCCTAATGCCTCTGTACGAGCCCTAATCTCTCTTATCTTATCTTTGTGGTCTTTCCGCGAAATTTAAGTTGGCGGCAGTAAAATTGTACTGCAGTCAGCTTCAAATGCTGGTTCTCTAAATTTCCTCAGTAGCGATTCACGAGAAGAACGCCTCCTTTCCTCTAGAGACTCCCACCCGAGTTCCTGAAGTATTTCCGTAGCACTCGCGTGATGATCAAACATACCAGTAACAAATCTAGCAGCCCGCCTCTGAATTGCTTCTATGTCCTCCCTCAATCCGACCTGATATGGATCCCAAACGCTCGAGCAGTACTCAAGAATAGGTCGTATTAGTGTTTCATAAGCGTTCTCCTTTACAGATGAACCACATCTACCCAAAATTCCACCAATGAACCGAAGACGACTATCCGCCTTCCCCACAACTGCCATTACATGCTTGTCCCACTTCATATCGCTCTGCATTGTTACGCCCAAATATTTAATCGACGTGACTGTGTCAAGCGCTACCCTACTAACGGAGTATTCAAACATTACGGGATTCTTTTCCTATTCATCTGCATTAATTTACATTTATCTATATTTAGAGTTAGCTGCCATTCCTTACACCAATCACAAATCCTGTCCAAGTCATCTTGTATCCTCCTACAGTCACTCAACGACGACACCTTCCCGTACACCACAGCATCATCAGCAAACAGCCGCACATTGCTATCCACCCTATCCAAAAGATCATTTATGTAGATAGAAAACAACAGCGGACCTACAACACTTCCCTGGGGCACTCCAGATGATACCCTCACCTCCGATGAACACTCACCATCGAGGACAACGTACTGGGTTCTATTACTTAAGAAGTCGGTTCTATTACTTAAGAAGTCAAGGACGTTGCACTTCACAAAAAGTAACAAACAGGGGATCATCTATTTATGAAGTGAAACAGTGGTCCAAATTATCCCCTGTTTATAATAAAGTTCCCTGCTAACACACAGGGTGTTAAGGGTTGGAGGTGGGGGAGGGGGGGGGGGGGCGGGGAGGGATGTCCGACTCGTCCACCTGTCAGTGGGTGGCTTAAATCACTGCCCCACTGCTGACCCTGACTTACCATGATCCCAGCTGAACTACAGAAAATATCACATGCAAAACAGTCACAAGGAGAGAAATCGAATTAACATCAAAAGAGATGGCTTAATCCTAGCAATCAGTAAAATTATTTATTCCAGCGTTAAAATCTATTATTACTTGACACAGATGGAACTCAGATCGTAATTCATTTAAATCGTTTATAAATGACACATGAGACGTGCCAGTCCGGCAATGGATTGATGCGTACCAAAAGTTACATGATACTGTCAAGACGAAGTGTTGGGGGAAGCTGTTAAAAGAGGTGTTTTCGCTCAACAATAATGTCCTGGCTCATTCTACACAGTTCACAGTAAAATATGTTGTTTCGTTAAACTATCAAATTTTACCTGATCAGCCGGCCTAGGTGGCCGAGCGGTTCTAGGCGTTACAGTCTGGAACCGCGCGACCGCTACGGTCGCATGTTCGAATCCTGCCTCGGACATGGATGTGTGTGACGTCCATAGGTTAGTTAGGTTTAAGTAGTTCTAAGTTCTAGGGGGCTGATGACCTCAGCAGTTAAGTCCCATAGTGCTCAGAGCCATTTGAACCATTTTACCTGACCCTCCGTATTCTCCTGGGATGGCGTTTAGTTACGTCTAGCTCTGTTCTGGGATGAAGAAACTATTGTGTAGTAGGCATCTCCAGAATAACAACGATGTTGTTTTGAAGGTAGGACGTTCCCTGAATAGCCAAAATCCAGACTTCTACAACCAAGCTAAATGTAGAGGACTAATACTGTCACCAGGGTTCATGCTCGTAGCTTGATCATTTCAGAGTGATGATTAAAATTTTATGATAACTGCTCTTACACGCTGATGTAGAGGTACTAATATCAGAAGTAACTGATGCTGTCTGTTGGCCTGGGGTTTATTCAGTCCACAAGAAAGCTATTTTGAGTAGCGGACCCAAACCCCCAGACACGCCCATGTAAAACGAACTACTGATATTTACTGTCGGGCCACTGTGGTTGCTCATGCGCCTCCCACTCTTCTTTAGCTGCCACACGTTTCAACAGCGAACTTCAAAATTCAGATTTGTTTTTATATTACATACTCTCGCTTACGATATTTGACATCAGAGAGACTGTGTAATTGCCGGCCGTTGTGGCCGAGAGGTTCTAGGCGCTTCAGTCTGGAACCGCGCGACCTCTACAGTCGCAGGTTCGAATCCTGCCTCGGGCATGGATGTGTGTGCTGTTCTTAGGTTAGTTAGGTTTAAGTAGTTCTAAGTCTAGGGAACTGATGACCTCAGATATTAAGTCCCATAGTGCTCAGAGCCATCTGAACTGTGTAATTGTTTTCGTCATTGCTTCCTGAACTCAGTTCGGACACTGCTGCAGAACAACACTGTCTAGTCTCCTTAATATGAACAGGTGTCAAACGCCTGAATAACCACCTTTAGCAGCGTGGGCCACTGCGAGACATGCAGGAACAGAGTCACTGAGGTTCTGCAAGGTGCCAACAGAGACAAGGAGCCATGCTGACTCTAGTGCTGTGGTCACCCACTTTAGGTTTCTTGGTCGAGGATGCGGGCATTCCAAAAGATATGAATTGATGTGAACTGGTGGTGGTGGCCCTCAACTACGGACCCTCCGACTCAACGTTGCAATATTAAAAGTATTGGCTGGTTTCGTTGTCTAGGGGCTGGGATATGTAGTTGCCGCATTACAAGCCAAATACTGCTGAGTCTACAGTATACATTATGAATAGACACATGAATCGAATGGTCGAAGGTTCCTATCACTCGGCGATGGCGAATGTAACGTAGAAATTTTGCAATTAAATAAAATCTGCAGGTACTATCTTAACGACTTTAAATGATGAGTACGATAGTAGAAGTACTTTTGAGAATGCGGTATATTTCTGCAAAACACTTATTGGTGTCGAGGGTTGGCTCTGAGCACTATGCGACTTAACTTCTGAGGTCATCAGTCGCCTAGAACTTAGAACTAATTAAACCTAACTAACCTAAGGACATCACACACATCCATGCCCGAGGCAGGATTCGAACCTGCGACCGTAGCGGTCACGCGGTTCCAGACTGAAGTGCCTTTAACCGCACGGCCACACCGGCCGGCGGTGGTGTCGAGGGAAACAATAGATTCCTACTGCACGTAATTAGTTATGAACGACAACGTAGCTCGCGAGATATTCACTTCTAAACGCATACTACGTCTTCACTGTAGAAACCTCAGAAATCTCACAAGTTCACAAGTCTGCACTCCAAAGTATTTCTATCTCCCGCGATCACGCGCAAACCGCTCCACACTCTCCAATTCCCCCGCGCGATTGCGCGTCCATCGGGCCGTCGCGTCCAGCACTTTCCATGTCCTGTGCGACTGTCGCTCGTGCCGCACTGTTCCAAACTCCCGTGTGTCCTCTCCGGAAAAGATGCTTCTCCCCCAACCTCCATACGTCTCTCTTGGCTAGAGCGCTCCCTCCATGTCTCCAAGCCAATGTACACTCACAAATATATTGAAACACATACGAAATACTGGATTTACATTTAAATAATTTGAAATTAAATAAATATTCCTACGGATGGACCATAAACAATCTCTAACACACATTATTAAACATATAAACAAATTAAGTAAACATATATCAAAGGAACAGAAGCAAAAGTAGGCCAGTAGCCTAATGTCTCTGTGCTTTCTAACACACAGTAAATATTTAACCAATTTCTTTATGAATAGTATATATCGGATATAAACAAAGACATAGATGAATAAATATATTTATAAGCATGGTGCTACCGTTTTTTCGTGTAACTGTGGAGTACTTATAGCCCGACGCGATCGATAGTAATTGGCCACTTTGACCTCCAATAACTCATGTATTATTCAAGTTACATGCATGTAATTTATACCAATTTATGTTTACACTAATAGCTTTCTAAAGACATGTAGATCGACGAAATCGGATGCAGCGCTTATATTTTGGAAATTCGTTTCTGGGTGTTACTTGTATAATTTATCGTCGGCCACGCCAACTCCGAACTTAGAATATATTCGGGGCGCCACGACTCGCTCGTTACCTCACAAGGATCCATGGAGCAGACAGCCTGATAGGTGGGATCCCACAGATTCTCGAATGGCTTTAATCTGAGGAATTTGGTGACCAGGGGAGACCGGTAAACTCATCCTGATGCTCTTCAAACCACGTACATACACTGTGAGCAGTGTGACAAGTTGCATTGTCCTGCTAGTAGATATCATTATGCCGAGAAAAGACAAACTGCATGTAGGGGTGAATACGGTCCCCAAGGACAGATAAAAAAAAGCACTCCAGGCCACGAGTGGCCTATCGGGACCATCCGACCGCCGTGTCATTCTCAGGGGAGAATGCGGATAGGAGGGGCGTGGGGTCAGCACACCGCTCTCCCAGTCGTTATGATGATATTCTTGACCGAAGCTGCTACTACTCGGTAGAGTAGCTCCTCAGCTGGCATCACGAGGCTGAGTGCACCCTGAAAAATGTCAACAGCGCATGGCGGCCTGGATGGTCACCCATCCAAGCGCCGACCACGCCCGACAACGCTTAACTTCAGTGATCTCACGGAAACCAGTGTATCCACTGCGGCAAGGCCATTGCCCGCCAAGGACTGATGCATACTTGTATTGATCCACTGTGTCTTCTAGACTAATGAGATCACCCAGAGAACGCCACGGAGACACTCTCCACACAATAACGTTTCCTCCTCCCTCCTGGATTATTCCAACGATTGTTGCAGGGTGGCTACTTTCAGACGTTTCTGCCCGATGGAGCATAAAACGTGATTCATCTGAAAAGGCCACCGTCGCCAAGCAGTGAACGTCCAGTTGCGGTATTGGCGTGAATATGTCACTCTTTGTCACTGATTAACGGCAGCCAGGATGGGTGTATAAACTAGGCGCCTGCTGTGGAGGCCCATATGCAGCAACGTTCACTAAACGGTCGTTGGGAAGACGCTGTTGGTAACCCCTTGAATCGTCTGGGAGCTCAGTTGCTCAACAGTTGCACGTCTATTCACCCATACACATCTCTGCAGCCGTTGTTCACCCCTGTCATCTACTGCCCATAGTGGAGCAAAGTTGGCTAGGCAGCGGTTTTGGATAGCACCATTTTGCCATGTACAGTGTATTTTAACCACGGCGGCACGCAGACAATTCACAGACAGTCCTTTTTTAAAGGTGTCCACTGTTGGTCGGGAAACTAATGATCACGTCCTTTTGGACGTCCGATAAACTGCTCCATTTCCGCATTACGACAAGGACTGCACTGTTTTCTGCATCTCCCTCCCCCCTCCAACACGGTTTGTATACCCCCCACTGATAGTCCTGCCACCTGCCGACTGTGTATGGTTATTGCACATTGACATCGAACATAGGCGGAGGTCACATTAATGTGACTGGACAGTGTATTAATTCCGTTTCCTATAACGAATTCTCATCACCTGTATTCACGTACATGTGCATACATAACCTCTGGACAGATAAATTTCTGTGGCTGTAACTTTTATACCACTCTTTTTTACTTTAACCAGTGATCAGGGAGGAATCCTGCAGATCATCTGCCGACTTTACAAATTGCCTCCACCAGATACTGTCCTGTGGAGCTTACATCCAGTTTGCTGTGAATCCTAGTTGTAGCAGGATGTCTCATAGTATTCTTTACTTTGTCGTTCTCGGGGGTGCTTTCCCTGTGGCTTCCTACCAACATTACTTTTTAAACAGCATCATCTATCGTTCTCGCATCATGTCCTGTCCATTGCAGGCGCTTAACCGTTGCATTTTGTGCATCGGACTGATTACCATAGCGTATATTTCTTCATTTTTCAGTTTCCTTGGCCGTTTTTCTTCCTTCGCAGGCTCAAAAATCTGTCTCATGATCTTTCTCTCAAACACCATCAGTTTTCCTCTGTCTCTCTTGGTGAGACTCAGTGTTTGTGTGCATTATAACAGCGTTGGGGCAATTACTGTATTATATGCTTCATTTTAACTGTCGTTAAGATTACCCTTGATTTCATGATTGGTTTTACAGTCTACTTTTCCTTGAATTACCCTTTAAGATCCTTATGTTTCATAACACAACTGTTGGATTCGTTCTCTTCTATTTTGTGTATATATATGCTTCTTACTCATAGTGTCAATATTAAAGATATGCACCTCCAGAATCTTACCTGTAATATACAGGGTTGTTCACAATTCCTATTACACGCTTCTAGGGACTGTAGAGGGGACTTAGTCGATAAAATAATTTTGATAAAGACCGCATATCCGGAAATATATCATTTCGATATAAGTTTGAAGATGGAACCACTTTAAATCTCCCACTTCATAGTATGCACGGGAAGTGAGCATAGGGCTCCGTCGCCAGTCCCCGCTGTAATTACACCACATACCACTTTCGTCCGCTACCACAACGTCTGCGAGAAACTGATACAGACGCAACTACGGATAGGAGGGTTGGCTGTGACGATCCACGTACGCTCCGCACTCTCGACTTTGAAGAGCAATTTCCTAACGTGGAAGACAACACGACGACGAGCAAGGGAAACAGTGTCTTTGCTTTTACCTCCTGAACGGCGCAGAGGTCATTGTCTCCACTCCGTGCTTACGTTAAAGCGGGAAATTTGGAAGTGATCTGATCCTCAAAGTTATTTTACATCCAAACGGTACATTTCTGGACATTGGTTCCTTATCAAAACTTTATCTACGAAGTCCCCACTACAGCACCTATGAACCTGTAATACGAACTGTGAAACACCATGTATATAATGTTTCGACAGCAGCTGATTTTTTACTGAAGAACTACTCGTAGTTACGTTTTTGCTTCTCCAAGTTAAATTTTCTGTCTACTACTTCTGCTATCACATTTCCGTTTTAAAACATTGCTCTTGTCGTTTCCGGTACTAGTGTTGAACTTTGTCTTCCTGTTATTTGTTCTGACGGCTTATGTATTAGTAACGCACAGATTCAGACATGTCCGAAACAACAGACACCATCTATTGTCTTACGCAGCCTTTATATTCATAACTAAAGGGAAATTTGCATGACTTAGCTGCTTTGGGCCTTGAAATGATTTAAAGGCTCCACTTCAAAATTCCTGACCGGACCGAACTCGAACACGGATTCTCCGTTTTTCTAGAACGGTCGCCTTGACAGCCTCGGCCATCAGATATGCCTCCCATCCGACTCAAATTCCTAGCTGCTGCTCACCTCTGATTCTATCGCCCCATTTATTTTCCCCTTTTACTCGCAGCCTCACTACAAGGGGACGAACGATGTTGTGCATCCGCAATGAAATAGTCGTATGCCCGTCGAGGCGTATCTATTCAATCATATGTGTGGTGTCTGTTCTTTCGGACATGTTCTTTCATAATGATAATATGCTGAAATGGTGTGTGCAAAACTGGTCAATGCATACGGTACGTAGGTCTATACAGATGCAAAACTTGGAGGGAAACTCTCCGTTACGAAAAAGTGTAGGCGGAATTGTAAAAAGTGGTCTGCTGCGAAATACTGCAAGAAGTCTTTGTAGTACATATAGTCGGTGGTCAGGATCCATTCAGTTAGCATCTTGTGTCCTAAATGAGGCAAGAATAGCCGTAATATTGGATTAATTACGCCTCTGATACGGGAGTATATTTGAAATGAGATCATGCCCTTTATTGACTGGCTCTGAATCGCAAAATTCCGACGTGAAGAAGATAATTTGCAAACGAATTCTACATCAAGAGCCAAAATCATGTATGATAACTTCATACTTTTGCCACAGAATATCACCACAACCACCACCTTGACAAGTAAAGTTTAGTGTTGTATTTATCTGCATCGACCAAGAAGTTACTTAATGTTCAAATAATAGTGCTTTAACTTCAACTTTGTGTTGAGAATGATTTATCCTCAGTAATTTACCTAGACAGTTTCCACTTCCTAGTAATGAAATATTCCGAGTGTCTCTGTTTCTATTGAACAACAAAATCATTACTATTGCAAAACTGTTTATTAACTTCGTGGAGAAATAATTTTCTGAAGTGTTAATTAGTCTTTCTTATAAAATGCTCCACGTGATCAGGAAAGTGAAGAGTTAAGGATTTCAAAAGAATGAGAGCTAAGACAAAGGCAAAATGATATTATTTAATTTTCATTCATATTAACATTTTTGCTCAGTACTGAAAGTGATGGAAAGCGGTTGTGATTTGGAGAAGCAAGTACAGGTCATTACAATTTAAAGGCCTACACAGTTATTATTTACCTTGCAGATTTGTAATAGAGCTTGCATTCATATAATTATGTTTATGTGTGTATCCTCATTGTGTTTCGTTTGAAGTGGTTGTCCTGAACTCGGTCAGTAGGTGGAACAATTTCTGGATGTACTCCCCCCCCCCCCCCCCCCCCCCATACCCCGCCCTCCCTACCAAATGTTCAAATGTTGAGTCATTTGTTCAGTAGTTCTCTCAGTGAAAGTGTTTATGAAGTGCAATAAATACAAATATGTTAATATAACTGCCAACAGCTCATTCAAACCATAATGGATTAAGGGTCCCTGTTTCACTTATGTTCTATACAAGGTGATTTTTTTCCACCGTGTACAAACTCTAGGGATTGATCGATGAGAGGATACGGAACAGAAAAGGTCTAATGAACTTATGTCCGGAAATGCATGGTTTCCATGCCACAGATCATTTATTCAATCATACACTATTACAGAGACTGCGGTCTAATATGCGCTGTGCCAGGCAGCCAAAGTTATTGTATGTGTTGAACATGATTTCCATGTTCCTCAACGCATGCGTGTAAGCGCTGTAGCATGTACTGTCTCACGTTCACATCGGGCAGGTTGCATCCGAACAGTGTCAAAGGCAGCATGAATACGCTGCTCCTGTGTCTCCACATCTGGAATGGGCTCTGCACACACGATGCTTTTGAGGTGGCACCACAGCCAGAAATCGCACAGGTTGAGATCGGTGAACGAGTAGGCCATGCAACTAGACCCCATCGTCCGATCCATCGACCAGGGAAGACAAGACTGAGATACGTCCGGGTCAAATGGCTCTGAGCACTATGGGACTTAACATCTGAGGTCATCAGTCCCCTAGACTTAGAACTACTTCAACCTAACTAACCTAAGGACATCACACACATCCATGCCAGAGGCAGTATTCGAACCTGCGACCATAGCAGCAACGCGGTTTTGGACTAAAGCGCCTAGAACCACTCGGCCACATCGGATGCGTCCGGACGTTAATGGCGAAGTGCACTGGAGCACCATCACGTAGCAGCCACATAAACCTTCGAATCATCAATCGCACTTCTTCCAGCAGGGGAGGCAAAGTCACCCGCAAGAAACGCCGATAGTTCCGGCACGTTAGACAACATGGAAGGCGACTGGTCCCAAAATACGGTCGCCAGTTATCCCGGCCCATACATTCCGGCTGCACCGATGCTGATGATTCTCTGTCTCCCTACCATGAGGGCTCTGCATACTATCCCACAGATGACTGTTATGAGAGCTCAAGATACCACTCCGCGTAAAGGTGGCCTCCTCTGTGAATAGGATGGATGATACAAATTCCGGAACCATGGCTGCCTGGTGAAGAAACCAGTGACAAAACTGCTTCCGATGTGGAAAGTCTGTCGCTAGTAAGCCCTGCACACACTGTAAATGATAAGGGTAGTAACAATTGTCATGGAGAATATTCCACACGGTCATCTGGCTTGTCCTGTACTAGCGGGCCAATTGCCTGGTACTGACACGGCGGTCGCCTTCCACAGAGTTAATGATATTTTCCTCCAAATCTGGTGCCCGAACAATCCAGGTCCGTCCCTCATGATTTCCTGCTTCCTGAAATTACCCTGTCGCAGACAAACGGCGAAACACTGTTGCAAACATCAATTGCTGTGGTTGTTGTTGGGGAGGATAGGTCTCCTGATACAACCTTGCTGCCCGCCGTCAGTTGCCATTTTCCCTTCAGTAAGTAAACACCACGTCAGCAAGCTCTCGATTCGAATGCGGAACCGTTGAGTATAAAGCAAATATTTATATGCTCCATTTTAAAACAAATAGTAACCATGTTCGTTAGCGTGACTGTTTGATAATTATTTCTGTTTTGACAACTTTTTTGAGTCATCAGTCTTCCGACTGGTTTGATGCGGCCCGCCACAAATTCCTCTTCTGGGCCAACCTCTTCATCTCAGAATAGCACTTCAACCTACGTCCTGTCATTTGCTGGATGTACTCCAATCTCTGTTTTCTTCTCCAGTTTTTTTTCCCTCTACCCCTCCCTCTAGTACTATGGAAGTTATTCCATGATGTACTAAAAGACGTCTACCATCCTATCCCTTCAAAAATGGCTCTGAGCACTATGCAACTTAACTTCTGAGGTCATCAGTCACCTAGAACTTAGAACTAATTAAACCTAACTAACCTAAGGACATCACACACATCCATGCCCGAGGCAGGATTCGAACCTGCGACCGTAGCGGTCGCTCGGTTCCAGACTGCAGCGCCCAGAACCTTTTTCTTAGTGTTTGCCATGTACATGTTTTGTCACCGATCCTCCGGAGAGCCTTCGTATTCCCTACCTTATCATTCCACCTAATATTGATCATTCTCCTGTAGCAACACATCTCAAACGCTTCGATTCTCTTGTGTTTCGGCTTTCCCACAGACCTTGTTTCACTACCAATCAATGCTGTGAACCAAATGAACATTCTCAGAAATTCATTCCTCAGATTATGACCTATGTTTGATACTATTAGAATTCTCATGGACAGGCATACCTTTTTGCCTGTGCTACTCTGCTTTCTATATCCTCATTTCTCCGTCCGGCACTAGTTATTTTGCTGCCTATGTAGCAGAATTCCTTACCATCATGTAATTCTTGATCGCCAATCCTGATGTTAAGTTTCTCGCTGTTCTCTTTTCTGCTACTTCTCATTACTTTCATCTTTCCTCGATCTATTCTCAGTACCTATTCTGTACTCATTACACTGCTCGTTCCATTAAGCAAATCCCGTAATTCTCCTTCACTTTCACTGAGGATAGCAATGTCATAAGCCAATCTTATCACTGATATCCTTTCACCTTGAATTTTGATTCCACTCTTGAACTTTTCTTTTATTATAGTCATTGCCTCTTCTTTGTATAGATTAAACAGTAGTGGCGAAAGCCCAGAGCCCTGTCTTACATCCTTTTTATTCCGAGCACTTCAGCCACTCTTATAGTTTCCTCTTTGTTCTTGCATATATTCTTTCCCTACAGCTTAACTCTATTTTTCTCAGAATTTCTAACATCTTGCACCATTTGACATTGTGGGTCGTTTTTCCTGGGTCGACAAAATTCTATGAAAGTGTCTTAATTTTTCTTTAGCCTTGCTTCCATTATCAACCGCAACGTCAGAAATGCTTCTCTGGTGCCTTTACTTTCCTAAAGCCAAACTGATCGTAACCTGACACAACCTCCATTTCTTTTCCATTGTTCTGTATACTGATCTTGTCACGAACCTGGGTACACGAGTTGTTAAGCTGATTGTGCGATAATTCTCGCACTTGTCGTGTCTTTCGGTCTCCGGAATTTTGTTAAAGCAATTTCAGGTCTAAATTACCTAAATTGGTTCAAATGGCTCTGAGCGCTAGGGGACTTAACATCTCTGGCCATCAGTCGCCTAGAACTAAGAACTACGTAAACCTAACTAACCTAAGGACATCACACACGTCCATGCCCGAGGCAGGATTCGAACCTGCGACCGTAGCGGTCACGCGGTTCCAGACTGAAGCGCCTAGAACCGCACGGCCACACAGGATGGCGTCTAAATTACCTACAATCCTCCTTTATTAAGTGGTACTGTGTAATGAACAATATCTGTCTTGCTTCGAAACAGACAGGGTATGTTAGTGGGAGGGAGTTTGTTGCCAAGACATTTTAAGCTTTTATCTGTTTTGCTCATGAATAGCTACTTTACAAATACTCCCTAGATTCTGCTATCGTTTCGAGTCCAAGTTCCAAAACAGATTTCAGTTCAAAGTAAAATCATACAACAGTTAGTTTTCTTGATTGACAGTATATTTATTGGAATCACTTTGCCTCATTTGGAGGGCGACCGTTTTTCATTTGCGCAACTACAGTTTTACTTATAACTTGAATAACACTGGGTCGGTTCCTGGAGGGCGACCGTTTTTCATTTGCGCAACTACAGTTTTACTTATAACTTGAATAACACTGGGTCGGTTCCCGCCATCATAACTACTGTTCCTAGTCCATATATATTGTTTCTGGTGACAAAACGTTGTCTAATTAATTTCCATTAGGTCACGATCGCGATCAACTTTCCATTCCTGTAGTAGGAGTAACATTATCGGGGATTCACTCATGCGGTAATAACTAGAAGTGTTTTGAAGTGAAGCTGTCAGCTGCTGGTGAATCGTGACAGGATAGCTAATTTGGTAAGAGCGTTGCCCGCGAGAGACAAGGTGTGGCCCGAGCCCCAGTTCGGTACAATGTTTTAACCTACTAAAGTGCGCGTCATTTATGTTGGCGGCCGAGTTTAGGTTCGTTCTGCGCATCTGACGTCACAAAACACAGTCAGCCAATGAACAGAGAACGACGTTGCCACATCTCGACTGCAGTGCAGAGCATGGACAAGTGTCTTCAGTTTTAGAAACGTTCAGTCATAAATAAAGTAACAGAACAAAAGCAATGTCTTGATAGCAGACATTCTTTTATAGAAAGTTTGGAAAAAGCATTCTTTATACCACTTGCTTCATATTCTATTAATTAATTAAACCAAACAAGCAATGAGACTCCTCATTCAGGTGATAGCAAGGAAAGGTGTTTGTATCAATCTCACGAACCGCTTTTTCACAATAAAGAACAGTGGTAATTGTTTATTTCCTATTGTACTTCGACGAAGCGTGAGTAATTCATAGTCATACTGACAGTGTTTGTCAGTATTTTGCGT
The DNA here is from genome assembly GCF_021461395.2 of Schistocerca americana. Classification (NCBI taxonomy): domain Eukaryota; kingdom Metazoa; phylum Arthropoda; class Insecta; order Orthoptera; family Acrididae; genus Schistocerca; species Schistocerca americana. The sequence continues at coordinate 311,774,168 of NC_060120.1, read as the reverse complement.
GACATGTTATAGTCCTCATGGCATTATGTAGTCACGTTAGCGTAACGGTTAAGGTGTTGGGCTGCTACGTGAAAGGTTATGAGTTCGAACCTTGTTTGGTGCTAATATTTTCATTATTTAAAAACAATATCGAAATGCCTTACTTCACGAATTATATTCGTTTGAATGCAATTTTTTGAAATTTCTAGTGCTTTGTCTCTTCATTAACCCTTTCGGTGCTGCAGACACGTGCTCGCCGCATTCCGCGCTGTGCGCGATTTTGTCATCACTGCACTGCTCGCCCGTGCAGACACATCGTGTTCCCACTGCTTTGACACACTTATCATCCGATTTCACAAAAACTATTTGGCCCAAAAATTTGATTTTTACACGTCTTCTTGACTGATACCTTCCCCCCATAAATGACTTAATTTTGTTTCGATGCTCAACGCAGTTATTATGCAGCATTAAATGTAGTAAACCATTGCACGAAATTTTGAAGAGTTTGCAGAGGTAGAAGCCATAGCGTATACTTTCCATATGGTCGATTTTAGTTGCCACAATGTTGAGAATGAAATGTGGACAAGATACCTAAATTTCATATAAAATTTACTGTATAACAATATCTCATTTAATTTAAGTACGACATAGGTGTCATATGTAATATTAAGAAATATTCCGTCTTTCGCGACTGTAATAAAAGTATTATTTACACCGGACGCGTTTGACTTTATTTTAAAGCACTTCAATCAAGGAAAGGTATGGCACATACACAATGGTATTCATGTTCTCTTTCTTGTTTTTGTTCCACAGTCGCAGTTTTACCAATGGTACTGATATATATTCCTCTTCTGCAACTGTAATAAGGGGCTTGTTTAGACCAGACGCGTTTCTCTCTTTTGAAGCATCTTCAGTGGACAGTATTTTGTCTCCTCCATTGCCAAATCACCTTTCGTAGTTTTGTGCTGCGGTATCACAATATTCAACGTTTGTGTTGGCAGATCAGTGTTTTAGCAAATAAATGATGTTTGTGTGTGCCACACACAAAAATTATATTTGACATAGCTCAGAGCACTTCACTGATAGACGGTATGTTCAAGTCCTAATGTTTTTGTAAGTCCACAGTTTTGGTTAATGTATTTTGTCTACTTCCTTTTGATTGATTGAAGTGCTTTAAAATAAAGCCAGACGTGCTCAGTGTAAATAAATCTTTTGTTTCAGTCGCGAAAGACGGAATATTTCTCAATATTACATACGACACCTATGTGGTACTTAAATGAGCTATTGTTATACAGTAAATTTTATATGAAATTTAGGTATCTTGTCCACATTTCATTCTCAACATTGTGGCAACTAAAATCGACCATACGGAAAGTATACGCCATGGACTTCTACCTCTGCAAACTCTTCAAAATTTCGTGCAATGGTTTACTACATTTAATGCTGCATAATAACTGCGTTGAACATCGAAACAAAATTAAGTCATTTATGGGGGAAGGTATCAGTCAAGAAGATGTGTAAAAATCAAATTTTTGGGCCAAATAGTTTTTGTGGAATAGATTGATAAGAGTGTCAAAGCAGTCGGAACACGATGTGTCTGCACAGCCAGCAGTGCAGTGACAAAATCGCGCACAACGCGGAATGCAGGGAGCACGTCTTTGTAGCAGCGAAAGAGTTAATGCGGCCGTGGTGGCTTTACTTCATGAACTGCGCGCTCCCCCCTAAACGTAAGCTTGCGAACTATGCTATACTATGGCGCTGCTTCTATTGGCGCGTGCGTCGTGTGCAACTGGCAACGCAGCAATCTCCCGCGTCTGGGCGGGCATGCGCGAGCCGCCAAGATAAAAGAATTGAACTATAGGACATTACAAACTCTGCTACATAGTGAAAGATTTGTTCTGAAAATCAAAGGTACAGTTTCCAAAAGTGTGGTGGTTCAATTCGAATCATCACCAGGTAACAGATGCCATTCAAATTGAGCAGCAATTTACAAGCACATGCCTCATACGCATTAGTCATTCGTACCGCCTCAGACATTCATTTCCGCACATTGATTCTTCATTCCAAAATACAGTAGTCGGTTTAGCGCCCTATACCCTGTGAGCACTATCGACTCCAAGTATTCGAAACACGTTGTCTATTGATCCTCACAGCAAAGTGGAAAAATCGTACAAGGGAGAGTCAAGAAGACTAAATTATCGCTCTAGACACGTACCTGAAAACAAGTAAAAACTAATGACGTAACTTTACTTTTTTTGAGTTGATAATCAAAATTCTAGAATGAGATTTTCACTCTGCAGCGGAGTGTACGCTGATATGAAACTTCCTGGCAGATTAAAACTGTGTGCCGGACCGAGACTCGAACTCGGTCCCGAGTTCGAGTCTCGGTCCGGCACACAGTTTTAATCTGGTCCCGAGTTCGAGTCTCGGTCCAGCACACAGTTTTAATCTGCCAGGAAGTTTCAATCAAAATTCTATTTCTACCTTCGCATACTCGTAGTGATATGTTTGCGAATCACTTTGCTGGCGCAGCATGTGGAGGAGACATCCGTGAGCTGCTGGTGAACTTTCACGTTTTCCGCGGATTTCCGCGCATACCGCTACGCCTTGCATCCTGCCGTTTTTGCGTCCGGTGGCCCGTTATGTCGTTACTAGGGCAACGCGACCGTCTCCTGTCTGCAGCCTCAGGTGTGTGTGTGTGTGTGTGTGTGTGTGTGTGTGTGCGCGCGCGCGTGTGTGTGTGGGAGGGGGGGTGGGGGGGGGGGGTATTGCTGTAGCCTCCCAGATGCCGGCCTCCCACTACCTTGGCCCTTGTCACGTGCGCCGGCTTCCGCGCACCTAATTGCAAGTCATTACAGTGTTTCTCCTTGCGGTCTGTGGTCTGTGGACGGTCTACCATTAGATGTTCAAACACGAACAGTGACAAATAATGCTAGGGATGCAAGCCAAACCACAAAGATTACACTCTCGAGACTTACCACTAACCATGACCCTTAAACTCGGCTACTCACGTCCTTCGTGTTGCCATTTGACGTAAATGTTGTTACTTGCAGAAATCTTGTTCCTTTGCTTCTTTCAAGGGCTAGCCGATTCCGTTGTTCCGATTACAGAGGAAACTGTCCCCAACGTATCCATGGTCTAGCTACGTATCTATACCATTCGATCTGCAGTATTAAATTTCTAACATTCTTCCTTCTCGCATTCAGTTCAGGTGTGACATGCAGTTTTCTTTATTTTCGATGATTCTATCTTCTGGTGGTTTAAACAACACCTGACCTGTAAACAAAAACAGGCACAGTCATCACTTTATAAAATTCCGTTCCTATTTCTTTTCTCATTTTCCTAGGTAATAGTTTCTGGATTATTCCGCATATGCCCTGGTGCTCATTCGGTTTGGGATCGATATCAAGCTCACTGCCATAAGTTATATTATAGCCAAGTATTGGAAACTGAGACATTTGCTCAGTAGGTCATTTGGCTAGTGCTAGTCCTTTCGGGGCCGGCCGTTGTGGCCGAGCGGTTCTAGGCGCTTCAGTACGGTTGGTTGGTTGGTTTTGGGAAGGAGACCAGACTGCGAGGTCATCGGTCTCATCGGATTAGGGAAGGACGGGGAAGGAAGTCGGCCGTGCCCTTTGAAAGGAACCATCCCGGCATTTGCCTGGAGCGATTTAGGGAAATCACGGAAAACCGAAATCAGGATGGCCGGACGCGGGATTGAACCGTCGTCCTCCCGAATGCGAGTCCAGTGTCTAACCACTGCGCCACCTCGCTCGGTCGGCTTCAGTACGGAACTGCGCTGCTGCTACGGTCGCAGTTTCGAATCCTGCCTCGGGCATGGATGTGTGTGTTGTCCTTAGGTTAGTTACGTTCAAGTAGTTCTAAGTCTAGGGGACTGAAGACCTCAGATGTTAAGTCCCATAGTGCTCAGAGCCACTTGAACCATTTTTTTATTCCTTTCGGACTCCATGTTTGCCTATAGAAACCATTGTCTTGGTCCTTTATGTAGAGCAGTTCATGTTTTGCCCGAAGCAGAACTGTAGAGATCTCTGAGGTTATCCTGTTTGTTGAATAGTAACCCGACCATCAGCTAACAGATTGTATTTAAGTACGTTCTTTCATTTTAATTCCTGAGCTTCCTCCGAGCTTCCATTTTGTAACTACATAATTTAAAAAGGAAGGGAAATTTGCTGTTTGTAATATTATCTTTCTTCCATGATGTCAGCTTTTTTATGACATCCATGGAGAGGTGATTTTACTAATTTAATTTTACTAATTTAAAAAGGAAGGGAAATTTGCTGTTTGTAATATTATCTTTGTTCCATGATGTCAGCTTTTTTATGACTTCCATGGAGAGGTGATTTTACTGACACACAAATGCATACACGGATTTCCTGAGTATTTTAGAATAAGTAGCTCACGGTCGTCGGCGGCGGCTCGTTACGGAGTAATAAATGATTCATTCAGTTTGTCATCTCAGTTACCTATGCGTCTCTGAAAATACCTTCATAAAGGTGGAAAAGCCTGTAATATGTGATTACCAAAACGTACAACACAAAAGAAAAGGTAATGCAACAAACCCCAAATGCAAAGCTACTGTGATTGGGCGCCGTCGCTGCAGGGACAGCACAGATAGCGTCGTTCTGCCGCACCGCCACTGCGTTCAATAAAACCACAAACGAGGCGCATATCGGCCACCTCTTCATCACTAAACCTATCCGTGCCGCTGTGTATCACTGTTAGGCTAGGCGCAAATTAAGAGGCGTATAGCACGTGTGACGTGACACGACACTACAGCGCGACACGCACGTGCCGCACGAGTCGCGCGGGTGCAGTGCATATTGCGACGCGTACACCATACTTCGCACGCGCCGACTGGCGACGCTCTGCGCTGACAGAACCGAAGTGCGCGCAACCTGTTATCTTTCTCAAACGATTTTGCAGAAACTATTCACTGGAAATATTTGATTTTTGCCGTACTTGTAGCGTTATATGTCAGCTTCGTGGCGAAGTGCCCATCATCTCGCTAATGACCATTCTTATTGTGATGTACACATTTCAGTAAGACGCTACGGAAAACTCAAAAAGTTTGCAACGAAAATTAGGGGTCGCTATGATTTTGCGTTTGGTGCGTATTACACCATATGTTGCTGCGTATGAAATTTAGCTAACATGTTGAATTTTTGTTTAGACTTGGGAGGAGGTCTCTATTTGCCTCCGATCTCGAGAAAATGGATTCCATGTAGCGCGCTCACTTCCGATCTCACGCCCGCGAGAATGAAATACTCGCAACATCTCTCATATCTCCTAAATCCCTCGAGACATCGAAACGAAAGTTTGGCGAATGATAGCACACAAGGAGGAGAGTGTTTTGCCAATTCTTAAACACATGTAACTTTCTTATCTATGGCGATATATCAGTACTTATACTTCCCTTTTTATTTATTTCACTCCAGTGACTAATTTTTTAAGAGTTATCGACAGCTAGCGAAACAAGACCTTCCTAGTACGAAAATAAACATGAAATTGTTTTCTTTTATGTTACTGCAAACCGATACTATGGGGTTTTTCGTAAGCTTTTGAGCTCTGTGATCGTCAATTACTAGTTTGACGAGGCACCCCGTTTCGTAATTGTGTCTCAATAGTTGCTGTGAGATGAGTTTGGCAAATTACACTGTGACGAAGGAAGTACAGTTAAACCAGTCACCAAGAGAAATGTGGCCGTTACTCACAAACGGTGATGCTTCTTCGAATGAGAAAAGGTTAACAACTCACACAAAAATACATTGCCAATTCTGTTGGAATTTTGGTGGAATCCCCGTAACCTATCGTATTTTTAACACTGAGCGACTGGAATGGAAACTTACCAAAGGATTTTATTTCTTCTCTGAGCAGTATTAAAATAATGACGAGCGTTCCTTCAGGCGGAATGATAGGCACATGCCAGATACTGGTTACTCACCTACCGCTTGCCAAACTGACAATGTTTGATCGCGAATAAAATAGTTGTTATTGAAAAAATAAACAATTGATCTATCCCAGAACACAATGGTCAGTGTATTGTCAGCAGCGGAAGGTAATGCGCGCGACAGGAGTGCAGAAGCTAACCATGTGTGCCTTGTGAGCCGGAGTTCGAAAAACATTCTCATGAAAATAAAACAAATGGCTCTGAGCACTATGGGACTTAACATCAGTGGTCATCAGTCCCCTAGAACATAGAACTACTTAAACCTAACTAACATAAGGACATCACACACATCCATGCCCGAGGCAGGATTCGAACCTGCGACCGTAGCAGTCGCGCAGCTCCGGACTGAGCGCCTAGAACCGCGAGACCACCGCGGCCGGCTCATGAAAATATATCTGCCTTTTTCAGCAGTACATTTCAAGAAATTAAATATATCTAATCATGACACTCTTTTAGGATATTCCTACTTTCATAGTAATACCGATCATTTTCTTCATTTGTGTAGGCTGTTGTATAATTAATTTATTAATGCTGATAATGTGCATGCAACAATTGAAATGCTTCTTGTCATCACGGCGAACCAATTAAAGCATTGTTATTTGTGACTGCTTTTCGACTGTTTCTAGCTTGCAGTGAAAAAGTGATGTTCACATGTATGCAGTACAGTGTGTCATATTACATTATTACATCCATATCCAAGTAATCACAGTGAGACTTCTATACTTCACATCTTGGACGCTTTTTACTAGGAGCACAAAGGGATCACACCTGTGGAGATTATCCCTTTCTAAATTTTTGTAACAGATCGTACAGACACGCCATCCTACTAGGCAGTGAGAAGATAACCTTGTTTTTCTTTCCGGCCTTGCTTCTTAATCACATGATTTTATAATATTCCTTGCTTCCTTATTCACTACCCTCTGTCCCTTCTTGCGATCTGAAAACATCGCATATGATACAATTCCAGCGGCCAATGGCTCATCAGTTACTGAAGTATGCATTTCTCTTGACAGAAGACAAACAAAACAAAACTATACAGATATAAATAACAGAAAATTAGAATATACTAACGAAGAAAGCTGGAGCGTTTAAATGGCTCCCCGCCTCAAATTTCCCACGGTGCTAGGGAGGCACGCGCGACGCGCGGCTCGAGAAACTGTGGCACAACCACAACGCCACGCGACCTGGCGCAGGCGCGTGTCGCGTCCCAGTCGCGTCGCGTCGCAATTTGCGCGGTCCCACTTGAACCTGTGGCGTTACAAAAATGCGCGCTGCGCTGCGTCGCGCCACACGCGCTATACGCGGCTCAATTTGCGCCTAGCCTTAACGTGTGCGCGTAACCAGTTATGCAGTGCCGCCTGGACATAGGAATCATCGGCGAATCCTGAGCCACTAAGAACTTCTTTCAATGGGTTAAGAATGCGATAACCCGAAGGCACCAGATCAAGGGATTACGGGGGTTGCGGCAAGCAGACGTTTTCAGGCCTCCCAGCAGATATCCATCAGCCTTTCTTTCATTTCTGATGTCAAATGTTTCAGAACCAACCTTGCACGTACTTCCCTGAACACCGCTACCTCATGAACAATATGATGTGCTGATCAGACACTAATGTTCATCGTTGTTGCAATGTCACTCACCGTAACACGCCAGTTTTCCCGTGTCAGCTCATCAACTCTCGCCATGTTTTTCTCCATGACCGCACAAATTGAGTGTCTTGGGTGCGGAGAATCTTCTACACTTGTTACACCTCATTGGAACTCCTCGTACACTTGTGTTGCACTCAGACAACTTTCACCATATTGCACTGCCGTCTGACGGTGAATGTGGATTGGTTTCAACCCTTCATCTAAAAGAAATGTGATGACACTCCGTCGCCCAAGTTCGTGCAAACCTGCAAGGTTGCCGCCATCAGGTTTCAACGATTCCCAGAATCCCGTTGGCGAGGCAGGCGTGCAGCCCCATCTGATAACTTACAACAACACCAAATAATAAAGAAGCAGAAACTTTGTCGAAGTTTCGTATTTTTATAAAACTTTTATGGTTATTTATTGAGTAGATCTTATATTTTATCTTGGTTGGTTCTCCCAAGGGTCTTAAAAATTTTGACGGAATGTGGCCTACTCCAGGGGCTTTGTTTCGACTTAGGTCTGTCAGTGACCTGTTAAATTCTTCTCGCAATGTCATGCCTCTCTTATCATCTTCGTCTGCTTCCTTTCTCCTTTCTATAATATTGCCTTCAAATTCGTTTTCCTCGTACGGGCCTTCTGTGTATTCTTTTCACCTTCCAGCTTGCCGTTCTTTAATTAGTACTGAATTGTCATCTAGGTTTTTAATAGTCACACATGTGCTTCCATTTTCACCAAGGTCTTTTTTAAATTTCCTATAGGCGGCATCTATGTTTCTCGTCGTCATACATGATTGAACAGCTTGGTATTTGTCCTCTAGTTACTCATGCTTCGTCGATTTGCAGTTACTCCCAGTCACAATTTTTAGACGTTCGTATTCTATTCCCCTGCCTCATTTTCTTTCCTTGTTTGTAATTTCTCCTTTTGTCGATTAAATTAGTGTGTTGCGCGTTACCCAAGGATTTCGAGAGGCTTTTCGAATTAACTTATACTATGGTTAGGTCTTTATTTTATAAATAATTTTTGTGAAAAATTCTGATAATTAAATAAAGAGTACCTACCCAGAGAGATGCAGCCGCACGGAATCATATTTGGTGTGTAAAGAAATAGTTCCAGTGTTTGTTTTTAAACGATAGTCTACCATAGGTCTTAGATAACTTCCTCCATCGTCAGGGGCTTACTGTCACAACTGACCGTGCACCGATGTTATGCTAATATTCTATGTGTAAAAGTCTTCATAATTGCGCCATGGTGAGGAATACTTTGTCTTTGGCAGAGATTTAGGTGATCAGCCGGCTACCTCTACGAGTGATACAAAACATCATCCAACCGGCACATAAGCAGCCTGAGCTCCAGCGTGCAGCGCCACAAAGCCAGTTTTTATTATTATTTCGTTTGGCATCAAGGATTCATTACTTGAATTGAACAGCAACGATGTTACTGGTAACACAATATGCATATACTACAAATAAAATAGATTACATTCAGTTATGGTAATAACAGTCTTAGATTAGATCGATAAATCAATAATATACATATGGATAAAATCACTAGGATGAGTTACATGTAAAAGAGAAAATGTGGTTTTTATAAACAGTAATATTGACAAACAGAGCTTCAAGTTGTAATAAAAACTATAGGTTAATATCTAAAGTATCCAGCCAGGAGATTGCTTCCTCAGAGACCTCATGTATGCTGGTCAGAGTTCCAGCATATTTCCGTAGGGGACACTCTGTGACTATGTGGTGTATTGTTTGTCGTTGGTGTCCGCAGTCACACTTGGCACTTTCAGCGATTCCCCACTTATGCTTCAAGTCCTGGCATCTTCCGTGCTTGGTGCGTATGCGATTTAGGGTGGTCCACGACCTCCTAGGTAAGTGGAATCCAGGAGGGACTCGTGTAGGATCAGCAATGAGACCTGCAGAATCGGGATTGGCTGCAGACCATTCTTCCCGCCATGCTGTTTCTGGTTGGAATCCCTCAGAAGTAAGCCTTTTTCCAAGTCTCCAGGAGGGTTTCCTGGACTTAAGACGTTGCCTTTGAGCGGCATCACAGTCCTGGTGTAGCGGTAACTCGGGATTCTTGGAGCATTTCTCCCATTCCCTTTTCAACGCTGCTTGACGTCGTAACTTCGGTGGTGCAAATTAGACAGAACAGGTAGCCATTCTGTGGGTGTGGATTTTATTGTCCCGGATACGCTTCTCATGGCTACATTCAGCTGCGTGTCTACCATGACTGTATGAGCGCTGTTCAGCCATACTGGGCTGCAGTATTCCCCAACAGAGTATACAAGTGAGAGGGCAGTTGTTTTGAGTACTGATGCCTTAGCTCCCCAGCTTGTTCCGGAGAGTTTGTGTAATATATTGTTTCTGGTTCTCATTTTTAAAGCTGTTTCAGTTAGGTGTTTTCTATATGTTAGCGAACGATCCAAGGTCAAAAAAAAAATGGTTCAAATAGCTCTGAGCACTATGGGACTTAACTACTGAGGTCATCAGTCCCCTAGAACTTAGAACTACTTAAACCTAACTAACCTAAGGACATCACACACATCCATGCCCGAGGCAGGATTCGAACCTGCGACCGTAGCGGTCACGCGGTTCCAAACTGACGCACTTACAACCGCACGGCCACACCGGCCGGCGATCCAAGGTCACGCCGAGATATTTTGGGAATGGGTTATATGACAGCAACTTATTTCTAAAGGAAATTTGCGGTTTATAGCGAGCATGCCTATTACTCAGATGGAAGGTGGAGGATTCAGTTTTATTGCTGTTTACTTTGAGTCGCCATCCATTAAAAAATTCATCTAGAATTCGCAGATCCTGAGTGAGAGTCATTTCTGAAGTTGTAAGATCGTTAGCCTGCGTCACCAAGGCTATGTCATCAGCATAGGTAAATGTTCTTGCTTTCGTTTCTGGCAAGTCAGCGACATATAAATTGAAAAGTAGGGAGGCCAATACTGATCCTTGTGGTAGTCCGTCATTTAAATTGTATACCTTGCTTACTTGACCTTGTAGGTGAACTTGGAATTTCCTTTTGGACAGCATGTTATTGAGTAGTTGTGCAATTCCTTTACATGGAATTATTCCTAAGAACTTAAGAAGCAAGCCTTTCCGCCATACTGTATCATATGCTGATGTTAGGTCAATAAACACGGCCATTGTTTTCTTCAGGTCTTCGAAGCCCTTCTCTGTGTATGTTGCCAACGCTAGCACATGATCGCTACAACTGCGGTCTCGTCTGAAGCCAGCCTGTTCTACAGGAATGTGTTTCAGGATAGTTGGTGCAATTCTATTATAGAGTACTCTCTCCAGCAGTTTATAGCAGACACTTAGAAGTGCAATGGGTCTATAGTCTTCAGGAATGTTACCAGATTTTGACGGGTTCAGGATGGCAATTACTTTAGTTTTCTTAAAAAGATTTGGCAGTCTTCCTGTTGCGAGAATTTCATTAAACAGTGCAGTTAGCCACTGCACTGCACCTTGGCCAGCATGTTTAAGGAACTCCGGGTATATACCATCCCAACCAGCCGCTTTACCAGATTTCAGAGTATCTAGGGCTGAAACAACTTCGGCTGCAGAGATTTTCTGTGCAAATTCGGAAGGCTGTGCTTGAGACATTTTAGACTTTAGCTCATGTTTTATTTCTTTGGCTTTCTGTTTGTTGTTGTCGCTTGATGTTCTTGTTATATTAACAATCCTGGCTGCTATTTTGTTAGGATTTATTTTGTCTGATAAGATATTAACTTTTGTGGCACTGCCAAGCTTTCTTTAAATTCCAAGCTTTCTTACTCGAGTGTTGGAAAGACATGTTTTCAGTTAGTTCCATCCATTTCTTTTGCCTAGCTGAATCTAGGGCCGAAATCAATTCATCTGCTACCTTGGTGTCTCGAGTCGTTTTAAATTCGTCATACAATTCTTGACATCTAGGGCTCCATCCAGGAATGTAGTTCTCTCTGTAGCCTCTTGGAATATGTTTCCTGGCAATGGAATGAATTAGTCTAACAAAGCGGTCGTAGTGCCTAACTTTAGGTGGAATAAACTGAATAATATGATCAACCTCTTCAGAGAATTTTTCCCATTTGGCTTTTTGGAAGTTCCATCGTGGCTTTGGTATAGACTTCACAACTGGGATTTCGAGTCCAGTTTTCACCAGTACAGGTCGGTGTTGGCTTCTAGGGAAATCACTGAGCACCTTCCTGCTGCTCTGCAAGGGTAATCCTTTCTTGTTAGTGGTAACGAAACAGAGATCTGGAGTGTAGTCCTGAGCCCATCTAGCTGAGCGGAATGTCCCTTTGTCCTTCCCGTCAAATAGTAAGAAAAGGCGTTCCATTTCAGCCCATTCTGATACTTTCTCACCATCTTCATTCGTGGTGCTGTAGCCCCATTGTGAGTTATGGCTGTTGAAGTTTCCAATTACTATTCCTAGATGTGGAATATTTTGAGCAGCTTCATTTACCCATGGTTGTGCTGGGGGCTTATAGGTGTTCACAATCTGTGTTGGCGACTTTCAGCCTGATGGTATAGATGTTATTCTCCGTTTTTGTTTGGACATCTGTTACCTCTTCAACATCATTCTTGGTATATGTTGCAGGTCCGTAACTTGCATGGTACGTCGCAGCAGCTAACGTGTAGCCAGGGAGCTTACACCTGGAATGAAGTTGGGTTTCGTCTGAGCAGTGGGTTTCCTGTAGTAGAACAACGTCCACCTTGTTTTCAATCAACATTTGAGTGAGATACTCACTTTTTGCTCTGCTTGTTCCCTCTATGTTTAGCTGTAAGAGCCGGAGGGTATTCCCTAAGTCCTTTGTCAGGTAGTTCTTGGCAGAACTATTTTGCTTCATTGCTATGTATCCTCTAACAGCTGGGATATCCTAAGGTAATTTGTAACCACCAGAGGTCCAGCAGTGACTGAGTCTCCCAGAGGAATAATATGATTCCTTCCAGCAAACTGTTTATCTGGTTATAAACCGACTTTGTTGCTCCGCTTCCCATGAATTACTACCAACTCTGGCCGTGATGATCTAGCGGTTAGAGCACTAGACTTCGGCTTTGAACATCCCAGGTTCAGTCCCAGCTAGATGTGGGGACTTCCCTTCGTTCCTTTCCTTCAAGGACAGACCCATTCACAGTAACATTCTATCAACCTGAGTACTGGAAATCTTGACCTGGAATAAAAGGCAGCCGGGGCGATACCACCCTCCTGCTCCTAGTACCGGCAAACGAAACGCTGCACTCTACCTGCAGTCACACAAGGAACCTGTTCACGGATTGTGAGCTAAAGCTCTTTCTATTTTATTCTTAAGATAAACCCTACATTGTTTCCACTAGAGAGATCCATAGTTTCCGCAATTTACGTTATAGTGAGTTCTAGGTGTTATATCTCACATTACGTGTAAGAATTTTTGTGACATCTATAGCATTATGTGAACACATTGTACAAGATGTAGACTGCCGGGTTAGACGTAAGGGAGGACCTGAGGGTCCTAATCTTACCAGGATAAATAAATCAATGAATAAAACTAAGTAAATAATGTAGCTTTTTGTTTCATATCGGCATCACAGAAGACCAACAGAAGCGAAGTCACTAGAACTGGATCAACGAGAACTTCTGAGGGGACGATCCACAGTATTTTTCATAGAAGAGTCGAAGCCAAAGATTCCAGACAGGATGCTCTTGCATGTGTAACGTCACGCACAGGCCAAGGAATTTACACTAGTTACCATAGTTTATGTAGATGTCTAAGATGGAGGAATATTAGTGGAGCATCCGAACTCCTTGGAAAGTAAGCAACTCTGCATAAGCATCTGTAGCCTCTCGGCACCGAGTGTCCGCTTCCACACACCACGAAGGATATAGCCGAAGTCCTGTTTGCGACTATTGCTTCCAACAACAGAACCCAAATAGGTCGGTGCATGAGACGAGATGAGGAAGAAGAAGACAGAAACTCTGTTTCCTTCCGTTATCGGGACAGCTCTCAGTCAAAACCGCGAGGCTAACCGAAAGATCCAACATAAATACCGCCTTCCAACACCGCTGAAGACGAAAGAGTGGTTTCGATCTGCGAAAGACCCACAAAAATTGAACGTACCGAGAATACACAGCATCGCCTGCGCATGTGACCGGCTGCTCGACTCGCTGCGGCTCACTTCGTTACCGTCGCTCGCCTACGCTACAAATACCAACAATTGGGGCACACGGCGAGTTGCTGCACGAACGCTGTTGCGTGCTTAAAGTGCGCGGCAGCCCACGACACTCGCAGCTGCACCAAGCCACGAGGGGTGGCCAGGAAAGGCGCAAACTGCGGCGGTTCACACGCCGCAAACTCGCGCAGTTGCAGATATCTGAAGGAGTTCCGCAGCCAGAACCCCGCAACACGACCCGCGGCGGTATCTAGTGCCAAGACGGCTGCTCTACCACCCCCCACCCCCGCCCCCCCCCCGCTCCCCCCCGCCTTGGCGAGGGGTGCGGCCTGCGCCGACTCGAAGCCGCCACCGACGATGCTATGGCCTGCAAGCAGCCTTCGCGCCCGAACGGGCCGCACTCAAAGACGAACTCGTAGCTGTTCACCGACAGCTCCAGCAGCTGCGTGAAGAGCTGCGGGCTCTCGAGAAGCAGGCGCCTGCCCCCGCACCCGCCACCACTGTGGGGCGCCCGGTGGGGGTGGACGCCGCAACGCAGACGACCGCCTCCCTGGCCGATGCGGCAACGCAGGTTGCTAGGGAGGTGGACACGGAGTCGGGGGTACCCACCGACAACAAAAAGACGGCACCGATGGAAACGACCGCCCCCTCAGCCTCTGCAGTTACGCAGGCAGTGGAGCCTTTGGATACCGAGGGAGAAGACGACGATGAGCTGGAATTCGAGTGCCTTCCCCTCCCGAACACGAATTGTGTGAGGGAGGTACTCACGTAGATAGCAGAGTCATTGCGGGATGGCAGCTATCCCTATCACAGCACCCCCTATCCGTTTACAGCAGCCAATATCCCTCCCTTACCCCACAAACCCTATCCACTGGGGGTGCGAACCCCTGAACCAAAAGGTCAACAGGAGGGAGCTCGTCCGTCGTGGAGATCTGGAGTTCATCAATCGATACCCGATCTTCACGGACGAAGACTGGATCTACATGACGGAGCAAGCCGTCCTGTACATCCGACAGAACCCGCCCCCAGTTTACACTTCACGTCGGCCAGGCAATCATCACAAGAAGAAGAAAAATAAAAAGCCGTCAGAGGCATCTGGCCGTTAATTTGTTTCTTTCAGATACACAGAGGCTCATCCAAAAAGAGAGGAAAAAACAACTTCAACCTGAGAGGAGCTGAGGAGGAACAGCTTAATTAAGCTAATACCCCTATATCTGGGGCCGAGGATAAGGCCCATGCAGTTGACAGTGACAGTAACAGTGACAGTACACTGGCAAACACAGCGCTGTTTTTCTAAACTCAGCGAAGAGCACATCAGGCACGTGCGACTGGAACAGACAGGGAAATCGACGATAGCAGGGCAGAGCATCAAGGTAGACGACACATATGACTTACGGAACATCAAGGTGTTTTGCAAGCAACCAGCTATTAGGCAATTGTCATCAAGGAATCGGATTCACAACAATTTTGTCAACAGAGACGAAGGATACCAAGTGTGGAATTGAACCCGGAGTTAGCGGCAATAGGACGAGAGACCAATCAGCACGGTCCAACTACCAAGACGCGGCCGGAACGCCCACACAGAGATGCGGAGTACCCGCTACCACCACCACTGCAGCCCCACCCCCTCCCCTTCCATCAGCCGAACCGTAAACAGCCGCCCGTAGCCAATCTATTAGTATACATACCACAACATCCGCATAATTCGACACTACGCCAGAAGATGATGAGTATGAAATTCGTCGAAACGTCGCGGTATTTTAACACTGCCACCAGACTGGAAACCCGACAGCTTTTCACCAACAGTTTACGCCAGGAAAGTCTACATTTACAAGTGAATAATGTTCTAAAACCATCCAGGGACTTTTCCAACACCGTCTTTTCAATTTTCAATCGGTCTTTGTATTTAGCCAGATATCAACGACTTTGCTTCAGTTACGTAGGGACTTCGGAAAGGAAGAAGCACCTGTCGTCCCACAGTAAGACCACTGCACAACAACAGTGGCGCTTTGTCAGAAGAGAGTACGTGTTCTGGATTTCCTGCTGACACAGTTCTGCTGTGGTGCTGTTAACAGGTAGATCACAGCGAAATGACTCGATAGCTGGAAACGTACTTTAAAGTGGAAGTATGTGGGGGAGAACTCTTCTTGTGGACGAAACGTCTAAATTGCACACAGGTTCATCGTGAAAGTCAGGTGGTATATGAGCCAAATGCAGTGTGGGGTCCAACCATAATCAAATGTTGCCAACAATTTGACCAAAGTCGTGTAGACTTCTATGATGCTTTTCGAGAAGTCCAGACCTTGCACCATACAACCTGTATCTTTGCGGCAACCAGAAAGAACACCTGAGGAGGGTAGGGTGGGGATTGATCTTTCCAGAGATGAGGACGGTCACACAGCAGTTCTCGAGTGCTTCATGACCAGGGAATGGATTTCTATCGTCCAGCAACTGAACAGTTAATAGAATTTTCCGACCGTTGTTTACAGAGACTTGCTGCCTATGTTGATAAATAGTGTTACGCGTCAGTTTGAAGTGCAGAGCAAAAAAATGGTTCAAATGGCTCTACGCACTATGTGACTTAACATCTGAGGTCATCAGTCCCCTAGACTTAGAACAACTTAAAGTTAACCAACCTAAGGACATCATACACATCCATACCCGAAGCAGGATTCGAGCCTGCGACGGTAGCAGCAGCGCCTAGAACCGCTCGGCCACAGCGACCGGCGAAGTGTAATGCAGTATTCAACAAAAGTTACTTGGGCTGCTATAATAAAATGTAACTTACTTTTCGAAGTCCCCTCGTATAACGAATGGCAGCTGTTTTCAAACGTAAATAAATGCAAGATAATGTCCATAACAAAGAGAAAAGTCTGACAGTATCCTATTACAAAGTTTGGGATGGACACCCTGAAGCACCACATAGTTGAATCATTTAGGAGTAATGCGAAGATGTCGTAGAAAATGAGATGAAAACATAAAACGAGTAGCAAGGTACTTAAAAGGAATCTTTGGAAGGAAGGCGACGTTACTCGCATGAAACCTTGTTGGATAAATTTAGAAAACCTGTACGTGGCGAAGATTGCGTGATAATTCTGCTGCTCCCTTCATATAAACGGCGTAAGGACCTCGAGGATAAGATAAGTGACATTAGGACATGTGCATGGAACACGACAGAAAATGTCTAATGCTGGAGTGAAAGCACCGAACAGTAACTTGTAAAGTACATTCTAACACAAAAAAGACTCACCACGAAGGAATTATCCGAATGGAACTGAAATCGGTAGATGTGACGTATGTGAACAGTAAATAAACAATTTCACAAAAATTGGATGATTTGTTCAAGAGCATCACAAAGTGAGAAAATCAATAACTCGTTGGTCCACCTCTAGCCCTTATGCAAGCAGTTATTCGGCTTGTCTTTGATTGACAGAATTGTTGCGTATCGTTGTGAGGGATATCGCACCAAATTCTTTCCAATTGGTGGGCTACATTGTCAAAATCCCGAGCTGGTTGGAGGGCTCTGCCCATAATGCTGCAAACGTTGTCGACTGAGAAGAGATCCGGTGACCTTGCTGGCCAAGGTAGGGTGAGGCAAGTACGAAGGCAAGCAGTAGAAACTCTCGCCCCGTGTGCGCGAGCATTATCTTGCCGAAATGTAAGCCTAGGATGGCGTCCCATGAAGGCCAACAAAACGGGGCGTAGAATGTCGTTGCCGTACTGCTAGTTGTCGAACCATATGGCGGGCGACAGTCAGCGTGCTATCAAACCGCTGTCAGGGGCGTCTCTAGACACGTCTTCGCTGGTAATCATCGCTGAAGACAATTCCTTATTCTACTCCAGTCAGTGAGATTACAGACCGAAAACGTGTCTGGAGACGCCTCCGACACCAATGGGATACCAACCTGACTATCGCCCGCCATGGGAAGCCATCCATTTCAGCAGGATAATGCCCGCCCCTACACGTAGAGAATTCTGCTGCTTGTCTTCGCCCTTGCCAAACCCTACCTTGGCCTGCAAAGTCGCCGGATCTCTCCCCAATTGAGAACATTTGGATCCTTATGGGCAGGGCTCTACAACCAGCTCTGGATTTTGACGAGCTATCGCACCAATTGGACGTAATTTGATCCGATATCCCTAAGGAGGACATCCAGCAACTATGTCAATCAGTGCCAAGCCGAGTAACTGCTTGCATAAGGACCAGAGATGGACCAAGTGTTACTGACTTGCTCGCTTTTTGAAGATCTTTCTCTTGAATAAATCATCAATTTTTTCTGAAATTGTGATCTTTTTTTGTCTGCACATGCAAATTGCATCACGTTTCCCATTCAGATAATTCCTTCGTGGTGTGTCTTTTTTTTTGTCTTCGAGTGTATGTATGTATATGTAGCTGTACGCTCAGCATCAGTGGACACTGATGCTCAAGACACCTCTAGGTACCGGCTACCACTGTTGTGACATTTACAATGATCATTTGATAATCAGTACTTTGTCTGCTAACTAATTTAAAGCTTGGGCGAATCCAACATATCGCGGAAGCGAGCACTAAAGTCCTAAAGCACCAAGTGCAAGTGAGGGAGCTGTAAAATCGAACGCTTTTCATCGAGATAGGTGTAATCATCATGTATCGCTTTCTACATCTACATCCACACTCCGCAAGCCACCTGACGGTGTGTGGCGGAGGGTACCTTGTGTACCTCTATCGGTTCTCCCTTCTATTCGTTCTCGTATTGTTCGTGGAAAGAAAGATTGTCAGTATGCCCCTGTGTGGGCTCTAATCTCTCTGATTTTATCCTCATGGTCTCTTCGCGAGATATACGTAGGACGGAGCAATATACTGTTTGACTCCTCGGTGAGGGTATGTTCTCGAAACTTCAACAAAAGCCCGTACCGAGCTACTGAGCGTCTCTCTTGCAGAGTTTATCTATCATCTCCGTAACGCATCTGCGATTACTAAATGATCCTGTAACGAAGCAAGCTGTTCTCCGTTGGATCTTCTCTATCTCTTCTATCAACCCTATCTGGTAAGGCTCCCACACCGATGAGCAGTATTCAAGAAGTGGGCGAACAAGTGTACTGTAACCTACTTCCTTTGTTTTCGGACTGCATTTCCTTAGGATTCTTCCAATGAATCTGTCTGGCATCTGCTTTACCGACGATTAATTTTATATAGTCATTCCATTTTAAATCACTCCTATTGCCTACTCCCAGATAATTTATGGAATTAACTGCTTCCAGTTTCTGACCTGCTATATTGTAGCTAAATGATAAAGGATCTTTCTTTCTTTGTATTCGCAGTACATTTTACTGGTCTACATTGAGATTCAATTGCCATTCCCTGTACCATGCGTCAATTCATTGCAGATCCTCCTGCATTTCAGTATAATTTTCCATTGTTCCAACTCTCGATATACTAAGCATCATTCGCAAAAAGCCTCAGTGAACTTCCAATCTTATCCACAAGGTCATTTATATATGTTGTGAATAGCAACGGCCCTACGACACTCCTCTGCGGCACACCTGAAATCACTCTTACTACGGAAGACTTCTCTCCATTGAGAATGACGTGCTGCGTTCTGTTATCTAGGAACTCTTCAATCCAATCACACAATTGGTCTGATAGTCCCTATGCTCTTACTTTGTTCATTAAACTGTATCCAACGCCTTGCGGAAGTCAAGAAACACAGCATCTACCTGGGAACCCGTGTCTATGGCCCTCTGAGTTTCGTGTACGAATAGCGCGAGCTGGGTTTCACATGATCGCCTTTATCGAAACACATGCTGATTCCTACAGATTATATTTCTAGTCTCCAGAAAAGTCATTATACTCGAACATAATAAGTGTTCCAAAATTCTACAACTGATCGACGTTAGAGATATAGGTATATAGTTCTGCACATCTGTTAGATGTACCTTCTTGAAAACAGGGACGACCTGTGCCCTTTTCCAATCTTTTGGAACGCTATGCTCTTCTAGAGACCTACGGTACACCGCTGCAAAAAGGGGGGCAAGTTTCTTCGCGTACTCTGAGTAAAATCGAACTGGCATCCCATCAGGTCCAGCGGTCTTCCCTCTTTTGAGCGATTTTAATTGTTTTTCTATGCCTCTGTCATCTATTTCGATATCTACCATTTTGTCATCTGTGCGACAGTCTAGAAAAGGAACTACAGTGCAATCTTCCTGTGTGAAACAGCTTTGGAAAATCACATTTAGTATTTCGTCCTTTAGTCTGTCATCCTCTGTTTCAGTACCATTTTGGTCACAGAGTGTCTGGACATTTTGTTTTGATCCACCTTCCGCTTGACATAAGACCAAAATTTCTTAGGATTTTCTGCGAAGTCAGAACACTGAACTTTACTTTCGAATTCGTTGAACGCCTCTCGCATAGCCCTCCTCACACTACATTTCACTTCGTGTAATTTTTGTTTGTCTGCAAGGCTTTGGCTACGTTTGTGTTTGCTCTGAAGTTCCCTTTGCTTCCGTAACAGTTTCCTAACTCGGTTGTTGTACCACGGTGGCTCATTTCCATCTCTTACGATCTTGCTTGGCACACACTCATCTAATGCATATTGTACGATGGTTTTGAACTTTGTCCACTGATCCTCAACACTATCTGTACTTGAGACAAAGCTTTTGTGTTGAGCCGTCAGGTATTCCGAAACCTGCTTTTTGTCACTTTTTCTAAATAGAAAAATCTTCCAACCTTTTTTTAATATTTCTATTTACGGCTGAAATCACCTATACTGTAACCGCTTTATGATCGCTGATTCCCTGTTCTGCGTTAACTGTTTCAAATAGTTCGGGACTGTTTGTCAAGCAGAAGGTCTAATATGTTATCCCCACGACTCGATTCTCTGTTTAACTGCTCAAGGTAGTTTTCAGATAATGCAGTTAAAAAAAAATTTCACAGGATTCTTTGTCCCTGCCACCCGTTACAAACGTTTGAGTCTCCCAATCTATATCTGGTAAATTAAAATCTCTGCCCAAAACTATAACATGGTCTGAAAATCTACTCGAAATATTTTCCAAATTTTACTTCAGGTGTTCTGCCACAACAGCTATTGAACCAGGGGGCCTATAGAGACATCCAATTACCATGTTTGAGCCTGCTTTAACCGTGACCTTCACCCAAATTATTTCACATTTCGGATCTCCGTCAATTTCCTTCGATACTACTGTACTTTTAATTGCTATAAACACGCCTTCCCTTCACCGTCCAACCTGTCTCTGCGGTATACATTCCAATCTGAGTTTAGAATTGCATTACTGTTTACATATGGTTTCAGCCAACTTTCCGTCCCTAGTACAATGTGGGCATTGTGACCGTTTATTAATGAGAACAGTCCTGGGACCTTTCTATAGACGCTCGTGCTGTTTACTATTACCACATTAATATTGTCATTCCCTGTTGCGTTTTGCCTACTGCTACCTTGTCGCGTCTCAGGAGGCGTCTTGTTTAGGGAGGGAATTCTCTAACCTAAAAAACCCACATGTGCACTCCACACGTACTCCGCTACCCTTGTGGCCGCTACCTGCGTGTAGTGCTTTCGTTGTATGGATAGTCTCTATGAAGAGGAAATAACATAAAACGGTAACATCAGCACGAAAATCCCTCGTACTCAATGTGTTTTTTTCCTTCAGTATTTTGCCACACTTATGAAAAAGTTATATAACTGAATTTGTGTCATACAGATCTATCTACTAGTCAGGTACAAAAATACGCCATGCTCCCCTAAAAAGAACTAAGTTTATACCTCTGTCTCTGTTATTAATGATGTTGTAGAACTAATTGATCTTTCTGTTTCATGTGCCCTGGTCATTATTGCTGTATATGAAAAGCAGATTACATATATCTTTAACTAGTCGAAGTAAGTTATTTAGTTGAAAGCGCAGGAAATAACACGGAAGTACATAGACGTACCTTTCAGTTTCAAGTAGAGCGTTATTTTTGCTCAACCTCTGACTCTGAGCATGAGAACTAGTACAGAAAGACACTGCTGAAAGGCGCATTGCTAGTTAAAATTATTTTTTTAAGGATTTCAGAGTTAAAGGGTGAAAATTAAAGAAATGATAAAGTGTGAACGCGAAAACCTAGTTGCAAAGGGTGTGTACTACCTTTGAATTCCAGACTGATAACCAGTACTCAATATTCGGTCGACAAAGGCTTCGTAATCTACCGCTGTCGTGCGTGAATTACATTTCTTTATGCTTCATCCAATGAATCTCAGTCCAACATCTACCTTACAACGTGTTATGTGGTCGTGCCCTCTTGGGTCGCACCAGATGCATATACCTAGAACTGTTTACAGCCACTGATGGCAGAAGAACAATTCAGTAATAATGGATCTTTCTACCTATTTATGAACGATATGTTCTTATTATTTATGTTGGTCAACTGCCAGTCCCTGCATCAAAGGTTGGTCCCCTTCAGGTCTTGACGTATTTTACTATAATTTTCTGTTATTGCGAATTTTCTGTACACAACTTTACTGTCCGTGGTCAACCTCTGACATTACTCACAAGATTGCTAACATTAATGCATACAACATACCGTTTTCGCATCGTTATATTTTAAGAAATCGTACATAAACCACACATTTTTGAAACATCATAAGTACGCGGGAAACTAGAAATAGTTTTTCTTTCGTTGCACACTAGATCCAATACAAAAACATCTACTTAGGATAATTACCTTCACTGGCTATTTTCAGTTGTTTGATATAATTATTTTCGTTTGTTATTCTGTCAGAGTTTGTGAGGTGGTAATAAGAGGTGGTAAACGCAGCACGTATGCGAGGTATGTATATTGAAATTCGTTATAATTTATGGTGAATGAACTGTGAATCATGGAGCTGTAAGTTAGATCGACTAAAAATAGTGTATTCTCGGTGCTTTGGCTGCCTTCCAACCGCTGCACAGGCAACTGATATCGGAAAATTAGGTCTTATTTATTATTATTCTGCCAGCTGACAATGATAGCTCCATCCACCTCTGGTGGGAAGGACGTCGTCGAACGAAATTTTTAAAAGCTTAACAGTGCTCCACTTGGAATAAAAAGAGTGTGTTCAGTTGTATTTCGTATCTCTCTCTATCGGCATGTCTTTGAACGGCGTTGACATGCGGCAGCGCCACCTGTAAGATTTCAGTTAGTCTTGTCAGAAAATTCAAACATAGATATACATAGAAATAGTTGTGGTTTATTGTGATAGACCCTAATTCTTTGTGATCTATAAAGAGAAATCTCTGGTGCCTGTCACCACGCGCCTTTTGAGCTATCACCACATTGACTGTCTCCGTAATTTAGAGGTTAGCGTTGTTAGTTGCTGAACGCGGAGGTCCTGGGTTCGACACCTATAGAGTATCCTACTCATTTATGTGGTGCGAAGGTCTATAACAGGATGTACCCAGCCTAGTATTATCCAGTAAAGGCCCGATTCTTTAAAGAAGCCGGCCGAAGTGGCCGAGAGGTTCTAGGCGCTGCAGTCTAGAACCGCGCGACCGCTACGGTCGCAGGTTCGAATCCTGCCTCGGGGATGGATGTGTGTGATATCCTTAGGTTAGTTAGGTTTAAGTAGTTCTAAGTTCTAGGGGACTGGTGACCTCAGAAGTTATGTCCCATGATGCTTAGAGCCATTTGAACCATTTCTTTAAAGAATCTTACACGCAACATGTATAAAACAATTTCAAAAGTCTGATTACTTTACAAACAAGTTAATGTTTTAAGTATTTAACGTTAAGTATTTAAGCGAGAAAAAGTTTAGAAAAGGTCTGAATTATGTTTAAAGTTTGCTGGAAGTCGCTCTCATTATCAAACACTGGATGAATGTAGTCCGGGTGATCTGCGCTTCGTTTTAAGCATAAGCAAGTTTTTCACTTATCTCAGAGTTAATGACGTCTTATCTCCTGAACTATATGTAGTACAATGGTATAATTTTATATGTACATTTAGTGATATATGTAGATACTGTATGCAAAGTGTATTGTGGATAGAGTTAATGAAAAAAAGTAATTGACTGAAACGTCATGCCTGAGCTGAAGTTTTACTGCATGAGCAGCGAAAATGTAGAATGCGATAGCCTTTGTTGTTTCATCATTTCGTGGGGCGTGGTGTCAGTGAAGAAAAAATTAGGAAAGGTTTGAATTATGTGTAAAGTCTGTTGGAAGTCTCTGAGTGCTCTCATTCTCTAATACTGGATGAATATCATCTGGGTAATTTGCACGTCTTGAGTTACACTGCCTCAAAGACATATACCAGTTTCTGATCGTAATACTTATTTTACTGTGTTGAATCTTATATCTCTCAATGAGTAGATTATGATAGCATCTTAAATTTTTAAATTCTATCGATACTTATACGAAATACTGAAAACCAATTTTTTTCTTCCTCTGGAAGCCGAAGATATAGGCAACTTGCAACTGTAAGAGTGCTCCGTAAACCTGGTTAACCGTTTAGTAATATGGATTACTGTGTGCAGCTCGACATGCAGGTGAAAGTCCTTCAATTGGACACCTCTTGGGCGATTTGCGTGTCCCCAGTCGACCCTAGCTATTTAAATGAAGAAAGGGGACCTACAGTTTAACGTGGAATCCGAACCACGTGCCATTCCCGGCCACTCCTCACATTGCTGATAGGTAAAGGCTAGATTAAAGGCAAACTGAAATTTCCCCATGCGACCTCTCAGTTTCCAGGGACGCGCTGAACCCGCTAGACCATCAGGCCCGACACTCAAGCTAGTGGAGCCAAGTGAAAAACTGATCAACATAACAACCAACAATCTTGACGTCCATGCCACCGAAATCGTGGCACATCGAAATGCTTGCAGCGAGTGTGGGAACCAACTCCCCCGTATGTCTCGGTATGTCCCGCATTACAGTACTTGTTTTTATCCTCTCGGCTCCATCATTGACTGCCTGTTTCTCCTGTACATTTAGTCAGTGATCACTGTTACAAATATTAATCCCGCTTAGCATTGTCGAAAGCACACCCACGCGGATAGGGAAAAAGTCGTGGATGTGGTTTTTAGACGGTTTCCCACAACCCAATAGGTCAATATCGGGCTGGTACCCAAGTCCTGCCTCGGTAACATGATTCGCAAACATTTAGAAAGCATCCGCTCATTTTCAGATCAATAACACTACACGCAAACAGTTGGGGCCCACATATTCCGTCCCAGGGGCAAAGCGGGGTGGCCATAGGAAGGGCCCCTTAAGCAGCCTGCCAAATCCGTTAATGACCATGCCGATCCGCCCCGATACGAGACAAAGGCAGAAGAGAGAAAGAAGGAGTACTATCGATAATTCACATTTATTGATCGAGAGATCTCTTAACTTTTCGTATATTAATCGTTACTATCGTCGCAAAATAGTCTTCCCTGTTCGTGCTTGTACGGAAAACGATTTTTCTCAGAAGAATGCGTGGAGACTACGTGTGTAGAGGGGTCGTGAGAGGGGGACTGGTTACCTGAAAGGAATAAATACGCCGAGAAGCAGTATTTAGTATATCCAAGTCTTTCAATAGGTTTCGGTATGCTGTTCTTGAACTTATACCACAATGAATCTTTATACATTCTTCTGCATTCTTAAAACTTTCCCTCTGTTTGTGTATTAGCTTCAAAATATGATACTGTGTAACCTGATAGAGTAAAAGTAGGCATAGTACGCCATTTTTTTTGTATTTACATCTCCACTGTCACGCATTCGAAGAAAATGCGACACAGTTGGGCAGTTTAAATTTATTGCTACTGAATCTTCCTTAAACCTCTCTTAAAACCAAGCTCAGATGTTGGTTATCTCCCTTACAACTATGATCAAATGTTGGTCGCCCTATGCACGAGGTACTGTTACTACGGGGACTTTCTTTTTTTCATTTTCAACCTCCGATCTGGCGCGGAATGGAAACCACAGTGAAAATAAAAAAATATTTTGTAATTGATAAATTAAGGTTTCCATCAGAGTTGCTAATAATATTTTTATTAGTGTCTGGTATCGAGCTTTTCGTTCATTCTCAAACCATCATTAGAAGTTGCAATGTTATCAACAAAACATGAAATACAACATTTTCAAACACTTTGCGCACACTGATTACATTAGTGAAATAAATCTTTTGTGATGGCACAAAAGATTTATTTCACTAATGTGATCAGTGTGCGCAAAGTAATGATTCGCTGTACAGAATACATTTGGTTTACATCAGATCAATATAACAATCATTTAACTTGACTGTATTGCGTTTGTCTTGATAGATTCAAAATTCAGTAGGCGTCTTTAGTTATTCAGATACATTGGTCTGACCTAAAAACAAATGTATTCTGTACAGTGAAACATTACAAATGTACGCATACCACAAAAGATTTATTGCATTGCTGTAGTGTCTGCACACAAAATGTTTCTAATGTTGTATTTCATGTTTTGGTAGTAACAATCTTCTAATATAGATAATGGTTTGATAACGAACGAAAAGTGGGAAACTAGTTACTCATAAAAATATTATTTGCAAATCTGACAGAAACCTTAATTCATAAATTTCAGATATATTGAGTTGCTTATCGTGATACCACCACAATGTTGGAGTTACGTAAAAATGTTTTATTTGCAATATTTAGCTACACCTTCCACATACTTCTCTACATAGTCGTCGCTCCAACTTAGAGATATGTCGTAGCGTGGTAGCAAGTTTCCAACACCCTCGTCATAGAAGGCAGCCGCCTGAGATATATGCCAATTCCCTACGCTGTACTGCAGCTCGTTGTCCGCGCCAAAATGCTGTCCCCATTGCCTGTGGTTCATGAGAGCGAAGAGATGACAATTAGAAGAAGCGAAGTGGATGATCAAACAGCTCCTACCGAAACAGTTGCAGCTGTGTCGCCTGATAAACAAAGTAAGAGCCTACGGAATATCAGACCAGCTGTGTGGCTGGATTGAAGAGTTTTTAGCAAACAGAACACAGCATGTTGTTCTCAATGGAGAGACGTCTACAGACGTTAAAGTAACCTCTGGCGTGCCACAGGGGAGTGTTATGGGACCATTGCTTTTCACAATATATATAAATGACCTAGTAGATAGTGTCGGAAGTTCCATGCGGCTTTTCGCGGATGATGCTGTAGTATAAAGAGAAGTTGCAGCATTAGAAAATTGCAGCGAAATGCAGGAAGATCTGCAGCGGATAGGCACTTGGTGAAGGGAGTGGCAACTGACCCTTAACATAGACAAATGTAATGTATTGCGAATACATAGAAAGAAGGATCCTCATTTGTATGATTAGGTGATAGCGGAACAAACACTGGTAGCAGTTACTTCTGTAAAATATCTGGGAGTATGCGTGCGGAACGATTTGAAGTGGAATGATCATATAATATTAATTGTTGGTAAGGCGGGTGCCAGGTTGAGATTCATTGGGAGAGTCCTTAGAAAATGTAGTCCATCAGCAAAGGAGGTGGCCTACAAAATACTCGTTCGACCTATACTTGAGTATTGCTCATCAGTGTGGGATCCGTACCAGGTCGGGTTGACGGAGGAGATAGAGAAGATCCAAAGAAGAGCAGCGCGTTTCGTCACAGGGTTATTTGGTAAGCGTGATAGCGTTACGGAGATGTTTAGCAAACTCAAGTGGCAGACTCTGCAAGAGAGGCGCTCTGCATCGCGGTGTAGCTTGCTGTCCAGGTTTCGAGAGGGTGCGGTTCTGGATGAGGTATCGAATATACTGCTTCCCCCTACTTATACCTCCCGAGGAGATCACGAATGTAAAATTAGAGAGATTTGAGCGCGCACGGAGGCTTTCCGGCAGTCGTTCTTCCCGCGAACCATACGCGACTGGAACAGGAAAGGGAGGTAATGACAGTGGCACGTAAAGTGCCCTCCGCCACACACCATTGGGTGGCTTGCGAGTATAAATGTAGATGTAGATGTAGTGTATTTGTTGGACCTGCAGCGTGCGGCCGCGAATTGTCACGAAGGAAACGCACGAGAATTACGTTATCTGGACTAAACGAAATGAGGAGCAGCCCCCCAACAGGCACTTCGCGCTTGGCGGGAGTCACTATTGTTGTAGGCATTCTTAGGTGCGGACTGTGCCTTCAGAACTGAAAAGTGCGATTTGGCGGGTATACTAGAGACACTCCGAAACATATACGTGCAAAACGTTGCCGTATTTTCACTGTGGTTTTAATTTCGCGACCGCTTGGACATTGAAAAAGAAAAAAAAATCTTGCTATTGTACTGTGTGGAATAATCATGCCAATGGCTGAAGCACGACTCACCCCTATCTGTCCTATTGGAGGCATTCTTAGGTGTGGACTGTGCCTTCAGAACTGAAAAGTGCGATTTGGCGGAATAGACTGGCATACTAGAGATATACCGAAACACATATGTGCAAAATTTCGCCGTATTTTCACTGTGGCTTTAATTTCGCGAGCGCTTGGACTTCGAAAAAGAAAAACAAAAATTCTTGCTCTTGTACTGTGTGGAATAATCATGCCAATGGCTGAAGCACGACTCACCCCTGTCCGTCCTATTGGAGGCGGCGACAATTGCCGATGGAAGAGCAGCCTCGACATTGCCAGTGGTGGTAGAGTCTGGCGTGGTGGAAGATCGGTCGACGGCGGTCGCGAAGACGCCGTCGCCGGGGTCGGCGAACACGTCGTCGACTATCGTCATATCGGGGGCGGCGGTGGCGTCAGGGGTGTTGGAATCGACGGCGAACGTGGGGGACAGCGCTGTGGCGGCTCTGCCGTGTTGGAGCACCACCACCACTGCCGCTACCAGCAGCGGCAGCCGCGGCGGCGGCGAGCAGAAGGCGCGCTGGACCATGGCGGGCGCTGTCGCGGGCGGCTGACTCGCGGCTGTGCGTGGCGGCCGGAGGCTGAGCGGCCGGCACCGGCGGCCGGCGCACCGTTAGCGGACCCGCAGCTTGCGAAAACCCGCCTCCTGCCGCAGCCGCGTCCCGGCCACATCCGCTAGCCTCAAAAAACCCATGGAACGGGTTCTCGTCGCGTAAACACGACCGTTTACGATATTCCTCCTACGTCTAGGCGGTCACACTGTGTCGAAAGAGTAGCCTTCTCCGGAGACTTAAAAACACTGAAGAGCCAGAGAAACTGGTACACCACCCTAATATCTTGAAGAGCCCCCACGAGCACACACAAGTGCCGCAACATGACGTGGCAAGGACTCGACTAATGTCTGAAAACTGCTGGAGGGAAATGACAGCATGAATCCTGCAGGACTTTCCATAAATTAGTAGGAGTACGAGGGGGTGCAGATCTCTTCTGAACAGCAGGTTCCAAGGCATCCCAGATATGCTCAATAATGAAACTTCCTGACAGATTAAAACTGTGTTCCGGACCGAGACTCGAACTCGGAACCTTTGCCTTTCGCGGGCAAGTGCTCTACCAACTGAGCTACCCAAGCACGACTCATGCCCCGTCCTCACAGCTTTACTTCTGCCAGTACCTCGCCTCCTACCTTCCAAACTTAACAGAAGCTCTCCTCGAACCTTGCAGAACTAGCACTCCTGAAAGAAAGGATATTGCGGAGACGTATCTTAGCCACAGCCTTGGGGATGTTTCCAGAATGAGATTTTCACTCTTCAGCGGAGTGTGCGCTGGAGAGCTTCTGTTAAGTTTGGAAGGTAGGAGGCGAGCTACTGGCAGAACTAAAGCTTTGAGGACGGGGCGTGAGTCGTGCTTGGAAAGCTCAGTTAGTAGAGCACTTGCCCGCGAAAAGCAAAGGTCCCGAGTTCGAGTCTCGGTCCGGCACACAGTTTTAATGTGCCAGGAAGTTTCATATCAGCGCACACTCAGCTGCAGAGTGAAAATCCCATTCTGGATGCTGAATAATGTTCATGTCTGGGGATTCTGGTGACCAGCGGAAGTGTTTAAACTCAAAAGAGTGTTCCTGGAGCCACTCTGTAGCAATTCTGGATGTGTGGGGTGTCGCATTGTCCTGTTGGAATTGCCCAAGTTCGTCGGAATGCGCGCCGCGCGGAACTAGCCGAGCGGTCTCAGGCGCTGCAGCCATTGACTGTGCGGCTGGTTCCGGCGGAGGTTCGAGTCCTCCCTCGGGCATGGGTGTGTGTGTTTGTCCTTAGAGTAATTTAGGTTAAGTAGTGTGTAAGCTTAGGGACTGATGACCTTAGCAGTTAAGTCCCATAAGATTTCACACACGTTTGAACATTTTTTCGTCGGAATACACAATGGACATGAATGGATGCAGGTGATCAGACAGGGTACTTACATACGTGTCACCTATCAGTGTCGTATCTAGACGTCCCAGGGGTCCCATATCACTACAAATGCACACGCCCCACTCCAATACAGAGCCTCCACCAGCTTGAACAGGCCCTGCTGACATGCAGGGTACATGGATTCATGAGGTTGTCTCCATAACCATACATCCGCTCGATATAATCTGAAACGAGACTCGTCCGACCAGGCCACATGTTTCCAGTCATCAGCAATCCAATGTCGGTGTTGATGGTGTAAGTAGGTTTTTATGTTGGTAATGCCATGTAGTGCTCTGTATGAAAATCGCTAACTGCGCTGTGTGCAGTCTGTCGCTGGTTGGACTCATTGTTGGAATATTCACTAGTGTTGTGTTGGGCAGTTGGATGTGAACAGGGCGTAGCGTTGGGCAGTTGGAGGTGAGCCGCCAGCAGTGGTGGATGTGAAGAGAGATGCCAGAGTTTTGAGAAGACGATCTGGACGTGTGTCCGTCAGAAAAACGAAATTTGTTTAATTGGATGTCACAAAACATATATATAACGACTTTTGAAGGCTATTAAAGTAAATACACAGTTTGTTCTCTATCAAAATCTTTCATTTGCTAACTATGCCTATCAGTAGTTAGAATCTTTTATTTAGCTGGCAGTATTGGCGCTCGCTGTATTGTACTAGTTCGAGTAACGAAGATTTTTGTGAGGTAAGTGATTCCTGAAAGGTAATAGGTTATTGTTAGTCAGGGCCTTTCTTTTTTGGGGATTATTGAGAGTCAGACTGCGTTGCGCTAAAAATATTTTGTGTCAGTTTAGTGATGATCAGAGTAAGATAAAAGAAAGCTGTCTGAGTACGTTCAGTTTTACTCAGCCGTTCAAATGATTCAAATAGCTCTGAGCACTATGGGACTTAACATCTGTGGTCATCAGTCCCCTAGAACTTAGAACTACTTAAACCTAACTAACCTAAGGACATCACACAACACCCAGTCATCACGAGGCAGAGAAAATCCCTGACCCCGCCGGGTATCGAACCCGGGAACCCGGGCATGGGAAGCGAGAACGCTACCGCACGACCACGAGCTGCGGACAAACTCAGCTGTCTCTGTATCAAATAACGTAAGACTTTTTCCAGCACAGTCGTTCTTAATTTTTCCAAGGGGACGTTTCAATGGGCCCAGGTGAGGCGTAAAGCTTTGTATGAGCAGTAGTCAAGGGTACACAAGTGGGCCTTCGGCTCTGAAAGATGTTCCGTTGAATGGTTCGCACGCTGACACTTTTTGATGGCCCAGCATTGAAATCTGCAGCAATTTTCTGAAGGGTTGCACTTCCCTCACGTTCAACGATTCTCGTCAGTCGTCGTTGGTCCCGTTCTTACAAGATCTTTTTTCGGCCGCAACGATGTTGGAGATTTGATGTTTTACCGGATTACTGATATTCACGGTACACTCTTGAAATGGTCATACGGGAAAGTCTCCACTTCATCGCTACCTCGGAGATGCTGTGTCCCGTCGCTCGTACGCCGACTATAACACCACGTTCAAACTCACTTAAATGTTGATAACCTGCCATTGTAGCAGCAGTAACTGATCTGACAACTGCGTCAGATTCTTGTTTTCTTATATACGCGTTGCCGACCGCAGCGCCGTATTGTGCCTGTTTACATATCTCTGTATTTGAATACGCATGGCTATATCAGTTTCTCTCACGCTTCAGTGTAAAATAAGTGTCATATGGCCCCTGACATTGACTTCAATGCACTCTTTCGAATTATAATCAGCGACAGAAAACAGGAAGCAAAATATTACCTACAACTTGTGTATGAAGTAGCCTGATGTTATACGAGGGTTGGAACTTCGATAGTGGCAACTATCTACTTACAACGTATCTACATAAATACAAATAAGAATTTGCGTTTGTTCAAAGTCTTAATCGCCGATTATTTTGAAATTTTGAGACAACGTTGCATTCCAATACGTGCATGTTTTTATGTACCTCCTGGAGCGCCGTCTCTACACTCTAAAAAATGTTCAAATGTCTGTGAGTTCTTAAGGGACCAAACTGCAGAAGTCTTCGGTCCCTAGACTTACACACTACTTTAACTTAAACTAACCTGTACTAAGAACAACACACACACCCATGCCCGAGGGAGGACTCGAACCTCCGGCGGGTGGGGTCTACACTCTAAAACAAAAAAAAAAAAGAGGCACCACCATTGAATTATCCGAATGGGGCGCAAATCGGTAGGTTAACTTACATGTACAAACAAATGATTACTATTTCAGAAAAACTGGATAGCTTCTTTAAGAGAAAGAGCTTCACGAATTGAACAACACAATAACGCGTCGGTCCACCTCTGGACCTTTTGGAAGCTGCTACTCGGCTTAGCATTGATTAAGAGAGTTGTCGGATGTCCTCCTGAGCGATATAGTGCCAAATTCTGCCCAACTGACGCGTTGAATCGTCAAAATTCCGAGATGTTTGAAGTGCTCTCTCAGTAACGCTCGAAACGTTCTTAACTAGGAAGAGTTCTGGCGACCTTGCTAGCCAAAGCATGGTTTGGCAAGCATGAAGCAAGCAATTGAAACTCTCGCCGCGTGTGGGCGGGCATTATCTTGCTCAAATGTAAGCCCGAAATGGCTTTCCGTGAAGGGCAACAAACCGGGCACGGAATATCGTCGACGTACTGATGTGTTGTAAGGGTGCCGCGGATGAAAACCACAAGGGTCCTGTTATGGAAAGAAATGGCGAGCCAGGCCATCGCTCCTGCATGGCCGGCTGCATGGCGTGCGACAGTCAGGTTGGTATCCCATCGCTATCCAGGGTATCTCCAGATACGTTTTCGGCCTGGAATCTCATTGACTGCAATAGATTGTCTTCGGTGGTGAGTCCCGCTTTGAACTGAGCCCCGATTATTAACGAAGTATCTGGAGCGAGGGTATCTGGAGACGCCCTGTACAGTGGTAGGACGGCATCCAGACTTTTCCCTCCATACATCCTGACAATCAGGACGATCGTCTATAGTGCCATTTCATTTCATAGCAGGAGCCATTCGGTTGTCATCCGCGGCACCCTTACAACATTGCAGTACATTCTACGTCCCGATTTGTTGTCCTTCATGGCAAGCCATCCTAGGCTTACGTTTCAGCAAGGTAATGCCCTCGCATGCACGGTGAGATTTTACGCTGCTTGTCTTCAAGCTTCCTGAACCCTACCTTAGACAACAATGTCACGGCGTCTCTCCCGAAATGAGAACTTTTGGAGCATTATTGGCAGGGCCTTCCAACCGGCTCGGTGTTTTGAGGATCTAATGCGCCAATTGCACAGAATTTAGCACGATATCTCTCAGGAGGACATCTAACAACTCTATCAATCAATGCCAAGCCGAATAACTGCTTGCATAAAGGCCAGAGGTGGACTTACAAGTTATTGACTTGCTCAATTTGTGACGCTCCTTCTCTTGAATAAATCATAATTTATTCAAGAGAAAGGGTTTCACAAATTGAGCAACTCGATAACTTGTAGATTTACCTCTGGCCCTTACGCAAGCAGTTATTCGGCTTGCCCGCTGCAGTGGCCGAGCGGTTCTAGGCGCTTCAGTCCGGAACCGCGCGACTGCTACGGTTGCAGGTTCGAATCCTGCTTCGGGCGTGGATGTGTGTGATGTCGTTAGGTTAGTTAGGTTTAAGAAGTTCTAAGTTCAAGGGAACTGATGACCTCAGATACTAAGTCCCATAGTGCTCGGAGCCATTTGAACCATTTTAAGTTATTCGGCTTGGCATTGATTGATAGAGTTGTTAAATGTCCTCATTTGTTTGCCTGTACATGGACATGACATTTAGCGATTTCCATCCCATTCACGTAATACCTATGTTTTGCGTCCTTTTTTTTTTGTCTTAGAGTGTATATAAATACATACTTGATATAGATAGGGCAAACTTATCAAAAATCTCTAAAAGTACTTGACCGAAATTTTTACCCGTTAATCCAATGAATATTTGGACAGACGTAAACTGTATAATTTTAATTTGTACAGAAATATACCAACAAAATACCAGTGGCTTTAGAGGATGTCTTGAGGAACAAATCGAGTATAGCACCCCGTGTCCGGAAACGTCAAAATTATAGGCATCATCGCCTCTCACTAGGCCACCCTCTCGGCAGCAGACGTGTTTTTGTACGCTGACGGACAATAGACGGAACGTAGCGCAATGCTGTTTGTTATTCATTGATCGCGAATGATTGTTACGATCACCAGTGGAGAAGATCGAACTAGTGCTGGGTAAGAAAGCCTTTGAATGCGACGCTCTGTTACCCTGGCGAATGACAGTTTTGGACATGGGTTTCCTTGAGCAGGTTTTCTCCTGGAGCCCTCTAAAATCTCCAATGTTGTTCGATATACAGGAGAAAAATAAACTGCAGATGGAAACCTTTGTCCAGAACCATCATTCACAAAGACAATAGAGTATCGTATTAATAGGAGACAAGGCTTTTCTACGCAGCAGCTTGCTCCATCTTCTCCACTAGCGATCATGGCCATCAGTCACCATTACTGAATAACAAACAACAATGCGAGACATTCCGCCAACGGTCCGTCAGCGTAAAGTCACGTTTGCTGCCGAAGGGGTAGCCTACTGGCAGGCGCCAGCGGCTTTAAATTCGACACTCTGTAGTGTCGTTGGATAACGCTTCCAGACACGAATTCTTGTACCGCGTTTGTTCCTCGAGACACTCTCTACAACCCTGCGAAGTTTGTCGCAACATTTCTGGGACACATTGTATAACACAGGGTGACTCAAAAGCTGCAGTACAACTTTTATGTGTTATAGCACGTAAACTAATTAAGATATTGACACCTTGTTTGACTTACATGACACATTATCTCACAAAGTTGTCATGCCATTCAGTCAGTTTCAACATGTGCGCCTCTGGTGACACTATGACATCCAGTCTATATTCAAGCTCTACCCACACTCGGCTCAACAAATTCGTGTCAAGTGTGTCAATGGCAGCAACGATTCGGTACTTTAAATCACATATGTGGTTGACAGGAGTTTGGCAGACTCTGTCCTTGACATACCCACATAGAAAGAAGTACATCAGTGTAATGTCAAGCGACCTGGGAGGCCAGCGAACTGGACCATTCCTGCTAATCCAGCGATCTGGAAACACCTGGTCTAGAACATCTCGTACAGTCTGAGCCAAATTAAGCGGGTCACCGTCTTGCCAGTCAGCCAGTGGTGGTAACATAAACAGCTCCAGCACACTACGGTAATTGTCAGAAGTAACTGTTTCTTCCGAGAGAAAAAATGGTCTCACAATGTGATCAACCATCAAAAAACACCATGTATTCACTTCTGGCTGTCTTGTAACATTTCCCGTCACATTATGCGGATAGGTTGTACCTCATATGCGAACTTTGTGCTTCTTTACCTTACAACACATAAACCAGTACACGTAGAATTGCATACAGCATGCACCGAGAGCAGATGTGTATCGAACATGAGTACCATTCAGAGGCTACCTGAAGCATTAGCACGATTCGACTTTATGGGGTTTGATGCTTCAGTAAAACACGTGCAAGGAATAATTATGTACTCACAGTCATAGATCATATTTCACGATACGCAGGAATGTTTGCAATGCCAAATTAACAGGCGAGCAGCAACATTGGGACAAGCACTTGTGAATAATTGGATACTGAAGTTTGGAGTACCTGAAACAATAATAACAGACCAGCGGACGAACTTCTGGTCAGATCTGTTCAAGTGAGTTACTGAAGGTGAAGAGGTTAAGGACGAGTCCTGTCCATCAACAAGCCAATGGAAGAACTGAAAGAGTGCATGGGACAATAGGGAAGATGCTTGGACACTACACTGACTCACATCACACCAACTGCCATACCTATCTGAAGTACTTTGTCTATTCCTATTACTCAAAGCAGCGTACGAATACAGGATAATCGCTATATGAAGCAGTATATAGTCATAACATGCCATCACCATTCGACATGTTGGAAGCGAAGAAAGGGAAGACTGGAGAGCCTGTTAAGGTACATGCCAGTGTGATTAGAGAAATTTGAAATAGGGTACAGAGAGCAAATACACGAGCACTGGACAAACAGAAAGAAGCAGTGGGCTGTATGGCAAGTGTGCCACAGTGCAAGATTGGTCAGTGGGTGATGCTACCAGCTTCGTATATGCCGAAGGGAAAGACAAAGAAGTTTGCAAAGTACCGGGTGATCAAAAAGTCAGTCTAAATCTGAAAACTGAATAAATCACGGAATAGCGTAGATAGAGAGGTACAAATTGACACATGTGCTTGGAATGGCATGGGGTTTTATTAGAACCAAAGAAATACAAAAGTTAAAAAAATGTCCTACAGATGGCGCATCATCTGATCAGAATAGCAGTAATTAGCATAACAAAGTAAGACAAAGCAAAGATGATGTTCTTTACAGGAAATGCTCAGTATGTCCACCATCATTCCTCAACAATAGCTGTAGTCGAGGAATAATGTTGTGAACAGCACTGTAAAGCATGTCCGGAGTTACGGTGAGGCATTGGCGTCGGATGTTGTCTTTCAGCATCCCTAGAGATGTCGGTCGATCACGATACACTTGCGACTTCAGGTAACCCCAAAGCCAATAATCGCACGGACTGAGGTCTGGGGACCTGGGAGGCCAAGCATGACGAAAGTGGCGGCTGAGCACACGATCATCACCAAACGACGCGCGCAAGAGATCTTTCACGCGTCTAGCAATGTGAGGTGGAGCGCCATCCTGTATAGACATCGTACGTTCCAGCAGGTGTTTATCAGCCAGGCTGGGGATGATGCGATTCTGTTACATATCGGCGTACCTCTCACCCGCCACGGTAGCAGTTACAAAACCAGAATCACGCATTTCTTCGAAGAAAAAAGGCCCGATAACGGTAGATGTGGTAAATCCAACCCATACCGTGACTTTCTCGTCGTGCAATGGAATTCCACGACAGTTCTAGGATTTTCGGTTGCCCAAACTCCGCAGTTGTGGGCGTTGACAGACCCTCGGAGCGTGAAATGACCTTCGTCGGTCCACAACACGTTACTCAACCAATTGTCATCTTCGGCCATCTTTTGAAACGCCCACACCGCAAATGCCCTCCGCTTCACTAAATCGCCAGGTAACAGTTTATGATGCCGATGGATTTTGTACGGATAGCATCGGGGGGTACGCCTTAGTGCCAATCAAACAGTAGTGTATGGAATGCCAGTGTGACGTGCGACTGCACGAACGCTGACTTCCCCGTGCATAGACGAACCCGCTACAGTCTCCATTTCTTCCTGAACTGTCTCAGCAGCATTACGCCTTGCGCTCGGTCGGCCACTACGGGGTCTATCGTCTAAACAACCCGTGGCTTCGAACTTCGAAATCATTCTCGCCACAGCTGCATTTGTAACCGGACCCTTACCCGTTCGAATCCCCTTCCTATGACGATAGGATCGTAACGCTGAACTAGCACATTCCCCATTCTGATAATACAGCTTCACTAAAAGCACCTTTTCAGGTAACGTCAACATGCTGCGACTGCTGGTGCAACTGATTCTCTCTCTCTCATTAAAGCTCCTTTTATACACGATTGTCATGCGCAGTCAAGTCCGCCCCGGTAGCTGAGTGGTCAGCGTGACAGACTGTCAATCCTAAGGGCCCGGGTTCGATTCCCGGCTGGGTCGGAAATTTTCTCCGCTCAGGGACTGGGTGTTGTGTTGTCCTAATCATCATCATTTCATCCCCATCGACGCGCAGGTCGCCGAAGTGGCGTCAAATCGAAAGACCTGCACCAGGCGAACGGTCTACCCGACGGGAGGCCCTAGCCACACGACATTTCCATTTTCACTGACGTTTTGCTGTCCAGCGCCATCTGTGGAACATTTTGTGAACTTTGTTTTTTTTTGTTCTAATAAAACCCCATGTCATTCCAAGCAGGTGTGTCAATTTTTACCTCTCTATCTACATTATTCCGTGGTTTATTAAGTTTTCAAATTTATACTGACTTTTTGATCACCCAGCATCAGGGGCCATACCAAGTGGTAGAGACTACGTTGCCAGTAAATGTCAAGACTCAATTGCCGGCGGGAATGATAATTGTGCATGTTGGGCGGTTGAAACTATGTCAAGGGAATCCAGAAGTTATTCCAGAGATAGTAGAGGCGGATTGGAAAGGGTGAATGAGGCGAAAGGTATTGGAAGGTAAACAAGAGGTTGTGAATGAAAATGTAACGAGGAACCTGTATGGATTAAGGCCTAGGAAATATTCATTTAATATTTTGTTTAGGTTAGGTATAGATTTAGTGTAATTAGTTTAAGCAGCTGCGGAGCACCAATGAAATTAAGGGGGAGGAAAGCAATAGGTATACTTGCCCGTAGGTGAGGTTTAAAGAAGTACGTATTGTATAACACTACTACGACAACTGCGTGGAGAAGTAATGCAGTATGCCACAGCTGCAGAAGAAGCAGTTAATCAGAATATCAGGCAACGACAAACCGAAGTAGAAGTCTTAGCTGAGGAAGTAGACCTGACAAAATGGTTGCAGTCCATAGAAGCTAGTGTTTGGGAAGCACGAGGGAAAGTAACAGATCTACAGAAGGTTATGCAGCAGGCTGTAAGAGGTGTAAACTTGTCACCAGAGCAGTGTTTGGAGGCTGCAACGAGGGAAAGTCCACATTGAACCTCCCTCAGATTTAGTGGTAAAGTGACCCAGTAGATGGCCCGTCAAAAACTAAACACCAATCAAGCACGAAAACAGGAAGAATATGTACTGAACTATGAAAAAAGAAGCAAAATAGAAAGAGTGAACGGCCAAAGCTCAATATGTGTAACATCGAGGGCAATTTCATAGCGCCGGCGTTGTGGTTATGTGGTGATGGTGCTGGACTGTGCAATGGGGATCTGTGTTCAAATCTCTCTCTCGTTCCCCTTTCTTTCAACAAAATCATGAATTGTCCATTTAGTCACTGACGCTTCTGTTCGCTGTATTCAAATTTGTGTCTGTGTCGTGGTTTAACGACTATTTGCAACAGCGAGGAGTAAAAAAAAGGACCTCCACACCTCCTATTTGATCTACACAAGTACCACAAGTTATGGCTCTTGTGTTCCGTTTTGGAAGTATTGACTCTTGAACTCCTATGTTGTAATATAGTTCATAGCCGTTTCTTTCTTGTTTTCATTTCTGTGAGAGGTCTATGTGGCATCTCAACAGCTCTCAATATTCATCACATTTCTTGTGACAGTAATGTAGTCTTACCATATGGCTCATATTCTATAACCAGTGTATAGAATGGCTACAGAATGAGAACAGACGCGTCAATGACTAGACGGAAAGATCATAATTTTGTGAAAAAGGAGGGGAGAGGAGAAAGATTTGAACACGGATTTCCTGCTTCGGAGTCCAACACCATAACCACACAACACCGACACTGATTCTTAACAGTCGCATTCGCTCAATGTTTCGTATGTGAACTTCGACTGTTCACTGCTTCTGTTTTGCTTCTTTTTTCACAGTTTAGTACACCTTCTTCCTGTTTTCATGTTTCATCTATGTTCAGTTATTGAGAGGCTATCCACTGAGTCATTTTACCACTAAATCTGAGGGGGATGTGATGGGGAGTTAATCTTGTAAGGAAAGTACAGAAGGAACTACTGGCGGAGTTGAGATTCGTTTTAGAACCCAAGGACAAAAATTACATTTTTATTTCAAGGTAGCCACGGTATCGGTGAGCACTGGATGAGCGATAGTCTACATTTCCTTTTCTTTACCAGTAGCAGGGAAACTAACGCATTACGAGTGCTACATAATTCATGCGTATCCTGTCAAGTGGGGGATACTGAAGAAATCTGTGAGAGTAAAAACGCAGTGGCCGGCCGCTGTAGCCAAGCGGTTCTAGGCGCTTCAGTCCGGAACAGCGCTGCTGCTACGGTCGCTGGTTCTAATCCTGCCTCAGGCATGGATGTGTGTGATGTCCTTAGGTTAGTTAGGTTTAAGTAGTTCTAAGTTCTAGGGGACTGACGACCTCAGATGTTGAGTCCCATAGTGCTTAGAGCCATTTGAACCATTTTTGAAAAAGCAGTGAGTGCCATTAATTGCAAAAGACAGGGAAAGATATATAGAAAGGGAGGAAGCAAAGTTACAAAAATGTCACTGAGCACAAATCACAATCTGTCCGGATGTGATAACGGGAGAGGGCCAGGATTCCTGCCCAGTGAAATTGCTAATGTGACAAAAGGGGGTAAGAGAACGCAATAAAGAAGTGATCGAGCCAGAATTCTACTTTCAACAGATCGATGTGTATTGGTTGTACTCTATCTTTGATAAGATGGTAGTGGTTAGTCGTTTCGAGCAGGGGGAGCTTACATCAGCAAAGAGGCTACAATTAAATGGGAGTACTTTGTTATTAAAGGGAACAGTGTGCGAATAATGGGGTGTACTTTCTGTCTGCCTGCCACGATTTCAGGGATACCTCGCTTGAATATTTCGCAGCCTTGTTTGTATTGGCCGAAGGATCCCCTGGAAGTGCTACCTCCGCATATCTAACCATTTTAAATCAAACTCTAGGGCCAGAATTAATGTATTCTATAAACACGCCTCTGAGCCAGCGGGACGGAGGAGTCTCTGTGGAAACCTTTTTGCACCACATAAATTCACACTGTGCAAATCAGTAACAGAAAGAGGCAACATTTATTACTGCCATATCAACCGCCACAGCGGCACTTGTTCTGCTGAGCATCGTCCTTCTTTTTGAATGTAGAAGACCAAGCACGAGACAGAGCTCAGACCCAGCCGTCATTCAGATTCCAGTGGAATGGATACCCTGAGCATAAAATCAGCAGAAGGATCCTGAACATACAAAGGGTAGTATTAAGAATAATTGAGAGTTAGATATGATTGTGCAAGAAGCCTAGTAATGAAATACGTTCCATGGTGTGTGAGGTAAAAGACAAGGCAAAGGACCCTATGGAAATGTGTAAGGTTAAGGGAACCAATTGTTAGAATAATTATTAAGAGATGAAACAGGGCCAGAAGGGCCAGCCACCGGGAACTCTAGCGAAAAGGATAAGCTAGTTTGGTCGACCCGAGAAATTGGGTCTTGATAAAAATGAGGGCAATGTAGCGCATTGACCGTATTCGGTCAAAAAATACGACAGAGCGTAAGTTGCAACAGAGCCAGCCGCAGGCGGGCGAGAGTGTTATTCGTTGCCAAGCAAAACATGGCCGATTGGCGTTTTAAAACAGATCTGCCAATGCGTGTATTAGCACTCAGATATTCGTGTACCAAATCATTCTCATCTCATTATCACAACCTACACCATGAGCCTGTAACACCCAGAGTGAATCCCGGAATGCAGAACAAAGGTGTTCAACCACGAGACAGGGCACCCTGCCCTGAAGCACGAAGGAGCTGCCCACTCGCTGGAGGAAGTTCATGGCCGCGCTGACATGATGGTCGCAGCTACAGACGTTTCTGACAGCGACATATGAGTGATGCTGTGCTCGGCCGTGCTCTTTCGACTGTCATAAATGCCAGACGTCTATTTTTTCGCATGAGAGGCAACTGGACGCCTCCACGAAGCTGTTTCTGATATACTACAGCCAAAGGCAGGAACAAAGAAATTAAGTGAACAAATCTACTGTCGTCCTGCTGCCTCATTTCACTCTCCACAGGTGACAATTCAAGGGTTATTTAACGAATATTACCACTGTAAAACACACATTCCATAATTCTAGATTACAAACTTTATTACCATTCACTGATTTTAAGTCTTTGAAATCATTATAAATGATTATAAGCCTTATTGTTTTGTAGTTATTTTGCCTTCTTTCTTTTTGATCATAGATTGTGGATGTAGTCTGTGCAGGATTCAATTTTTAGTTTTTTTCATCTTGGTTTTATTGCAACCTTTTTTCTTCAACAACAGTGATCGAGTGCATGCAAAATTAGACCCACACATATCGGTAAAGCATGCAAAAAAAAAATTGAAACAAGAATCCTAAGAGTCACCACCATTTCGATCATTAATTTAAATGAATCAAAAATTTTGCCTCTTCAGCTGCTGATGTATTGTGAACCCACTGTAATTCCCAACTGCAAACAAATAAATAAATAAAAGGTCATTCATCACACAAGCACAAGGGAGTAGCAGCATGGTCCCTTTTTGCTTTAACTTTACTGGAATGGTTCCTGTGATGTGTTTATCAATCTTCATGTCCTCCAGGCTAAATGAGCTGTATGATTCTGGTTCACTACTTTCCATTTAACAACCATCGAGATCTGTTTCTAACAATAAAGTGAGCTTGCTGCATACACACAATTATAAATTAACACAGATCCTGCAGCAGCTCTATTACCTCAATGCATGCAGCTTTCACGAAACAATCTGCAATCACTCGCATAGTAATGGACTAACCACTCAGAATATTTCTTGCTACCAATTCCAACAGAATAGAAATGGGTCACTATCTAGAATTTATAGTGAATCAATACATTGCCGATAATGGTCCAAAAACGTTTCTACTATAAGTTCAGGTCTTTAATCTGCAATTTCCGTGCACTGTAGCAATCTTTCCGACTTTACACTGGCCACAAAATAATTCTCTCTCAAATTGTTTCCCTACTACTGGCTACTTATTTAACAAAACTACATAACTACTAGACTGTACAAGTCTATTTCGACTCTCGACATTCGAAGCTTACTTAAAACCTTAAACTTCAGATTGATATCAAAAATAGTACTTGGTGGTCCTGTTCACATTTCCCTA
This sequence comes from Schistocerca americana, assembly GCF_021461395.2. Taxonomy (NCBI): domain Eukaryota; kingdom Metazoa; phylum Arthropoda; class Insecta; order Orthoptera; family Acrididae; genus Schistocerca; species Schistocerca americana. Next base: position 311,731,453 of record NC_060120.1, on the reverse strand, counting down.
CAAGGATTCCCCAGCTGAAATCCACTACATAACTTATAGTTTCGGATTCAGTATGCTATAGACCAAAATTGCTCAAGACCTGATATGCAACTTGACAGATCATGGTTCAACGTCAGCTGTCTATATGCCTCATATTAAACCGTCAGGGCACCATTCTACAAAGAAATGTATGAGTCTTTTTTCTCTGAGTGAAAGATAGCGAAAAAAAGGCACCAATGTTCCCAATTCAACTTTCGCTGACCATTTGTTAATCATAGGACACAATCCTAAAGACGTATAAGACGTCCAGATCTTGCACTCAGAGAAAAAAGGCTTTTGGCTTAACATCTTAGAAGAGACAGATATTTCTAAACACTTATCTCTGAAGGACAGTCTCATTCTGAACTAACAGTTTCAATTACACAATAAAAACGTTTTTCAAGGTATAGAGCCACTAATTAAAAATGGGCTGAATTGCGATACTCTCCTCAATGTAGACTCTTAAATATCATTTTCCTTTACAGTTTTATATTTTCCATGTACATTTTGAACTATACTTGATTTATAAAATAAGACCGTTACAGTATGTTGTAACTTTCGTGCTCTGATTCCTGTTGTTGCCTGTAATGATAAATTGTCTATGCAGTGCCTCGTTGCTCTTGTCTGTAATTTGATCACTTCTTGCTAGATGGTGCAAATCTGTTTTCTGTCCATCTCATGGCTGCCTTGGCCTGTTACCCGTCTAGTGTGATGGCAGTTTGATGCAATTTGATGCAGTTGCTTGGCTGTAAGTGACCTCGTGACTGCCATTGTATTTCATTGGAACATTTTATTCCAACTGACAAACATGTTATATTTTCACAGTTTAATTTTTATTCCTGTGGTAATTTCAGTCTGACAAGAGCATTTTTGCTCAGATGTTTTTCACCTATTGTGTAATTACATGTAAGCACAATGTTTGCACATTTTATAGAGGTAAACCTATTAAGTATATTGTATTGTTTAGCCATGACATTATATTTTCTAGATAATCATATGTAATTTTTAATCTGATGAAGACCGCCTTAAAGCTGTTGAAACCTTGGTCAATATGACAACAATTTGCAGCCAAGGTGGCTGTACATGTATCCTGTAATTAAGTTAATGCACAGTTGCTGGACTTCAGCCAATAACAATGTTTGAAATCTCATAATTGTTATATCTGGGAAAACCTCTTACAAGTAGTTTTCGAACATGCATTGAAGTACTTCTAAACAGCTCCAAATCATTTGCACGATCCTGCAAATTTATGTCTCCTGGATGCATTTTAGGGCTCTCAAAACTTCTGCAGGATTTCTAGAGCCTCTTTTGAGATCCCATTTCTTTGTTGCCAACGTCTTAATGTCAAAAATACCACTGGACACATCACAGCAGTTACTGAGCTGCTGAAATCTCTCCTTCAAAGACATAATAGTGGTGTATGCCACAACATGGAAGAAGTTTGCCCTTAAGCAGTTCTGTTCCCTGGAATGGGTTCATCCTCACTCTCATAAAAAAAACTGCCTTTTAATAGTTACAGATCTGGATTCTGTTAACTCAGCAACATTTCCTAAAAATACAACCAAGTCCCTTGCTTTCTCCTTAGCCTTTTCAAAACTGTTGGCTCTATATTTTTCAAGTGTTGGTTTTATTAATTTTACTGCAGTGTCTAATTGCATACCTTCTTGTTGAATTGATTTATTTATTTATTATTGGAATAAATGTTCACAAGTTGTTGTGTAAGTTACATAAATTACATAGCTTAGTGATATCACACCTTGTTCATCACATTTCAGTGTTCACTGATTTATTGACTCTGTTGGTATGAAGAAGGACATTACACCAAATTACAGCACACAAAGAAAACTTAAAACATGATATGTGTTTCAAAAGACTCTGTATTTCAGAGAAATACATTGCATCATTTATGTATGTGTTCTTTAACTCTGTTAATGCGTGCCTTATGTTATTAAGCTCAGACCTTACAACCTGAACACTTTCAATCCTAGCCTCCCATCTTGTATCACACAGCAGCTCAGAGTCAGGTTTATGTAATTCTTGAGTGCTTCCCAGCACTTCACAGCTTTATTTTTGTGTATGATATCCTTCATGATAGATATAATCTCATCAGAAAGTATGACAATGATTTCATTTTGTATGTCCTGATTTAAGTAAGTAACCAACCTTCCAGGTTTAGCTACGTGATGAAAATGGTTGTTTAATGCAGGATTGAACTTGGTCATTAATTCTACTTGCCAAAAAAAGTTTCCTTCGACTGGATTTCCAAAAATTTCATGGTCGCCTCTTGAAGGAAAATTTCCTTAGAGAGGAAACAACCTATGGAAAGTAACCTTACCAAAACCGATCTCCATCTCCGCTCCTCCCATCCTCTTGCACATTTCAGTAATATGATTTCGAGACTTTTCATCGTTAATGAGAACTTTTGACAAGTTCCCCAGGATCTTAAACCATTTCTTGTGGTAGTACCAGCACTCGAATTGATCGACTTACAATAAAGTCAATAAACAGCATCTTTTGTTCAAGAACATACAACCCACTTTTGCTTAACTTTTTCATCGTTTGAATGATGACAGAAAGCAATGAAAAACGGTAAAACAAATTCTTGTCTCACTGACCATAGGAAATGTGACATTTTTTCATCAATGTCTTGCAGACCTTCCTTCAGTCATTTATAATATCCATCCAGGTTTCCAGATTGCTAAGATCATTGACAATTTGAAAGCTGTTATCTTCTTCAGATGATTTTATTTCGTCTTGGAGATATTGGCCTGCTCCAGCTTCTTCCACAGCAACATTATTATTAGCTATTTCTGCTGTTGGAGTAGTTTCACCAGCCACTAGTTCCTGCTTGCACAATATGTATTATTCTTCATCATTATCAACTGATGAAGCTTTAATAACACTACACTCTCTCGCATCACACTGTACATTCACTGAAACACTGTCAACTCGGTTTAAAAATTTGTTTAATGTCCCCTTTTGCCACAACTGCTCTTTCAGGATGTTATATCCACCTGTTCTTTTTTTTTTTTGACACCCAACGAATATTTATGATCCATCTACCAATCTACCATAAAACAAGTGACAGGCTCTGAAAGTACTAGACACAGACCACAGACTGCTTTTGTGCTTCACAGCTGACTGAGCTGCACCATCAAGATACCAGAAACATTACAGTCCTTTACTTGAACAAACCCTTCCATGAACTGGCAGTGGAAATCCCAAACCGCTTCTTGGCCTACATGGCAAACTTTGTTCAGCAGGCAGGGCAAAGCTCTCTTGCCAGTGACATCAAACGTTTCTGGTATATATGCTCAGGCCAGCGACCGATTGGAACAGAAGTGGAAATTCCTATTTTCATTGGTTCACTGGCAGAATGACTGCTGCATCATTTATCAAAGCTGCCTAGTTTAAGAAAAAAAAAACAATGACGATGTCTCAGCAGTGGGACTAGTGAGAATGAAACCTGTTAACATTCTAAAGTTAAAGAATATTTTTTTTTTATTTTAACAGAGAACTAGACTTTATTAAGAACAAATATTTACAGGGCTCAAGATGGGGCCCCCGAATTCAGATCCCTCCATGCCTGTGGTACCCTTAAATGGGCCCTGTCTCTGACTGCTCCCAACTTTGACTGGTACTGGTTCTCATCATCCCACCACTAATACTACAACATATACAACACAGATATGTAAGTTACCATATATATATATATATATATATATATATATATATTATTTACCATACATAAGCCTTGTTTCAACATGCATTAACAATGGACATCGAGCAAGAGTAAAGGCGTGTTAGCGTATATGACACAGTAGGTTTCCCAGCATATAAAGCCAGTCCCACTGGCGCAGCTTCGATGGAAAACAGCACCTCGAAATTGTTGGTTATTCAGATGAATGCAGCATCCTGAGTGCTCCTTGATCTATGTCTCCCCCATATATGACGCCCAGACCTACTGTCAACACATTGCTCACAATCAGGTGGGCGAGTCTTGTATTTCTTGCCAAAAGAAAGGCTTGACAGTAGTCACAGCAATTTCCAGCTGCTTAAAAATAGTAACTTACCCCTGCCTGGGAACAACAAATGCAGTGGGGCTGCGCTACACCTGGTGCAATATTTTATAGCCAGTAAACAAATAATTTGTCATGTGCAGTATTTTATGGAATAGTAAACAAATAACTTTATAGTAATTTTACCAATTCTTAATTTGTGAGTCTGATATGCTACAAGTATTACCAGTAGCCTTTTGAGACTAAACCAATTTATAACGAAAAGCGAGATATTTATTGCAACAACATCAAACTTGGTACAGGTTTTACTGATCCTCTGACATTTTGCAGGCTATGGCCTCTAAGTGCAATCGACAGTAGAGTTAATTACGATAAATGCAGATAATATTCGAGGGAAGATGGGAAAATAATGCACAATAATTTTTTACCAAGAAGATTAATAGGTAACAAAACAAAAAAATCACAAACGAATTTATATCTTTTCCCTACCTACATATAGTCCCCAACGTCCTCAACACATTTCTCACATCATGGTGGCAGTTTCAATATGCCCTGTTTATAGAAGTCCATTTTTTGTAGTATAGCTGTGAATTGCTGGTTTCACTTCTGCATCTATCGCTAACTGTTGACCAGTAAGGAACTTCTTCATGGAACCAAACAGATGAGTAGTATATAAATGAGAGATCTCATGCAAAGAGCATATTGGACTAAAAATTCCAGCATATAAACCAAGATTCTAGTTCTGCCATATCCCTCCAACAAAAGTGTATGTGTACCCAAAAGACGTAATTTTCGTTTAATTAAAAAAATAAATTATTCAATTAAAATTTGATTCTCAAAAATTAAATTAAAAAAACTAAGTTCATTCAAATTCACTAACATGAATTGAACGATCTTTATTTTTTTTACCTTGATACATAAAATTCAACCCCATAATTTTCTCTAATTTTTAATCCTCTGAAAACATTTTAGTATAATGATCTGGAAGAGTAATCTTCAACTTATCATCTAAAAGTAATAAAACTTTTTCACAACATCTAATTGACAAAATTTCAAGTTTGGAAACATTGCAAGAGTTATGTTTTTCTGTATTCAATGAATAATGTTTTTCAAGAATCCTTACTATAACTGTTAAGTTCAGTTACTAGATTTTCAATGCTATAAATATTGTCCATTTGGTTTTGATTTTATTTATATAGAAAAAATTTAAGTTTTCAAAAACTGAAATGTTTAAAGAGAGGAGCGTTCCTCTCTTTAACATTTTAATTTTTGAAAATCTAATTTATTTCAGTTTTTATCTTCTCTTTTTAAAAACAATATTACAAAATGGAATGAAAACATGGAGTTAAATCTTCTTCAAATTTTTCCAATTTTTTAATCATTTATAGAATAAAAAATTTTCAATTAGCATTCTTTGTTGTGAAATTATTTTACCATATGTAATATCATATGCAAAAGGCTCATTAGAAATACTTTCATAAAAACTAATATAACATCAATGCTATTTTTTTAGTATTTACATTCATTCTTCTAGACACATTTATGACATAGATAGTAGAATTGTGAATAAAATTGAACGGACTTACATTTACATCGTTATGTATTCTTTTAAAATCTTTAAAACCATCGTAAGTTTTTAAAATTCTTCAGGAAACGCTTCATTTCTTCCATTTTTCACATAGATATTTTGCAATTTAACATAATCAAACAAAGAATAATGATTAACCGATTATTTTTTCGATTAGTTCAGTAAACAACAAAAACAAAGTAGGGCATATCAGAATTGGTAGAATTATAGTAATTAGTAATATCTAGCTCAAAACTTCTTTTTCCATTTAATCCAGCATATTCAACTGTTAGTAGTTCAATTCAAGTGGATATTCTGGTTCATAGTTAACAATAGGAACATGAATTACCACAATTTTTACAACAACTTTACCTTCTTTTGGAGGTGTACTATTACCATTATCAGTAGTCCAACGAAGAATAGAATCTTCTTGATCGTTTATTGACACCCATGTAAAACTTTCAGCTGAATCACTGTCCCACATAATTTCTTTGCAATCTTTAAAAAATCCACCAAGTAATTCTAATGTATAAAGTACTTCATTTTGTTTTGTTTAAATTTATCCATTGTTAAGAATATGTCCTTCTATATTGAATTCATTTCGTAGAGATGAAGTTAATCAAAGAAGAGTTGGGCAAGAAATAAGAGGAAGTTCTATTCTAGTTAAAGAATTGTTTCGTTTTTCCATTGTAATAACATCGAACACTTTTAATACTTAATTATCAATTACTTTAATACTCGATTTAGCATCACATACTGAAAAATATGTTCCATGTGTGTGAATAACATCAAAGGTCATATGAAATTGAGAACAATTAGGATAAATCCAACAATCAACAATATTAATATTAATATTAATTTCTGTCTGTTTACGAAGAAGTTTTAAATTATTTTTTTAGTTTCTCATTAATAGGAAATGAGGAAAACCGATACCTCTCGATATTGTTCATGATTTATTTAGGGAAAATTTAATAATTCATTTTTAAAATTACTAATACATAAGCACCATCGAAGTCAACCACATTATCATTTTCAGCAGTTATACTTATTTCTAAATCTGAATAGTATTAAAAATCAGAATATTTATAGGATGATTTCCTTCATAAAAAATTGGCCCCCCAAATTTCTCTATGAAAATGATCATTATGTTTAACAAACATTCCATCAGCTAAATTAAAATGTATTAATTCAAACTGAATAACTTTAGGAACATCGTTACCTACATTTTTTTCATTAGCTATAATGATTTCATTAGCTACAATAATTTCATTATTAAATCCTAAAACTTGGCCAATCTCCTTTATGTATAAATAATTTAAAATCATTTTCAATAACAACACTATTTAAATTTTGCCTTCTTTAATGCTTATAGTAGGTTTTTTCAATTGAATAAATTTTTCTTAATTTTTCAAGCTATACTGACCAGCCACGCGGGATTAGCTGAGCGGTCTAAGGCGCTGCAGTCATAGACTGTGCAGCTAGTCCCAGCAGAGGTTCGGGGTCCTCCCTCGGGCATGGGTGTGTGTGTTTGTCCTTAGTATAATTTAGGTTAAGTAATATATAAGCTTGGGGACTGGTAACTTTAGCAGTTAAGTCCTATAAGATTTCACACAATATACTGACCAACAGCAACTTCTGCCGTTTTTTCGTCAGTAAACAATCTATTATTTGATGATGTGATATTCGGAGTTAGTAAAGTTGAAAAACAAAACAATTAATGAGACATTAGTATAACTGTCTCCTATAGGTGCACTTAAACTTTTTTCAGAGCAGATGAATTACCGCTCAGTTGAAATAAACTGCTCATTAATATTAATAAAAGTTATTTAAGCAAATAATAGATTTGGAACCAAAAATAAGAATTCAGGAAAGGAAATTAAAAAATAAACATGGTTAACATTTACCAAATTCTATTCAATGTGCAATTATAGGACCAGCTGTTTCTGGAAACACAATATTAATAATCAATCAAGCTGCAGGATGGTTATACTGGAAAAAGTTAATCATTTGTATGATTGTTGTAAAAGTTTATATCAACCAAAACACCAACAAATTAAAAAATATGTCAAAAAATGAAGATAAAATTAATGAAAAAATTGCTGCTTTTATTGAAAATAAATATGAAATCATATCGTTAGATGAATGTGAAGATAATTCAGTTACGATTTTGATGACTTTGTTCTTGAAAATCAAGATATAGTTAGGGAATATTTTTACTGCAGGTAGATATATAGGAATTGATTGTTTTTATTTAAGTCAAACAAATTCAAAAATACCAAAATATTAGTTAGAGATAATTAGAATTTTTTTAAAAATATTTCGGACAAGGTGATACAAATTTTACTCATATTTACCATGAATTTGTTGGCAGAGATTTAATGTGTGATGATTTTGATGGAAGATATAGTAAATGTTGGAATAAAGATGAAGTTGGCATTATTATGAAAGACATGAAAAGAAAAATTAATAATGGTAAATATAGAGGAAAGATTAAGAACATGCTGTATGTTAAATGTATATATTGAAAGTAAATGTTGAACATATATATTGAACATAAATGTTGAGAGTAAATATTGAATGTAAAATAATAATGATTGTTATATTTTCATCCTCAAAAAATATTTACAAAATATGACCCAGAAGTTGTTAAAAAACAGGCCAAATAGAAGAGAAAAGGACAATTAAAGGAAAAGTTTAGAAAATTGAAAAAACAACCATGAACCAAAGATAGGAATTAGAAGATCAATCAATTCTTGATGCAATTGAACGACTTTACCCAAGAATCAAAACATTTGGTGATAATGTTTTGAAAGCAATCGAAGAAAACAGAGTAGTTGATGGATGAATGGTACCTCATAATCAACATAATATAGAAGAATTTAATCGTATTCCATCAATGAAATAATATCATAGTGATAAAAGAGATTATACATTTAGTGAATCAGATATATATAATTTGAAACACATTTATAAAAAAGAAAGAACAAAACTGAAAGGCAAAGTTGTTAAGAAATATAAATGAAGAAACTTTAAAATTGATAAAAAAGAATTTGAAGGAATAAATGTATTAATGAATCTTTTAACTGTAAATCGAATTACTATAAATGATTTAGGTACAGAATTCGATTCTGTTGGTTTATGAAATTATTCTACAATTTTATTCAACTCAAATGCTGTATACAATGAAAATAATACAAATAAAATAAAATCAAATAAAGGAAATATATATAATATTTTCATTAAAATCATGGTTGTAGTATTTTTCCTAGATTTTTAGAAAGAAATCTTGATGATCGATTAGAGAAAGTTGGTGAGTGTTTAGTAACAAAATATTATGAAAAACTGAATGAATATATTTGGATAAATGATGTATGTCAATTAACTAATAGATTAGCAGTAATCTATGGAGAAGAATTAGCTGGAAATAAAAATTATCATAATGAAAAAGTTGGAATGAGACAGATGTTAACAAGCAAATTTAGTAACATTATTATTAATAAACCCAAAGTAGTTACATATTTGACTGGAGTTTCGAGTAATTTCGACATACATTTTGGAAAAGTGAAAACATGAAAAGTATCTATTAAATTATGCTTTAAATAATTTACAAATGCCAGAGATTCACCTACAATGATATAATTACTGCAGAAAATTTACTAAGCTTGAAGAAACACTAGCAAGTGGTGATCCAGGACTAAATAAATGAGATTAAGAATGTATAAAACACGATATTGTATATAGGAATAATAAAGACTTAGAAAAAATGTGTAATGCAGATAAAGAACTTCAGTTAGCTGTAAAAGGAAGAATGCATACAAGCAGTGCTTCATTATGAGAAAAATTAGCTGCAACTGCAGTTAGAGGAATAATGTATAGAAAATGGAAATGAGGATCAGGTATTGCAAACTGGGGTTTATAAAAAATTCTTTCTTAATTTTTAATCTCTATAAATGAAAATAATACAATTCATAATATCTTGCTACCTAGTGGTAAAACGAAACCAAATTCAGTTAAATGCAAACTCAGTAATGATCAATTAGATAGTACTGAACCACTTTTAACTGAGAAGGTAGAGAAAAAAACTAGTAAAAATTTTCTTGCCACTTCAGGTTTTGTAAAAAAGGTTACTGAATATCTGACAAGAAAAGATGGTAAAAGACTAACACACCATGAATTTTTACCATTACTATTGATTTTTACCATTATTATTGGCAGCTTTACCATACATAACCGCTTTTGGTTCACTAGCTAGTGGATCTACAGCAATTGCTAACGCAGTTATATAAGAGAAAAGCTGATAAAGAGTTAGAAGCACAAAAAATAAGTAATTTAACAATAGAAAACAAACGAAGTGGATGGGCAAAAGAATTTCAAAGAAATAATCACAGAATCTATTAATTCTGTACCTAATTTTGAAACAAAAGAATTTGTTAAACCAATAAAAATTAAATATTTTTGTGGCGATTTTATGATTGATGCATTACCTAATGCACCAAACAATTTAGAATGTGGAACAGTAAATATAGACGCTTTTGCTCATGTAGTTACTCACTGGATTTGCAATTATAAATCAAAAAAATTTTAATTTGTTTTTGACACACATGGAGGTAATACACCAAAACAACCAGTAAATTATTGCAGAAAAATGATTTGTGTTGTAACACTGAAAGACTCGAGAATATTGATGAAAAATGATGTTTAGATTTGTGTCTATTTGGTATAAAGGTATTATGAACGAATTATAAGTTAAGTGATATTTTAAATTTAATTAACACAAATTTTTGGAATAATGTTATATGCTAAACTCAATAATGATTTAGAAAAAATAAAAAATTTTCAATCATTACAAAGAACAATTAAAGAGTGAGAGCGGTTCTTCATTGCCCTTTTAAAATTTGAAGATTTTTAATCAGAAATATGTAATATCAGTCATCCCAAAAATAGTTAAAAATTAAATGCCGTTTTTAAAGTAATTAGAGGTTATATTTGTTTTAAAAGTATAAGAACAGTGAATGTAAATGCTCCAACATGTAAAAGATATAGTAAACATACAATATTTGCAAAATGAGTTATCATCTCTAGTTACAAAACATGAATACAGAAGTATTGTAACACAGCTCATTAATTATATTGCTAAACAAGAACTAAGTAAATGAGAAACAAAAGAAGAAATACAAAAAATATTATCAGAATTTTTAATATCAAACGATTATTTAAACAGCTTAAAATATTAAAATACAAAAAATACATATACTTAACAAATTATTGAATTATCATTTGATACTGGTGGTGAACAAAAATACACAATTTCGAGTAATATTTTATTCTTAATAAGGTTGTTGTTATTGGCGAAAATAAAAATGAAAAATGAAATTTTAATGTTAGATATTACACCGAGGGTTTTGACGAATTTTATAGAGTAACTACTAACATTGTATCATTAAAAATGGTGCTTAAATCAAGTTGTCTGAGTGTTAGATTAAGAAATTCTCTTTAGACAGTGCCAGTAGATGTAATATAAGTTTTATTTGGTGAATTGCCATCAGAATCAAATGAAGACGAAAAGGGAAATTAATTAATAAATTTTTATTACATACAAATGGTGAATCATAATCACATTTACTGTTTGAGGTGTAAAAACTTTACTGAAACACATAATCCACACAAATTAAAAATGAAGAATGAAGAACAGAGGATTGAAGGGCTTTGTGCAGTATGTAAAAATTGAAAAGAGTAAATTAGTTAAAAAACTTTTGTAGGCATAGGCCTAAATATCTGTGACGAAATTATTAATAAATCAAATAAAACTTTGAGAAAAAAATTTTAAAAGAAATAATATAATTGCTGTTCGAATAGATGATTTATCGAAAAATGATTTATTCGAAATGGATTCAGGTAATCTGAAAGGAATTTCAAAAATAAATAAAAGATATAATTATTTATTAACTGCTATAGATATTTTTTCAAAATTTGTTTGTGCTATTCCATTTAAATATAAAAATGGTGAAACTATAATTCATTCTTTCTAAAATATATTTAAAAATAGAACAACATAAAATTTACAAACAGATAATGGTAAAGAATTTAATAATTAAAAATTTCAAGATTTAATAAAATAAATCAATATTTATTTTATTCAAATTTTAGACAATAAAAGCCTCATTAATTGAACATTTTAATAGAATACTAAAAAATGCGGAAAAAATTTTCTCTTCTGAGAAATTATAAATGGGTTGACTTATATTGGATATTGGTTGAGGAATATAATAACACAAAATATTCAACAATAAAAATAAAGCTGTAATTTGTTAATGAAGGAAAGGAAGAAATCTTAATGAAAACTATTTATGTAACAAATTTGTTAGATACTAATGCTAAATATAAAATTAGTGATAAAGTAAGAATAAGTAAATTAAAAGATTTTTTTTTGAAAAATGATACACTGACAACTGGTCAACAGAAACCTTTGAAATTGAAGATGTTATTCGTTCTAATCCAATTGCATATAAATTGAAAGAATTAAATGATGAACACATAAATGCAAACATTTGTGAGCATGAACTAATGATACGAATATTTAGGACTTGATAATACTCACAATAGGTGTGTAAACAAAACTAATGTAATTTTTTAAAATGTTAATAAAAAAATTTTATATATAAATGGCATTACTTATTGAAAATTTAAGCTTGTATGGCAGTGAATATACTATTCATTATTAGAATCATATAATAGTTAACAAAAACGATTCAATGTAGGATTTATTTGAAATTTTAGGTACTGAAATCAGTTAGTTTTGATAAATTTTGTTTCCTGGCTCTGTATAAAAATTGTTATGAATGTTATTTAATATTTAATCAGAGGAAAAGTAATAGGAAATTTAGTTTGATATTCTAAGAAACGATTGCTAGACACAGTATAAAGACTGCTTAAATAGTTGCTAGATTAGTTGTATCACTATACAATTGTTCATATGAATACTTATCCAAAGTATTGAAATATGATCGGTGGGAAATAATTCAGAAGATCCTTTCATTCAGTGTAATAGATATGCTGAACTTGATTCATAATTAATTTTTAATTGTTTTTCATGATTTAGATGTCTTTTTCTGATAATCTATATATGATTTTGTGCATTTTTAAATTGTGTCTGAACAACGTAATACTCATAATTACATCATGTTATCTTAAAATAACAGAAGTTGGTCTTAAATTTCGATCAGTTATCACAATATGTGGTAATGAACTATTTATTTCCTCATTTCTTCCATAAAAAATTCCTGCAGTTCAAAAATGTATCTCATGTGATATTTTTATACAATTATTCTTAATTTTTTCAGATCTATTATATGATGTATTTGTTCTTTATGCAGTTGTTTTATATTAATCTTTATTTTATATTCAGCATGTTTTCGAATTGATGGTAAAACTTCTTCAAACACCCAATCTTGAAAATTTACCGCATCTTTCATAGTAATACAATTAATGCACTACTGGCCATTAAAATTTCTAAAGAAGGAAGAAATGCAGATGATAAACAGGTATTCGTTGGACAGATATATTATACTAAAACTGACTTGATTACTTTTTCATGCAATTTAGGTGCGTAGATCCTGAGAAATCAGTACCCAGAACAACCACCTCTGGCTGTAATAACGGCCTTGATACGCCTGGGCAGTGAGTCAAACAGAGCTTGGATGGCGTGTACAGATGCAGCTGCCCATGCAGCTTCAACATGATACCACAGTTCATCAAGAGTAGTGACTGGCATATTGTGAGGAGCCAGTTACTTGCTCACTATTGTCCAGACGTTTTCAATTGGTAACAGATCTGGAGAATGTGCTGGCCAGGGCAGCAGTCAAACATTTTCGGTACCCAGAAAGACCCGTACAGGACCTGCAACATACGGTCGTGCATTATCCTGCTGAAATGTAGGGTTTCCCAGGGATCGAATGATGGGTAGAGCTATGGGTCGTAACACATCTGAAATGTAACATCCACTATTCAAAGTGCCGCCAATGCGAAGAAGAGGTGACCGAGACGTGGAACCAATGGCACCCCATACCATCACGCCGGGTGATACGCGAGTATGGTGATGACGAATACGCGCTTCCAATGTACGTTCACTGCGATGTCGACAAACATGGATGCGACCATGATGATGCTGTAAACAGAACCAGGATTCATCCGAAAAGATGATGTTTTGCCATTCGTGCACCCAGTTTCGTCGTTGAGTACACCATCGCAGGCACTCCTCTCTGTGATGCAGCGTCAATGGTAACCGCAGCCATGGTCTCCGAGCTGACAGTCCATGCTGCAGCAAACGTTGTCAAACTGTTCGTGCAGATGGTTGTTGTCTTGCAAACGTCCCCATCTGTAGACTCAGGGATCGAGGCGTCGCTGCACGATCCACTACAGCTGTGCTGATAAGATGCCTGTCATCTCGACTGCTAGTGATACGAGGCCGTTGGGATCCAGCACAGCGTTCTGTATTACCCTCCTGAACCCACCGAATCCGTATTCTGCTAACACGAGGCATCACAACAACGTTTCACAAGGCAACGCCAGTCATCTGCTGTTTGTGTATGAGAAATCAGTTAGAAACTTTCCTTATGTCAGCATGTTGCAGGTGTCGCCACAGGCGCCAACTTTGTGTGAATGCTATTAAAAGCTGATCATTTGCATATCACAGCATCTTCTTCCGGTGGGGTAAATTTCACGTCTGTAGCACATCATCTTCGTGGTGTAGCAATTTTAATGGCCAGTAGTGTATTATGAAATATAAGCCATGTTCATTAATGAATAAATTAACTGAATGTAGACTTTGCAAAGGCTGTGAAATATTGCCCTTTACTTTTTCAAATGACTATATATATTTTTAGCAAGTGAAGCTCTCGCTTTTTTTTTCAAGAATATTACAAACTTTTTAGCTTTACACCAAGGATTATTTTTTCATCAATAATTATTTAAACTTGTTTGTTGTTATATAAGTTTGTTGTTTTTTAGATCTACAAGCAACTCCATATATATATAATAAAATTAAATAGATTTTAATTTTTTAATTTCAGTTAATTTCTTCATTATAAATGGAAAGTGAAAATTAGTGATTTGTCCATTTTTCAATCAAGAAAAAGAAATTAATTAAGAAATAGAATATATAATTAGGAATATGCCTTCAAAAACGTATTGTATTTATTGTATAAAAAGAAACAAATAGAACTTAGGGAAAATACATATGAACTTATAAAAGAACTTGTTAATAACTGGCATATGAAACATTTATTTGTGAAAAATGTAAAAAAGCAATTAAAAAATTTTCTAAGTACATTCATAACTGTGACTATAATCAATTAAAAAAGAGAAAATAGCTCTAAATTCTCAAAAACAAAAAGAAAGTTATTATCAAAAAGATAAATGTCTTTGTGGAAAGTTTGTTTCTAAAATTTATCTTAAAACACATCAAAAATTACCATATCATGAAACATTATTAAAAACTGTATAACTTTTAATGATTTAATCTTCTGTGGAACTATTTATCTCCCATAAGCAATCATTGTTAACATCTATTATTTTACTTGAGTTTAGTTTATAATGAACATATGGTACTGTATTAATTCCATCTTGCAACATAACATATTTATCTGAACGTAAAACAATTTTATTCCACTATATACTATTCATGTTTAAATGATGTAATTAAATTAATTTTTGTATATTGTTTTATTTTGTTATCTAAACACCTTTTACAACCATAAAAAATTTCGTTTTTTGATACAGATTTTTAAACTCTTTTACAGTTTTCTCTCTTCTTTATCGTCGATTTTATGAGCATAGAATTTCGATCTTAAACTAAAATGCTCTAACATAATTTTTCCGCAAATTTTATTTCATTTTCCTGGTATCTCTCTTGTTTACTTGCGGAATTCTGTAAGTATTATCTTCAAACTAATCACCTGCAACAAATTCGTTTATCACTGACTTCATATCTTTATAAGAATCTTTAGTTCTATTTCCATAAATGAAAGAATCAGTACCCATGTAACGGAAATTAATGTTTTTCACTGTATTATGGAAACATTACATTATAACGAAAATCGTACATTTTCATTTTCGAAATATCTTGAATACGCACTGCAGTACAAAATGGTTCTTGAATATTATTTTTATGTTTTCATGTGAACTGCTACTGTATTTTCCAGAAAATACAGTAGTATGTTCATAATTTCATTCTGAAATATAATTTCTATATTTTCTTGGCTCTGTTATTATTTTAAAGTTTTGTCTATATCTAATATTCTCCATACTTTTTCCAAATACTGAAGTGTCTTTTAACTTGTGGAAATCTTTTTCAGAATCGTTAGCTGAATTTTCCTCATTTCTCTATTGAAATCAATGTATTTCTTCTAATGTTCAAATTGATAAGATTCTATCAATTTTCGTTCATTTTAATCCGAGATTTAACATTGTTTAAGTTCTCTATAGTGTAAAACATATTTTTATTTGTTATTTAATGTTATTGATAGTTTATTTCCTCCTGTAGGGAAGCAGCCTACTCATGCCTTATAAAATTCACATCAGTCTTTCCATTGTGTGCCAGCCTAGTCCACTGTAACTAGCTCTGACGTCATAAATATTGCGCAATACTTTAAAATGAAGTAAATAACCTGAAACGTTTCTAGCATGTCAGGAGTAATACAAAATCTATATGTGTTGGATATCAGTACAATAACTTCAACCATTTTCGAAATTTGGATGTTTTTCTGTAAAAATCATTGGCGCAACAGAAAAGAGCTAGAAACTTAAAAATTTATATTTAGATTCCTTTTGCATAGTAATTTAGTAGAAACAGTATTCTGGATCTCACAAATTAAAATTTTAGTTGAAATTCATGATTTTCTGGTTTTTGTCTTAGAAATTAAGGAAGCAAGATAGATTAAGTAGGCGAATAAATAAAGCTAGGATGTTTAAATATAAGTAGAAGGGAGATCCGCTTCAATCATAAAAATGTGAGAAGTTTCAACAGAATAACTATAAAACTATAGCTATAGCGTATCTTGAAAGAGCACGTTCAGAGCTCGTCTACTGCGTGTAGTGTAATTAAATTAATTCTCTCGCCCAAAATATTTGACTTAGCTACGTCAGACTTTTATTATGATTACTTACCTGTGTGCTGATTGCACATTTAAATTGAGAGCTTCATCGGCCATCAGCAAAGGAAGCAATGATTTATTCGATAACTTAAAGTGGTGCGTTACTAGCCCAGCAGCTAGTTGGGAGAGCAGATTTGATCAGGCGTTCCCTCAGCCGTCCGCACCGCGGCTGCATGTGTAAGAACGCTGCACGAGATAGGAAGGCCCCAGTTCTCTCCAGACGCTGATTAGCGCACCATCTGTGCTGGGAGTCGCGTAGCGTCGGTATCGTTGATATAAACAGCCTCGGATGCAGTAATAAGTTACTCGGGATACACGTAACCATGAAATCGTTTTCGAGTGAAGTGTTAATTCTGGGATGACTTTAATGATCTATCTTCAGTTTGCGTATGTCGTGTTTTCACGTGCCACCGCAGGACAGACATTCTACCATTATTTCGCGTGGCGTTTGATGAACATTAACATCAAATTATGGCGAGCATTCACTTAAACATTTAATTTGAATAGTTATTGTGGCATCAGCGCATTAGACTCTGAACTGCTCTGGTAGTTGGATTGTGTGGATTCTTTTTGGTCTGTGACTTTCAGAATATAGTGAACATTTTAGAGAGAATGGTTTTTAATTATGAATCCCAGACAATCTCCTAATTCCTCAGAGCTATAAGCTGTAGCTATAAATGTATTTCTCAGATGGAGTGGGCACTAGGAATTCTAATTACAGTCTTCACGTTTTGCTAATCACTTTCTGGTTGCCAATATTGTAGTTAGAGAGCCAGTGTTGAGAACGGCAAACAACAGCACTAAATAAATAATAGGAACATTTAACAATTATTCCACCCACCGCCCCACACTCCTTCTGGTACTAATGGTTAATCTTTATGATATTCATGTAGTTCTTTTTATTTTCTAAATCAACTTCTAAAGTATAGCCATATTTATATTATCATGTGACATTATAAGCATTTTTTCAGAATTAATACATTTTCGTTCAAACCAGCTTAAATATTTTAATGGTAAAAACAAAGAATATAAATGAGTCGGTGATTGTAAAAACAACACAAGTCCACTTTTTGGCAAAAATTAGATATATGCAGAGAAGCCTTCAGGATACTTAGATGCAGCATCTATGCAAAAATCACACTTGTCCTACACAATTTAATGCTTTTACAGGCATACAGTTTTTCGTGTTCTTTGCAGTAACAACATGAGTCCAGGACTTACATTATTATTGCAAGAAATGGCAGATGGCAGCACCAAACGAACATACTCGGATCTTTTTCCATGTAGTGAATAGAATGCATGCCAGATGGCAGCATATCTGACGCCTGTGATCTTATTACCTGTGTGCATTGTTGTAGCAGCTGTGTATACATTGCTGTTTAGTTTTGCCTATAGAACACGTTTCTTTGGATTATCTATGCACAATGTCGAAGAAGAGAGGTGCGCAACCGGAACTATATAAAAGAAATGTCATAAAAGCTGTCAGAATGAAGGGAATTGGTTATGTGAATCACAGTGGAAGAGAAATTAAGGCTGTAAAAATAGGACCTGACTGTGGGTGAGTTCAAAGGCTATGTGAATTAATCTCCTGTCTCTGTATTTTTTACTTCTTAGAGGTTCCTATCTGTTCTAAGTTTTATGGCGCGTAAATATCATATGGACAACTTACTCTATCAATAAAAAATAACTGATTTTACGTAAATAATTTTTTTTTGCAACTCTTTTACAATTCCTGACATTAGTATTCATGTATTAATATGTTTCAAATGTAAGAAATAGGATCTCTGAACATGAACAGATAGATATATTCACTAAATTTAACGATTTTGAGAGTAAGAACACACAATATGGTTACTTTGCAGGGCTGATCGAAAAAGAAGACGTGGTACGCAGAAGATCCCGGAAAAGTGATGGCCAGCCTAAGCCAAGAGCACTAAATTATCGATATCACGTGGTAACTGGAGATGCTGGGTGGGTCGAAGTGTGCAAAAAGGCATTTTGTAGCCTTTTTAGCATTACAAATGGACGTGTGCGACGAATTTGTAACTGTGTGAAAAATAATGTTCGCCCATGTGACAGTAGAGGATGTACTGCTTCAACCAATGCAACACCACAGGAAGTCCTATCGATAATTGAGGAGCATATTAAAACATTCCCTACGAAAATCTCACATTATTCAAGCAAAGAAATGTATTACTTAAATTCTGAATTATCTGCAAAAAGTATGTACGAACTGTTCATGAAGTTATATCCTCGTACCAGAGTGTCATACGGAATTTATTTAAGGGTTTTCAATGAGCGTTTTAACTTACGCTTTGGGCGGCCGCAAATCGATACTTGCTGGTCTTGTGAGTCACTTTCAGTGAAGATTAAGAGTCCATCACTGAATGATAGTGCAAAGCGTGTGTCTGTAGTGGAACTCATGGTACATAAAAGAAGAAGCAAAATATTCTATTTAAAGATGGATGCTGTTAAGGAAAAGTGTGCAGAAAAGGAGCATGTGGTAGCATTGTGTTTCGATTATATGCAAAATCTGCAGTTGCCTAAGCTCCCAGTACAGGAAGCTTTTTTTACGGCAAATTAACGTTAATGCATTCTGTATTACAGACCTAAAGAGCAACAAATCCAAGGTATATATGTATCACGAAGGTTCTGCCCACAAAGGACCTAACGAAGTTTGCTCGTGTTTGGTTGATTACATCAACACAGATATACCTGATAGTGTTACTGAATTACACCTGTTCTCGGATGGGTGCCCTGCGCAAAATAAGAACAACACAGTGGTTAGGGAAATGAACTGCCTTGTAAGTTCTGGCAGATTCAAAGATGTATTCCAGTATTTTCCTGTGCATGGCCATTCATTTTTACCATGTGATCGTACATTTGCTTCCATAAAGCAGGTGATGAGAAGAAAAGACAGAATATATTCTTTGTATGAGTATGTTCAATGTATGGTGACATCATCCAAAAAACAAAATATTAATGTAAAGCTTGTTACCTTGGAAGAGATTTTGGGTTACAAAAAATGGTGGCCAAAATTTTATAAGCGATACTGTTTGTCTGACAACAGTTGTGGGACGAATGTGGACAAAAGCAGTAAAGTGAAATTCACAGTGTCCTCATTTATGACCTTCCATCACAGTGAAATGCTTCCAGGTAAAGTTGACTGTTACCATCATATTGATGGTCTCGTAAAACACCGCTTTTCATTGCAACATTCATTACAGACAGAACCAAAGTTGCCTGCAGAAATTGCATATAATAAGAAAGTTGCAACCGATATCAAAAAATTGAAAGATGTGGGACAATTAATGCCATATATTCCTGATGAGCACAAAGACTTTTATCTGGAATTGACTGAGTGGCCTTCTGTGGACACTCCTGAAGATGATTCATAATACATTTTTGTTATAAAATAACCTGTATAGTGTAGTGTTAATCCTTCATTGTCCTGTCAAGTGAAATAAGAAATTTAATTCCTAATGTCACGATTTACATCGTCATATCTTTAGTCTTTCCGTACAGTGTGCATACATTAACAATATTTTTCAATTTCTCTGTAAAACAATATTAGACAATGTACAAGTAATATTGTATATTAAATTTATACAATAAGGTAATTTTTGATAACATAAACAAATGTTGATGTTAAAATGTCAGTCCATAATGTTCATCCTGCAATAACAAAATAAGTCTGTACAGTTAAAAAAATCGTTCATGCAAAGTTATTACATTTAAAGTACTTTGTTTTATTGTTAAAGCTTACCTAACATACACAGTCAATATTAAAATTAATGGATTTATCCTTCTGTCCATTATTTAGCCTGTATACAGTTTTTTGCTTCTGAAAAATTTACTTTTTTGGACTAATGTTGTTTTTACAATTACTGATTCTAATTATTTGCGTCTAAATATGCAATACTTTCTTATTGCTTTTTGCCTCACATTTTTCATGTTTTTGTTATTTGATTTTGAATGTCTTGTTATACTTACACCTCGAGTGCTTTTCTCAAGAAAGGGAACCATGTCATAATCGTTTAATAAATCTAATTCAATTTTTGTCACTTTTAATGTAGAATCATTAGATAATCCTGGAGCTGTAAAATACCAAGATTAATGGAGTTTAAAAGTTTTAATATATATATCTCTAAAATTTACTAAAATAACAGCTGAAATTATAACATCAGATTTATTATGAAGTCTTGTATACTCAACTAAATTTTGAGTATTGAATTTTTTACAAACTGTTACTGCATTATTATAATCTGCATCAGAAATTTTATCTTTATTAAGGCTCCAATACAAACATTCATTTTTAGGCAATTTGTCTCATAGTATGTATATTCATAAGGATAAACTCCTTTTTAAATCAGTAAATCAAATTGTTCATCTTTAGAATATTTTACTGTTTTTCTGAATTCTTCTTTCTTAGGATTAGAAGGTAATGTATCATTACTTGATGCCATAAATGTAAATGTATATAAGAATCTTAATATTAATCTGTGTTCAACATATTTGGTAAAAGAAATATATCTTTGTTTATTATTTTGAATAGCATCAAATTCCTTATTAGCTGTTGCCAATTCTTTGATAAGCAAATCAACATCATGATTTGTTAAATTATGAATATAAACTGGAATCTCTCTCTCTCTTCTCAGCGATCACAATCCCTGTATACCACACACTGCATCAACTATCTGCTTCAACTGCCTTCTATCTCTTGTAGTCTCTCTGCACCCTGTGAAAATTCCTAATCCTGTGATGTCCTTCTCTATGTCATCTTTCCACCTTGTATGAGGTCAGCCTAATGGTCTTGTTTACTGGAGAGTTGCATTAAATGCTTTCTTGGTGATTCTGATGTTTTCTTTTCTAGCCACACGTCCAGCACATTGCGGTCTCCTACTTTTTAATTTCTGGAATAAATTTAAGATTTTGATAGTTAACACTTTCAACACTGCCCTCTTTACACCCAGCACTTGGCTGTGAACTGGCATATTTAACGCATGTATGAAATTAGATTGCAAAGAACAGAAAAATGATAGGAATATGGTTCTTGCATCATTTAAAAGAAAAAAGTAAGAGCTTTACATGAATGTGAGTTTATTTTACAATATAAAATACAAATGGGTGTTATAATTTAAAACAGGAAACACAAAAATGTCGTGTATAAAAAAGTTTTACATGACCTCTCTCTTGAGTAATGTCATTATTACTGTATCTAAATTTAAAACAAAATATCACTGGACTGTCTAACTGCAGGTACCTGTAAACTAGAGTATTTTAATAGTTCAGATGTAGTTAGCCTTTGTGTGAAATTCCTGTGAACACTGCGCGATGCAAAGGGCAACGCCGCAGTCCTTGCACCACCATCTACTTTCCTTCCTGATGCGCTTACCCATCTCTTTCTTCCCCCTGTCTGAACATACTTCGCAATACCTAGTAGTATTCACCTTGTTTGCAGTGAGTGGGACCTTCTCTGGAAAGTGCCTTGCAAATGTCCTCTCTCTTTGTGAGGATGAAACGGCTTGTTGCTGAAAATATTTCCGCCCTTCTCAGCCAATTTCTTCCCCACTTTGTCAATAAAGTCTACTAGGGATACATTCTTCCTAGTCTCCTCTTTATATAAAATAAAACTGTTGACAGTTGACATGATAAACAAGTGGAAAAACAGATTTTTTCCATCACTTCAAAGTTTTTCGGGCAAACGGTTAATAGCTGGATAACTGATCTGCTCTGTCAGCCCCAACTTTATTCTTATTGTAATCAATAATAACGTCTGGCTTAACAATTTCTACTATTCCAGCTATGACTTGAATACTAGTGCTAGTAGACTTATGCTTTGTGGAAAGACAAAAAACATCTTGTTTTGACTTCCACTTCACTGCCAAGAGATGGCGTTTCCTTTGAAAAACTATTTTTTTTTTTTTTAGTTTTACTGTTTTGAATATTCATGGCAAACCTTTCCTATTTTTCAATACAGTTCCCACTCCAAGAGCTTTATTTTCCCACAACATGTCCAAAACGGATGGACTGGTGTAGTACCTACCCATATAAATGCAATGTCTTTTGCCAAAGTGCTGTGAACACAACCTTTTTACAAGGCCCCAGATACTATTGTCAACACTGCCTGCAGAACCTGTATGTGCATCACAGTTTAGCACATAAGTAAGTGATGAATCACAGAGAGCATACAATTTTATTCCATATTTATTGGGTTTGTTTTTTATGTATACTCTGAAGCTTGTTCTACCACGAAAGGGACACATTGCCTCATCTATTGTCAAATTCATGCCTGGACGAAAACTAATTTTACTTTCATTCACAAAGAAATAAAAAAAGGCTTCACTTTGTGAAATGGGTCGTGCTTTTCTTCGCCTCTGCTAATGAACCTAGCATTGGTATAGAAGTGTAACATCGACAATGTAGCGCAAAATCGATCGTGACTCAACAATTTACTCGCAAATCCTGTCTGCGAAAACGGGTCTGTTGACCAATAATCACTGATTTTCGGCAATTTGACGACGCACATATGAAAAATAATACTGAGAGACCAGTAAATCTCTTGCAATTTTACTGCAGACCGCTTATGCCAAACAGAGTTTATTTTCAAGCTACCTTTGCGTTTCATTGCCGTAATAACGTTACCAGCGTACCGATTCGCTTCACTTTTGATGAGCCGAATAAGGTCGTCATCAAAGAAATAACTAAAATATTGAAGCTTCTCAGTGGCATCTGAAAAATGCGATGCTACGCCGACTACTTCCTGGAAATCTGGCAGTGCTGGCTGATCGTCTAGTTCCGACCAATCTTGCTCTTTGTGCTCAGTGAGCCACACACGACCAGGTACCACAGATGGTGACTGATGGTCTGTACCACTGTCTGCATAGAAAAAAAATAATGCTAAGATTGGTACTAAAAGGTACTAAATTCAGGGGAAGTAATGAACACTACTCACAATACAAAATGCGGTAATGAACTCTTCGCTTTATAAACAATTGAGACACATACATACCTGAATCATCACTTGTATTTTCATCTGGAGAGTACGAATCCTCTTTGTCAGAATCGTCAATTTCAGATCCTGTATCTCTATAAAGAATATCTAAGATCTCTGCCTCCGTCAACTCGCTGCGCGATATTTTCACGATCGTAAACACCTGTGAATGAACTGCAGGTAACTTCGTCTTTGCAGTGCTCACAATCGCTCCCAGGATGAGATAGCCAATAAGTGCTTGCCTCTTGCGGAAGAAGAATGAAATACCTCCACATTAGTTGACGAAACTGCTTAGGAGACTCGCTAAACGCGCTTACGGAGCCAAATAAAGGCTCGCCCGTACGGTATACGGGCGCCGTCGCCAACGTCGGGGGGGGCGCGCCCGTATGGCGTATGGGCACTGTGCTGTAAGTGTTAAGATTACAGTCTTCATGTGCATCTCCTCCATATTTTCCTGTGAAATTACAATGATCTCATACTTTCTTTTCTCCTTTAGTAAATCTCTTTTCACAAATAAAACAAGTTTTTGAATATAAAAATTAGATATTTATCATAACTAAATGAATTTAGTGAATGTATTTGATATTTTTTAATATAAGATTTCATCAAGATGTGGTTGTCAAGTTTTAACATCTTTTAATAAACGTTTGAAATCTGCATAAATTACAAAAGGTTCACTTAATGAATGACCATAATTTTTAAATTATATTTTTTAGCATTTAAGAAGCATATCTATTTTTACTTCTTTATGTTCTTTGCAGTCGTTTTAGCAAAGGTTTAATTTTTCTTGTATGTGAAAATATCTTAAACATCTATTACAAAGATAAATTTTTCTATTGTGTTCACTTGTTTGTGAACTAATTAATCAAGATAGATTTTTACCTAAAAATAATGAGAATTATTTTCTTCTTGAATGAAAATAAGATTAACATGTTTTTCTTGTTTATTTTTAATATAGTAAAGAGGATATACAATAATTATTACTTCTTCATTTCTTTCATATGCATAAACATTAATTGAAATACTTGATTTCTTTTCAAATTTTGGAATATCTCTTAACTGAACAGGAAGATTGATTTTCTCCTTCTAAAAAATTACATCTAAGTCTAACATAAAATATTTATATTTACTAAATCTTTCTCTAGTACGATCTGCTGGATATAAAGCTGAGTTTGTTGAATAAAGAAAGCATTTTAACAGCAGTTTTTACACTCCCAGCTTTTTTATCTTTAATTACTTTTGGTAAATCGACATAAAAGGAATATAAATTGGATTGTGTCTATTAACACTTAATTCTAAACTATCAATATAAAATAAAGAACAATTAGATTTTTTCCTTTTCATTTCTTCCATTTCAGTTAATAGTTTATTCGCTGATCCTTGATAATAATCTCCTAAATCAGTTGTTGTTCATAAAATTTGATTAGTCGACTTAAAATTATATACTTATATCCCATTTTGCCTTTTAAAATTACAATAATATTTCATGTTAGCTTTAATTGCTTTTGTTGCATTAAAATATTCTTCAATGAGATTAAAAAATTCTTGTGGTTCTAAATCTTATCATTATTATTAATCCTATAAGTAATTATTCTTGATTTAAAAACTGAAGCTTTCCTACAAAATCGTTTGAGTGATTTAAAAAACTCATCTCGATCTAGAAAATTGAAACCTAGTAAAATGTTTTGATAAATTTTCGTTTAAGTACTTTATATCTACCTACTGGAATCTTTTGAAAATAATTCTCATCGTCATTTCTATTAACATTTTTCTCAGATCTGCAGATAAGCTCTATTGACTTTTGTTTATTAAGATTAGAATAATTTTTTAAAATTTTTCGTTTTACAGATTTTACGAAGATCATTTATAGATTTTTTACTCAAATCGATATAGTTATTATTAATTTTACCTTCAGACTTTCGATAAGAGCGATTAACTGTCTTTTATAAAGTTTATAATATTTTTTAATTTTTTCTTTTTACAGATTTTATGGAGATCCTTTAAAGCTTCTTTATTCAATTTATTATCGTTATCAATGTTATAAATATTAAATTATAGGATTTAAATAAGACTGACTTATCCTTCTTTATCAAGTTTTGAATAATTCTTTAAAGGTTTTGTTTATAAATTGATTGAAGATCTTTTATATTTTTATATTTGACTTCTCTCTTCATCATTTCTTTCTTCAATTCTTTCTTATTGAAGTAAGTAATAAATTCCATCAGATCCTGTCTAGTTACATTTGAATAACCATGTTCTCTACAAAAATTTTCTAAATTGTTATAACTTAATTATTATTTTCCTTTACCATTATTTTCCAAGTTCTGAAATATTGCATTTCTTCCCTCACTTCTTTGTTATTAAAATAATCAATAAACTTTATCAGGCCTTGTCTAGTCACATTTGAATAACCATTTGCTTTACAATTATTTTCTAAATCTGGATAATTTACTCCATATTTTCCTTTACTAATGGAAAATATATATTTGCTTTTATTTATACAGAAAAAATAGTTTTTCAAAATTTAAAATGCTTGCAATTTAAATGTACCTTTGAGATTTTTAATTTAAATTACAATGGATGATAGATAGACAAGATCTGACAGGGCTTGTTTATAAAGAGAAAAATTTATTACAATTCTAATTTTTTAAATAAATATGAATTTCGAGGTTTAGTGGCTCTTATTTGTAAAGAAAATTTTAATACATTCCTAAAATTTTTTAAAATTTTAAATTAAATTACAATTTCGGTTGTGTGTGTAGATGAGGTTTGGTGGCTCTTATTTGTAAAGAAAATATGAATTAGATTTTAAAACTTTTAATGAAAATTCCGCTTTTTAGGTATAGATAAATTTTAGGTCAGGGGATAAAGTGAAACTACAATATTGATTTACTTCCTGGAATTCTTATCCCAGTATGCACTATGCACAAGAACTCTCATACATATATATTACTGACATGAAAGTCTGGCAGTGTAAGGTCTGGACTGAATGGTTGATCCTAGAGCACCTCCTACAGAAATTTGGCAATTTTCCTACGAACAGGAGCAGTACCATGGGGCCCACCATAGTTATGTAGAAGTTTGACACCATCAGCATTAATGTTGTGGCGCTTGTCATGAAGGGAACAACGCAATGCAACCAGATTTTTAATGTAGGCTGCAACATTCACACTGGTCCCATGTTCAGCAAAGTCTACAAGTAACACTCCATGCATATCCCAGAACACTGTCCAAAGCACTTTCCTGACGGAATGGTCACTTTAATTTTTTTTCTTTTTTTTTCTACTGGAGAACCAGCGTGTTTCCACTCCATAGCAGCCTTCTTGGTTTCAGGCACGTAGTTGTAGGCCCATGACTCATCACCAGTGACGATTCCTTTCAGAAAGTTGTGCCTTCTGTGGCGTAACGCATTAAGTGATCCAAGCTTGTCATCATTCACTCGCCCTTGTGGTTGTTTGCCAGGTTCTTAGGCACCAAGCAGCTTTAAAGTTATGAAATTTCAATGTGTTGTGAACAATATGGTACACCTAACCATAGTAAATGTAGAACTGCTGGGATAAGGTTCATAGCAACACACGCTGGTAGTCCGAAATTGTTGCCTTAATTACTCCAAGAGACTGGGAACAACGTAGCCAGGATTTTGTCAAAAGGGGGGGGGGTCCAATTTCTTAAAGACTTAAAGAGGACCTTAAAGCGGCTCATGTTTCACATTTTATGCTGAAAACACATACAGCTCTTTATTAATTTTTTGAACATAATTTACTTTCATGAAGCCTCCATACAAATAGCATTCAGTCCATAAAGTTAACCACGTAATGCTTGTCTTAAGGAAATTATGACATAAATTCTCAGTATATATATAGTAACTGAAGACATTGAAATATCTCAAAAACTACTCATTGGATGAAAAAACTTTATGATTGCGATTTGTTTATCTCAGAGAGGTATATCCAATGATACCACACTCGACCCCCCACCCCACTCTGTACGTGGGTGGCGGGGGCCAACTTAAAAATCTTCAATGAAAACCACCGTTTTTTACTGCAGATTACGATTCTATGGCAAAATCTACATTCATTTTGTCTAAAGCATTTTCTTCGTTACGCCATAATAGGAATAGTAGTGGGTACACAATCGTAACTTATGACATGCTACTCAATGGCCCTTGAATATCCAGTGGCACATGGGCCCCATCTCCATGTTGCGAGAGCAGTACAGGCCAGTATTCGATAACTTATAATTGGAAACACCGTAACGTTGTATTCCTCCAACTTATCGAAAAGGGGACTACTCGACGCGCCACTGTGGCCATGGTTCGAAGCGAATGCTACTCTACTTTTCCAAGTGTTCAAACGTAGTATTGCCAATTTCTATACACTTAGTGATCCACTCTTCAAATGAACGTACACACGACAGAAGCGTATCTACACGAACGTCAGCACAGGTGTTTCTAATTGGGTCAATGATGTCTTCACGGCCTGTTGACACTTGTTGGTACACCTTATCTTTTAAAAATCCCCTTAGAACGAAATCCGGCGACGTCAAATCCGCCGACCTAGCCTGCCAATTAATAGCGCCACCTCTACCGATCCACCGACAAGTGTAAACACTGTTTAATACCTCCTGTGCTTCAATTGCATAGTGCGCTGGGCAACCATCATGTTCAAGCCACATACGTTATCTAATGTCCAGACAACATCCTGCAGTAGTACCAGTAGTTTCTGTTCAAAGCGTTCGATAGTTCTGTCTTTCAACGTGCCATCGATAAAATGCAGACCAATGAATTTGTTCCCAGTGATGCAACACCATACGTTAATCTATCAAAGACGTTAATGGTCAACTTGCCGTAACCAGTGGGATTGCCCACACTCCAGTAATACATGTTATGCCAGTTAACGCTATCATGGTTTTTGAACGTAGACTCATCAGAAAATATGGGGGTTGGAACTTCATTAGTGGCAACTATTTATTCACAACCGATACAAAAGAGTTACATGTTTGCACCTGTTACTGTCCTTCAAAGTAGTCACCAGAGTTATGTGGAACTCGTTGCCAGCGATGTGGAAGGCGTAGTATACCATTAGCAGCTCCTGTTCTGCTGATGGTGTGAATGTAACGGTCTACTGCCTGTCGAATCTCTGGAACAGTTCTGAAGCTAATGCCACAGAATAGTTCATTCATCTCCAGAATCAAATCAAAGTCACAAGGACTTAAGTCCGGGGAGTATGGTACAGTACTTCCCAGTCCCATCGACCAAACAGAGCAGCCACAGCTTGCGCTGTATGCGCCCTCGCATTGTCGTGCAAAATGATGGATGGGTTGTGCAGAAAGTGTCGCTGCTTCTTTCACAAAGCCGGTCACAGGTGACACAGGTGATGCTCCAAAAACGAACAGTGACACGACTTAAATCCCTGTGACTTTGATTTGTTTCCGAAGATGAAGGAACCACTTCGTAGAATTCGCTTCAGAACTGTTCCAGAGATTCGACAGGCAGTAGACCGCTCCATTTGCACCATCAACAGAACAGGCTCTGTTTAGGGTTACTATGTCTTCCACATCACTGGCAACTGGTTATGCAGAACACTGATGACTACTTTGAAGGACAGTAATAGTTGCAAACATGTAACTCTTTTGTAACGGTTGTGAATAAATAGTTGCCACTATGTAAGTTCCAACCCTTGCAATACATCAGCAAAGAACGAGGGGGTCGCATTTGTTGATGTGCCCATTCACAAAACGCTATATGAATATGGAGCTCGGTGCCATGAAATTCTCGATGCAGTGCCATGTTGTATGGATAATATTTATGACGATGCAGTATTGTGACAATATTACCTACGGACTTACTGGAATTGGAGTGCAATTACCAGACGCTTATCCGTGGGTTGTAGTGCATTGCCACTAGTGCAGCTATTTCATTAGCTTCTGCTGTAACATCTTTGCTTCGTTTCCTTTTGCCGGACTCTACACTGCCATCAGATATAAAGGCGTTCACAACCTTCTAAGAGAAGGAAGCAGAGCGAGCTTTCTCTGGAAAACGCTTGGCATACAAGGCAACAGCAGCCTCAGCACTTCTTCTATATTTTCCCTAAATCAGGATCATTTCAACTTTACTTTCTGTGATTGCAGCGTTCATTGTCCACTTTCACGTCTGCTCTCCAAACAATAGGTAGATGTGCAGGCAATAAACACTGTGCAAATATTGTAATGTTTAGAGCCACTATCTGTTCTATGCCTGAACAATACGTGAGCTCTGGTCACAGTATACTGCCTGTGATGATACGTCGTAGTTCACTACATGGCCATGGTGGTGCATCGAGTAGTTCCTTGCTTGGTAAGTCGGAGGAATAGATTGTTGCAAATAGGGTTTCGAATTAGAAGTTATCAAATACTGGCCTGTCCTCCACTTGCAGCTTGAAGGGGGGGTCCCATGTGCCATTGTGTATCCATTTCTGTTCCTCCAATTGCAGCGCCATCTGTGGAGAAATGAAGAAAATGGTTCAGACAAACGAATGTAGACTTTGCAATAGAATCACAATCTGCAATAAAAAAAAACGGGGGTTCACATTGAATATTTCAAAGCTGCTCCTCCGTCATCCAAGCATGGTGAGGGTTTGGGGGGGGGGGGGGAGGATGGTCGAGTGTGCTATTGTTGCATGTCCCCATCCAAGGCAGACAAATTGAATCATAACTTTTTTTAAATCTGATATGTAGTTTTTGAGATATTTTAGTGTCTTCAGTTAAAATGAACACCCTGTATATATGTAAGAAATACCCAAGTACTCTATTGACAAACGACTTAAAATTCGAATGTTATGTATTGCCTCTTTGCTAACAAAACGCAGCTGTCTTCTAATATAAAGTTCACCGTCGCAAAGCAGAAAAATCTTGATGTTGGGTTGAATAACTTACAAAGTTAAACAGGTTTAAATCTCTTTTGGCAAAATCTATCTTCCTCCTACAACAATCTTATATTTAAATTTACGATTTATCTGAAACCAAGTCATAATTTCATCAGCACACCAAAGCATACCATGTTCCTCAATTCAGTCTCAAATTTTATTCAAGTTTTAGGTTGGCATGTAAGTACATAGCCTTTTTCCATAAGCTTTATAAACACAATAACAGAGACTTTAGTCATCTGTTATATACTCTCTTTCACTATTTACAACATTCTTCCAACACTGGGTAACTTTTAGACTCTGTTCCTGTAGAAAACACGTTGTCTGAGGTGAAGAATTCGTTGAGGCTTGTTCATAACGCATTTTCATCTGGAAAGGATGTTCCTTGACAGTTGTTCGGTAGAGAGCAGTGAAGGTGAAAATCTGTGGGCTCAAGATCAGGTGAATTAGGTGGGTGCAGAACGGCTTCCCAACCCAATTACTGAGTAGCGATTTTGTCATTCTAGCAGAATGCAGGCACACATTATCGTGGAATAGCATCACTTCACACAGTGTTCCTGGTCATTGTTCTTGTACTGAGTCTACAAGACATCTCAGTTGTTGACAATGAATGTCAGCAGTGATGGTTACACCTCGGAGAAGCAATTCGTAGCAAACCACACCATTGTGTTCCACATGCATAACATTACCTTTTGTGTAACCGCTTAGATATTTGTATGGGGAGTTCCTGCTTTGTACTCAACCATTCCTTTGTTTTTCTTATGTTGGCATAAAGACTATTTCGCAGAACATGAATGGTCTGTGTTGCTCACTAGCCAATTTTATGTTGAACAAGCAGAGATGCACATATGGCCACCTGCTGATTTTTGTGATTCTGGTTTAGAGCATACAGTACCCATTCATCCGATTTTTGAACCTTCCCCATTGCATACAAATGTCGCATGATGGTAGAATGATCACAGTTCATCACATCTGCCAGTTCTCAGGTCTACTGACATGTAGCATTGTAGATTAATGTGTTTAACCAGTCCTCATCAAACTACGCTGGTCTTCCTGAATGCGGAAAATCACAAATGTCAAAACGATCCATCTTGAACAAGAAATTAATTTTATTGCCATGTTCTGTCCAATGGCACTATCCCCATACACGGCGAAATGTTTCTGACAGCCTCTGCTGCTGTCACCTGTCAACTGAACTCAAACAGAAGAATATGTCGGAAATGTTCTGATATCTCCACTTGGTGCCCCATTTTCTAGTGTCCACAGCTCCGCTCACTATCTCCAAATCACAAAATGACAATATGTAAAATCAGATAGAAACAGTGAACAACAAATAAAAAATGACAATCGATAAATAAAACCACAGCAACCGGAATACCAACTTGCAAAACAAAAAATGCTATGAACTTATGCACCAAACAAATATCTTTCATTTCATTAAAATTCTTCAGTTTTCTAAAACAATCAAAACTTTTTTTTAAAAAAATTTGTTTTAATATCAACTTGAAACTATAGCAACAAAATTTATTTATAAAACAATACGAATTACATAAACACTATGAGCTACAGTTTTTGGATATAAAGATTGATTCACTCATTAATTTCAACTAGACTTTTGATGTTTGCGACCTCATAAATGAGCCTGTATTTATCCATGATAATATGGTTTACAGCCTTTGATGCCAACAAACTTCTCTACAGAATACAACATACTTTGTTGTTTACATGATGTTCATTGACAAATACATTAATGTTTTGATGGTCAGCATCACTGTTCCAAGGATGTTAGGAATAAGACGTCTGACAGTTGAACATCATTCTTGTAAAACCTGGAGACATGATACGTCACTGTCTCACAAGTGAACCATATTTATGCACAGATACACAGTACAAAATGACGATCGCTAGCTGCCTTCCAATGTAAATATGGCTTTTTGTATCTGAAGTCTCCAAAGAGATGTTCGTTTCGCCTTCGATGCAGTTCTTTTCATTCAAATAGAGACACTGCATCCTCAAGGGAGTTGAATCTGCCAGTAAAGAAAGGAATTTGGAAAGAATTAGCGGTGACCTACAGTAAGGGTCGAATCTCTGCATTGCCTACACTGAAAATTGGAAACAACAGAAAACCATTTTCAAGGTTGCGAGCGGATGGACTCGAAACATCTCGCCTCCTGAATCCAGGGTTTCCTATCTCAGCACATCAAGGTGCAGAGCTACCCCACTTGGTGGAGAATCTGGAGAAACTGGTTGTTGTACACTGTTTCCATACAAAATAAAATGTACACCATAAAAGATGGTATTTTGATATTGCATGTTTTTTCCTTCAATCATACGTGTTTCGTCATCTGATATTACGTTAATGCAAGCATATGTTAAGATTTAATTGCGCAGGGAATTCGTGCCTTCAGTTATTGAAGTGTTACAAAAGCGTCAATAGATTTTGGCCGAAAGTAAGTGGGATACAGGCCACAGTCAGCTCGGACGAATTCCAGCAGATTGCTGAAAAAATCTTTTAGAAACGAACGAGCTAGAGAATGTGCTATCATCACATATACTCCTTCCACTCTCCACAAACCCTTTCCCATCATTCCGTACCAGAATAGATTTTCATAATTGAGTACTGCCTGGGTGACCAGATTGGGCGATATTTTGCAATTGTACTAATAATGATAGACTTTTGAGCAATTTTTTAAAACGAATACAACCTTCAGCGCTTGGGCGATATTTTTGTTGATCAACGCGCTTTTTGGGGTACAAAGGAAATAGAAGTGTATTTTTGCACTGATTCTAATTTAATGTTACTTGTACTCATGTTTACAACTCAGCTGCATTGTGAAATACTGAAATATTGGAACCCCAAAGTTCTACCTCTGTCCAAATAACGTTTCATATGCTAACATCAAACTGCTATAGACAGGTATTTAGCCTATTATAGTCTTGTTACAAACTTATCCAAAATTAGAAACTATCAGAACAGCACAAAGTGCAGAGCAATAAATGGCAGCACTTACAGTATACACAGATATTGCAAACCCAAAGTTCTGCCTGTCTCCAAATACTGATTCACATGCTAACATCAACCTGCTATTGATACGTAATTAGGCTATTACAGTAGTGCCTAGAAATTTGTAACTTACCAAAATGCTAGTGGACGAATCAAAATCGGTTTTCCTCTTCTTTCTTGTTGCAAACTTATCCATGATTAGAAACTATCAGAAGAGCACAAAGCACAGAACAATAAAGGGCAGCGCTTACAGTAAATTCAACTGCAAGTACGAACTGACCTGGTAAACAAAACAATTGAACTCCAGTAAAGCCAACAATGTACAATCGTTGGTCTTGACGAAATAGGGCCACTCGATAGTCAATAGTACTACCGATATATCGAGAGTTTAAATCTATCACTGGCCTTGTTGACTATTGATCGGGCATATGCTTTTCTCGTCGTACAATTTACATTGTTGGCTTTAGTACAATAGTTGGTCTTGACTAAAAAAGGAATAGGGAATAACTGATGGATTACCATATATCTAGTGTCTAAATCTAACGATAGTCTTGTTCACTATAAATAGTGCACATCACTTTCTCATCGTAGGATTGCAAATCAAACTGTAAGTGGCGATCAAAAAGTTTCCATTTCCAGGTCATGCAATCCAGAATGGGTATGCCACTCAATCAAAATCGCTGTAAGCACTGAGGCAATCACCACACCGACACTCCAGACTGAAGACATCCGTTTGGTATAACACTGTGTCCTGCTGCATGAAGAAGTCCGTAATGCCTGCTGCACATCCTTGTTCGACGGGAATTGCCTACCCGTCAAGCCCTCCCCCCCACCCCTTTTTTTTAAGGGGGCGACGTGTTAATCGCTTGGAGAGAGATAATGACTAGACGGCGAGTGGTGCAGTGTCTCCCCACTGAGTTGGCATAACTTCTGTATTGCGACATTTGTGGTATGAGGATGTGTGTTATCATGAAGCAGCAACCATAACACTCTTCATTCTCCAATGGATGTCTACCAGTGTTTGTACTTCGGCAGCCAAGAAAAGAATAACAGCATGTTTGTCCTGTTTGGACGCATTTGGTAATAACTTAGCCATAGTTCAGGATTCCCCATTTACCACATGTATGTCAGAAAGACATGAATGCCACATTAATTCCTTGCACACATGTCAGTGCTTATTGCTTGTATACTTGTATCAGAGTGGCACTAAGTTGTATATATGATGCAGCAACGCCCTAAATCGTAAATTTATTGATCGTCTCTTGTATATTTCAGTTTCACTTCTAGGTCATGTGTAATTCCAGGTAGGTGATATGGGGGGGGGGGGGAGTTCCAGACTCCCCGGACACCCCACACCCCTCTTTGTGTACGTACTTGACTACGGAGTTGCAGCTGTTACCGGTTGGCTGGCGAATCACTAAGGTTCACATGACCCTCTTGGAAGAACGCATACCATCTGGAGACACTGTTACAGTCAATACAGTCGTCTCCATACAGGCCATCCATATCCTTATGAATTTCACTCGGTTTATGCCCTTTGGCCCACAAATATCGAATAACACTCCGCTTCTCTTCACAAGTTAATGACAATAACATACACATCTTATGTGTTTCGTAGTTCTCGCTTCTCTCACTAGGGCTGCACGTGAAAAAATAACATTGTAGTACAAACTTCAAACTATAGCGTCGTGTAATTTCAACGTTCCAGCTACAATAGCAGGGGAGAAAAAATTATTGTGCTTTACTTTCCGATCCTCCCTCGCACACGCCTGTTACCGGAGAGAACTAACATGACAATGATATGTTGCTTATTTACAGTAACTGTAAATCACTAACACTGGTTTATTATGAAATAAATTATGTGAACCATTCGCGATTTACGAAAATCCTTGCAAGCTTCTGAAACTTCTCAAAAAATACGTTTTTCGAGTATATATATAATGAAATTTGGAAACTGTTTGTCGTGAATGAGGATACTGTGTTCAAAATTTCGGAAAAAACAGTTACGTTTACAGTTGAGGTTTTAGTACTACACAATACATCACAACTGTTATAGTAGTTTTGACAATATCAACACAAAGAAAAAAAACATTTACATTTTACGTCAATTTCTTGTCACTAAGTTTTTGGAATGAATTTATGTGACATGCGTGATTTTACTCGAAGTCATAGGAATTGCCAGGAGTTGGCTTACGTAGCCAAGTATAAGTAAATAAATGTTTGAATTGCACAAATTTTGGCATTTAGCTTATTT
The DNA here is from genome assembly GCF_021461395.2 of Schistocerca americana. NCBI lineage: Eukaryota > Metazoa > Arthropoda > Insecta > Orthoptera > Acrididae > Schistocerca > Schistocerca americana. Next base: position 311,695,545 of record NC_060120.1, on the reverse strand, counting down.
TGCACATTAGTGTGCCAAAGATGAACACTTCATCTTCATTGTACCTCAAAAAACGACGTAAAATGTAGAGCATAACAAACACACATTCGCATGGGGTGGGTAACATTGTAACTTGTTTCTTTGATTTGCTAATGTAATGGTTCAGCTGCTCCGTATCCTCCATGGTGAGCTATGTAGCACATGAAATGTGGACATGAGAGTGTCGCCAGTAGGAGCAAATGTAACCAGAGTGCCATAATCGATTACTCATTTAGTTAGAGAACAACATGTGCAAGAAGCATAAATCACACAGAGCTAAATTATAACTCATTCAAATGTGAATATAAACAGTTATCAAAATCAAACCGCTAGGTATCAGGTTGATGTAGTTGGCCCTTTTCATATGTTTAACAATGGGTTTAAATGTTGGTAAATGCCATTCCATCACTCTGGGAAAATTAACGTTCACCTCAGACTCTGAATATAAAAATAAAATTACGAATCTCAATATTGCTGGAAAGAATAGGATCTGAATTCATTTGTCTACAACGGTAGCTGAAAGTAAATTTGTAGAAGACGACCCTCTAGGTCACAAACATACATACCAAATCACATAAATGAATGCCAGGAAGCTATAAGGAAAGTATATGCCGATCTGTCAGAGCTAGAGCTGAAGGAAGCTATTCAGTTTAAAATACCTGGAACACATATACGTTGGATGTTCAAATGAGTAAGTCATTTGCGTAAACTTAGCAACGTCCCTGGACAAACATTTGTTGTCACATTTTCATCATAGGTTTTGCCAGATTATGTTACAATATATGACATGCGATGTACAATTAAGCCATACATTCCATTAGCCAAATAGTGCTTCCATTGTCTACAACTTAGTTGTTTAAGTAATCAGTGCCAGTCAGATATAGCGTCCCCATTGAAATAATAAGAAAAGACTTAAAAAACAGTATTTATAAAGAAGAGACATTTAAAATTTGAATAATAAGTGGACACTAGCCGCTCGCGCAAACATACATTTTTCTCCATAATATAATAATTTCTCTGTGTAAGTTTCGAGGGCAAAGAAATATAACAAAATGATCTAAAGAGACGACAAGATACGCTCTTTTGATAATTTTTTTGTCGCCTTCACTTCTTCTCTTGTCTTGATTGCGTGTAGACGGACATCTTGCGAGTGCTGACAAATGTAAGCATATTTGTACTATTTAAGGAGATAATATATTGATTTAATATCATTGTTCACTTTCAATTTGTAAGAGGTGATCCCAATTTCATGTCTGCCTTCCTTGAATTAACCTGCATTCAAGTAATTTACAGTTCAACAATCGCAGCAGCTGATACAGCCAACGGCGCCACTACGTGGCGATATTAACTTATAAAAAATTAGCGGAAGCGAAAAACTCGCCCGCTATTACCATAATATTCATTTTTCTCCACAGACGCATGAAGTTGCAGAAAATATGTAGCTTTAAGATTCTTATTTTCAGTACCATAGCCAAGAGCTAGAGCCAGGATTCCGACTACAATACTATGGTTAACGAAGGTAAGAAAAAATACACTCTTGCGTGTGTGGGCCGTAATTGTAATTAATAACTAAAGATTTTTTGCTTTAAAGTGAACTGACTAGCCGAGGAAATTAATGTGAAAAGTTTATTCCATTGTTCAACTTAAATGCTCATGTTTTAAGATTCAGTAAGTCTAACATTCATTAACGTAACAAATAATTTAAGATTAATATTGTTAAAAAGGAGAACTTCACAAAACATTTAATCATAAATCAAAATTGAATGTATTTTTATTAAGGCCCATGATGTAAGTTGGCAACAATCAAAATAATAATAACAATAATAATATATTAACTTACGACGGCCGACGGAAGCGAGACAGAGTTTAGCGTGGCAGCTATTACGCGACTGCAGATTTTTGCAGTAAGTTTGTTAAGTCATGGCAAGCTGTTTTGGAAGCTTGGAGTATAGTAGCGTTAGGTGGTGGCTGGCATGAGGCCTACCATATGCATCATAGCCAAACCTGTCGCTACAGCGGACCATGAGAATGCTCACTGTGGTGTGTTCTAAAATCACTTATTCATCTCGCCTAAGAACCTAAATAACTATGATAAATATGATCTGCTTGTTTTCAAATCTGGTATAGGAATTTTTATAATTTACAAGAACAGTGTGTAAAATTTTCATGCGGATAACTTTAATAGTTTTGAAAATATAAAAAAATCTATTAAAAAGTACATAATCGACACTTAGTAAATTCAGATAGGAATCACGGCAGTTTAAGTTTCTTTGTCATTTGAAAATACTAACAGCACTCTCAGTGCACACAAACTATTTTTAAAGAATTTTAATTCTCAACTTTTAATAATTTTGCTTTCGTAAGGAAAATAATAGTTTAAAAGTTGATATTTATATTTTGTGTTAGGGTGGGAGTAGATGAGAGTGAATGTGAGTGTGTATGTATGGACATACGTCAAATTTCAATTTTATAATGTATTACACCATCCGTAACTAGCAAGTGTTATGTAACCAGGATGTCCTCAAAACGGTGAATCCCCATAACTGTTAGATGACGTATGTCTAGGAGCGTTAGCTTTTGTAATAAGGCTGCCAGAAAGATGGTAAGAGGATACTTAGTTCTAAAGTTTATTTCAATCATAGTTTTCTTTTGATTTTCGTTTTGTTTTGTTTTGTGGAACATTTTGTGAAATTTTGCAGTATGAAAAGACGAAGATGCATCTGCGAATGCTGAGTGGAGTAAAGCGGTTTCCGCGTGAAATTGATCATGAAAGGTTAATCTGACTGGACGATCAATTTGATCAACCAATGAGAGAAAAGTCTTTCCCGTGTAATTGATTGAGTTATATGCCCTGTGAGTGGCGGCATTCAGGAAGTCGTGGACCCACTGTCGGACGTGAAGGTCATGTTAAATGAGTCCGAAAAAATTATCTGTGAGATGAAGAAATGATGGTTAAATCGCGCTCGGTTTATATCGCCGTGCTTGCAGATGCAATTACGGACATTTCAGTGAAGTTTTGAGAGGTTTCGGAATGTTGGTTGCAGAATAAACCGCGTGTGAAACTATCGGCCTTTGTGAATATTCTGCGTGGCATGTTCCGTATGCATGTACAGAACATTTTAGCGAGAATCTTCTTTCGAAGAATCCACTGAAAAGGACCGCGCGTGAACCGGTTTTGTAACAGTGTGTTGCCTATGTGAATCTCGTAATATTTCGGGTTGGACTTAGCACTTTTCTGGCTGTTTTACATTTGATATAAGCTGCACGAAATAGTAGTAGATGTACTACCAACGTAAATGTGGGACCATAATCAAACATCAGTATCTACGAACAAACATTTCCAATGAAGGGAGGAAGCACACACTTTGCCCGTTATTAATAGAGATTGCCGGCTGGTGTGGCCGTGCGGTTAAAGGCGCTTCAGTCTGGAACCGCGTGACCGCTACGGTCGCAGGTTCGAATCCTGCCTCGGGCATGGATGTGTGTGATGTCCTTAGGTTAGTTAGGCTTAATTAGTTCTAAGTTCTAGGCGACTGATGACCTCAGAAGTTAAGTTGCATAGTGCTCAGAACCATTTGAACCATTAATAGAGATTTACAGGTTTATTTTGTTACTGTAGTTACGCTGACTTTGTAATCATAAGTATGGATGGTGGTTGTCTTCAGCGCTGCTTTTCTCATCGTGTACATAGTACCTACGAATGCAGAGCAACTGGTGGTGAATCGACATTACACTGAGGTAGGTGGATATTAAATAAATCGCAAAACCAGTCCTGCCAACTCTGCCCTGCCACAAGAGGTCAATTCTAACACAAATGGTGGTAACAATGTGGCATCACTTTGAACAAGCTAAACCACTTGGATTCTTCTCAAGGGAGATCACACATCGAGAGATAAAATTTGTCCCATGTAGCTGAAACAGCAGGAGGCTAAAAAACTTCAACTATGCCCAACATCTTATTGAAGGAAGTTGAAGAGTATGTAAACTGCAGACTGTATTCTATAGTGGCAGGGAACCACAGTACAAATAAATTGGATTGAGAGAAACAATTTCCTCTCCCACAAAACACACAGCACAGATTCAAGACAGTCATACACCCTAACAGACCAAAAACCTGTGAAGCCTATGCTGACTTCCACCTTCTCTTTGGCAATATTAATTTGCCTGCTTATCCTATTACAAAGATTCCTTATGCACTGTGTACTCACATTGCTGTTCCCCAACATTCAAACACATCTGGTCAACTTCTTGGAAAGGAAGACAAGAACACAGAAATGATTGTAAAGCCAGTATATGGAATATTAAATTTTATAACACAGTTAACCACTTCTGATAAAGACAATATGGAGCACATAGACATCTACAGTACAGCTGCCTCAATTTTATTCAAGAAATAAAATATGGACCAGAACCAGATAGAAGCATCTTCTCATCTCAAGTTAGCTCTTAATGGATTACAATATTTGTACTTTTGTCGGGTCTCCAGACATGTGTAGTCGTTTTCATAAAACGATATTTTGGCAGCATACCTTGACTTTAGGTCCCACCTGAGACCTGTAGAATGAGCATCATTGCTACACTCCACCTCGTTTATAATCTTGTTGCAACCCCACCCCCCTCCACTCCTTCCTCCACTGCCAGTCGTGCACAGGTATAGGGGTGGCGGGGAGTGGGGGGGGGGCTAGGACGGTGCCGTAAGATTCTGGGGGCAAACTCTGGTCCCTAAATACTCCCTGCGTTGCACACTGATGTCTCACTCAGCCGACGCTTTGATTTTAGATGGCTGATTGCTAGGTCCCAAGCTTTCCTAAGATGTATTGGGTTTTGACAGTGGAAACACTATTGGCCGTAAAGAATGCCTCTATTTAAGTAAAGGAAACAAAAGAAAAATTCGGAGTAGGTATTAAAGTCCATGGAGAAGAAATATAAACGTTAAGGTTTGCCGATGACTTTGTAATTCTGTCAGAGACAGCGAAGGACTTGGTAGAGCAGTTGAACGGAATGGACAGTGTCTTGAAAGGAGGATTTAAGATGAACATCAACAAAAGCAAAACGAGGATAATGGAATGTAGTCGAATTAAGTCGGGTGATGCTGAGGGAATTAGATTAAGAAACGAGACACTTAAAGTAGTAAAGGAGTTTTGCCATTTGGGGAGCAAAATAACTGATGACGGTCGAAGTAGAGAAGATATAAAATGTAGACTGGCAATGGCAAGGAAAGCGTTTCTGAAGAAGAGAAATTTGTTAACATCGAGTATAGGTTCAAGTGTCAGGAAGTCGTTTCTGAAAGTATTTGTGTAGAGTGTAGCCATGTATGGAAGTGAAACATGGACGATAAATAGTTTGGACAAGAAGAGAATAGAAGCTTTCGAAATGTGGTGCTACAGAAGAATGCTGAAGATTGGATGGGTAGACCACATAACTAATGAGGAGGTATTGAATAGGATTGGGGAGAAGAGGAGTTTGTGGCACAACTTGACAAGAAGAAGGAACCGGTTGGTAGGACATGTTCTGAGGCATCAAGGGATCACCAATTTAGTATTGGAGGGCAGGGTGGAGGGTAAAAATCGTAGAGGGAGACCAAGAGATGAATACACTAAGCAGATTCAGAAGGATGTAGGTTGCAGTAAGTACTGGGAGATGAAGAAGCTTGCACAGGATAGAGTAGTATGGAGAGCTGCATCAAACCAGTCTCAGGACTGAAGACAACAACAACAACAACATGGCTTGTGGTGGCTCAGGGAGCCAAATACACCTCATTCTGCTGTCCCTGGCTGGCGCTCGCGTATTTGTGACGTCTTCCGCCTTGGATGTTGGGTAGGCATCCCGCGATGCTAACAGTAGGCCTATGGCAGGCTGAGGACCTACAATACTAATGAATAAGAACCTTGATCCAAATTTGGCTTTATTAAAGGTAGAGGAACGTTGTGCAATACAATAGTTTTGTGCAGTGACAGTCTCTCAGCTTTCTGAGAAAAGAAGTTCTTAACATCATTACTCTTAGATGCAATGTCAGCTTATAATAATGTCCACGTCTCCATCCTGTATAAAAGTTGAAGCAGACTGGTCTTCCTATCAGTGGGATTATGGCATTAGTATTTTCCTCACAAAGATCACGATTTATGTAAGACATCAGTAACAGTTTATAGGACCTATAGCTCTATCCAAATGCTTACTCCAGGCAGCAATTCTTATCTCCTTTTTATGCATAATTAACCCTAATGATCTCGAAGAAATTATTGCTCCAAATGTTCATATATGTTCATATTCTGCAGTAGACTGAAGATATACGCTTATGCTCGTCTGGTTTCATAAAGAATTCTGCAGACAGCGAGCTAATGAATGCGGTAATAGAAGTTGTTTGGTTACATGGAAATGACTTTGAAATATCTTCTTTGGAGACTTCAGTTATTATTTTTTCAAGATGGCATGTGCGTTGTAATGAAACTTAAGTGAATAGTTTTTCATTCCAAATTAAACCATCAACCAAATTCTAGGGAGCGTAGTTCGGTTCCAGACCTAGTTAGATTTCTCACATCAAGTCAGTTATTAGTACCTGTTTGCCAATAACGAACACCATCAGACCTTTTACCAAAGTTCGATAGGGTACAAACCCCAATGTTTTATTGACCATATATATGACATTAATTAGATACTGTACAATACAGCTGTACCTGGACTTGTCTTAGGACAATGAGATCAACCCATACCAATGCACTCTTAGTAGAAGCACTGGAAATGTCTCTTCATTTTAAGCACCAATGGCTCGCCAGCATGTAAACTCTTCTGGAAAAAATGCAACACCCTCATGGAAAATATCATTTCATTAACAAGTATTTCATCATTGTAGGAATATATGAAGACAAATTTAGAACAAATAAAACACACGTCACAATAAAGGGTGGCCAAACTGTCGCATCAGTGTAGCCCCCTCTAACAGCAATACAGGCGAGTATTATCACATACAAGTGATGATAAAGGTGCCGAATGGCATCTTGTAATAGGCTGCCCCAAGCATCTTGCGCCTTTTGTTGCAATTCGATAATGGCTCTTGCAGGCTCTGGTGAACATGTAAGTTTCTGCTTCACAATGTCCATAGATGTTCGATTGGCAAGATATCTGATGATCTTGGCCAGGCACTTGTTGTACACCACAAAGAGCATGTTGAATTGCAGCAGTCATAAGTAGAAGTGCATTCTTCTGCTGAAGAAGTAAATCACCTGTCTCTCAAAGAAATGGCGATAGCACGAGCAGAAAAACCTATGAAATGTTGCAGGCACTGGTTGCTTTACCCTACAGGAACACCAAATGTGACCACAAGTTGTAACTGATGGCCCACTACTCCATGAAGCCTGAGGAGTGACCTGCATGCGACGATCTTGATGTGCATCTGTCATGTGGACATACAGAACATAGTCTACAGCTGTGGAAATATTCCGCAAATTACTGCTGATAGCAGCGACACACCTATGATACACTGTGTGCAACATGTACAGCAATCCATTGGTACATCCACCGAGCTCCCCTTAGGCCCACAAAGAGATCCTGTTCAAATGGCTGAAGCTGTTCAACAAGAGTACATACCCATCGGCAAGGCATGGTAGTACTCTGGAATGAATGCTGCGAACACTGTTCACCTCCATACTTGTGCATAGTTAGTGCTTGCAGAGAGAAATCAGAAGGTGCGAAGACAGGCCTCCTCAGCACCATCTGATTGCCGATGACTGTGACAAATGAATCACTAACACTACAATCCCTCAGTATACACATGTCATACCCTGGTGCCACTAAACATAGTCATTGATGGTGTTGCATTTTTTTCCAGCAGTGTATATGTGAAAGGATAGAAGTAATGGCTCATTCGGTAGTTAAGAAATGTAAAAGGTTATACACTATTTTCGATAACAGAATATTATATCAATCTCTAGATTTCTTTAGCAGCTCTCAGACTTTGAAACATATGTATGAAAATATTATTACAGCTAGAAGGCTTCCATTTATGAAGGCCTTTTTGCCTTTGCATGTCCTCCACTCTAGCGCTTTATTGAAAATGTGTAGCGTACAGGGGCCTACATTGACAGCAACTTTAATGTGATAATCACTCATGGAAAATGGGCCGAAGCTCTCCAGATACACATTTATGGTTCAGGAATCACATCAGAAGGTAATGTTGGGTGTGCTACATTATGTCCAAGAACGGATTAATTTGAACTTATAAACTTACTTCATCAGCTTCTTCTTACAAGACAAAACCAGAAGCATTCATGGACGCCATGAAGAACCCTTTAACCTAGAACGATGAAATGATTTTGATAATTTCAGGTTCATAATGCATTCTCAGTGCCATAGAGAATAGGAATTGTGGTAAACACAGCAGAAAACTTGTTATCGACATATGTCAAGAAATAACAGAATTCTCTTGAAGAAATAAACATATTTGTTTACTTTGTATTAAAGCTCACACAGGTATTTTGTATAACGAAACTGTAATCCAATTGACTAAGAAAGCTGCTGTATCCAAAGCCTTCTCAGATATAGGATTATCTTTCGCAGCTCGTTGTCCTGCTGTAGCGTTCTCGCTTCCCGTGCCCGGGTTCCCAGGTTCGATTCCCGGCAGGATCAGGGATTTTCTCTGCCTCGTGATGACTGGGTGTAGTGTGCTGTCCTTAGGTTAGTTAGGTTTAAGTAGTTCTAAGTTCTAGGGGACTGATGACCATAGATGTTAAATCCCATAGTGCTCAGAGCCATTTGAACCATTTTTGAACCATCTTTCACTGACTTCTTACATCAAGTAAAAATCAAGTCCGATCGCAATGGACAGAAGAATGGGAAGCATCTACTTACTATAAATAAAGGAAAATATTACAACTGGATACAATCTCACACACCCAGCTTTCCTTGGTTTCAAACATTTCTGTATACGGCAGAGCTATTTCTACAAACACAAGGATGAGATTTAATCACGGCAGCTTTCTGTCTCATTTATTTCATCTACAACTTAATAATTCTGACACCTGTGATTGCAATAAGTCAAATATGTGAGCCTGTGCAGGGTATGATAAACACAGAGAGCAGTTCCTCTCAGAACTTAGAAGTCTTAGGTTTACATTCCCAACAAGCTCTATTAGTCTTCTAATAAAGAATGGAAGATCAGTGCTTCGACATCTGACGAGATTTAGTTTATTGAGAAATTTAAAATCTTGCCACAGAACAATAGATAAGGTGGAATTAAAATTTTACTTAAGAAATTGTTTATATGTTAAAGAGTAGTCACTTTACTTCAGATTTAAAAAATTAAATTTTTCTTTGTTTGCCTAGTAGCAAAGAGACAATATTTACTTATTTTAATGATTTTAATGAAATACATTCTTGTCTAATGTAAAGAAATTCCAATTATTTTTGGTCTTCAAATTAGAGCCACAGTCTCCAACCATGTCATCTTATGATAAAATTGCACCCAAATTTTTTAACTGTTAATCGTTAAATAATGTACTCACACTGAAGGCTAAATAAATAAAGTACTTGTGGGCAATGGTCTACAATACTTATTTTATTTCTTATACCTCGATGACATGTCCATGGCCATGGAGGAGAAAAAGAAGGGAGATTGCTCTATAGACTTTCACCATACGTTGTTTTGAAGCCATAGTGGGCGGAGCCTGCCGCCTTCTTAAGTAACCCGAAACATTAACAGACTACTGTTTGCATTTGCTTCTTGTTCATTATCTCTGTCGAGTGGATGCAACAACTGTTTTAATAATTAGAAATTACGGTACTTACATGAATAACATAGTGCCAGGAGGGCAATTTCGATCTTTTTTTTGTGCTTGAATGCTTATTTTCTGTAGTAATATGACACATGTGACCTCGGTAATTTAGCTTGTTTTTTGTTGACATATTTCGAATAACGAAGAAGTGAAGGAAGGGATTTGAAAAGCGTGTTTTCCTAATTCATTTAATTCCACTTTTACTGTATTTGTATCGGTAGCAAACGATGCTTGAACTCTGAAACCAATGCTTGTTTGCTTACTGGTAATGTTTCTTATTTGTTACATTTTCTACTTTCAACTCTTATGCACAACATTTTCAAAATTCACGTTTGCGAAAATCTTAGCGACATGTCCTTCGTTAGTCCATAATTGCGTACAATGAGGAAAGAAGCAAGGTATGCTGTTGTATGTTGGGCATGTCAGCAAAGTGCACGATTATGCCAGAGAAACAGAACTGTGTAGAGGTATACTGGAATGCAGAATAGACTTCTTGTTTTATTAGATCGTTAGTGGATTACTTTCACAGTAGTTTACGCATCTTCTCACTTTGAAATCTTACCTACGATGCCTCATTCAGTGTGTGACCAATATAGCAATTTACAGGGCAAAAACCAAAAAAATTTTTGAATATGTTCCAGCACTGAGCAATACTAAAAATGTGATTAACGAAATGATCTCAAACGGTTAGACTCCGTAAAATGGGTATTTTGCTTTAACATGTATGTACGTCATTTTTAGTAAAAATGGCCTAACTGGTGTAACATACACGCCTGCCTTTCCAACAGTGACCTATTTTCTTCTTTTCCCATAATATTTCTTGCCAGTTACTGTCAGTTTTTTCATGAATAATCAAACATATCACAATTGGGATCTGCGTCTAGTTTGATCATCAATTTCGTTTTACATTTGAATTTCATTTTAGGAGGAGTCATCAAAGAGAAAAGTTAGCACTTTAGTTTTAAATTTGACTTTGCTGTGTTTCAGGCATTTTATATCACTGGGTAAGTGATCAGAAATTTTGGTTGCTGCTCTGTGCACCCCTGTTTCTGCTACAAACAAACTTTTTTTCTTCTGGTTTTGTAACCCTCTGCATCATTGTTCCTTCTGAAGTGCAGTGGATTATCTACAGCAAACTTCATAAGGGAATAACTATACAGTGAGGTGGATAGGTTACCACTAACACTCTGAGTAACAAGCGGTAACGACGAAAAGAGTGCTCACATACGTTTTCGGCCAAAGTCTTCTTCACAAAGGAAGTAATGCATACACACACTGTGAAGCAATCATACACACAAAACACACACACATGAGGCAGCAGACTCTGGCTGTTCTAGCAAGAATCTTTTTTTGTATTTAAAGAGGAAGGAAATGTGGACAATAAGCAATTATCGATGGGAAGAATTTGAGGCATGAAATGCTGCACCAACAATCAGTGCGGTCATGTAGCCGTGTGTTGTATGAGGACGAGGCCGTTGATATAGTGTGGCTCGGATGTGAGAGAGTTTGCGGTTTGGAAAGCAATGAAAACCACAACAAAGAATAAAAGTAAATAGGGCAGACGTAATTCACGTACACAAAAGAAAATATTACTTGAACGGCTCCACCTAAGAGTGAAATGTGGCATTTTTAAACTTTAGATTATGATCGGATCGATTAGTACACCCATAAACTACGCAAGCTGGCATATTTGATAAAAACAACTACGTCTCCAGGTAGTAAGAGAACCAGATGCTATTTGCTATTTGGGAAACGACCACAAAAGCCCAACAGTCGAAACTGGGCATGGGCATATCAGAATGACATCATGGGGAAGTATTACCGCGGTGAACCATGGAGGTATAAATGAAGTGAACCTAATATTTTGGGCTACATATGTTGGCGGACGTCGGCTTCACGTTTGTGACGTAAAGACAACCCCCTTTTTTTCTGACCAACGTGTTCGCTACGATACTTCATGCAAATATTATCTTTGTATTGTTATTGTAGTAGTTCGTGTGGTTATCTTTGTGTTGTTATTGTTTTTATGATTTAGTAGCGGGTGTTAAGATTGGTGAAGGAAATCAGTGACTAAGTTTAACAACGACAACGGCCAGCATGAACAAATTGTTGGTAAGTTAAATTGATCCATACAAGTTGTTGTGTGAGTGCGTTGGCAGATTAAGGATTTGTACTAGAACCGCGTTCGTACTACCACAAAAAATATACATCTTTTATGCTCTTCACGTTATTTCTTTCGAGCTAGTTATCCTAATTCGCAATTTAATTTGACCTACTTACTGCAGTAGAAGCGGCATTTTATTTCCTTTGGTATTTTGTTGTGGTCTTCAGTCCCGAGACTGGTTTGATGCAGCTCTCCATGCTACCCTATCCTGTGCAAGCTTCCTCATCTCCCAGTATTTACTGCAACCTATATCCTTCTGAATTTTCCTTTGGTATACCGTAACATTATTTCTACAATGTATTGTGATTCATGCAGTGATTATTTTCTGTGTGCAACCGAGTAGTCAGTTCTGCCCATATTAATGCTGTTAAATGTTGAAGTGGCTCCGTTTTATATTTCTGTTAGGATGTATCGACTGCCACTATGTGGAGTAAGGGAAAGAGTTTAGGTAAGTGTATATGTTGACACATCTGAACATACTTTCAGGGATTATGTGGTGTTCCCATACTAGAAATATGTTTGTTGTGTTAAAGTAATAATTCCCCTTGAAGCCTTGTACGTCTATTTCAGGCAGTAGCAGCACTTGCTGGCAAGTGTAAGCAACTACTGATGCCCCTCCAACATGATGTGCAAGTTTCGATTTCCAGCAGATTGAACTTGAGTATTATTAGTAGCTTCTGTACATCAACAAATCCTGTAACTACCAAATCAGCACTACAGGTAAACATTGGCGAGACAGCATACATTTATCTCGAAATAAATTTGTTTGGTTGCTCATTGTTATTTCTTGTGTGCTTACTTGTATCAGGAAGAGGAGCTAGACAAACTGTATAAAATTTTGGAGATAGAAGTTCGAGGAAATGACCCTGCAGTTCTAAAGAGCTATGAGACCTTTGCAACAATGGCAGCTCGTGAATTGGGAATCACAGTGGGAGAGTGGCAAGTACAGTACATATGTAAAATATCATGACTTAAGTTTTGATTGTTGTAATTTTCTTGTAACCTAACAGTTAACATGGCAAATCGAATTATGAACAGTTAGAATGATACTTCTTATATATGGAAATGTTTTGACCACGTACCATTATCAGTGAATAATTTCGTATCTTTTTTAAAAGTTAACTATTGCATATTCTACTATAACTTTTGCTTCGGGGGGGGGGGGGGGGGGGGGGGGGGGGAGGGGGGGGGCAGTCCTTTGTACACTGCAGATAATCAATGTCTGACAGCCCAGTTAATCTGTTGCTGTTGCTTGACTTGTTCCACACCCCTAAAGATTCTCAGTGAGATTAACAGAAAGAAGAATTGAATGTCATCTCCTTTTTTTGAGAAATTAACAAAAAACATATTTTCAAAAAAATTTGCTTGCTCCAGGTGCAGTGTAGTCCCCTTTTTGTTGGTTTGAGAACTGTATACAGGAACAAATTTGTCATTTCAAACATGTACATTATTTTGTCAGTAATCCACTGTTCATTATATGATAGCGAATGAGAAGACTTAGTTAGGTCACAAAATATTCCCAGTGGTATTAATTTCTGATTGACTCTAATGTATCATCCATCAAACTAAATATTGTGTATTCTATTGACAGCCTTGTTTGAAATAAATCCAAACTGTTTTGTTGCGAACAGTTGCCTTGTACATTGTTTGTGTTACATACTACAGGGAAATAGCACAAAGAAGTTACAGAATGAAATATTATTTCTACATATCAATGGCAGGCAATGAAACTCTTGTAACTCCATTTTGTTAAATTTTGCAGGTGAAGCAAAAACAGTTTCTTAAAAAATAATATAAAGTGATATGGAAAGTTGCTACATGTGTAACACTATAGTAGAAGCCTAGTTGTTGTCAGAGAGAAATCCGTGCACTTTCAAATCTCTCATTAATTATGGAGTTACTGGAATTATGAATTTTTGTAGACAGATGGAGTTATGAGGTTTTCATTGCCTACCATTCATATTGGTTTTCCAGAAAAGCTTTTACTGAAGAAATTTAGGTCTCTTGAAAGAATAATTCTGTTTCTTTCCGCCTCTTGTGTGCCATTGTGAAGTATTACCTCTTTGTCTGCTTAACGCATTATTGCTATTTTGCAAAACGGAGGTGAGTTGAGCTTACTGATGCCAAATGCCAGCTTTGATCCATGACATACTGTTGTGATGCCCTTAAACAGAAGTAGAACAAAACACTGAGAATATTTCTTTTCTGTATTAATTACGTGCAAGATATTTGTGGCAAACTGAACTGCAATGTAACCCAGTGTCTAGGTTGGTTTGGAAGGTGAGAGTTCCGTTATAAGTCAGTGAAACCGCCATATACATATGAAATCTTAGTTGTGTTGAATGTAGATTTCACTGTGTGGTTTATGTCTGCCATTTTGATGATGTGGATTGAAGCAGATGGGTGGTATGTGTAGGTTCATGTTTACTAGAATTAAATCTCAGTTGTATCTTTATTTACTTGTTTTCACATGTGATACTTGTGGATTATATCTTCCAGCAATAAAATAATTAACTGGAGAATACTCACTAGTTTTCTCTAATACCTGCTGGCAGTGTGCTTAAAGGTGTCAAAGGTGTAAATTCGGAAGGCAGTTATGTAGACTTATTGCTATCTAACTTTAACTTGCTTAGAGTTGTGATGCTCTCAGCTTGCAACAGTTTCTTGTTCAACACAGATTCCTTATCATTTGTTTAAAACTGACTACACTAGGGATGAGAAAAAGTAGCATCTAGGAGAGGTAGGTCAGTCCAACCCCCCCACGCCCCCCCCCCCCCTCCCCAAAAAAAAAAAAAAAAAATCATCTTCCCTTCATTTCTCATTGCCAGTGAGAAGCATGGCTGGGTCAGTGATTAAGTACACACTGTTTCCACAGCTGCCATCAGGTACAATTGTGAGAAACAATACAGTGTTTCATATCGCAACAGTGCACACCGTGTTCTCATCTGGGATTTTTAAAGGGTGGATTTTGCTTTATCTGTAGTTTATTATCAGCTTATTATTGAAAAACAATTTTCCTAGTGTGAGTTCCTTGAGCAGCATTTTAAAGATTCATTCTGTCCGCTATGAGAGTCGAAAGGTATGAAAAGGACCCGGTAATTGAGAAGAAGGGCGTCAGGTAGGATCCTGGCTTATCCCTCATATTATTCAATCTGTACATAGAACAAACAATAAAGGAGACCAAGGAGAAATTTGACAAAGGAATTAAAGCTCAGGCAGAAGGGAAAAAAAAACTTTTGGCAATGACATCATATCGCTATCAGTGGTGCAAATGATGATAGATAAGTTGAGTCAAACAGATAGTGTCATAAAAAGAAGTTATAAGGTGTACATGTATCAGAGTGAAATAAGAGTAATAGAGCATATGTACATTAATTCAGACAATGAAGAGAGAATCAGAGAGTCATACTCTAAAAGTAGTATAAGTATTTTACCAAATCGGCAGCATCAAAGAGGATATAAAAAGCAGAATAGCAATAGCAAGATAAGCTTTTTTGAAAAAGGTGAAATATTGTAATATTGAACATAAAAGTAAAGTATTGAATCTACCGATACCACCCATAAGTGCTTTGACCCAAGGGCTTCATGGCACAAACTTGACTAAAAGCAGAGAGAGGGAGGTGAGTGAAAAATGTGACTTTTGTTTGTAGATTGTTGCTGCAGATGTGTTTGTGTGTTTTGTTTACAATATGTGATTTAGTTCTTGTGTGTGCCACATTGGTCATTTGATTTTGTGGTTGTTTTGTATTTGATTTGTCATGTGTGTTCATGGGTCGACGAAAGTGTCCGATCCCACCCGTCGGCTTTGACCCGTGACGTAAGGCTGTTGTGGTGTGTGACGTCAGGATGGCACGGAGTTTAGTTTGTGAGAGTGGTGTGTTTGTACGTGTCATTTTGATGTGATCGGTGGTGCTCTTTGGTGGTTTATGTGTTGTGTGTTAGGTGATGTTTTTGGTTTAGTTTGCGTGTTTGGCATGTTTATAGGTAGCATATTGTTGTAGTCAGTGGTTCTCTCTGGTGGTGTGTTTATGGATAGCGTGGTAAGGTCAAGGGAAGTGCTTGATTCCAGTGGATTTTGTGTGTAGTGGAATTTGGGGAGGTTGTGGGGTCTTGTTATTTTAGTGTTTTTTTGTCGTTTGGTGTAGTGGCGAGTGTTTATATTTAGTTTGTCCCCACCCAAAAACCCCCAGTTTCCACGCTTGTCTTGTTAGTTTGATTAGGTTTTTTGTGGAAGGTGTGTGTGTTGGTTTTTCGATGTATTTTTGTGTTTGTTGTCGTGTTTATGTAATGACGTCATAGGCGCCATATTGGAGTTGTAGTGGATGGTCGTTTCCGCCACATTTGTGACGTCATGGGTCAAAGTAGACGGGTGGAATCGGACACTTCCGTATTTCCGTGTTCGTTATGTGTAAAACTGATGTAGTGTTGCTACTGTCATGGAGCACGTGTGTAGCACTAATGGATTTTGTTGTACCAGTTCATGGGGTTGGATTATGTTGTTCACATGGTCTATACGGTGGTCAGAAACAGTCTGAAAAGATTGTAATGGCATTGCAGGGCAATCTGTGCTGAGAAATAATTGTTAAGAAAAAAATTGGATGCATTGTGCCATTTCTGAGTTAATTAACATTAAGTTAGTCAATCAGGTCATTGCACATACGAATACAAGCAGCCTGCCAGATACAACTAGTGTCAGTTTTTCACATAGTGTAGATGATAGTGCACAAAAATGCTCAGCTTTTATCTCAGGCTCGATCCTTACTACTGTCCCATTTTCAATTTTTGTATCAATCTCTTGTTCAGTCCATGGAAACCAAATGAAGATCACAATTTCTGTGGGGGGGGGGGGGGTGCTTGTATTTGGCAATGGCCTTATTGGCTAAATGCAATGCTAATTAACTTGGGAGCGGTGCAACATATCCAATTCTTTTTGTTAACAATTATGGCTCAACACAAATACCCTGCAACTCCCTTACAAGCTTTTCTGACTGTTTCTAACCATCCTGTATATAGGTCTAACAGAAATTTTGATCCATTTAGGGGATGTGGGTGGCAGCTTGAATCATATTGAATTTTAAACCTGTATAGGTTTAGCGGAGATAACAGTCTATATGAAATTATTTGATGACTTCTGCAATTTTTTATTCAATTTTTGTTTGTTTTCATTATTTCAATTTTTGTGTTACCCACCCTGATTCCCAAAAAACTAGTTTGTCAGTTTCTATTTCAGTAATATTTTCATGGTGTTGGTGATGTCGAACATTTGTTGTTCTGTGAGGCCTGGATCTCTGCCATTTTGATGCTGTTTCTGGCTTATCAGCACAGTATCGTATGTGCAGTTCCTAAGATGAAGAGACACCCACAGACTAGACAAGCATGGAGAGATGCATCAAACATGACTACCACTACTAATTAACAGGATGGATTTCTTTCGGTTTATACCACTAAGGTTGTCAATATAGACCAAGAAACATGGTGACCTTCACTAACTTCCTAGTGCCATACTCTTTAGAATCTGATGTTTTTACTTTCTGATATTATTGTCAATTATAGGCTTAAACTTAATTGTTCTCTTTTAAAAATTCTGAGAACAGTAGACCTACTCTTGTTCAAAACAATGATTCTCTAACTTCATTGTACATTTACTTGAGAAACAGGTTATTTATGAGAATTTTCGAACACTTACAAAACTATATTTGTGTAAGTTACCGGCACAAGTGCTTTGAATATGGAACTTATTTCATAGCAAACCAGCATTTGTTGTTCACAGTTCTGCCAAAGAATACATCACCCCTGAGTTTCATTGTATATCAATGGAAATAAACATGCGTTTTTGAGAATTTTCGGAGGCTACCATTGTCCTGTGCATAATATATGAGCAACTTTTAGGAAATTGGTGTGCAGATATTTTAACAAACATCTTGTGTTACATCTAGTTGTCCCCTAAATGGAAATAACCCTATATATTATGTGGAAGTATCGTAAATTAATTCAGTTTTCAATTTTGCCAACAACTGTAATTAACCTCAAAACATTTTAAGAAACTAGAAATTCTATCACAGGTTTTTGTGTTGTTTTAATAGAAATCTTGTTTTGTGTATTTCCTTCAATTCTTATAGGGAATTAGCAACTTTTTAGCTCAAAAAATTAAAAGATAATCAGCAGCCTTAATTTAAAGTTATTTGTTCACTGTCTTGTAATACATCGCATCAGCCAAAATGCAGCCCCCCCGTGAATGCTGCTCTCGAACACGGGATGTGTTGTTGATGTCCATAAGCAGCTGGAAATTGCCCTGACTACTGTCAAGCAATTGGCGACTGCAGCGAATCAATGTGTTGGAAGAGCACCCAAGAGTCGTGTACCTATACCTCAGATACTATCCGCTTCTGTGGATCATATCTCCTCTGCAGAAAGTACAAGATCTGCCTTTACTTGTCCACTTGACTGTGAGTGGTGAGTCAGTGGTAGATCTGGGTGTCCTTTACAGGGGAGGACTCAGGGTGTTGCACTAATCCCCCTAGCCGGCAAGTTTGAGGTTCTGTCTTTCACCGAAACTGAGCGAGTGGTCCTCACTTCAGCTGTTTTGGGGGAATCTGTTTTGTTCAGTGTCAAGAGGAGGCATACGCAAAAGGATAGGGTTCTATTAATTATCAACATGCGGCAGATGATGGCGTCCCTTAGGGAAATGGCAGCAAGGGCAGGAAATGACACCTTGTGTGCTCAGTGTGCACATCTAGGAACCTCATTCAACATGTTGAAGATGCTATTCTGGCAGCCGTTTAAGGAACAGGGTGCAGCCAAATGCAGATTGTGGCTCAAATTGGAACACGATACCTGTTGCCTGGACTGCGAGGTCAGACTTGGGTCATTCCAGCAACTGGCAGAGAAGGTTAAGAAGACCAGTCTTGTGCATAGAGTTTCAGTGAACCTCACAAAGTGCAGCATTGGCCCCAGAAGTAATTGTGGACCTTTGGTCCTGAGTCAAATGGAACGACTCAACCAGAGGCTTCAGAGGTTCTGTGACATGCTAGGCTGTGACTTCCTGGACTTGCACCATAGGGTTGAGAACATCAGAGGCTGCTATTCAGGTAGCTGACTGTGTGTGGAGTGTACACGAGGGTGGTTTTTTTTTTTTTTTTTTTTAGATTAGGCAACTCTCCATTCAGTCCAGATAATGATAGCTGTAGGAAACCTGGAAGTATTAGTGTAAGACTGAAAGAAGTGCCTCCAACAGGTGAGAGTATTAAAATCCTAATGGTAAACTGCTGAAGCATTCACAATAAAGTGCCACAATTTGAAGCGCTCATGAAAAGCTATGAAGCTCACATAATACTAGGTACAGAAAGGTGGTTGAAACCTGAATTGATAGCAATGAGAGTTTTTGGGGAAAATTTAAGTGTATATTGAAATAATAAGCAAATGGGATTGAGGTACAGAAAGGTGGTTGAAACCTGAATTGATAGCAATGAGAGTTTTTGGGGAAAATTTAAGTGTATATTGAAATAATAAGCAAATGGGAAATTGAGGCAGTGTATTTTGTCACAGTAGACAAGAAACTCATATCCATGGAGACGGAAATCGAAGCTGCATGTGTGATTGTTTGGGCAAGACTCAGTATCAAGGGTGGTCATAACTCGATAATTGGAACCTTCTATCGCCCACCAGACTCATCTCATGGTGTAACTGAAAACTTAAGAGAAAGCCTCTTTTTACTTGTACATAAGTTCTCCAATCATACTGTAATAATCAGTGGAGATTTTAAGCTTCAACAATTAACTACGGTGCACATGATAAGGCATCCTCCGAAACATTACTAAATGCCTTCTCTGAAAACTACCTAGAACCAATAGATAAGAAAGCCGCTTATGAGGACATACATTGAATCTAACGGCAATAAATAGACCTAAAAATAAAATAATTAACTCCATTTTCAAATGAGAAAAACGTAGGACAATTGCCTCAGTTTAATTCTTGTATCACTGAAAAGATGAATGAAATAAATATTAGTGTCAGTGGTGTTGAGGAACATCTGAAATCGTTGAAATTAACAAAGCTCCATGGCCCAATGGAATCCCTGTCAGATTTTATACTGAATTTGTGGCTGAGTTAGCTCCTCTTCTAACTACAATCTTTCGTAGAGCCCGTGGACAAAAAACCGTGCCCAGTTCTTGGAAAAAAGCACAGGTTTCACCCATCTACAAAAAGGGTAGTAGAAGTGATCCACAAAACTACCATCCAATATCCTTGACATCAATTTGTTGCAGAATCTTAGACCATATACTGAGCTCAGACGTATCTTGAACAGAATGACCTCCTCATTACCAACCAGCACGGATTCTGAAAACATCAATAATGTGAAACCCAACTTGTGCTTTTCTCACATAATATACTGAAAGCTTTGGATAAAGGCAGTCAGGTAGATGCAGTATTTCTTGATTTTCGAAAAGCACTTGACTCAGTGCCACTCCTACATGTATTGTCAAAAGTATGGTCATATGGGGTATTAGAGTAATTTGCGACTAGAGTGAGGACTTTTAGGTTGGAAGGACACAGCATGTTATCTTGGATGGACAGTCATTATCAGATGTAGAAATAACTTCAGTTGTGCCCAAGGCAAGTGTGTTGGGACCCATGCTATTCATGTTGTATTAATGACCTTGCAGACAGTATTGATAGTAACCTCACTTTTTTTTTGCAGATAATGCAATTATCTGTAATGAAGTACTATCTGAAAGAAATTGCATAAATATTCAATCAGATCTCGGTAAGATTTCAAAGGAGTGCAAATATTGGCGTCTTGTTTTAGATGTTCAGAAATGTAAAATTGTGCACTTCACAAAATGAAATAAATGTAGGATCTTATGACTATAATGTCAGTGAGTACTGTTGAAATCGGCCAACTCATACAAATAGCTGGGTGTAACACTTTGTAGGGACATTAAATGGAATGATCACATAGACTCAGTCATGGGTAACGCAGGTTTTAGACTTTAGTTTATTGGTAGAATATGGGGGAATTGCAATCAGTCTACAAAGGAGGTTGCTTACAAATCACTCATCCTACTGGATCTAGAATATTGCACATGTGTGTGGGACACATACCAAATAGGACTAACAGGGAATATTGAACCTATACAGAGAAGGGCAGCATCCATAGGTTTATTTGATCCATGGGAGAGAATCACAGAGATATTGAAGGAACTGAACTTGAGAACAGACGTAAACCATCCCAAGAGAGTCCATTAATGAAGTTTCAAGAACCGGCTTTAAATGCTGATTCTAAGAATACATTACAATTCCCTATGCATTGCTCACAGAGGGATGCGATTAGAATAATTCCTGCACACACAGAGGCATTGAAACAATCATTCTTCCTGTGCTCCATATGTGAATAGAATGGGAAGAAACCCTAATAACTGGTACAATGGGGTGTAAACTCTGTCATGCACCTTACAGTGGTTTGAGAGCACAGGCGTAGATGCAAAATATTGTTTTATCAGTCTGTGTGCAGATTTCCAGTCTATAGAATTTTACTCTTTCCAGATGTACTGTCACCATATTTATATGGGGATCCCAAACCAGGTTTCCAAATACCGCTTATGGTTATTCAGGTAAACACACCATTATCAGGAGAATGAGATTTTCACTCTGCAGCGGAGTGTGCGCTGATATGAAACTTCCTGGCAGATTAAAACTGTGTGCCCGAGTTCGAGTCTCGGTCGGGCACACAGTTTTAATCTGCCAGGAAGTTTCACACCATTATCAGTTCTGGAAATGTGATTCTAGCTGCCGGATTTCCATTTCCGCAATCGATTTTTGCTCCAATATAAACACACAGCCATTTTTGAAACATACATGAGTTGTCAGGTTACATCTTGGATTTAAAAATTGAGTGACCTTTTGTGCAGTGAAGGAGCAGTAGAAACATTAAACTAAGGTTGAAGTTCTCTACCACTAATATTTAATTGAAGAGAAACAGAAATTGTGGTGACTAAATCAGAAACCAGAACAGCTGAGGCCCAGATACCATATTTGGCTGGTCTGACAAAACCACTTTAGGCCTTAATATTTAAAAAGAAAGCAAAAAAACGAACTCCAGAATTCAGTTTTTGTCCTCTGGAAGTTATGTCACACGTAGTCATAGTGTGTATCTCTTAATTCACCAGATCCAGGGCTCACCAAATGTGCCAACTGTTGTGTTCTCCCTGTCTAGGTATTGTATATAAAAATAATGTCAACACGTACCTAAGCTGCTAAAGTTGTGGATCGTTGTTTTAGTCCAAAGGGTGGTATATTGACAAAAGAAAAGAACTTTATTGATTTTTTTATGTTGTGTGCATCCAAAGATTTGAAAAAAAAAGGTTTTTGATGTTTTTCACTTATTGTTTCAGTATACTTATTGTCCTGTCTTATGGTTGTAATAAAACCCATGACAGACGTATTATTTGAAGTAATTTGTGTAAAGAAATTTACTGTATGATACAAGTTGTGTAGAATCAGTGGTGATAAAAGTTCATCTTCTCATTTGGATTCTTTAAGATTCAAATTTCTACAGAGTATATTGTATAACTGCCTTTCCACATAATATTATTAATGTACTAGCTAATTCTCTATATATGTTATTGGACTACTGTTAAGTGAAAAGTTAATGCTAATAATAATAATAATAATATATGGCATAATCCTTTTCAATTTTGAATTGCATTAGGTAAACTCTGTTCTTTATCACATTTGTCAAAACATTACTTTAGATACATTCGGCTGTGACCATTTTATAAGCTAATATTTATTTCTCTTTGGACTGCAAAAAAGAACTTCTTGTTGATGAAGTTAGTGTTCAGTGAAATTATTTGGCTATTCAGTTTTTAATAGGATTTACACATGTGAAAGTTCATATGTTAAAGATTAAGTAATTTGATACCTGATTACTACACTCATGCTCATAAATTAAGGATAATTGCAGAATGTGGTGCCACACAACGTGACACTTCACAAAACTGGTGTTAATAACATAGGCACATAGGGAACACACACGACACAGATCTGCAAGTCTGCGGTATTGGTGATAAGTTGATAAAACCATCTTGAAACACACATGCTACAAAACGCCACTGTTTCCTGCACATGTACACAGACATCAGTATGAGATATGGTATCTGGTTCCTGGTTCACGCCAGAAGAAACCCTGGCGAGAATCACTGTTCAGACTATACCTGGACTCGTCCGTAAACATAACCTGAGACCACTGTTCCAATGACCATGTACTGTGTTCTTGACACCAGGTTTTGCGGGCTCTCCTGTGACCGGGGGTCAGTGGAATGCACCTTGCAGGTCTCCAGGCAAATAAACCATGTCTGTTCAGTCATCTGTAGACTGTGTGTCTGGAGACAACTGTTCCAGTGGCTGCAGTAAGGTTCCGAGCAAGTCTACCTGCAGTACTCCGTGGCCGTCTGCAGGCACTGATGGTGAGATATCGGTCTTCTTGTGGTGTTGTACACTGTGGACATCCTGTACTGTAGTGCCTGGACATGTTTCCTGTCTGCTGGAATCGTTGCCATAATCTTGAAATCTCACTTCGTGGCATACGGTGGGCCCGTGCTACTACATGCTGTGTTTGACCAGCCTCCAATCGCCCTAGTATTCTACCCCTTATGACATCATCAATGTGTGTTCTTTGAGCCATTTCAACACGCAGTCACCATTAGCACGTCTGAAAACATCTGCACACTTACTTGCTGCACTGTACTCTGACCTCTGCATATGTGGACTACTGCTAGCACCACCGTGCGATGACTGCGGGTGAAATGCACCGCATGGTCATACCCCGAGGTGATTTAAACCCGCAAACCGCCTAGCCAAGCATTGTTTCACCATGTATCAGCATTATCCTTAATTTATGAGCATGGGTGTAGTTTATTTTTCTTTATAATAATTCATCATTTTCATCACTCATTTTCCATTACCTAATACCAGATGTTTTAGTTACTCCTCTTTTATTTCCTAGGTATATTTTGCTGCACACATTGAAATAAAAGAAGTCTAATAAAATGTGAATGGTATATACTAGTACTTTCCAGTTTGCTGGATATGTTTACTTGTTGGATTAATGACATTTATTATGTCTTCTTTGCTACCAAGCTTTTCCAGAATGATTAGTGTAACAGCACTGCATAGATACATTTCATGTAGGGCAGCAATTTATTCAGAATAGGTGCATCAAAATTATTCTGTAGTAATTAAATCCTTGTTAGTTGTCTTCCACTTGCCAGTTTGCTAGGAGTGGTTTCTCAGATAGTATTAGCATATGTATAATCACATTTATTCTTGTTGCTTAACCTTACTTTTCACTAGTAAAGATGTGTGTTCTCTTAAAATTAGCACAGTGAGTGCTTACAGTGTGTTTCTGAAAGTCTCTCTTCATATTCTACACGTGTAAAGGCTGATGAAAGTACTGTTTACTTCAGAGAACTCTGGCTCTAACCATGAAGGAATACTAGCTTCAGGACGTATGAAATTTGATTCAGTATTGTAATCTCAGAAATAACATCACGTACCCTCTCAGTCTATAGAGTTTCATTTCATTTCCTCCTCCCCTTCTTGGCCCTTCACTTGTTTGTGAGGTCGAGAAGAGAGAGAGAAAGAGAGACGTTGTTTGACTTATCTCATTTAGAAAATAAACAGAAATTACTACAATTAACCATATGAATGGCACTGACACATGCAACAGACTAGAAAACTGCCTTTCTGACCTGTTATATGTCTGTATGTATCAGCCATCAGTGACATGCAGCTGAATGTTTGGCTTTCCTCTCTTTTGTTCATTTCCTCAGTCCTGGGATTTCTGTTATTGAAATACTTTATCACCGTGCCTTTAGAAGCAGTACATAGAAGGCTGTTGGACATTCTTAGACTTTCAAAATGTCTGTTTCTGTAATTTTATAAGCTGACTTCTTTGAGTTGCCAACATTTTTACTGAATGTCTGCTGTAAGGTTTTTCAGTATTTCTGACACTGAACACTATGTTAGATAAATCTGTGACCGTTTGCAGTCCTGTCATTGTATCCTCACTGTCTCCTGTGTGTTGATGTGGTAAGAATTTTGCAGTTTGTTTCTTTACCTAGCTTTGGACATCAGTGATCATTCTATGATCATAAAACTTTCCATGACACATCATTGCTGTTTCCACTGCCTAGTTGAGTAATAACACACAGTACCAGTTTGATATATATTTTTTAATGTGTAGGTGTATGGAGGAGCATAAGCTTTCTGAAAGTTAGCCACAGTACAGCATGTGATCTCTTGACATTATCGATTAATGATGTACTTCTGAGTGAACACTTGGAACAATACAACCTGGTTATCCTGATCTGTTGCTCACACAATTTTGTGTGAAGAATGGGAGTTGGATTTTCATGTTTGGAGTTTTCAGAATCCATTTGGTTGTCAGAAAAAAGTAATTTGATTCAAATTAGGTCAACATATTTATACTTGGATATTCTGCAACTGATGTATATTAAGAATATCCAGGTTGCGCTTTCATGGAATGAAAATTATCTGTGTTATCTTCCAATTGTTGAGAACAATTTTCTGTTCAGGGGATCTGCAGAAATGTA
The DNA here is from genome assembly GCF_021461395.2 of Schistocerca americana. Taxonomy (NCBI): domain Eukaryota; kingdom Metazoa; phylum Arthropoda; class Insecta; order Orthoptera; family Acrididae; genus Schistocerca; species Schistocerca americana. The sequence continues at coordinate 311,669,983 of NC_060120.1, read as the reverse complement.
CTGTCAAGAGAAAGTTAAGTCAATTGCAGATTATGCATAGAACTTTCTGTAATTGACTGACAAATTCTTCTAATCCAGCACATCTACTTTTAATTTTTCAATTTTTCCCACCTAATAACTGAGTTCAATGGAGACATAATTAGTTAAATTGTAGTTCAAGGAATAAATTTAAAGTCTGCTTGACCAAATAAAAGAGTAACTATGAAACTTTTTTCATACATTTTGTAAATAGATTGCATATATGGTTGAGGGGTGTATGGCAGATCTTTCTCCTGCATGAACTGCAGTTGTATCCTGTTGAATGATATTGTAGTTCATAAAATTGTAGTTGTTTGATGCTATTCTTGTAGATAGAAAAATTAAATTTCCTTGCACTCGAACTGCTCAGCAATGCTGGTCAGTTGCTGAACTGAAGATGTTAAACTTTCTGGTATATGTAATAAATGCTGCAAGTACACTGAACCATGCAAACTTGCAATTTATGGATTTATCTTTCATTGTCTTGTTTTGTACTTAGACCGGACAGCATACTATCTAGAATGTTGCAAGCTTTCTGGTGTAGTCAAACAACTTGTTTGTTACAATTAAAAGAGATGAAGCCATATTTCAGACAAGATATACTGTGCAGGTAACAGTTGTAATTTATCAGAAGAGACTCGTTCCTATACATATTGCAAGAGGCAACTATTGCGAGGGCAGAAGTAGTGATGGTTCTCTGTCAGTGGACACTCTCCCAGTTTGCCCCTTGTCAGTTTTCCTCAAAGCCTGGTAGTGACCTGTTGTCATCGGTTGGTGCAGTCAAAGAAGATGCATAATTAGTTATTTACTTCCATAAGCTATAATTAGTCTCTTGACATCAGTTGTCAATGCCATTGAGGATTCACATCATAAGCAGCATTCAGCCCACTCAAGGTAACTGTTCTTAGTCAGCTGTTGCTATGATGGTTTGCCATCTGTGGTGACTCCAGCCCTGGCCATACTGCGACGCTGCGGCATCGAGTGAAGGTGTCGTGTGTTGGATATGCCACCATTCTTTTCCATCTATCAAAATGCAATGACAGTTGTTGTGTAGGCATGTAGTATGATGATCTGGGCCTGCCATTCAGTTATGCTCTGGTCAGTCCACCAAAATATCAGGAACACTAGTGTCCTCAACCGAGGTGGTAGGGAAGGCATCCAGATCCTCCCATCTGTGAAAGCGGCAGGCTGTGGTATTGAACTCTGTGACTGGTGATTATGATGAGGTAGTCCTCTCTCTCAGTAGTGGCTGTTGTTGCTCAGTAGCATGCAAGAAATCTACAACAGACTTGTGCTAGACATCACTTTGCAGACCGAGCGAGGTGGCGCAGTGGTTAGCACACTGGACTCGCATTCGGGAGGACGACGGTTCAATCCCGACTCCGGCTATCCTGATTTAGGTTTTCCGTGATTGCCCTAAATCGCTTCAGGCAAATGCCGGTATGGTTCCTTTGAAAGGGCACGGCCGATTTCCTTCCCCATCCTTCCCTCAACCGAGCTTGCACTCCGTCTCTAATGATCTCGTTGTCGACGGGACGTTAAATACAAATCTCCTCCTCCTCCTCTCACTTTGCAGTAATCAGAGGATTGTGTGCGAGTATCATGTAGGCCATTGATCTGTCTGACCGACTGCCTTGTGAGCTAAAATGCTGGGATATTTATGGAGCAAAGTAGTGGCTAGGCATAGGCATAGGTCTTCCTATTATGAAGGTATCATTGACCACTATGCCATGCTTGGCTAACGAGTTTGTTGTAGTATAGGACAGGTTCGTAAAAGCTCTTGGTACGTGTTATTGCCTTAGAAATGGCATTTCTTTCTTCACATAACGAACATGACATGATCCTGTCCAGCTGCTATGCCCCATTACATTTCTACTTACTTACTTTCACTGTCTGGTTCACCAGAAGCACTGATGTCTTTTCCCCTGACCCAGTGTCCATGGTGAAATGCTACTCTTTGTGCCCACCTCCTGTCAACACCGCCATAATGTAAGTGTGGTAGCTTCATTCTGGGACTTTGAAAATTTTAATTATCTGCTGCCTTGTACAAGATTGACATACAACAGCATTACATTTCTCAGTGCAAACTAGTATTCAGTAACTTTTTTGGTCATGTCATTCTATGTACAATGAATTTTTCAAGATAAAAAGTTGGAAATGTCAAATTAAACATCTTTCAACCATCAAATTTCCAAACTTATTTTGTTTGGCAACCAGTTTCAGCATTTTACTATGCCATCTTCAGGCCCCTGACCGATGAGTAGGAAGAATCTACCTCAGTTGTGATCAAAACAGGGACCAGCAATACTGGTATTAGTAGATTTTTGCTACATTGATCACTTCAACGATCACATGCCAACCAGAAGTGATCACTATAGCACATATTACTAATATCAGCATTGCTGTCCCCTGTTTTGATCATAACCGAGGTAGATTCGTCATACATGTTTATCAGGGGCTTGACGATGGTGTAGTAAAATGCTGAAACTGGTTGCCAGAAAGGTGTTTAATTTGACATCCTCCATCAAACAGCCAAGTTCCTCAACCATCTCTAAATGGACAGTCAGAGAAAAAAAAATGGGGTAGGGAGGCAGCTCTTTGTTTCTTAACGTATGAGTTGGAAGCAAAATATGTGAAGACTGTAAATTGAATAACAAACCACTTACAGTCTTTCATTATTATACAGTAAGTAGGTAGTGACATGCTGCATTAATTTTTTGGTGAGTCGATTTATTTAAGAGATGCGAACAAAGGTTTATTTCAGATATATTATTCACTTGGTTGTGGCACTGTCCATCTTCCGTATATTTTCAGTTCAGACTAGCATTTGTTGTTTAGCATTACTTTACCTTCTCAGAAAAAATAAATAAATACTCTATCAGAACTATCTTGTGTTATCTTGGATGAGAGAATGCTGTACTTGTTATAGGGAGGAACAAAAAGATATAAATAAAAATAAGAATAGGCAAATCTTATTACTGTAACTTTTCGGTGAATACCATATGGTCTTTTTACTGCTACTTGCACACATGAAATAATTAACTTACATTGATTACATTTCATTGTGTTGGTTGCACACAGTTATATGCACAGGCATTAGTCTAAAGGCACACACTTTTAACTTTTATATGCAATGTGTCATACATTTCAATGATTTCTGCTAGTACATAATGTTTCCATAAAGTAAAAGTATAAATTCTCATTATGTGTTTTGCAGCTGGTCACCACGCAAGGCACACCATGAGAGGCTGACTCTGCTGAAGTCAATACATATCTACAAGAAACACCGTGTTCAATATGAGGTTCGAACATACTTCCGTTTCATGCAGTTCCTACGGCTCACTGGTTCTACTGCAGACACGTTTCTTGAATACATCCAGCGTAACCTTCCAGAAGGTGTAGCCATGAAAGCAACTAGAGTTGAGGTGCAGCAGCTACCTCCACATTTACATCCCACTGCAATTCTGAAAAGTCTTCAACAGCAGCAGCAGCAGCAGCAACAACAGCAGCAGCAAGAGACTCAACAGCAGTAGCTGTAATCTTTGGTGGTTACATGGTTTTGTAGTTGACGTGTATGATGTTTGTGACATAACAGACATCTTTGTTTTAAGTGTGTCATGTCATTCTGTGTTTAACACTCTGTGTGATTACTGTTCTGTAGTGTGTCATTGAATGGAAACTTTAGTTTTGTTGAACCAGTTATCATTCCTTAAAGTTGGAACTATAATGAACACTCACAGTGTTAAAAAAAAAAGGTGTTGATTGACTGAGGCCATGCATTATTTATAAGCGTGTTCTGTGTGTTCAAATTTTTAGGCAGTAAACTGTTCAAGTGAAATGGAACAGGGTATTATTTTATCTCTCGTTACTGCAGTGGTGCTAACTGTGTTATGTACTTTATATGGATGACAACAAGTGTTATTTAGTTATCTGTAATACATATGGAATTGTGTCTTTTCCCACTTGAATGTAATGTAGACAGAACTGAATTACAGTGTTACAGCTGCTGTTTCATTCTGCAAAATGTATAACTTCAGCCAGTTCTCCGACTGGAGAGCCAGAGGCTTCAAAAAAGTACAAACCTGATTGCAGAAAGTTAAGAGGAGTAAAGATGATTCCAAATACTTTAGGATTAAAGGAGACCACTCACCACAAAGCAGAAGTATTTATTTTCAGTAGGCACACACAAGAGAAGGAAAACTTGCTAGCTTTTGGTTAAAGGGGGTACATTTTATGAACTTATAGATGTGTCCAGATCTTTGTAAGATAGCCAGCAATGTCTGTCCTCTCCTCCATATCAAGCTGCATAATAAAAAAGTTGTTTTAATTGTCCTTTACCGGTCTTTATACTAGCTGTCAGTTTTAGACAGTTTTTACAAGGAATTTTAATGATGTCTCTGTTTAGTATTACGGGTCCTTCAGTCGTTTCGTACAACTCTCTTTGTTATTTGGACTTTGTGTGATTTTTTAGATAAGTGTAACACTTGAAAAATTACGTAGAAAGCAATTCAGATGTACTGCGTGAATGACCTTATAATTGTTTGGCGCTTATATTTATGAGCGGACAATAGTAGGAAGTATGAATAATGCATACTTGGGTGTCACCTCTGGGGTCACAACATCCTGTTCATATGTAAAAGCACATACTGGCCTTCATTGTTCTGTAGTGGCAACAAGGAGTGGAGTGTGCAATTGGCCCAGCATACCAAGATGGAAATACCGTAAGTGTTCTTATTCATAAGGATGGGTCTATATAACAAATAATTTTAAAAGCATGTTATTTCAACACATGCTCCAACAGGACACTGCAAGTTTACCTGGCAAGCGTATGTGTTAATACTAAAATCGTTGCTGCGCAGTCAGATGCAAAGTTTCTCTGAGCCTCCAGTACATTTCTCCCTACCTCTCTGTTCTCAGCTATCCATATCATCTTCAAAACCTGACTTGTTTACAATATTTTCTGTATCTTTTGCTCACAGTTTACCAGCTTTTCTCCCTTCTGATTTTCCCTTGAGCACAGTCTTCATTAATCTTGCTTCTTTTATACATGCTCTGCCCACTTCAATCTCACTTGTTTTAACATCTGCAAGTATTTCTAACTCTCCAGAGAGGTGTTTCAGTGCTTCATTCTGTCTACATCTCCATTCTGTTCTCATATACTAGTCCACACACTTTCTGTTACATTTTCTTCTCAAGCTTTTGTAGTATCTTTTCCTGTCTTGTAGTTAGTGTCCATGCCCTGGTTACCACTGGTCAAATTATTATCATATATTCTTGTCTTTCACACCAGATTCTATGCCTGCAGCTTAGACTTACTGGAGTACATAAAGCACTGGATACCAGTAGCTACTTGTTGTCGTAGTTCCTGTAGCACCATATTATCTTCCATTATCTGAGTTCCAAAATATTTAAACTGTTCCACTTTTTCACTATCCCTAATGAATGCTCTTATCTCAATATTTAATCCCTGTTTCTTTTATAGTATTTTGCCTTCTTCTTCTTCTTCTTCTTCTTCTTCTTCTTCTTCATCGTCTTCTTCTACTGCTGCTGCATATCCATTAATGGATGTTTGCGATCATATTTGCTCAGTCTTCCTATCTCTTCCAGTATGGCTCAAATCTCCCACATTTCTTATTCTTGTGCACTGTCTAATGTTGCAAAGCCATGATATCTGCATCTGGTTTGTAAATGGGTGGATTTGCCTAATTTTTGGGTGCCGAATACACTGGTAAAATCAGTCTTTCTCTATGTCTTCATATTTCCTAGATACAAAGCAGAATAAGAAATGGCAATAGTGAAAATTGACACAATTAAGTCAAACAAAAATACACATTCAGAACGTTTGAAATCAATACTATTTTGTATGTGTATATGGGAATGATGCCAATAAAAGGTCCAAAATTAGTTCATAAGATATTTTCACCTTTAATTATCTTTGGTTTTTGAAAAATGCAACGACTGAGCTTTTCTTTTTTTGTTTGCCATTTCATCACTCTCCCTAACAAGACCCCAGAAGTAGTCACCCATCCTCGAAGGGCTCCAATGGCCTTGGTAATGGTGTTTCATGGTAAGAATGTCTTGGTGAAAGCATTCACCATGCTCATCACTTACGCTCCCAAATTTTCCGGGAAGAAATCAAGGTGAGAATGTAAAAAGTGAATTTTAAGCGACATTCTACACCCCATGTTCTTATAGTTGTCCAACAGATCATTCACAATGGTAACAGTTTTTGTTGTCTTTTCTGTTACCCAAAAAGCCCTTCACAATTGCTTTTAAAAAAGACCAAGCAGCTAATTGGGTACCTGTGATTTTGGTATCAAAGGTTGGCTCGTACAGCAATTTTCTTATTTGTGGCCCAACAAATATATCCTCTTTTAGCTTTGTCTCACTAAATTTCAGAAACCTACTTTATCCAGAGCTTTTACAAAGTTCTTGATAAGGCCCAACTTGATATGAAGGGGAGGCAAAATGATTTTATCGGGCTCAACCAATGGGGTACTGTCACATTTACGTTTCCAGGATCATATGACTTCCTTGTAGGCCATTCCTTGATTGTATAGTAGTTCTTGGTGTCACGGCTGTCCCAAAGGCACAAAAGGCAGCAGTATTTTGTGAATCCCGCCTGTAAACCTGTAAGGAGTGCAGCAACTTTTAAATCACAGCAAAGCTGTTCATTCATTATCCTTATATTTGATTGCCTCTAGCAGCAAAGCCATGATTTCATAAGTTTCTTTCATATCTACTGCATAAGCCAAAGGTACCAATGGAAATGCATTGCCATTATGCAGTAGTACTGCTTTCAAGCTGGTTTTAGTGGGGTCAATAAATAGTTGCCACTCCTGTGGATTATGTTGTACACCTAGCTGCATCATCGGACCATTGACATCTCTACATACACACATTGAATTCTGCATATCAAAATATTGAGCAAAGGAAGCACCTCTTGATCTGAAACAGGAAATTTTTTCCCCTGGAGCTAGAAGGTTCTGTTGCAGTCTCAACCCCAAGAGTTCAGCTTGCTGTTTCGAAAGTTTTAGATCGCGAACCAAATTGTTCAGTTTCTTTTGATTAAAGAGCTGAGGCAAAGTGTCATGATATTGAGGGAAGTACTCTTCTATATGTTCAATACTTTCTCATTCACTCGACATGGTGTCAGGTTCCGTGGCTTTCAAGCTACAGAGAGGAACAGGCAACACCTCATTATGGGACGCAGGCAAATGCACTGAAGATACGTTTGGATACCTTATTTTGTGTCTAGTTTTGCTTGAATGTCCCGAATAATTTATATGACAGAAGTAACAGTCTGAATAATGGTCATTGGGCTCACACCACACCATCAGAACAGCAAATGGCATGGCTCGGCGTTTTCCTTTCAACCACTCGGTTAAGGTTGTAGTACGTGTTATGCAGGCAACATGAGGTGCAAAAATTTTATCTTGATCACCCGCAGGACAATCAGAATACAATTTATATGCCTTCTTAACATTATCAGTGATTGGTTTTCTTTGGGCTTTTGGAATGAATTTCCCACACACATAAAAAAAGTTGTCAGGGTGGTTTAGACAGCAACGATACCTTCTAGTTGCCATTTTTCTTAGTGTAAGTTTTAAATACAAAAAGTTTGCTCTATCTTTCGTAGGAAACACTCACTGGGGATCTCTTTCACACCACTGGATTACCACACCAACCATTTACTGACGATTTGTAGCTCTTCCTGCTCTCCCCTCAAATCAAAAACAAACAATTAAACAGAAGAACAGCAAAAAGCAAAATACTGAATACAAAAAAATAAAAACCTTTAAAAACTCAAAAATGGTACATACTAGAACATTTTGAAAGGTATATTCTGATTCTACACACAAAAATATATGCTAGTTGATGTATCACATCCCAGATGCAAACGTTGTTGACTAATGTTATCAGTTGAAGAAGGTGATACCTCTCAATTCAAACCATGTGACCTAAGTAAGTATTTCCTTATGTCTGATTGTGGTTAACAGTTCTCAGTCTCGTTTTGCTATTCTACTGATCACTTAATTTCTTTTCCTTGCTTCCATGGAATTTTAAGGATTCTTTGACGTAACCACATCTCGAATGTTTCCAACTTGTTCATAATGTTTACTTTCAGCATCCAACTTTCCACGCCATACCAAAGTATTGACGGCACATAGCTCTTTATAAATTTAATTCTGAGATTAAGATCGAAGTCAGTGGTTGTAAACACTTTGTTAAATTTCATGAATGCACTGCTGGCCTTTCTATTCTACATCTGATTTCCACATCAGATGACCGGTTTTCACATAACTGCATCTGTAAGTAGTTGAATCTGTTCTCCCTTTCTGTGGATTAATTGATGCATTAGTTCTACATTTTGATGTTTGTTTGAATTGTGAATGACTATCATAAATTTTGTCTTTTTGGTGTTGATATTGAGGTCCATATTTCTTCTGTGTTCTTGCAGTAAGGAGGCCTTCCTGGTTGTTCATGTAAGCAGCATTAAGACTGTGTCATCCACATATCTTATGTTGTTAATCCATATCCCATTTACTTTAACACCTATAACACGGTCTTCAAGCGACTCCTGGAATATATATTATACAGAGGAATGGTGAGAGCACACATCCTTGTCTAATTCCTCTACAGATTCTTTGTGCTTCTGTCACCTGACTGCCAGTTTTAACCTCAACTGATTGATCCAATAAATATTTTCTATGCAATGAGTATATTTTCCGTGTATGTAGAGTCTTCTCAAAATTTGTATGGGTTTTTTGGTGTTGCACTCTGTCAAATGCCTTTTCGTAACATATGAAGCACAGCATTATATCCGTCTTCTGATCGTAGCACTTCTGAACCAATAACTGAATTGTGACCAATGCTTCCCTCTTACCTGGACCCCGTCTAAATCCAAACTGTGAAGATCCCATATCTCTTTCACACTTCACAGTGATTATATCTTGAGAAATATCTTTAGGATATGAAGGCTTATTAGGCTAATTAGTCTGTAATCTCTGCATATTGTTGCATTGCCCTTCTTGGGCAAAGGGATGAAGTATGACATCAGCCATTTGTCAGGAAATTTACCCATTTTATAAATCTGATTAAATACTTTGTGGAGAACTAAGATACTGTTATCTAATAGTTTCAGCATTTCAGTTGGTATTTGATCTGGACCAACTGCTTTCCTGTCTTTTGCTGTTCCTATTGATCTTCTGATGTCAACAGTTGTGATGACTTGACACAATAGATCATCAGTTTTATTTTCTATTTCAGGTCTTCCATGTGCAAAAACATTGTTAATATAGTCTGCATTATAGTATACCTAAGTTACATATTACACACTAAAAGTGTTCTTCCTGGGAAAAGAATGAATTTTCACTCTGTAGTGGAATGTGCACCAATTTGAAACTTCCTGTCAGATTAAAACTGTGTGTCTGTCTCAGTCCCAGGTCTGAGTCCCAGTGCGACACACAATTTTAATCTGCCAAGAAGTTCCCTCCTAGAATGTATGTCCATGCTTCCGTCCTACGTATTACAAGACATATTTAAAAAGAATTTCATTGACTGGCTGTTCTGTCAATTCTTGTTAGAATACCTTATATCTTATGAGTGATAACACATATGACACAAGTGTAATATTCTATAATATGTATTATATTACAAACAGTTGTCGGCTATTATCCCATAATCATGTATTTTGTTCAGCCACTCCCTTGGAACATGCCACCAAAGTCCATCGTTCAATTTATTTTCTTCCCACAATAATTGTTGTCATTTGTTATATAATTCATTATTTAATGTGTCACATATTTGATCAATGGTCAGTAATTTTACATAGCATTTTCACTCATTTCATTCCTAAGAATTGTAATCTTTGGAAAGCAATTGAGATACTCTGCAATGCAGTAGTCCAAAACTTTTGATCGTACAAAATTCATAGCCACACATATTTATATTTGTTCTTGATGATAGTATAACAGCCAAAAACCAGTTTGTAAAATAATAAATGTTATAACATATTACACCAGTGTTATGTGATTTTCCTTAAAAGAATTGTTAAGCGCACATCTCTTTGGTACAGTGCACGTAAAATTTCAAAATTGTTTGATACATTTCCATCGGTCGTGATAGGACTACAAATTTGTGTCATCTTTTTGAGATTTATCAATTCTCTTGGAACTTTACCTTTTCTCATTGGTTTCTGTAGGTCTTTCCTGTTTGCTGAATCATGTTTTTGCTTGAAATTGGCTTACATTTAGTGTGTATTTTGATATTGAATTCACACCCAGGTTTCAGTAGTTTTCTGAATGTGAAGATCTTACAATGATTCGCAGTGTTGGAATACTCCTTGGTCTGAGCCCGCTGTGATCTTCATCCACGGTCTTATTAGTTGTGCTAGGATTTCGGTTAGAGTGCACACCGCATCTAGTATGGTAATCCCTTTTTCTACTTGCATGTTGTTTACCATTTTTTTGTGTATATGGTATACCATGCCAGTTTTCTAATCTTGTATTTTTTCAGTAAGTATTCCTACTTTTACACGGTCAGTTACACTATCTTTTCCTGTGGTCTAGTTATTGTTTAAATCTACAAGAAGCTAACTTATTTCTTCCTGTGTTGGGTGTCGCCGTCCTTGTTCATAAGGAGAATCCATCTTCGTATTCAAAAATTTACATTCCCATGTGGCTTTATTCTTCCTCTTTGTGTTTGAAAAGTTCATCAGAGAACTTTTTCCACTGTTTTAGGACATCTTCCTTATTATCTGTTAAATTTCCATCCTACGTCACACTTTGCAAGGTATTCTTCTTTTTTCTTTAGATTCTTCAGAAAATGTGTGCCAATAGGCACAATTATCAGGTCATAAATGTACAGATTATCTGCCATGAATAAATTATATAGATGTCAAAAGGAATAAAGCTGTTACTTGAAATTATTCTTAGTGATGTGTCGACAGAAGTGCCGACAAAGTGTGGTTTGAGGGGACCGCAATGCACGCTATAAGCTCACGAAGGATGGCGTGAGGTCTGAAACAGGATGTGTAATGAATGCTATAAAGAAAAGTACGTAGCTTCTGGAATACTTAACTTTAATCCATCCTTGTTGTACATCTGGAGATTGTGGCGCTACAAGTGAGACTCTTTAGATACAAGCTATGTAAGGCTAATGGCGCCTTGCTAGGTCGTAGCCATTGACTTAGCTGAAGGCTATTCTAATTATCTGCTCTGCACATGAGCGAGGCTTCGTCAGTGTGCATCGCTAGCTACGTCGTCCTTACAACTGGGGCGAGTGCTAGTGCGTCTCTCTAGACCTGCCGTGTGGTGGCGCTCGGTCTGCTATCACTGAAAGTGGCGACACGCGGGTCCGACATGTACTACTGGACCGCGGCCGATTTAAAGCTACCACCTAGCAAGTGTGGTGTCTGGCAGTGACACCACACTTAGAACATTCCCTATAGACATGAATGTCTTGTAATGCCAACAACTACACTTCAAGGACTGTTGTAAATGCAGCATGGTAGAATTATGAATTTGTGGAATGATCATCAGAAAAGAAATCATGGAAGGCCATCTCCAGGAGTATATCTGTAGACCTTCATTCTGTGGTACAATCACAGAGCTATTATTCAGTGTTTTGTAGGAAGTGATGTTGTGGATGGAGTCATTACATTTTATCATTTACTTAGAAATGAAGGTGGAACATAGGCTCTCACATTAGTAGATAGCACAGGCAATCAAAGTTATTGTGAATAAAGCCTTTCATTTTGTAATAAATAAACAAACACCATCTGGATGACTTTTTTTTATTACTGATTGCTGGTTTCAGTTTATGCTGCAGATCATATTCAAGCCTGGCACCACAAAGTGCAGTTTTTCAACTAATGTTAGTCAACATACTGTACTTTGCTGTGCCAGATATGAAGATAATATGCAGTACAGATTGAAACTGTAGTCTGTCATAAAAGAAGTGATCCAAGCAGTGTTTTTTTTATTCATTGGAACAACGAATATCATGGTTTCCTACAACATGAGATTAAATGTATTCTGCTTTGTGTCAAAAGAAAAGTTTCAAGAACCAGAATAATAGTACAAAATTTCACAGTGTTCCTGTCACAAGATGAGAAAGTATATGGTCATCTTAATTCATAAAGGCAAGAAGTTTAGGCCACAAATAGTGACTATTTTCTCAAAAGAATCCTTCGGCATCAACTTAAATGAGTCATAGTTCCCAACTATCGGAGATAGTTGAAAGGTGTAAATCCACACACTTAGCCTTTATAGTCCTTGCATGATCCTGTTTCAGTCACTGACAAAAGATCACGAGAGTACCCTGTGGAGAGACAGGAAACAATGATCTTCACAAACAAACTCTTGGCTTGTCACACAGTTTGATATGTCAGTCCAGTGTAAGTTCAAAGAAAGTGAGAAGATATCATGGATAATGACTAGTTACATGTTTACTCAAAACCATTTTTCATGAAATCTCAAAACTATGTTGCCATTCACTACAAAATTAGTATGAGTTGCCCCTGCTGGCTTCCCCTAGTTAATCTCTTGTTCAATATGCAGATGTCTTCACCAAGAAGACTGTAGCATGTTTAGTATTTAAGTAAATATGGTGAATAACCATTTGTTTTGTTGTGGTGGCTCACTTATCAAGGCCACAAACCTATACAACCATAATCTGCTTTGTTCTGTGTTGTTAAATTGTTGTCTACCAAATTGTTATTTTAGCATGATACTTGACATCAGTAAATCAGAATTGTTCACCATCATTACTCTTGAAACAGAGAAGCTATCTGGTTATAGCTTTTATGAAACAATTAACAAAGAGTGTGAGTTAGGTTGCCCTTGATCAGAGTTTTGAAATACGTCAGTCAGACACAATATTCAAAATCTGCTCATCAAACAGTGGCAGTAGAAAACACAAAAGATGTGGAAACTCACAGAGTTTGAGAGCCAATGGCTTCTTCTAGTAGAAGGGTTGAAGAGAAACGAAGAGCAATGAAGGAAAAGCATGGACGGGTATTAGGAAAGAGAATCATGGAAAACATGCTCAATACCCTGAGTCAGGGGAGACATGCTGGGTGGGATGAGAAAGAAAGATTAATTGCTGGTGGCTGCACCAGATGAGATTTGAAATTGCAGGCACTAACAGTCAGACTTTGCTTCTCATCCCATCCAGTAAGTCTCCCCTGACCGAGGGTTCTGGCTGACATTTCCATATCTCTCTCTCTCTCTCTCTCTCTCTCTCTCTCTCTCTCTCTCTCTCTCTCCTCTCCCTCTCCTAGATCTTGACAGTCCATTTCCTCCATCCCTCCTTGTTTCTCTTCAAACTTTCTTGAAGAAGAAGGAGACACTGACTCTGAAAGCTTGCACATGTCCATATCTTTTACATGTGTTATTATAAAATATTTTCAAACATTGATTATTTTGGTAGACACAATTTCCAATATGACAAACCTGCAGCGAATGAAGGTTTATGTTAAAAGAGAGAAGTACAAGAAGGGACAAAATATTATGAACACTTGTTTACTGTGGTGTAAGATCTCCTTTTGCTCATCAGACCGGACTGTGATAATACCAGCAATGTGGGTGAGGACTTAATTATTTTGTAAGATAGAATTCCATGCCAGAAACAATACATTTGCCACTAAATGAACATGGTAATCTAAAATGGTTGCATCAATCTTAACAGTAATTCTTCCTCTCATTCTGATCATACTATCTACACACAGGCTGTGCAAAGAATTTTTATGGAACCAGCAGCTACAGCACAGTAGGTGTGAATCAAAGGATAGAGCTGTAGATACAGAGTTGCTAAATGAAACATTTGTCTTTCAAAAGGGACACATGGGTAAAAGCTTTCAGTGATTCCAAAATTAGAGTCCAAATACGTGTCCATGACACAGGGAATGGAATTGAAGGTAGCAAAGCAAGAAGCACATTTGCTGAAACAAGCTTTCAAATGTCCCTTCATAAAGGAAAATCTAGGACTGCTATCACAGTCCCTGTCTCACAGCAAAGGCAGTACGTATGTTAGTTTCAGTAACATTGTGAAACAGCTAAAATCTCTGAAAATAAATGAAGCTACATTGTGTGGAATAATCCCTATCAGGCTCTATACAGAATTGTCATCCGAGTTAGTCCATCTTTGACCAATAGTACCTATACAGAATTGGCGGCTAAGTTAGCCCCTCTTCAAACCGCAGCACATTGCAGATACCTTAAACAAAAAGCTGTGCCCAGTAATCAGAAAAAAGCACAGGGTTAAATCTATCAAAGTAGGTTAACAGATGTGAATAGCAAAGCTACTGTCCAATATTTTTTATACCTGTGCATTGTTGAATCTTAGAACATATTCTGAGCTCAAATGTAATGAGGTATCTTGAATGTAATCACCCTCCATGCCAACAAGCATGGATTATGGAAATGTGAATCACGTTTCATCCAACTTATGCTTTTTTCACATGACATCATGAAAGCCATGTATTGATCCAATGATGCAGATGCTGTATTTCTTGACTTCTAGGAACCAATTAACTCTGTACCATAGCAAAATTTATTAATCAAAGTATGATCACATTGGGTATCATGAAATTTGGGACTGGACTGAGCATTTCTTGGTAGTGAGGGTGCAGCATGTTATCTTGGATAGAGGATCATAAACAGATGTAGAAGTAAGTTCAGGGCTGACCCAAGGAAGTGAACTGGAACCTTCCCTGTCCTTGTTTTATATTAATTAGGTAGCAAATAATATCACCCGTAAGTCAGACATTTTGCAGATGATGCTGTTATCTAAAACATGGCAAAAATATTCTAGTTTTAAATGTTGAAAAATGTACAATTGTGCATTGAATAGGACTATTAGGGGATATTGTATGTATAGAAAGAAGGGCAGAACAAATGGTCACAATTTCAAGGAACACTATTAAGTGAGGTTTCTGTGAATCTACCGCAAACCCGTAAGTTTCTCTTCTGTAGGGATCATGAAGATACAATGAGCTGAATTACAGCATGCACATAGGCATTTCAAGTCATTCTTCCCACATGCAGATGGGATGGGAAGAATCCATGATTGGTGGTATGATGAGAAGTACCCTCTACCATTCACTTCACATTTAATCAGCACCATTTTGTTTTCTCACTTCTGGCAGCATTTTACAGTAGTACGGCAGGGGATTTCAGTATTTATCAGGGCTGCAGACAAACAAACAAAAATATTTTTCAAGGTTGCACTTAAAAATTCATGACTACCCTCGTTGGAAGCAGAGATGGGAATGTAACAGGATGTACAACTGACTCATTGCAAACAGCTTAAAATTTCATTTTACAAAGGCTCACATTATGCCATCCCAAACAAATAAAATATTTTACAGGCATCAGCTGGGTTACTGGTCAAAGAGTACACACTAAATGAAAAACAAGGTATGAAGTTTTTAGACATCCAGGTCCATATTAAATAACACAAAAACTCAGCTCTGCCTGCTGTGCACTTGAAAAACTATTATTATGTGTTGACCATCAGAGGGTATTGCTAGCATACTTCCACTTGATACTGACCTGTGACATAATCTAGGAAAATTCAGTGTCATATCTAGCCACAGCATTCCAGATGATATAATAATCTCACATGAGCTGGGGCAACATATGCCGGGACTCTGGACTACCGAAGGCACAGAGGGTGCATCTATGGTCATGTTGCTGTGAGCGTGTTGTGCAGTGGCTAGCGTGCCGCTTTTGTGCAACATCCATTTGGCAACAGTGCAGTCAACATGCAGCTTTAGTGTGAAACTATCAACTTCTCTCTCTCACTTTTAATGTCAATTTAGACTGTAATTCCCGATTCCTCTTAACATCACATGCAAAGCCATGTTGGGACAACCTATCAGTAAGGTATCTGTTGAGGATGGAACATATCATCATATAAGTAACACACTGCAAGGTGGAAAAACCAAGATGATTTATTTTGTTTTCAAAATATGCACCTCCCATAGGAAACAGATGAAACGGTTGTCACATTTAGTTCTGAGTTTGTAAGAAATTTCTATTTAGTTAGCAAAATTGTCAAAAAATGTTTGTGGTACGAAACTCATTGCAGAATTATTTTGATAGTCATATGCACATTAATTAAATAAGTTGGTGTGTGAAAGTTGGGAAGGGTGAAGTAATGGAAATGAGCATACTTTGGTGGCACATCCATGATTTTCAGGGGTGTTTGACTCATTGTTGACTGATCCAATGACATTTCAGCCCTGAGGGCAGGGTAAAAATGATTTAAACTAGAATGTTCGAGCTCCTTAAGCTGATGGGTACAGCCATAATTATATTTCAGTCCAATATAAGAAGGGGTAGGTAAGTACCCAGACAATGCTGGATGAAGACAATTTTTTATGATGAGATTTATGAAACACAATGTTTAGATTAACCTACAACCCAAAATCTATTACCAAGAAAGGTGGTGTGATGGTTGAGACAATAGCCTCACGTTCAGTAGGATGGCAAATTGGAGTGCCATCCAGCAACCCAGCTTGAGATTATCCCTACTTTCTGTCAAACTGCAGACTAATGAAGGCAAATGCTAGGAAGGTCCCTTTGAAATGGTATGGCCTTCTCCAAATCAATCTTGTGCTCTCTCTCTCTCTCTCTCTCTCTCTCTCTCTCTCTCTCTCTCTAATGACCTCATTGTCAATGGGACCATGAACCATAATCTCCCTTGTGACAATTTGTGCCAGTCTCAAAGGATA
Source organism: Schistocerca americana (assembly GCF_021461395.2). Classification (NCBI taxonomy): domain Eukaryota; kingdom Metazoa; phylum Arthropoda; class Insecta; order Orthoptera; family Acrididae; genus Schistocerca; species Schistocerca americana. The sequence goes on along the minus strand of NC_060120.1, from coordinate 311,653,224 downwards.
TATGTGTTGCTCCAATAAAACATTGTTCCTCTTGCCATTGATGTACTTGAGTGGCATTCTCCGTAAGACAATATGCAGTTGATAAGCCTTTGACATGTAAAAACGATTTTCAACTTAATGATGACTCTACAAGGAAATATTTTATTTTGAGCATACTGTAACTGAACTTCAGCATACGTCACCACAACTTGATTTGTTCATAAAGAATGTCTATTCTCAAAACCAGTTCCTGTAGTTCTAGTAATGTTCCGCTGCACGTGATACGACCTCCCTTGCAGTACAGTTCTGGTAACCTGTTTTTCTTTTAAAAGCAGTTAGTGCACTGTTTGAGACAAAAAAGAGGAATCCCAATTCTAAATGAATTTTATTTAATACTGCAGGATTTACTGTCATATCAATGACACTGATGTCACATCATTTTGGAATCAACAGACAGTAGAGTTTCATTTAACATGCCAAAGTCAACCACTGTACCTACCATCTACTTTTAAAACAGACAGGATGGAAGTGCTATCAACACTACCAAATATGAGATGATATAATGAAATTCCAAAAGAAGATTGAAACATTAATACTACGAGGGAGGATCTGAAAGTAATGCACAATAATTTCTTTCTCCCCTGCTATTGCAGCTGCGATGTTGAAATTTCACGACGATGTAGTCTGAAGTTTGCACTACAGAGCGAATTTTGTTTTCGTGTACAGTTCTAGTGAGAACAAACATGGCATGCATTATTGTCATCAACATGTGAAGAGCAGCAAAGTGTCGTTCGATATTTGTGGTCCAAAGGACATAAACCAAGTGAGATTCACAGGGACATGCGTGGCTTGTATGAGGATGACTGTATGGACATATCAATGTTTCCAGATGGTGTGCATTCTTCCAAGAGGACCATGTGCATCTTAGTGATTTGCCAAGCTCCGGGTGGCTGGTCACAACTGCAACCCCACAGAATGTCAGAGCCATTAAGGCAGCAGTTTTGAATAACTGGCATGTGCAACTGCAAACTTTATTGCAGCTGTTCAACATTTCCTATGGCACAGTGTATAATACTGTTCATGACACATTGAAATTTCATAAAGGTAGTGCTCACTGGGTGTCTAAGACCTGACAGACAACTAAAGGGGCTGGCAAATGATGACAATCTTGGATCACTTAACGCATTACCCCCCAGAAGGGCATGGTTTTCTGAAAGGAATCATCTCTGGTGATGACTCGTGGGCATACCACTACATGCTCAACACCAAGCAGCCCTCACTGGAGTGGAAACATGCTGCTTCCCCAGTATAAAAAAATTCATAGTGACAATCTGCTACGAAAGTGCTTGTGCGGTATTCTGGGACACACATTGTGTGTTATTTGTGGACTTTGCTGAGCACAGGATCACTGTGAATACTGTAGCCTATATGAAAACTTTGGTGAAGTTCCATAATTCCCTTCGTGACACATGCCACAACATTAATGCCGATGCCCCAATGTTGCTGCTCCTGTTTGTGAGAAAATTACCCCATTTGGGTGGTAGGTGCTACAGCAGCCACCGTGAAGTCTGGACCTTGGAGTCACAGACTTTCATTTGTTTGGTCCCATGGAGAAGTCCCTCACCGTCCAATGCTTTGCAACAGATGCAGAAGTGAAATCAGCAGTCCACAGATGGCTATAGGCTTACTCCTAGCAAACTGATTTCTATGAACAGAGCATTATTGAAACTGGTGAGTATGTAAATGTACAAAATTGGGTAAAACATGTAAGTTGTTTGGGTGATGTTGGTCCTATCACATTTTCATGGGGGCACACCGGAGATGAGTTCTGTCCTTATAGTAATGAGGTGTATTCTGAATATGCCTATCAAAGAGTCTTCCGTATTGTCATAAACCTGGTGAGATGTTCACTATCAACATATTATCCTAAGCATGAATTAGTGTGGCACTTAGCATGTTAACTGGCATGAGACCACAATGCAGAGCCTCTCACCTGTCACCATGTGCCTACTGGTGACCACAAACTCCACTCTGTTTAGTACCTTTAGATGGTGTGTTTGTTGTACAATCAGTCACATGTGGCTTGTTAATGAAACATATACTGTGGATGAATGTGGCCTATAAATGCAATCGACAGTGCGCCATACTGTAGTAAAAAGAGTGGAGCGTGTCACTGCTGGTGGACACAGCAGAGTCTCACGCAGATGCCAAGTCCTTATCTGCGATAACATGCCCTACTCTAGTTTGCACAGTTTATAGTGTACTTCAGAGCATTAATGTGTATTTCATGATTGAGTTGCTGTCAGTGTACAGTAAAGCAGGTGCACTATCTTGCTCAACATTTTGAAATCTGTTTTTTGCAACATTGCCTCCACCATGGGTTTTATTGCTAATTATTACAGAATTTCAATGACACTCTACATTGATTATTATTGCTAATTTATATTTAGGTGGCCATGTATGGAAGTGAAAATTTGGATGATAAATAGTTTGGACAAGAAGAGAATAGAAGCTTTTGAAATGTGGTGCTATAGAAGAATGCTGAAGATTAGGTGGCCAGATCACATAACTAATGAGGAGGTATTGAATAGAATTGAGGAGAAGAGAAATTTGTGGCACAGCTTGACTAGAAGAAGGGATCGGTTGGTAGGACATGTTCTGAGACATCAAGGGATTACCAATTTAGTATTGGAGGGTAAAAATCGTAGAGGAAGGCCTAGAGATGAATACACTAAGCAGATTCAGAAGGATAGAGGTTGCAGTAGGTACTGGGAGATGAAGAAGCTTGCACAGGATAGAGCAGCATGGAGAACTGCATCAAACCAGTCTCTGGACTGAAGGCCACAACAACAACACAATATTTTAATGTGAACAGTGAGATTTACTTCATCATATAATATAAGAATAAATAGTTTTAGCTCATATGGATCCCTTACCATCAACTGGTGAGATGGCACAACATTGTAAACATAAAAAAAAGATTGGTTTCACCAATGAAGAATTACTGAGGATGTTTTAAAAATCAGATTTTGAAGTCAGTGATTCAGTGCAAAGATGCATTTGTGGATTCCACTGATGCCGACAGCAGTGATGATGACAATGATTGTGTTGATAACAGTGATAGTGGACTGCAAGAAATGTAACATCATGTAGAACTGCGTGAAGCCACAACTGCAATCAAGGCCAAACTGATAATACCTCACCAGTCCAATATCACATTCACAGGCCATGTTCATTCACAGTATATGTTTTATTAACAAGCCACATGTGATTGTGATTGTATGACAAGCATGCCATCTAAGGATATACTGTACTAAACAGAGTGAAGCTTGTGGTCACCAGTGGACACATGGTGCCAGGTGTGAGGCTCTGCTGTGTCTGCCATCGGCCTTGTGACAGTCAACATGTTAAACTGAAGGTTTTGGAAAGATTAAAAATGTAGAATCTTGGATGGCTTCCTGTACCTGTAGCTTTTAGATATTGTGTAATGGGTGTGAGTTGGTTTTCTGTTGATTAATGTTTTGTGAATGGTCAGTGGTTGCCACAAAGACTTGACTTACTTGACTTAATTCCTTTGGCCCCTATGGGGGCATAGGGCATCCAGGAGAACTCGCCATCCATCTCTGTCTTTGGCCATTTGCCTGAATTCTGCCCAGGTCTTGCCAACTCTTTTTGCTTCCCCTTCCACTGTCCTCTTCCATCTGCCCCTTGGTCTTCCTCTCTTCCTTGTTCCCTGGGGATTCCATTCCAATGCCTTTTTCTCGATGGCTCCATCTGGTTTTCTCAAGGTGTGCCCCAACCAACCCCACTTTCTCTCTCGTATCTGGTCTTCTATAGGTATCTGGTTTGTTATTCACCAGAGCTCCTCATTACATATTTTTTCTGGCCACCAGATATTCATGATGTGTCGAAGACATCTATTTATGAGGCTTTGTAACTGGAATGTTATCTTTTTATCCATTTTCCAGCTTTCACTGGTGTACAGGAGGACAGCCTTCACATTTGTATTAAAAATACGGATTTTTGTTTTGTACATGATATTTCTATTTTTCCATATTGGATACAATTGTATGAAGGCAGCATTTGCCTTTTTAATCCGGTTTTTCACGTCATCTCCGGCTCCACCATCTTCCGTCACTATACTAACCAGATACAGGAATTAGTTGACAGTCTCCACCCGCTGCTCACCTATTAACAGTGACACCTCCATGTTCCCTGAATTTACTCTCATTTCCTTTGTTTTGTCTCTATTTATCTTGAGGCCAGCAGTCTCTGCTTCTTCTTTCAGCAAGTTTAATTTAGCTTGCATGTCAGTCAGCCTTTGAGCTAATAAAACTATGTTGTCTGCAAAATCCAAATCCTCCAGACGTTCATGGATCCCCCATTGGATTCCTCGTCTCCTGTCTGCTGTGACTCTTCTCATAACAGAGTCTAGAACAAGTAGAAAAAGTGTTGGTGATAAAATGCTACCCAACTGAAGTCCAGTTTTACTTTTATGGGCTCTGTCATATTTCCCTTATGGAATACACAACATTTGTAGCCATCATATAGATCTTTTATGATGTTTAAGATCTTCTGTGGTATACCATACTTCCGCAACACCTGCCAGAGCACTTTATGTTTCACGGAATCGAAGGCCTTTTGAAAATCAATCAATGTCAGGTACATGGTTGCTTGGAATTCTTTGCTTTGCTCTAAAATGATCCTAAGAGTGTTAATAAGATCAACACAACTGTGTTGTGCCCTAAAACCAGCCTGTTCTTTACGCAGTCGTTTTTCAAGGGATTCTTTAATTCTGTGTAAGATAATTCTGGTGAGGACCTTACTGGGCACTGACAACAATGTAATACCACGTCAGTTGTTTCAGTCTGACAAATTTCCCTTTTTTGGGAGCTTTACCACCAAACCATTTTTCCACTCCTTCAGAGATTTCTCTTCAAGCCAAATATGCTTCAGCAAAGGATGGAGTATTTTAAGAGTACTTTCAATATCGTCTTTTAAGAGCTCCGGTGCTATGTTGTCTAGGCCTGGAACCTTTGTATTTTTTAGTGTTTTCAAGGCAATCCTAATTTTGTCCATAGTGGGGCACTGCAAATTTATATCTTGATCTTCTTCAAATTCCTCTGGAACATCTCTTACCTGTTCCTCTTGGTCGTCTTCACAATTTAACAGTTCCCTGAAGTTCTCCTCCCATCTCTGTAGCTGTGCCTGTTGAGTTGTAAGCATCACCCCATCCTTGTTCTTAACTGGTCCTTCATGTCTGAAGTTCTTCATTGACAACCGTTTGGTAATATTGTAGAGCTCTTTCATATTTCCTTGTCTTGTCGCCTCTTCTGCTAATTTTGCTTGCTCGTCTATCCATTTCCTTTTATCTCGACGTAGCCATATTTTCACTTTTTTGTTGGCTTCTGTGTATTCTTTATGCACTTCGCTCTTCTGCGCTCTTGGCTTACAAAAATTTAACTTAAGTTTTAGTTCTTTCCTGTGGCTGATTTCATACCATGTAGCATTGGAGATCCATTCCTTCCTTTGGTGTGCCTTAAATCCTAAGATTTTTTTCTCCCACGTCTAAATAACTGTCTTTGATTTTTTGCCAACATGTTTCAATTCCCTCTTCCATAAAGTTTTCTTCAGAGAGGACCTGGAATTTGTTTTGAAGTTCAAGGGCAAATGTTTCTTTGATCTGTTGGTCTTTTAACTTTGCCACATCTACTTTCTTGCACCTGTGATTGAGCTTGGTTCCATTTGCCACTATCTTCAGTCTGAATTCCGCCAAAATTAGGTGGTTGTCACTTCCAATGTCTGCTCGTCTTCTATTTCTGACATCTAACAGAGAGTGTCGGAACTTGCGGCTTATGACTATGTGGTCTATTTGATTTTCAGTAACGTGGTCTGGAGAACCCCACGTTATCTTATGGCAGTTACGATGTGGAAACAACATGCCTCCAATGACCAGGTCATGTTCAGCGCACGTATCTATCAACAGTTCACCATTTACATTCCTGATCCCCACGCCATGCACGCCCATGATATGTTCAAGCCCTTCATTTTCTGAACCAAATTTTGCGTTCAAGTCACCCATTAAAATTTTTATGTCCCTAGAATTTGTTTGTCTAAAGACTCCGTTAAGCTCTGTATAAAATGCATCTTTTCATTCTCCTTTAGCTATTTCAGTAGGTGCATAGCATTGAATTACAGTGACATATCGCACATTTGTTTTAAAGCGTGCGGTTATTATCCGTTCTGAGACTGGTTTCTACTCCAGTAAGCTCTTCTTGCTGCTTTTAGATAGTAAGAGCCCTACGCCATTCCTGTGAATTGTGTCCTCACCCGACTGACCCGCACACAGCAACACTCCACCATTTTGTGTTTGGAATTCCCCAGATTCTGGCCACCTTATTTCACTTAGTCCCAATATATCTAGTCGATAGTTCTCCATCTCTCTTTTGACCTGTCTTAGCCTCCCTGCCTCTCTCAACGTCCTTACATTCCAAAAACCAATAGGGTTTTCCTTTTCAGGTCAAAGGTCATATCCTTAAGATCCATCCAGCTGTTTCTCCTTTTAGTTTCTGTGATATGTGTTTTTTGGTGGTGCGGGTTATCAGCCCACAGCCCCCGAGTGTCCTGGTGGGGCTGGATACCTGCCAAGGTTTTATTTCAGGGCCTTACCCTTTAGATACCTTGTCTTCACCATGACTACAGAACACTATCCATCCCTTCGCAGTAAGGCCTATGTGCATCAGTGTTGTCCTGGTTTCCAAGGATCTTCCGCTGTCCACATTAGGGGACTGTGTCTGCTGCCACACAATCACAGGGAGGAAAAGAAAAGGAAGGGAGTGTATAGGATGGGACAGGACAGAATAGGACAAGACAGGACAGGACACTAGACAGGACGGTGTGAGACACACTTTGTCTGGATCCTCTATGGAGACCTGTCTGGCTTGGGGGGCCTGCTGGTAGTTACACCACTGCCGGCATAGCCCTCCACTTTATTGGATCACATACACCCCCTTGCCCACACGGACAGGGTTTCGTTAAGGCGGTGTCTCCTGAGAGGGTTGCCACAAAGAAGATAGTTATATTACCTGCAGATTATCACGTCTAAGCTCCAAATGTAGTCTAGTACATTGATACAGGTGGAGAACCTTGATGGACTACTGAAATTCTGTGAACTAGTTAAGTATTCTGTAGAAGTTTGGGCTTTATTCCAGCCTGTGAGGACAGATCTCGTTTCAAGAAGTCTGTGATAAACTTCGTTCAATAGTGCATCTGATTCAGCCTCAAAACGTGTGGACAATCATGAGCAAATGAATAAGATGCTCCTACCTAGCACTGTGTAGAACTCCCTAATGTCGGTGGCTACATGTCATGGCATGGAGCCTGTGGGGCACGGTAGGCAGTTGAAAGCCATCCTGTTCCATGACCATTCAATCATCATCCATGACTGTCGGTAATCACTCAGAAGCATGTCATCAGCTCCAAATAGGATTGAAGTCACTTGACCTGGGGCCACTCAGGCATCCTCATGTCTGTGGAATGTTCTCCAAAGCTTTCTGATGCTACTCAGTAGTGATAGGGTGGTGCATTGTCTGTGAGTTGCAGTAAGTGAATAAATGGGTGCACATGATGGGGCAGTACTTTCATGTATCATTTACAGGAAAGAGGTGGCAGCAAACATATCAGCAGCACCATCCCTTTCCCTTACACAAGAATATCTCCTCCACCTGCTTGAATGGCGCCTTTTTTGCAAGTGGGATACATTGTCTCCCTTGGTTTTTGATGCAGTTGTACACTGCCACTGGTTTGAGCAAATGCTGGGATGGTTCCTTTTAAAGGACACAGCCAATATCTTTCCCCATCCTTCACTAAGCTGATAGGACTGATGACCTCGCTGTTTGGTCCCCTCCCCCAAACCGACCAACCAACCACTGGAGTGTAGTGCCTCACCTTGAGTGTCCAATGGTAATGTTCCCACACTCATTATAATTTCTGTTCTCTGTGGTGTGCAGCAAGCAGAGGCACACAGGCTGCATCAATCATGAGATGCCTCATAGTTAGGACATGGTTATGGTCAGTGCAGTTGTTCACTGGTGGTTTTTGTTGCCTAGTATTGTAGTGATGAATCTCTCTCTCTCTCTCTCTCTCTCTCTCTCTCTCTCTCTCTCTCTCTCTCTCTCTCCCCCCCCCTTTTCCTTGTTAGTCAATGGTGACACCTGTGATCAACACGTAGTTGCCAATGGCACTTTACTGTGGTGGGGCAGTTTTTACCAAATCGCGATGGTGTCAGCACACTATTGGCATACAAAAAGCAATGTCTTTGCACTAGCTCATAGATCGTGTGTACGCTTCAGGCTCCAAAGGTCTGGAGCAAACAAATTCACTGATATCAGGCATCTTGCCTATAGTGCACTCATTTGTCACCCAAATGGTTAGTACAATATCTGGTGACATCGTAGTTACTTGACACACGCAACTATTCTGGTTGCCATGGTTAATGTAGCACTTCTCCTCCAACTGAACAGCTATTTCTGAAACAGCTACACACTGGTTCGTTGGTTTTTTTTTTTTTTTTTTTTTTTTAATTGAGGTTTAGTGGTTGTGCTTTTCCACACCACTAATACTTAAAATGTTTCTGTTCTCTGAATGGAGTATGAATAATTATCTGTCCTTTTGTTCATTTGGTTCAGATGATGTGCAATGTATATTATATAATTACTGGTTGCAGTAACTCCATAGAGAGTAAGGACAACATCTTATGCCAATCAAGCTATTTTGTAAGGGTAATTCTAAATGATTTGGAAAAGGTTTAGTTATTCTCTAACCCTGAATTACTTATTTGGGTCCTGTTGGTATCTGATTTCATTCATACAACACCTGATACCACCACTGAACCAAAGTTAGTGTCTGCTTGCTGTCTCCACTTAATCATCCACTGGTTCCAATGAAAGTCTGGAGAGAAATGTCCCACAATAACAGTTAAAAGTGTGAGAGACTACCATTAAACAAATTCAAACACCATACTTTCAACACATACCACAGTATTCACTGTCACTTTAGTCATATCTAGCCATGTCTGTTCATTCACCAAAGCCTTCTTCATCTGGATGTTTCATCTACACACTAACATAAGGCTGCCACCAAAAAGTACCACACATCAAAGCTAATATACAATAAAATCTCATCATTGACATTTTCGTCATCAGGCGTCTTTGAATATAATCGTTTATGTACTGGTACTTTTCACTTATGGAACATGTTTTACTAGATACGGACAGGTCAACAGTAGCATAGTCACATATAGGCTGTCAAGAATCACACACCACAATTGTGAAAAAGTAACAAAGATTTACACTGAACTTGCAGGCAGAATAGTCTATGTTTGATTAACAGGCCTGTATCCAGTTACTCCCAGCTTAAATACACCAGTGTGACTGTGTTTCGGGGGAAGTGCACATCATATACTTTTGAAAAATTTTGCATTTGATGTTGGTGCACACATTTCATTACAAAGAGATGGAATCCCAGCTTGCTTTGAACATCTTGTCTGTGAGCATCTGTGTTAGACTTTTCTGAAAAAGAGGATAGGAAGAAGTCTCCTGTATTGTAACCAACACATTCACCTGACATGATGCCAAAATATATTTCACTGGGAAAAGTGTATCATTTATCTTAAGGGACTGAAAAGGTCCCACTGCATAAGACACTGCTGCCTTAGATTGCAGCCGGCCATGTTCTTGAGGAGCCAGAAATCACTTGGATCCAAGTCTGGGGTGAAGGCAGATGTTCAGAAACATCACATTTGAACCGACACTGCACTCTTTGGTCTTCTGGACAGTATATGGCCAACAACTGTCATGCAAAAACATGACATGATGTACTTGCCTGCTTAGCAACCTTTGACAACCATTGAGAAACTTAAGAATGGTGTTGCATCAGTCATTTGTTGGAAGAAATACAATATTAACTGTACAGTATGTAGACACTGCCTCTCAGCTCACTCTTCTGGACCTAGTAGGAACTGGCGGTAGATCATAGTTGCAATTCCATCTCCTGCTACTAAAACACATCCAAAGAAATAGTTCGAATTGGGAAGAAATATTATAGCAGTTCAGTACTATGTGATCATTCATTTACTTAGTATCATGAAACAGATCTTAAAAGCAGATTATTATGAGTTTCTGTGGTCTTGTAAGTATGGTACCCTAAAGGAGAGGATCACAATTTGTTGTGGGCTGTTAGATACTGGCACACAGATTACCAAAATGAGAGTTCACACCACTACAGTTAGAAAAGAGAGAGTTCACATTATTGAGTCTCTGCCATGCAGATTTCATTAGTTTCATCAGAAGACAGAACTTAGGAAATTTAGCTTTGGATGGATGCTATCCACTTATACATGCAGTTCAGGGTCCTTGTCCTAGCCACTTGGGAGTTACGTAAAGCATGCTCAGCACAGAGAAAGAGCGTAAAGCTATTCCTCTCCCTTCAATACCGAAATCTGTAGCTATGTCAGACTACAGCTATTTGCTGTGCTCACCCCACATGCAAGGGAAGGTCACTTGTTTTGTATGGCTTTTCTCAATTTTCTTAATGTCTCACAGCAGGCTTCCAAGTTGATTACGTTCAACATTACTAAAACCCACAAACAAATTTATTTTAGCATTCCAAATGAAAGAAAATCATCTGGCTGAGTTTTGCAAGCATTCTTGGTGTTTGTGTGAGATGGTATCAAAAAAAATGGCTCTGAGCACTATGGGACTCAACTGCTGTGGTCATAAGTCCCCTAGAACTTAGAACTACTTAAACCTAACTAAACTAAGGACAGCACACAACACCCAGCCATCACGAGGCAGAGAAAATCCCTGACCCCGCCGGGAATCGAACCCGGGAACCCGGGCGTGGGAAGCGAGAACGCTACCGCACGACCACGAGATGCGGGCAGATGGTATCACCAAGAAACATTGATTGCCATTTAGTCTCAATTTTAATAACATAAGAAACCCATGACTCATCACCAGTCACTGTTCTGTTGAGTAGGTCTTCTCCTTTACATCGTAAAGGAAAGGGGAGCTCAATGAAGCAGTCTTCTGTTTAGTTTTATGATTCTTAGAAAGGAATCTGGAAACCCATTGTCCACACACGACACATACTACCTTACAAGTTAGTCATGATAGCATGCAAAATGATGCAAGAAATCTGCCAACAGTTATCCAGCAGTTCAGAAGCCTGAAACAGTGGTTTTACAAATTTTGTCAACTTTCTGTACCAGTTCTGTCTACAGACGGACAACCTCTTTTGTCACCCTTCCACACTGCAATGAACCCATACAAGCACAACACCTTCAGTCATCTCATTCGGTTCATATGCTGCACAAATTTCATAAGTTTGCAAGCAGGTGAGAAAACTATGTATGCATAGATCTCCATATTTTTTGTGTGTGTGTGTGTGTGTGTGTGTGTGTGTGTGTGTGTGTGTGTGTGTGTGTGTGTGTGTGTGTGTAAGTGCTGGCAGGTCGACAGACACACAAACATACACACAAAATTCAAGCTTTCGCAACAAACTGTTGCCTCATCAGGAAAGAGGGAAGGAGAGAGAAAGACGAAAGGATGTGGGTTTTAAGGGAGAGGGTAAGGAGTCATTCCAATCCCAGGAGCGGAAAGACTTACCTTAGGGGGAAAAAAGGACGGGTATACACTCGCACACACACACATATCCATCCACACATATACAGACACAAGCAGACATATCTGAAGACAAAGAGTTTGGGCAGAGATGTCAGTCGAGGCAGAAGTGCAGAGGCAAAGATGTTGTTGAATGACAGGTGAGGTATGAGTGGCGGGAACTTGAAATTAGCGGAGATTGAGGCCTGGTGGATAACGGGAAGAGAGGATATATTGAAGAGCAAGTTCCCATCTCCGGAGTTCGGATAGGTTGGTGTTAGTGGGAAGTATCCAGATAACCCGGACGGTGTAACACTGTGCCGAGATGTGCTGGCAAAATATATCTAAAAACAAAGATGATGTGACTTACCAAATGAAAGTGCTGGCAGTTCGACAGACACACAAACAGTGTTACACCGTCTGGGTTATCTGGATACTTCCCACTAACACCAACCTATCCGAACTCCGGAGATGGGAACTTGCTCTTCAATATATCCTCTCTTCCCGTTATCCACCAGGCCTCAATCTCCGCTAATTTCAAGTTGCCGCCACTCATACCTCACCTGTCATTCAACAACATCTTTGCCTCTGCACTTCTGCCTCGACTGACATCTCTGCCCAAACTTTTTGTCTTCAAATATGTCTGCTTGTGTCTGTATATGTGTGGATGGATATGTGTGTGTGTGCGAGTGTATACCCGTCCTTTTTTCCCCCTAAGGTAAGTCTTTCCGCTCCCGGGATTGGAATGACTCCTTACCCTCTCCCTTAAAACCCACATCCTTTCGTCTTTCCCTCTCCTTCCCTCTTTCCTGATGAGGCAACAGTTTGTTGCGAAAGCTTGAATTTTGTGTGTATGTTTGTGTTTGTTTGTGTGTCTGTCGACCTGCCAGCACTTTCATTTGGTAAGTCACATCATCTTTGTTTTTAGATATATTTTTCCTACGTGGAATGTTTCCCTCCACAAACACACACACACACACACACACACACACACACACACACACACACAATGGAGATCTATGCATACTGATGTAGTGCACAGTGCTCTCTCATGTGTGCATAGTTTTCTCACCTGCTTGCAAACTTCTCCTGCTGCCACACTAGGCTGTCTGAACACGAAGAGGGTAAAAGGGGGAAATTGTGAACATACGACATTTAGATGGCAACGCAGTTGCACTGCATACAACTTGGTGTCATATTTCTCAATAACACAGATCCCAAATAAAACAAATTTTCAGTATAATTTAATTATTGTTGGTACACTGAGGACATAATACACTTTTTCTGATACAAACTGTCAGCATACAGGCAGACATATACAATTTCACAGATTTTCACACTCAGGTTGCCATGTAATTATGACTTCTTTAGTTTCGTAACTGAAAAAGATCTTCCAAACACTTCAGACGTTGATCAGTACATTTTATCACATTTGCATCATGATTATGGAGGCGTGGAAACTTTTCACAAGGAAAACAACATAGACCTCATGGGCAGTTTAAATATAAAATATTTTGTCTGTGAAATGGGAATTATGATGCAGAGAAAACATTTGCATCTGCACATGCACAGGGGCACTTCCAAATGAAATGGCAAATTGTCTCAAAAACAGATATAAGATTGGCAGTGTGCTCAAAACATTTAGAAAACTATCCTTGTAATTCCCTCAACGCCACAATCAAAATGAATTCTTAAAAACTCATGTTTTCTTTAGTGTCAGTGAGATTTGGAAAATGGACAGTGTTTTTGTCAGAATTTGTCCCTTCCACAATGAAATTTTCTTATTAAGTGCATCTCCATCAAATAAGAAATAAGTTGTGTCTCACTTTGCAGTGTCTTTCAATAACAGTAGGTTTTAAATAGAAAAATCATTCCAGGCATGTCCCTTGACTTAACCAACGAATTTCACTGTAGCATATACCGTCTCCATACTCTTCATTCAGTTCCATTAAAAACTGTTGCAATTGACAGTGGAATAATGCATGCAACCTGAGAAAATTTGCTATTCATACCACCAGTTCATTGCATACTGCAGGCCTGCAAATTTAACACAAAGGGCTCTGTGCTGTATAGAATAATCAGGCCTATCTGTTGATTGCTGTAATTTTTTTCTTTCATTATTAAGTAAATCTTTAAATTCTTTCTGCATGGTGTCGTAATGTCATTGCATAGCAAATTTGTGGTAGTCGTTGATTACGTGACTGCGTAATAAATACTGAGAATTTACATCCTTGTCTTCTGTGATTCCCATTTATTTTTAAAGGTTTGTGACAAAAATCAGTAGACGGCCTCTTTTGGTGCAAACAGCCACTGGACCCGTGAACTTTCCTTATACCACAAACAAATAACGAAGTGTAAACAGTGCTCGCACCACAATTCTGGTGAAGTGTAAAGTGTCGTGCAGAATATAAAATGCCACACTGCAGAGCTCAATGAAATGTTGCACTACACAGAGTCCTTCCAAAGAGGGCCGAGCAAAGCCAAGACAGGCTGAGCCTCAGCCCACATGCATGTTGCAATTCGTGCTCATGTGGAGTTTGGCATGTCATGGCCATTCCTGCTTTATCAGCTTTAGTAATGCTCTACTCAGGTGGTGGATGCAACTAGACAGTTTCAGAGAAAATGGTAAGTAACTGAAAAGAACAAAGTGAAAGACAGCAAGCCAAGCACCAATCCAAAATGCTAAAACTGAGAGGAATTCAAACATAAGGCTCAGACTCATCAATTGAATATGAACGAAAACTAAACAGCCAAACGAGAGAAATAACCAAGACAAGTGCATCACTGTGAGTGAATAGTAATATCAGTGGAAAAATTCAGGTACATAACACAACTGGCTGAAGAATGCACACTCACTTTCCTAATTGCCTATACCACCAGATGGTCTTGTCAACTCATCAGTGTTCTTACTGCCCGCAGTGTGGATGTAAAAGCATACATCTCTGCATAGCTAATGCTGTTGCATTCATTTCGATATTGATGTCCGAATCTGGCAGCAATGCTAAATCACTCTCCCTTTTTATGCTGCACATAGGATCTGAAATGACCAGACCTGCGCTTCATCTGCCGAGACAAGGGGAAGTGTTGTGCAGATCACCCTATCAGTGGCTCCAATGGCATGTCATTGTCGAGTGTTCCCATCCCCTTGGTGCCCTATTCAGTCACTGCCTGATCCACATGAGGCTGTGGTTGCTGCTGAGGCATCAATGGTGTCTGCAAATGCAGTATTGGAGAAAATCATTCAGCTTCCATGATTTGCCAGTCCTATGCCAATTCAGTCTACTGCTGCTGCTGATTATGATGGCATGGACACAGGCTGTAATGGCACAGTGGCCAAGCCAAGCAGCACAGGCAGGCTGTGGAGATGGCCTGAAAATGTGGTTGCCAGGAGTGGTGGCACAGGAAGCCTCCTATGTTAGGTCAAGGAGTGAGAATGGTTCTTGGTAAGTCGTGACCACAACCGGTTTTGATGACAGAGCAGGTGCTCCTGCCCAGTGGCAACAAGGAACCTTTGGCACCCTTTTTAGCCCAGACTGATGGCTGTCAACCAATCTGGCTTCCAGCCAAATGTGCAAACCCACACAGCAGTAGGGCTCAGGGTTTGTGGGGCAGGATGCAGCAAATCCAGGAGCATGTGTGGCTTATACCTGTGGAGTACATTGGCTGGGCTTCATCCATTGACTGGTGTGGACTGATAGGTGGCAATAAACACTGTTAAGACCTCATCATCAGGCACCGATGCCATTTTCTTCCACATTTTTGAGTTGAAAGTGCTGACCGTCTATTCCACTTTGGAGTTCAACTTGGATGGAAAGGGGCAGTGAGGGAGGGGGGATGCCCTCAACGGTGAAAATGGTAGTGAGCACTTTGATCATAGTATGTGCAATTATAGAAGAGATTGGTGCCACATATGGAGAATTAGAGAGTGCATCCACCTACAGCAGCCACATTGCACTCTCAAGAGGGATGACAAAGTCTGTGTGCTCACTCTCCCAAGGTTGCTCAGGCTGGGGCCACAGGGAAAAATTGTCTGCTGTGGAGGCTTGGTTGTGAATGTAAGCCTGTCACATAAGTACTTGATGCTTGACTGTGCCGTCTATCCCTGGCCAGCAAATGTGGTGCGTAGCTAAGACTTTCATCCGTCACCCCCCCCCCCCCCCTGCCACCCCACCAGTGGGATGTGTGTAGCAGCTGAAGGATACAACCATGGAGCAGAGGTGCAACAATGATGTGACATTCAGCATCCTCTGTAGACAATAATACTTCTCTCTGGATGAAGTTCAGCTCATGTTTCATAGAAAAATAATTGCACAATACCAGATCTGATGCTTTTGGGTGCCTCTGGCCAACCACTTTGTACTGTTGACATGACTACAGGCAGGAGGGTGTCCTGAACAGTAGGCACTTCTCATTTACGAGAGGTGATCGAGAAATCTTGTCAGATGTGGGACATCATCTCATCTAGGGCAAAACACACTGTGTCCTGACACTCAAATTGAATGTTGGTGCTAACGGATATGTGTGATAATGCATCGGTGTTAACATTCTGAGCAGTAGGCTCTAAATGAATGTCATAATGATAATTGTTCAAGAACAAAGCCCAGTGCTGCAATACACTTTAGTTTTGTCTGAAAGGTGAGAACATGGACCAGAAAAAGAAAAAGGGGTTTATGGTCTGTAAGTAACTGAAACTTATCCCAAATAGGTAAACGTGGAGTTTTTTAAATCCATACACAATGGCCAATGCCTCCTCAATTCGTGGATAAATTTGCTGTGCCCGTGAGAGAGTGTTAAGACACAAAAGCAGTTGGTCACTATGTACCATCAGCATTCTTATGCAAGAGAACGACTTCAGTTCTTTCTTGTGATGGATCAGGAGCTTGTCCATTGTGAACATTGCTAAGCATGGGTCATCCCCAGGTGTGTTTTCAACTGCAAAAATTCTTTTCAATAGAGAGACCAAAGAAATGGAACTCCTTTCTTCCTCAAATGGTTCAGTGGATGAGAGAGGTGAGCTGCCTGGGGAACGAATTTTGTGTAGTAGTTCACTTTCCCAAAAAAGACTGCAATTCCCTTACGTTTTCTTGTGCCTAGCAGCTTCTCGATTGCATCAATGTGCTCTACCGTCAGTATGATCCTTTTGCTGCTTAACACATGCCCAAATGCTACTAAAAAAATAACTTTCATCTGTCTAAGTTACAAAAGAGTCCATTCTCCAGCAGCCTCTGAAATAGTTATGTAGAAGAAGGTGTAACTAGATGAATGACGAACACTAACTTCACTTAACGAAGGTTTTTTCAGCACTTCCACATGAAGAGCGTGGAGAGAACTGCCTCCAGCCAGAATACATATTGTATATATAGAGCTACAGAACATTCCAGTACAATGATTCTTGCCATTTGTGGATGCTTCTAGAACATACTCGAACTGAATATAGAAATTAAAATCTTACAGTTCAGGTGGGTTTTGAACTCATGACCCTCCATGTAACAGTCTAGTATCAGAGCTTCATAACCACTACATTACAGTGACTGGGCTACTGAGCTTCTTCTGCGACATTGCTCCCTCCTTAAGAGAACAGCGTCTTGGTGTTACGTCCTCCTAGCCTGGGAACGAGTCATTGGTACTGCATACTCGTCATGTTCGCTCTGGCGGTGATCTTCTTAGAACTTCCCTTGCCGCTATGTTCTTCGTCACTTTTCCACTTGTTGCCTGTCGCCAGAGCTTCGAATTTACCCTGGGTTTCAGGATCCTTGTAGGGCTTCATTTGAAGGATGTGGACCGTATCTCTGATCTCTCATCGTCTTGCGTCGGGGTCGAAATCTTCAACTTCATAAGTAACATCAGACAACTGCCTTACAACCTTATAAGGTCCAAAGTAGCACCTGGGGAGCTTCTCAGAGAGACCAACCTTCTGAACAGGAGTGAAGATCCAGACGACGTCACCAGGCTGGTAGACAACAGGGCGGTGGCTCGCATCATACCTTCGGCGATCGTTTTCTTGAGCCTGCAGCGTTCGAAGTCGAGCTAACTGCCGAGCTTCCTCAGCTCTTGATAACGCCTGGCCGATGTAGTTGTCGTCCACATCATCAGGATGTAACGGAAACAAAGTGTCCATCTTCTTCGTCGCCTCACACCCATGCACCAGGAAAAATGGCGTAAATCCTGTGGTGTCTTGTTTGGCTGTGTTGTAGGCAAACGTCACGAAAGGCAGCACCTCATCCCAGTTGCTCTGCTCAACACTGACGAACACTGATAGCCTGTCAGCCAAGGTCTTATTAAGGCGTTCAGTAAGCCCGTTAGTTTGTGGATGGTAGGCAGTCGTCATGTGATGAGTAATGTTGCATCGATGGTTTATCTCTGTCACAAGATTCAATTGAAAAACTTTTCCTCCATCCGTAATTAACCACCCTGGGGCACTGTGTTTTAATACAATGTCTTCTACGATGAATTTGGCTAGCTCGAATGCTTCGGCAGTTTTCACGGTTTTTGTAATGGCATAACGTGTCAGATAATCAGTGCAAACAATAATCCATCTATTGCCACTAGCAGACGTTGGAAATAGTCCGAGGAGGTCAATCCCAACACTCTGGAAAGGCGTTTCGGCTGCCGGAATTGGTATGAATCGGCCAGGTGGTTTCTGAGGGACTGCCTTTCTCACCTGGCATTCTCGACAGTGTGACACATAGTGACGGACACTCCTAAATAAACCTGGCCACAAAAATCTCTTGCGGATTCGATCGTATGTCTTAACAAATCCTGAATGTGCAGCCTCAGGTGTGTCATGGAATTTCTGTAGAATATCTAAGCGCATTTGTTTAGGAATAACTGGTAGCCACCTCTTTCCAAACTGATCAAAGTTTTTCTTGCAAAGTAATCCATTAACTACCTTAAATTGTCCTTTCACATCCTCTGACCTATTTAAGGCAAGCATAATTTGAGATATCTTGGCGTCCTTCTTCTGCTCAGCAGAGAGCTCCTGGGGTGCAGCGAGACAGTCACTATCTTCATCAAAGTCTTGATGGTCTTGCACAGGGTTTCTTGAGAGACAGTCGGCATCTTGGTGTTTTCTTCCACTTTCGTACACTATGGTAATGTCATACTCTTGAAGACATAGTGACCACCTGGCGAGTCGTCCTGTTGGATCCTTAAGACCTGTCAACCAACAAAGTGACAACTGTGAATGGCCTTCCATAGAGATACTGTCGAAATTTGCACATGGCCCAGATCACAGCAAGACATTCTCTTTCTGTAGTTGAGTAGTTTCTCTCGGCTTTTGTAAGTGTCCTAGCAGCATAGGCTATAACCTTCTCTTTTCCAACTGTAATCTTCACCAGAACAGCACCAATCCATACCCACTGGCATCTGTGTGTAGTTCTGTAGGTGCTCTCTCATCATACAGACCAAGTACAGGGTCAGTCGTCAGAGCTTTTCGTAACACATCGAAAGAATCTTGTTGAGCACCACCCCAGATAAATTTAGCATCAGTTTTTAACAACTCTTGGAGTGCCTGGCTTTGATACAAAAGTCTTTGATAAAACGATGGTAATAAGAACATAATCCGAGGAAGCTTCTCACATCTCTAATACTTTTAGGAATAGGAAATTCCGTTAAAGATCTCATCTTTTCTGGGTCTGGCCGTACACCTTCGTTTGACACAAGGTGTCCAAGTATTATGATTTCTTTTGCTGCAAAGAGAGACTTTCTTGGATTAATTTTCAGTCTGGCTTGTTGGAGTGGTGGTGGTGTGTTGGGGCTTATGGGCGCTCAACATCGAGGTCATCAGCGCCCTGACACACTTTAAAAGGAACGAATGTGGACAGACCTAAGAAAACTAAAGCACACACTCAAAGAAAGCAGGAAAAGAAGGAAAATGCTACCTAAGAAAGTAAAACCTAAGGAAAGGGGAAACATAGCAACAAGAATGTCACAAGAAATTGTTATTGGCTGGCCACTTACATAAAATATGGGCGAGTTTGTCACACAGTGAGCAAATTAAGATCCTCTCCCTAAAATCTTTGTAAAAACATTTGACAGGGCACAGAACTTTAAAACTTTAACCACATTCGTCCGAGTGTTGCCTAAAAGAGATGGCAGGTCCGCTGGCAAGTCAGCCGCGACCCGCTGGTCAGAAAATAAAACGCAATCCGATAAAACGTGGCGCACAGTGACCTGGACGCCGCAAGCACCACACATTGGAGGGTCCTCTCGCCGGAGAAGGAAGCCATGCGTCATAGGGCTGTGGCCTATTCGAAGCCGAGTGAGGAGAACCTCGTCCCGTCGATGGGGCTGAAAGGAAGTACACCACACACGCGTCGTGGGCTTGACTATACGGAGCTTGTTGTCAGTCACTTCCAGCCACTCATCCTCCCACCAACGCATGACCCGTGAGCTCAACAGCGAGGTGAGTGCGTGCAAGGGGATAGCACGCTGAGATACTTGTGGGGCGAGACACGCCTCCTTAGCTGCGAGATCTGCCCTTTCATTCCCAGCAATGCCAACATGCCCCGGAACCCAGCAGAAAGCTACAACCTTCCCCAGTCGCTGTAGTCGGAGGAGGGCATCCTGGATGGTATGGACAATTTTGTCTGCCGGATACAAACGTTGCAATGAGTGAAGGGCACTGAGTGAATCGGAACAGACAAGAAATTTAGAAGAGGAAGAATGTCTCGTGTGCTCCAGTGCCCGCAAGATCGCAAACAATTCTGCATCAAAGACAGTAAAAGTCTGAGGCAGTCGGACCTTGAGGACGCGATATGGAAAAACAACTGAGCAACCAACAGAATCCCCTTGTTTTGACCCATCCGTAAAAACAGCTACATAGTCGTGGTGCTCAGATAAAATGGCAGAAAATGCTGCATTAAAAACGGTGGCAGGAGTGCAATCTTTCTTGTACTGCAATAAATCTAAAATCACTCCGGGCCTCTTCAGCAACCAGGGTGGCAGGCGGTTAAAACCCTGGATTTGGGGTTGTACAGAGTCCACACCGAGGGACTCTAGTACACGTTGCACACGGATCCCAAACGGCAACGTAGCCCGGGGACAGCGGGAAAAAAGGCGGTCCAGAGGTGGATGGGCAACAAGATGGTGAGCAGGCGATTTGGGAGCTGCAAGAAACTTACAAGCCTGGCGCACCAGCAGAAGCTGCCGCCGGATGGTAAGTGGCGGTTCGCCAGATTCAGCACAGAGGCTGGGTACGGGACTGGTCCGATAAGCACCTGTGGCCAGTCGGATCCCAGCATGGTGAACAGCGTCAAGGATCCGCAAATAAGATGGCCTCGCTGACCCATATACTGTGCACCCATAGTCCAGCCGTGAACGCACAAAAGCTCCATAAAACTGTAGGAGACGCGCCCTGTCCGCGCCCCAAGACCTGTGGCTGAGGCACTTGAGGATGTTCAGTGCCTTCAGCGTTCTGGCTTTCAAGTCACGTAGGTGTGGCAGCCATGACAACCTGGAGTCAAAAATTAGGCCCAAAAACCGCACTGTGTCTCTAAAATGTAGGACAGTATCCCCCATATGCAAGGCAGGCAAAGTAAAAAGATGACGAGAACGATTAAAATGAACACAAACACACTTATCGGCAGAAAACCGAAAACCCGTCTTCGCAGCCCACTCCTCTAACCGCCGCACTGTTAGCTGCAACTGACGGCTCACGGTTGCAACACTGGAGGAGGAACAGAAAACAGCAAAGTCGTCCACAAATAAGGAGCACTGTACTGGACTCCTCACTGTAGACGTTATACTGTTAATGGCTATGGCAAAGATGGTAACGCTTAAAACACTGCCCTGGGGGACACCGTTCTCTTGCTCAAAGCGATCAGACAGTGTGTTACCAACGCGGGTCCGAAAAAACCGCTGAGACAGGAAAGACCGAATGAAAATCGGGAAGCAGCCACGAAAGCCCCATTGATGCATTTGTGCAAGAATACAGTGTCTCCAAGTAGTATCATATGCCTTACTGATATCAAAGAAGATACCGATACAGTGATGCTGACGGAGAAAAGTCTGCTGAATAGCCGCCTCTAGGAGGATCAGGTTGTCGAGCGTGGACCGATATTTTCGGAATCCACACTGAAAGCGGCTAAGGAGCTGTCTGGTCTCTAACAGCCAGACCAGACGCCGGTTAACCATCCGTTCCAGGGTCTTTCCGACACAGCTTGTCAAGGCGATACTACGATAACTACCGGGACATGTGCGGTCCTTTCCTGGTTTGAGGAGAGGGATGAGGATTGCCTCCCTCCACGAGGTGGGGAACACTCCTGTCTGCCATATGAGATTAAAACATTCGAGGATGATTTCCTTTGACGCCGCTGGCAGATGTCGAAGCATGGAGTACCGGATGCGGTCGTAACCTGGTGCAGTGTCAGAAGTCTCAGTAAGTGCCGATTCAAGTTCCCACATGGAGGAAGGGGAATTGTAGGCCTCAGAACTGTACGACCGAAAGTCCAAGGTCGCTCTTTCGACAGTCGCACGGTAGCGACGAAACGCTGGATCCTGATTTGCAGTGGCAGTACTTTGTGCAAAATGCTCTGCCAGCGTCTGAGCAATGGCTCTGGATGTTGTTTGGAGGCATCCCTGGTTCAGGACAGCAGCTATTGGTAAACGGCTATGTTTGCCGGAAATCCTCCGGATGGCTTCCCATACTTTTGTGGAACAAGTGGAACGGTTCATGGAGTCCAGGAACTCCTGCCATGACCTTTTCTTGCTCTCTTTAATGACACGGCGTGCCCTGGCTCTCGCGATTCGAAAGGCGGTAAGATTGACCGCTGTTGGGCGGCATTTAAATCGGCGAAGAGCCACACGCCTGTCCCGGATGGCTGAACGGCACTCTTCTGTCCACCAAGGCACAAGTCGCCGTTTAAGAGTGCCACAAGACTGTGGTATTGACAGGTCAGCAGCATGATGGACCACAAGCGTGATGTGATCCACCCATTCCTGTACGTTATTGTGGCGGTCAAAGACAGCCAACCGAGTGAACAGTGGCCAGTTAGCCCTGCCAATCATCCACGATGGTGGCGGCTGCTCCAGTGATACACCATCCAGGAGATGAATGCGGATAGGGAAGTGATCGCTGGAATGAAGGTCGTCAATGACCTCCCAGTGAACAGAGTCGGTGAGGGTTGGAGAGCAGAAAGATAGGTCAATGGCTGAGAATGACCCTGTAGCAGTAGAGAAATGAGTCGGAGTACCTGTGTTGAGGATGCACAACACTTGAGATGTTAGGAGGCTCTCCAAAATTCGACCTCGAGCGCAAAGAGAAGTGGAGCCCCACAGGACATGATGGGCATTGAAGTCTCCCAGGAGGAGAAATGGGCGGGGGAGTTGGTCGATAAGACCTGTGAGAGCGTCTAAGGTCATTGCATCCAGAGGGGGTAAATAAAGGGAGCAAACGGTAAGCCTCCGAGGTGAATGAATTTCCACTGCAACTGCTTGCAGGTCAGTATCCAGGGGGAGAGCAGAGGAGTGGTGGTCATTATTGACAAACACAGCGACTCCGCCTTTGGCCCTTTCTCCAGTCAGGTCATCTTTGCGATATGACGTATAGCCCCTTAGTACAGGAGCATCAGATGGTTTTAAATGCGTTTCCTGTAAACACAAGCACAGGGGGGCGTTGCTGTGCTAGGAGGTTCAGTTCCTCCACATGTGCCCAGAATCCATTCATGTTCCACTGTATAATGGGAGCCATCTATCAGGGTGGGAGTACCTTCATTCTCACTTTCTGTTGGGGAGGAGAGCCCACAACAGGTGGAGGCTCAGTTTTGGGGCGAGATGATTGCCCCAGTCTGACATCAACCTCCATCGCCTCAGAAGAGGAGTCGAGAGAGACGTCAGAGAGAATGACATCCACATCAGGAGACTGTATAACTGCAGTCTCCTTTAGTGGGCGAGTCTTCACCTTTGTCTTTGGCCTCGATGTTCTGGCCTGAGGTGGCATTGGAGCCAAAACCTCAGAAGCAGTAGGGGGTGTAGCAGTGCTGGGCACTGCACAAGACTGGACCCGGGAAGGGGCAGGAAGTTCCATGATGTCAGCTACCACGGCCTGGTCAGAAGGCCGGGGGGGAGCAGCAGGCTTCACAGGAACGGCAGTAGCACACGTACATTGACAAGTGCAGGTGCTAGTGCTGACAGTAGCAACCTCCGTTTGTGTAACGGCATCGGTTTTCAAGACTGGTTGTTTGAGAACGGAAGAAAAGGAAGCAGCGAACGTGGGCGGCTGCATGGACTTGTAGATTTTCTTCGCCTCAACATACGGGATGCGTTTTGTAGTTTTTAGTTCCTGGATCTTCCGTTCCTCAAGGAAAACTCTGCATTCCCTACTCCACACAGGGTGATCCCCAGAGCAGTTGACACACTTGGGAGGAGAGGAGCAACCAACTCCCTCATGGGCGGCTTTACCACAATTCCCGCAAGTGGCTTCCCCTCTACAGCCGAGAGTAGTGTGTCCAAAGTGTTGGCATTTAAAACACCGCATGGGGTTGGGGTAATAAGGCCGTACACTGAGACGTAAGAAACCTGCCTTCACATGTTCTGGCAATTTGGTGGTGTTAAATGTAAGGATAAATGAGTCAGTCTTTATGAGAGCACCATCCACCCGTTTCATAATGTGTTGCACGTCGACAATTCCTTCCCGGGACCATTCAGCCTTCAGTTCGTCTTGGGGAATGTCAATGAGATCTCTGCAAGTCACAACACCCTTGCTGTAGTTCAAGGTGTTGTGGAATTCAGTCTCTATCGCAAACTCCCCAAGAAATTGTGCCTTCTGAAGGTTCTGGACTTGCTGGAAGCTAGATGTTTCAACCAACAAGGTGCCATTTCGCAAGCGCTTTACAGATTTTAATGTGCCAGCAATACCTTCTAAGCCCTTCTGTATATAAAATGGCGAAACTTTTTCAAAACTCCCATCTTTTCTTTTAATTATGAAAAACACATTCTGCGAAGCAGCATGCGTTCTGTTACTACTACCTGAATTGGGAGGACTGGCTACTCGAGCCCTCTTGTTGGATTGGGTGTTAGAACCCACCAGCGGTCCACCCTTTCCGCTGGCAGGAGAAGAATAAAAGTTCGAGGGTTCCATCTCGGTCCCACGAGCAGCTAGGGAACTAGAAGTCCACCTAGACAGAGCCCCGCATGCCTAGGTAAGCCTTATACAACTGGGGCGCGGCAGGTGCCCCAGAGGTTGCCCGCTTGCGACTGTTCCACCCCAACAGCCATGCATCTTATAGGCGCGCAGCACACTGTAAGATTGAGGGGTTTTTATAGAGGTTTACCTTCCTCGCAATCCAGGCGGTCAAGCCAAGATTACCATTCCCCGCAGCACACAACATTCCACCGCCGCGCCATGCGATGGTCGCTGAAGCATGTCCGGGGGTTACGGTGACAGGAGACTGGCGGCGCTGACCAGTCCCCAGCTCAGGACCCCGGGGTCGCCAAGCCCGTACTCAGCAAATGATGGCTTGTTGGAGACACAACGGCTCTCAGTCTTTTTATGTGTTCATCAAATGTCTCTGAGAACACTGTAATGTCATCTAAATAACAAAGACACATCGTCCACTTCAGGTGCCTTAGAAGATTATCCATCATCTGTTCAAAAGTCGATGGTGCATTACACAAACCAAACGACATTACTTTAAACTCATACAGGCCCTCAGGGG
This sequence comes from Schistocerca americana, assembly GCF_021461395.2. Taxonomy (NCBI): domain Eukaryota; kingdom Metazoa; phylum Arthropoda; class Insecta; order Orthoptera; family Acrididae; genus Schistocerca; species Schistocerca americana. The sequence continues at coordinate 311,627,930 of NC_060120.1, read as the reverse complement.
TGATGAACGCAGTTTTCTCGCGATCAGCCTCATCTACTTCGATTTGCCAGTATCCCGAGTACATGTCCATAGTTGAGAAAAACTTAGCCCTCTTCAGACAATCTAGCGTATCGTCAATTCGTGGAAGAGGGTAAACGTCCTTTTTAGTCATCTTCTTAAGCTTTCTGTAATCAACACAAACGCGCCAACTGCCATCCTTCATCCTGACGAGAATCACTGGTGAAAACCATGGGCTGTGCGAAGGCTGAATGATGTCATTCTTCATTACTTTCGCTACCTCGTCGCGAATTATTCGACGTTCCATTGCTGACACGCAGTATGCTCTGTGGCTTATTTGTTGATGGCCTCCAGTGCTAATCCGGTGCTTCACCGTCGATTGTCTAATTTGCTTTTCACCTGAGGATTGAAGCATTCAGAGAACTCTTGAAGAATGGCAAGTAGCTTCTTCTGTTGTTCCTTTGTGAGATCTGGTGATAGTCGAGCTAGAAGATGTTGTCTCATAGTGGTAGTGCTAATTTCGCCCACAGACACCACTGTGACACTCAGCTGTTCTGCAATGAACGGCTCAGCATTTGCTGTGCACATGCGTCTTGGAAGGATCTGTGGCTCTCGGCAACAGTCAACTATCCACAATTTACCGAATCCGTTTTTAAACGAGATGACAGAGGCTGGGATGACCAAATTATTCTTCAGTGGTACGCTTCTCTTACATTCCACTACAAGATCCATGGGATGATGCATGGCGTGACACACGACAGTAACCTTTCTAGTACTACCTGCAGGAATGACTACTTCATCCAGCACACATAGTCTCCACACACTCGGATGCTCATCTTCCTGTCCACAGTATCTCATCTCATCTAGCACAGTCTTCGAGCAACTGCCTGAGAAGCTTTCAAAAAGTCCCATCCGAGAAGACACCATGACTACACTCTTGTAAGACGATGAATTCTAAGGGCTGTGTATGGCCACTTATACCCACACGAATGACACATCTTCCTGTAGGTTTTACACATTTCCTATTAGCCACCTTCAGCAGAGATGTTTCGCTGTCGACGAATACGGTTTTCTGCAACTGGTGACGGTACTTCTCCGAAATGACTGAATATGGTGCTCCAGAGTCCACAAGAGCTTGGGCTGGTCAGCCATCCATGAGGATGTCGACGTAGTTTCCTATCATTTTTGTAGTGATCGACAGCGGAGGATTTTTCTCTTCTGCGGCCTCGCCTCCAAGGAAGGTCGCACCCTTTAGTTTTCCAGGTTGCGGCAGCTAAGTGATCGGCTGGAGCTTCTAAACAGCGATGGAGACCTTGATCGGCGTGTTGGGGAGCGTCCTCTTCAGCAGTTAGCTTGCAGCGATGGTGACTTACGTCGTCCTGCACCCACATCTTCTTGTTTATCTTCGTCGTCCCGGAGTTGGCGTCGGATAAGATCGGTCTGCTGTCTTCTAGCGCGGGCGTCATCAAATATCCGCCGCCTTTCTCGACAATAGCGCACCACGTGTCCCGGTCGTCCACAGTGGAAACATACTGGTTGCTTATCTTGGGACCTCCAGACGTCAGTCTTCCTTGGTGCCCAAACAGGTTCCTCGTGCGGCATTGTAGGTACGTAACTTCGCCTGGGTCTCGACTGTTTTGCCGTTTTAAAGGGAAATGAAGGGCGAGAGATTGGGGTCAATGCCTGTTCCACTTCTTCCCTTATGGCCCCTTGAAGCGTGTTGGTTTTTTACTCGCTGTGCAATCCAAGTGCCTTCTGAACTTCCTCTCTCACTATCTGACAAAGAACACTTGTAAAATCAGTTTCTTCCTCCATCACATACATCGATACGACGTTTGGAAGCCGTTCAAACTTCTTGCATGTAATTCGTTTTTGATGCATTGTCTCGATATACTCGCACCATTTTATGAAGTCGTCTGCTGTCGAAACCTACTTCAGGAGTAGGGCTTGATACATGTCCTCAGCAACACCCTTCATGAGATGTGCAACGTTATCTTCGTCCTTAATTCTAGGATCCACTATTTTATACAGCTCCAAGACGTCTTGAATGTAGGATGCTGTCGTTTCTCCTGGACACTGCGCCCTTCACTTTAATTTATTTTCAGCCTTGCACTTCTGTCTTTGTGTGTCGCCGAAATACTTGCGCAGTTCCGCCTGGAATACTTCCCAGCTTGTGAACTTCTCCTCGTTGTTCTCATACCATTGCTTGGCAGTGCCCTCCAAGTAGAAAAATACGTTAGCCAGACACACGGTGTCATCCCATTTCATATACCTTCAGCCACTTGTTTGGGTCTTGGCCATCGTCACCAGAGAACCCAGAAGGATGTCTCATGTGGTGGCACACAGTTGCTGTCATAGTAACGTCTTCTTCTTCTTCTCCTTCTTCTTCTTCTGTCTCCGATAGATTGCTATCTGTTGAATAAGGCTCAAACTCGGGTTTTTCGCCATGTAAACGGCGGCTCTGTCGTGGCCTGATAGGAGCCACTGTGTCGCCGATAATGTGCGGTATCACAAGTTCCAATACCCTGCGTCTCCATCAGAATAATGTCACGTACAAGAAGGTGTAAGAAGATGAATGACGAACACTAACTTCCCTTAACGAAGGTTTATTCAGCACTTGCACATACAAAAGCGCAGAGCGAACTGCCTGCGGCCAGAACACATACAGAACATTCTAGTACAATGATTCTTGCCATTTGTGGATACTTCTAGAACGTACTCGAACCGAATATAGTTCAGGGGGGTTTTGAACTCACAACCCTCCATGCAACAGTCTAGTATCATAACCACTACACTATGGCGACTGTGCTACTGTGCTTCTTCTGCGACAATATTGTTTGTAAATTTTGCATGTGTGATTTCCTGGTAGCATCCATAACCCCAATGGCACCCAAATAGTTTACACACTTTGGAATACAGTGTGTTAGTCACTCTTTGTAGCATTGAAAAATTCATGGCGCTGAGGCAACCCCAAAAGGCAACCTCTTGTGATGATACAATAGGCATATTTAGTACCAGGATTTTGTGTGTGTCTGTGTCTAGAGATAGCTGCAAGTACGCATCCTTCAAATCTATCTTTGAAAATCACTGGCTCCTGCTAACTTAACTAAAAGTTCCTCTGGCTGAGGAATTGGGTGCATTTTGATCCTACTTTGTTCGTTAATCAAGGCCTTAAAATCACCACAATTTCTGGTGGACAAATTTGCTTTCTTCCCAATGAATATGGGAGTCACCCACTGATAAGTTGAGAACGACGCAACAACCCCAAATTTCTGTAACCTATCTTAACTCAGCCTTCACTGCATCAACAGAACTGGCCGTGCATGGCAAAACTTAGGCTGCCGGAGTGAAATATGTGCTTCAAACTCCTTGACCCAACCCTGTGTTCATTGGAATAACTGCTCATAATTCTCTAACAATGATTCTAAATCGTGGAACAGTAGTGATGAACCCATCTAAACCAAAAATATTTATAACCAATGGAGAACTTACAACCAACAAAGTGGTTTGCCAGTTCATGTCGTTGTATTCTGTCCATACAGTCATTTGCGATCTCAAAGGGATCTTCAGCCAGCTATATGACATAATATGCCATTGCGATGGCTGCAGACAGGGGGCATCCAAACACAGATGGGTTCCCTGATTAATCAGAGAAACTACAGCCCCTGTATCCACTTGGAATTGGTCCAAAATACCATTGATATCCAACTCAGCCAAGAGTTAGGTGCTTGGCCAGTTTCTGCTGAGACTGGAGTTAAAACAAGCACCAATGTTTGGTCAGGTTCTGCTGCCCACATTGTATTGAAGAACACTGGTACATTAGCTAGGGGTGCTGTTATCCTGCACAGGCACACAGCTGCTAAGTGCCATTGATTGTGACAGACATAACATCTGTCAAATGAATTTGGGCACTGGCAACATTTGTGATGCATCCAAACATCTGGACAGAACTTAATTATCAATGTGGGGAATCCGAGACTGAGAGGGAAAATTTATTATTATGGTGTCTAAAGTATGTGATCTATGTCGAGAAACCTAACTAGTTAACTAACTCCACTGAAAACTACTTGGGAGCAAGAAGCATTTCCTAGTGCAAGACTCACATTCTGAGCATCATCCAGACGACTAACTTGCAGGTATGAGGTGAAAAACTGAGTTATTAGCCAGCTATCAAAAATGTATGTTGAGCTGCTGCCACCATCTGAAACATTTTGGCAATATTTGTGACTGTGCTTAATGCAGGGTCTGATGATTCCAAAGCTCTAGACTTCCTTGTCTGGCGTTAATCTAACAACTATGTCACTTATTATGGAATCAGTGAATGAGACCCCACAGGCTGTTGAATTGGAGGCCTTGCAAATCTACTATCCAGGATGCATGAGACTGATTGCTGCTATGTTTCCTGCATTGGCTAAACTGTGATCGTGTTTCTAGAGTATGAGTATTTTGGCAGAAATTTCACTCAGGAGGTTGCACAGTTCAGTAAATTCTAATGTCTCAGGGTTTGTGTGTGGACCCAGCATTTGAGCAGTTTCATAAAGACTACTAGTGCTGCTAAGTAACAGAGTGCTCTGGACAATGAGATCTGATTGTTTCTTACCTTGCAATACAGCATAAATCCACACAGGTAACCTCCCCACCACTCTATAGTGTTGTCAGCCACAGCAAATGGTGAGAGACATGGTTGCCCCCACAGGCACTCAGTCAGCAGATTGCATGCCCACAGTTAGAATCAGCTTTGCATTCTGGATGATCAGCTTCTGCATCTGCTCCTACTTTAGTAGTTGTTGCATTTGAATCTGTACCTGTTGCTGTTCCTCCAACATTATTTGACAGTGCCAGAGTTCCAATAACATTTGATCCATCACTATAAGCTATTATGCATGCAAGAGTCACCTCATCACCACTTTCGTAATGCACTACCCAGGTGAGGTTTGCAGCAAGGTGGCTTCAGAGAAAATTGTAAGCATCTGAAAAGAACCGAGTGGACGATGGCAAGCCAAACGCCAATCCAAAAAGGATAAAACCGAAGGGTTTCAAACGTGAGGCCTAGAATTGTCAACGGCATGTGGAAAAAAAGCACCAAATGAGAGAAATAACCAAGACAAGCATTTCACTGTGTGAACAGTAATGGTGGCACCTGTAAGGCATCAGATACATAAACACAATTGGCCAGGGAATGTGCATTCACTGTCCTCATTGGCTACAATCCCAGAGGTTCTTGCCAGCTCACACAGTGTCCATGCCACTCGCAATGTGGCTGTAAAACCATACAACTCTGAACGGGTAACACTCTCGTGTACATCTTGATATCGATGCCCAAATCTGGTGATGGTACTAAACCAACCCCACCACTTCCGCCTTCTCAGGCATGGATACAGGGTTCAGCTGTGAGTGAAGTGTTACAGTTAGTTACTATCTCGCTGTTCGTTTCCCTCCCCCAAGTATAACTTGACATCACCCTCATTTCTGACATGCCATAGATGCCTTTGAATTTCGTAAGAAGAACAATGAAATTTGTTAAAACATTTAATATAGTAAAAACAATTATTTATTTGTTTAAATTAGGGCTTAGTATGTTGCTTTAGTAAAATGTCCAAGAATTTTCAGTACAGAGACATACATCCAAAAATTTGAGAAGTATATTATAGCGATGCCTTTAGTCTTCTGTTAAAAAGAATGATAGGGAGTCTTTCTGCTGTGATACATTATTGCTTCTAAATATGCTAACACCAAAACTTGTGCCTTGCATGAAGTTGCTAAGGAGGGCTACAAAGGATACAGTACGAGAGTAAATCCTGATTGCTTGAGCAGAGGCCTGCATACCTAAAGTCTTTGAAAGATGTTTCATTGTGTCCCATTGGAATTCTACTCAGTTATTTTCAACAGCAAAATTCGCTGTGGCCATAAGTATTGCTACTATTGTCACTACAATAATTTTCAGTCTTTGTTTTAAGAAAAACTGATGCCACCTCATTCATTCAAGTGAAATAAAAAACATATATGTCTGTCGATATCATAAAATCAGTGATGCATGAGAACCAGTGAAATACATGCATCAACGTTACTAATGTGTTAATAACAAGGTCCGCAACTATAGTACCTAACATCACAGTCTTTTCTTGTGGGTAATAAAATCTTAAACCAAACCTTCCCCCAGGCAATTCTGACAAATATGCCGCTTCCTTCTATAAAACTATAACACGTACCTCCTACGACGAGTTACATTTACACATCTCCATGATATGAGTTAGACAACTTGATGAACACACTTAACCATTTCTCACTTGTCTGAACTGGAATTATATCCTTCAGAGATCGGTCATCTCTGCCAATATTAATTACGTTATGGTAATCTGATTAATTTGTTATCTTCAAAAATTAATTTTTAATAAATAATATTTTATTTATGGAACTTCAGTAAGAGTATATGTGATCAGGTTTATTTTTAATAGTGTATTTATTAATATCCCTATGTGGTGGCTGATCTTTCTGACATGTCCGAAAGAACCACATTTATAATCTGGGCAATGACTGCCAATGTTCCCTTCAGTGCAGATGCACACCAAGTTCAAAATCTTACCAGAATCAGCTAGATACTGTGGGTCATAAGGCTAATGAGCAGGGTCACTACATCGGTTCAAATGGCTCTGAGCACTATGGGACTTAACATCTAAGGTCATCAGTCCCCTAGAACTTAGAACTACTTAAACCTAACTAACCTAAGGACATCACACACATCCACGCCCGAGGCCGGATTCGAACCTGCGACCATAGCGGTCGTGCGGTTCCAGACTGAAGCGCCTAGAACCGCTCAGCCACCCCGGCCGGCACACTACATCGGTAGAGTGTGGTATAAGCTGAGAATTTGGGTCTGACGGGAGGCGTGTTAGGGTAGTCAATGAGCCTGTGGAGATCACCGTGACCAGATGGCACAGCGGTCAGTGTATCTGCCTAGTAAGCAGGAGACCCAGATTCAAATTCTAGCCTGGCAGCTAACATCTTTAATTCCTTTGTGCCTTATTTATTAATTATCACTAGTGGAAGTTACTCATCATTCCACCAGTTTGTACGAGAATTCCTACAGTCTGTTGTAGCTCAAAAAATGTAACCACAATCTGGGCCCAGCTGTCGATCATGTAATATTAGAGTGGGAAGTCCACCTCTTTTCTTACATGGACAGAAAGAGCAGGGAATGTTTCTGTTTTGATATTAAATCACGACCCACAATGAACCATAAAAATCGCTATATGTGTTGTGTAATTAATTTAAGAACCATCTCGCAACTTTGACAATATCATGATCTGCACAATATAAAACTGAAATGTGCACTCAACATTAGCAGCACTGCCTTAAACACTGTGACTGAACAGGTTCGCAGACTGTGGCTATACAGATGTGTAAATAATGGGGAACATTGCTTCTTTCAATCATTTTGGCGCTGTTTTGCCGAAGTCGGCGTTTCTGTTATTTCTTTCTTAGTAGAGGGTTTTCCACACTCCGTTTTCGCCATACTACGCTTTCTGTGGTTTGCCAGCTCTATTTGTGGAGTCTCAGACTGTGTCAGATTTGTACACCGAGGTGACAAAAGTCATGGGATAGCGATATGCACATATACAAATGGCGGCAGTATCACGTACATGAGCTATAAAAGGGCATTTCTTTGGCAGAGCTGTCATCTGTACTCAGATGATTCATGTGAAAAGGATTCCAACATTATTATGGCTCCACAATGGGAATTAACAGACTTTGAATGTGGAATGGTAGTTGGAGCTAGACCCATAGGACATTCCATTTCGAAAATGATTAGGGAATTTAATATCCTGAGATTCTCATCACGGGCAACACAGTGGTTGACGACCTTCACTTAACAAATGAGAACACCAGCATTTGCGTAGAGTTGTCAGTGTTAATAGACAAGCAGCACTGTTGAAGTAACCTCAGAAATCAATGTGGGATGTATACCGAATGTATCTGTTAGGACAGTGCAAGGAAACTTGGTGTTAAGGAGCTATGGCAGCTGATGACTGACGTGAGTACCTTTGCTAACACCATGATATCGGCTTCAGTGCCTCTCCTGGGCTCATGACCACATCAGTTGGGCTCTAGACAACTGAAAAACTGTGGCATGGTAAGATGTTCCGATTTCAGTTGGTAAGAGCTGATGGTAGGGTTTGAGTATGGTGCAAACTGCATGAACCCATGGACCCTAGTTGACAACAATGAACTATGCAAGTTGGTGGTGGCTCCATAACAGTGCAGACTGTGTTCACATGGAGTGGACTGTGTCCTCTACTTAATTAAACTCATCATTGACAGGAAGTGGTTATGTTTGGCTGCTTGGAGGCCATTTGCAGCCACTCATGTTCCCAAACAACAATGGGTCACAGTTGTTTGCAATTGGTTTGAAGAACATTCTGTGCAATTCAAGCAAATGCTTTGGCCACCCACATCATCCCTTCAAACATTTATAGGACATAACTGAGAGGTCAGTTCATGCACAAAATCCTGCACCAGCAACACTTTCATAGTTGTGGACAGATATAGAGGCAGCATGACTCAATATGTCTGCAGAGGATTTCCAAAGACGTGAGTCCTCGCCATGTTGCACTGCTGCACTACGCTGGGTAAAAAGAGGTTGGACATGATGTTAGTAGGTATGGTGGGTTGGTTTGTGGGGGTTGAACGGACCAGGTTAGGAGGTATCCTATTACTTTTGTCACCTCAGTGTAATTCGCAACGGGTATAATCAGATGGTAAATATGCATCTTTCCCTGCTGGCATGTTATAGGTCAGGCCGCAAACCCATCTGTGTGGTCACGCATTCATGCAAACAACTGAAAACTATCTTGTGTTAAAGGCAGATTGTAATTTCTGGAACTGCCATCCGTGACACCATTAGTAAAATTCAGGTATACATCCTACAGCCATTGGTTTATTATTTCAGTTCATAAAGCTTTTACTGATAAAACTTTGGGATATAATGGCTGTGGTAGACAAAACTCTTCTGTTCCTACCGTTTCATCCAGACCTGCGCCGAGGTGTTGCTCCCCATTGAGTCTTGCTGACTGATGAGTCGGACATCTGAGAGCAACATATATTCTTTAGAAAAAGGGATATGGCCAGAGTTACACTTGATAAAGAGAGGTGAACCTTGTCAAAGATAAAAATCAGCTATCGATTGTCATCTTGTCAAAGACAGAAAACTGTTTAGTGATTCTGCAAGGCTCTTGTCCATATGTCACTAAGTTTCGAGGTTTCTTGTTTTCTACTAGAATTATCCCTATGTTTACATATTTCAATGGCTTCTCTGCATAGCTGTGGATAATAGTTCATCAACATAGATAAAAATTTTTGTTTCAGAAAATTTCACTTCGTGACTTCCTGGCTGAAGAGCATGCTCTGCTATAGCCAATTTGTCTACTGTTGGCAAAGACTTTTGTGTTCCTTTAACCATGCATTCAGACTTCAAAAAAAAAATAGTTCAAATGGCTCTGAGCACTATGGGACTTAACTACTGTGGTCATCAGTCCCCTAGAACTTAGAATTACTTAAACCTAACTAACCACCGAGCGAGGTGGCGCAGTGGTAGCACACTGGACTCGCATTCGAGAGGACGACAGTTCAATCCCGTCTCCAGCCATCCTGATTTAGGTTTTCCGTGATTTCCCTAAATCGTTTCAGGCAAATGCTGGGATGGTTCGTTTGAAAGGGCACGGCCGAGTTCCTTCCCAATCCTTCCCTAACTCGAGCTTGCGCTCCGTCTCTAATGACCTCGTTGTCGACGGGACGTTAAACACTAACCTAACCTAACCTAAGGACATCACACATATCCATGCCCGAGGCAGGATTCGAACCTGCGACCGTAGCAGTCGCGCGGTTCCGGACTGCGCGCCTAGAACCGCTAGGCCACCGCGGCCGGCCCATTCAGACTTCTCTTGGTTGTTCCAATTTAAACTTTACCACACAAACATGGAACTTTATATACACCACAAGCTGACAGAGGAGGGCGTTTATCATTCCCAGGTTGGATTGCTTGACCTGTTTTTTTTTGTTGGCCTAAAAGCCAGTTTAATGTCATACTTCTATAAAATATTTCCGATCTGATTTGTTACTCTTTTAATAAAAGAGAGAGAAACTGTATTCTTCCAACGTTGCTGTTCATGCTATATAGAGAAGCCACTGAGATATATAAACACAGGGATAATTTTAATAGGAAAGAAGAGACCATGAAACTTAGCGACATATGGACAGTAGCTCTGCAGAATCGCTAAACAGTTTTTTTTTTATCTTTGACAAGATGATGATCGATAGGTAAGTTTTACCATTGACAAGGATCATCTCTGCTTATCATGTTTAACTACGGCCAAACTCCTTTTTCTACAGTGTATATATTTCACTCTGAGATGTCCGACACGTCGGTCAGTTAGACTCAATGGAGGAGCAATGCCTCTGAAGATGTCCAACGCAGTTCTGGACGAAACTAATCATTGTATTTTAACTTATTGTTATTTCTGCTCTCTTTTGGACTTTCTTTGAACAGTCTTTCCATCTTGGGAAAGAATGCACAGTACATTGAGCATTTTAATCATCTTTACCTCTCAACATTCATTATTTAGCATGGTTTGCATTTTTTTTTTTCACTGGCATTTCATTTGTTTTGCTATCTGAGTACGAATCCAGTGGAAAAAATTGAGGAAGCGAAAAGTGCAAAGTAACAACAACCAACAGCTGTGATCGAATTCTGACTGGCTACTGATGGTGTGTATGACCTGCGGCAGCGACAGGACTCCTAGCGGTCGGGGGGGGGGGGGGGGGGGGGGACTATTCGCGCATGCGCAATTCGAGTTTGCGCTGCGACGCACGGCTCGCGCGGATGACACCGCAACACTGCACCAGTCACAAGTACTGCAAAAGAAGCCGTGGGAAGCGTTCTTCGTAGTGTTGTCGCATGATGCCTATTACAGTGCTTGCAGAAATTTTAAGGACTTAAAATTTCGTTGACTCCACATGTGTTCCTAAGGTAAAAGCATTTCAGTCAATGTTTCACCTGATGTTATTAGACATCTTAATAGCGGGTTTTCACTTTAAATTTCTCTACCCGAGTTATAATACCTTTGGAGATGTAGTATTTTTCCGGTTTGCAAACAGAGCTAAAAATCCTGTTTTTCTGACTAAAATGTATTTTTTGTTGAAAACTGCTTGTCCTTCAGCTACGAATTTTTTACTGCCGCTTTATTACAGCATAGAAATCACACAAACAGTAATACAACGCGGAATAAAAAAAAGTTCCTGCTCATTAGGCCGCCTCTCACACAAAATTTTTTCTCTGATAAATTCGGTGGCAAGAATGGTCAGTTTCGTTTCGCGGTAGCTCCTGATCGGGAACTTTGTGTGTGGCCTGGAGCCGTACCTTAGGAAACAGCGTCTGCTGCGGACAAAATTCGACCACGTCGCTATATACCTGAGCGACGAAAGACAGTTATCTCCCATCACAATCGCAGGTAACAGCCGCCCAGTTGTACTATGCATCAAGTTCGATGTAACTGCTGTTCAACGCAAGGTTTGCCAACATAGCTCCCTTCAGGCTAAAAACAAAGTTTTCAGTTCCAATCACGTTTACAAGAGAGCCTCTTAATTTATATTTTACTAGCAGAGAAATCCAGCGTTGCTCAGGTATTCATTTATAGGTGTGCTTGCACGCCCATACCATGCAGCGTCTCCCGTTGTTCTTAATACAGAGTGATTCAAAAAGAATACCACAACTTTAAAATGTGTACTTAATGAAAGAAACATAATACAACCTTCTGTTATACATCATTACAAAGAGTATTTAAAAAGGTCTTTTTTCACTCAAAAACAAGTTCAGAGATGTTCAATATGGCCCCCTCCAGACACACGAGCAATATCAACCCGATACTCCAACTCGTTCCACACTCTCTGTAGCATATCAGGCGTAACAGTTTGGATAGCTGCTGTTATTTCTCGTTTCAAATCATCAATGGTGGCTGGGAGAGGTGGCCGAAACACCATATCCTTAACATACCCCCATAAGAAAAAATCGCAGGGGGTAAGATCAGGGCTTCTTGGAGGCCAGTGATGAAGTGCTCTGTCACGGGCTGCTTGGCGGCCGATCCATCGCCTCGGGTAGTTGACGTTCAGGTAGTTACGGACAGATAAGTGCCAATGTGGTGGCGCTCCATCCTGCTGAAATATGAATTGTTGTGCTTCTTGTTCAAGCTGAGGGAACAGCCAATTCTCTAACATCTCCAGATACTGTAGTCCAGTTACAGTAGCACCTTCGAAGAAAAAGGGACCAAAAACTTTATTGGCTAAAATGGCACAGAAAACGTTCACCTTAGGCGAGTCACGTTCATACTGAGTTGTTTCCCGCGGATTCTCAGTGCCCCATATACAGACATTGTGACGGTTGACTTTCCCGTTAGTGTGGAAAGTTGCTTCATCACTAAACACAATCTTTGAAACGAAAGATTCATCTGTTTCCATTTGAGCAAGGATAAAATCACAGAAATCGATTCTTTTAATCTTATCAGCTGCAGACAGTGCTTGAACCAATTTCAGACCATAAGGTTTCATAACTAACCTTTTTCGTAGGACTCTCCATACAGTTGATTGTGGAATTTGCAGCTCTCTGCTAGCTCTGCGAGTCGATTTTCCTGGGCTGCGAACAAATGCTTGCTGGATGCATTCTACATTTTCATCACTCGTTCTCGGCCGTCCAGAACTTTTCCCTTTGCACAAACACCCATTCTCTGTAAACTGTTTATACCAACGTTTAATACAACACCTATCAGGAGGTTTAACACCATACTTCGTTCGAAATGCACGCTGAACAACTGTCGTCGATTCACTTCTGCCGTACTCTATAACACAAAAAGCTTTCTGTTGAGCGGTCGCCACCTTAGCATCAACTGACGCTGACGCCTAGTCAACAGCGCCTCAAGCGAACAAATGTACAACTAAATGAAACTTTATAGCTCCCTTAATTCGCCGACAGATAGTGCTTAGCTCTGCCTTTTGTCGTTGCAGAGTTTTAAATTCCTAAAGTTGTGGTATTCTTTTTGAATCACCCCGTATTTATGACGTCCTATCTCGTGACCTTTGTGTCGTACGATGATATAATATTGTAGTTACATTCAGCGACATATTTGGATACTGTCTGCGAAATTTATTGGGAATGGTAGCAAAGAAGTAATAAATTTAAAAGTGAGGCATGATGTGACAGTTTTTCATGCATCTCATTGTGTATGAACTAGGTGTCGTTCAATGATATTAATCTGTAGTTGCAGTGATTCCTGTACGTGAACACTGTTTGCAAAAAGTGTCACGAATACAGTTAGTAGTAAGAAAGTAACAAACTATAATGTCATGGTTCAAATCGTTCAAATGGCTCTGAGCACTATGGGACTTAACTGCTGAGGTCATCGGTCCCCTAGAACTTAGAACTACTTAAATCTAACTAACCTAAGGATATCACACACATCCATGCCCGAGGCAGCATTCGAACCTGCGACCGTAGCGGTCGCGCGTTTCCAGACTAGCGCATAGATTCGCTCGGCCACTCCGGCCGGCGTCATGCTTCAAGCGGTACTTTTACTGCATGAACAGCGAAGAAATTGTAAGCGATGAACTTTTTTTAGTTCCATCACTTTGAAGGGGTTGTCAGCGAGAAAAAATTTGGTTAAGGATTGAAGCTATGTGTACAATTTGTTGCAAGTTGCTAAGGGCTTTTATTCTCAAATACTGGATCAATAAAGTCTGGAAATTAACACGTCGCGCGCTTCACTTTTTTTTCACCCTATCGCAACCCCTTTTCCATGTTTGTTTGAAATCAGTCCTGTAGTTTTGGAGGAGACATGAAACATACATGCACACACACACACACACACACACACACACACACACACACATACATACACATATCAAAAAAAAGTTTTGCATCACCTCGGTTCTGAGAGTTCCGGAACCTGTATAGAAAATTGGAATAGATATAAACATCATTTCCGCTCTTTTTATTGTTCATGAAAACCACACATTGCATATTATACCACCACACAGCGAGTCCTTCAGAGGTGGTCGTCCAGATTGCTGTACACACCGGTACCTCTGATACCCAGAAGCACGTCCTCTTGCACTGATGCATGCCTGTACTCGGCGTGGCACTGTTAGTCCAGATTGTCCCACTCCTCAAAGGCGATTCGGCGTAGATATCTCAGAGTGGTTGGTGGGTCACGTCGTCCATAAACAGCCCTATGCAATCTATCCCAGCATGTTCGATAAGGTTCTTGTCTGGAGAACATACTGGCCACCCTAGTCGAGCGATGTCGTTATCCTGAAGGAAGTTATTCATAAGATCAGCACGATGGGGGCGCGAATTGTCCTCCATGAAGACGAATGACTCACCAATATGCCGCCAATATTGTTGCACTATCGGTCGGAGGATGGCATTCACGTATCGTACAGTCATTACGGCGCCTTCTATGACCACCAGCGACGTATGTCGACCCCACATAATGCCACCCCAAAACAGCGGGGAACCTCCACATTACTGCACTCGCTGGACAGTGTGTCTAAGGCGTTCAGCCTAACCGGGTTGCCTCCAAACAGGTCTCCAACAATTGTCTGGTTGAAGGCATATGCGACACTCATCGATGAAGAGAACATGATGCCAATCCTGAGCGGTCAATTCGGCATGTTGCTGGGCCCAACTGTACCGCGCTGCATGGTGTCGCGGTTGCAAAGATGGACCTCGCCATGGACGTTGGGAGTGAAGTTGCGCATCATGCAGCCTATTGTGCACAGTTTGAGTCGTAACACTGTAACGCTTCCGCCCTGCTCGGACGTACGTTATCTCTATAAAGCCTGTACTGCAATAAGTTCACGGGCTTCACCTTACAAACAAGGATTTTAGTACATTAGTTGACCGCGTGTACCTAATAGAAGCAAGATCGGACTTATACTCAGTCAATAACTACAGTGATGCATCAAGCAAATGTAAAGTATAATTACTCTTTCGCATGGACAAGAAGTACACACAGTAGATGCTACCTGTAATTAACAATTCGGTCGCCAGCCTACTTAGGCAATGAGTGAGTTTTTCCTTGTACAAGTGGGTGCATGT
Source organism: Schistocerca americana (assembly GCF_021461395.2). NCBI lineage: Eukaryota > Metazoa > Arthropoda > Insecta > Orthoptera > Acrididae > Schistocerca > Schistocerca americana. The sequence continues at coordinate 311,612,791 of NC_060120.1, read as the reverse complement.
ACAAGCATAACTACACGTAGTAAAGTTGCGTTATACGGCAAAGTTTGGAACCAGAAAAATCCACTGAACTAAAGTTTTCTCTTTTAGTATTAATTTGAACGAGCTATAAATACACAACACCACACAGCAATGATTACTACGAACTACATTTTGTATATTGGTCAGACTGAAATCGGGCATAGATTGCCCTAGCATTAGCAATCTCGAAAGTACACACACTACGTCACTATTAAGGATGGAAAAACACTAATACACTTAGGATTAATATATAATTTAGCTTTACTGGTCAAATCTGATCAACACATTTCTAGGTTTGCAAGAATGGACAAGAGAAGGGGGGGGGGGCCTGAAACTGTTATAGTCGTTATACTGAAACTGTTAAGTACTGAAGGCAAATTAACACTCAAAATTATCAATCTATGGATAACTACTCTTTTGTCTTACTTCTGAATAATTTAACTGTCATTATTTCTGTCTCAAATTAATTAAATAACATCGCTAACTCAATCCAACAAAAACTCTCTTCCAATTTAGCCACACTTTTGTTCTTTCTCAACATTTGCAATAACACATAGAAATTTTAGGCTCCTTTATGGCATAGATTAATCTGCTGATAATTTTCATTAACACTAACATTAAACTTCCAGTTTAGGATACTCGGATTGCACAATACGAGGTAAGGATCCTGTCTAGGTCAGTGATCAGGATAAGTCATGGCTAATGCAATTCTGGTAAAAGTCACGTTATTATTGAACCATTAGAAACAGTTTCGACACTGGTCCACACAGATACACTTCTAAAGATGAAATAAATGTTTGACCTGTGCAAGTCGGTGCGGCGGATGGCGGGCAGCAAGATAGCGGGCAGCACGGCACACATGCAAGCACGGCTAAGGCTCACACAACATCGGCACTTTCCATCTTCTTAGCGTCGTAATCTTTCCAATTTCGTGCCTCAGAATATAGCCATGCCAAGTAGTCGTCGGAATCGGTTCCTCCGAGGCTCAATGGAATCCACTTTTCCTGGGTAGCCTCCTCGGTACAGTACGTGTACTTCCGACTGTTGCTCGCCTCCGACTGTGTTACTGTGCCCGTTGTGACGAACCGCGCCAGTGTGCGTTTTCCCGCCTCGCCTGCCTCCACCTTTTCCCGCTCCCCTGAAGGTAGGGTATTCACCACAGGTTTTCTACTACACATATCCTAATGCATTACCTACGTATGGACCAAGCGTATAAATTACAATTTTCACATCTTACAACAGTTTTAACATTAAATACACTTTCCTTTGATTACCACATTATTCGAAATCTAACATAAATAATAATATTCATTTCAAAAGTTGCTCACAGTCTCTTTAACATAACGATACGAACCGAAAAAAAAATTTTTTTTAAAACCTTGCTTATATTAATTTATCTAAATTCATAAAGAAAAAAATTATTATAGGTACAGTTGTCGTTACACATGCCCCTGTTTCCAGAAAATTTTCTTAAGTCCAAATTTTATGGGAACACTAAATCTTACAATTATACAGTGGTTCCGAATCTTTACTCAATTGTCCAAAAAGATTTACACTACATATTTCCTTTTACTCACTGTATATAGGTTTACACTTTTTTAACATATCAAGAATAATTACTTGTCATTTACTCAAGTGCCTTTTGCACAGTCCAACTTCCCATCATAACATCACTAAAATAGCAATTTAATCATTTTTTCTAAATTTCTCAAAGAAATAATTTAAAATTCTGGAATACAAACATTTAACTACAAAAACAATTGCATATTTTGTATACACTATAAGATAATTTGACGCTGCTTGCTTTGAATAGCAGTCTATTTCCTTACTCACTAACCAAAACACACACACATATATTCAGAAAATTAACTATACATATTTGCTGCCTATTGTGCGGATTTGGGCAGTCCTTTTTACTTCATATTGTCACGTCTCCTGGATCACATTTACAATTTTCCATCGCCTATATATCTGCCCTCATTGGTATTTGGCAGTCCTTCATATTATGGTTCATACACTGCCCATTTTCATTTTTTTTTTACAGTCCCATCTTTTATCTGGCTGATAGCATTTATCCTTTCTTTTCAGTCCTTTTCTCCATATATTTTTACAGTTACAGTACAATTGGTAATCTGAAACTCATATAACTACATTAGCACACTTTCAAGGGTATACAGACATTTACAAAGATTAGATACATTTAGAATAACTTGGGTTCAGCATAAGATACAGCACATTTATTCGTTCCTAGGAACATACAGTTTCAGGTCCACAATATTTCTTACACCTAAAGGTCTTTTGGATTTTGGGTAGATCAGGTAGTAAGCATTGTCGTGTGGAATATTCTGTATTATATATGGTCCATTATAAATATATTTAAATTTTGAAATTTCATGGTTTAGTTCACTAGACTTTTCGTGGGTTTTTAAAAGAACATAATCTCCAATTTTAAATTTTGAAACTTTTAAATTTTTATTGTGTCTTTTAGATCTAGATTCAGCCTTTTGCTTTGCCCTTTTTATCACCAATTCTTTCTTTTGATCCAATCCCAAACTTATACAAGGTGGAAACTCTAGTTTTTCTTCAATTAAACTTTTACTACTTCTGCCTAACAAAATTTCTTCCGGTGGAAATCCTGTAGTTTCATGATGCAGTGTGTTCATGACATTCTCAAAATCCGATATAAACCTGCCCCAGGCTCTATGATTGTGACTGCAGTATGTTCTACACAATCTCCCGATTTCTCGCATGTACCTTTCAACCGGGTTGCTAGCAGGATGATAAGCTGAGATATATTTAACCTCCACACCATTTCTCTCCATTCCTTCTTTCCAAATTTTGGATATGAACTGGGGTCCATTGTCAGATAGTACTGCTTTGGGTTTCCCGATGGTCCTGAAGTATTTGACCATCCTATTAAATACAGCTTTTGCTGTTGCTTTTTTCAAGGGGTATAATTTCACAAATTTTGAAAATACTTCCAATATCACCAAAATATATGCACAATTTCCCGAAGTCTTTGGGAGGGGACCATATAAATCTACCGATAATAAGTCTAGGGTGTCTTCAGGCAACGTACTTTGCATTGGTCCCCTACTAGTTTTGTTCGGCACTTTGGCCTTTTGACAGACATCACATGACTTAATCCGTTCCTTTACTTTCTTACTGACACTACCAACAATCACTACTACACTATTCAATTTATCCAAACATTTCTTTGGCCCACTATGCCCCAATGCTAAATGAAAATAATCTATGACATCAGTGTCGAACTGGTTTGGCCAACATACCCTCCATTCCTCAGTAACTAAATCTTTCTTCCTATATAAAATGCCCTTATAAATCTTGTAATATTTCTTAATTTGAGGATACTGTACACTGTCAAATTTTACCTTCACTGATTTCCAGGTTGAATCCTCATTCTGATGGTATCTCATATTTTTACATATCTGCTCCATTTTCCTCTTTCCTGAAACCTCTTTCATATACCTTATCTGAAAAGTACCCTCTTCACCATTTTCATTTGGCACTTCACTCATGCCATTAGGCAATCGAGATAAAGCATCTGCCACATAATTCTCAGTACCTTTAACATAACAAATATCGTAATCAAATTGTTGTAGGTACAAAGCCCAACGAGTTAGCCTACCATTAAGTAAACGGCAATCTTTAAGAAAAGTTAAAGCTTTGTGGTCAGTATGTATAATGAGCTTATGGCCCCACAGATAATTTCTAAATTTCTTTAGCCCCCATATAATGGCTAAAGCTTCCTTTTCCGAAATAGTGTAGTTTCTCTCGTATTTTGTTAGAGTTCTACTTGCAAATGCGATAGTCCTGTGTTCGATTTCTTTCCCTTCACAGATTTCTTGGAAAACTTCTATGCCAATTCCATAAGCACTGCTGTCAGTACTCATATGGAAAGGTTCTGATAGTATGGGGTGATGTAAAATATTGTCATTCAAAAGTTCGGTTTTCAATTATTCAAAATCTCTCATGCACCCTTCTGTCCACACAAAAGCACTATTTTTCTTAAGTAAATTATTCAGATGAGGACTATTAAAAACTTGCCCCTTGACGAACTTTCTATAGAACCCACATAAACCTAAAAAGGCTTTCAACTGTTTTCTATTTCTAGGAGCCGGACATCCTGATATTGCACTTAACTTTTCCAGATCCTTGCCAATTCCGTTTGTAGTAATAATGTGCCCCAGAAACTTTATTTCCGATTTCACAAATTCACATTTCTTCCACTTAAGTGTCATGCCCCCTGCTTGTAGAGCAACAAAAACTTTCCGCAATAACTCGCAATGCTCTTGCCATGCTTCTGTAGCAATCAGTAAATCGTCTACATAAATGGTTAGCTGGGAACTCAGTTCTCTCCCTAACACAAAGTCCAGTGCCCTAATAAATACTGCCACAGAAGTACTAAGCCCAAACGGCACTACTTTATACTGATAGCATTTCCCGGCCAATAGAAAAGCGGTATATTTACGGGATTCTTTACTTAATGGGATTTGCCAGTATCCGGCTGTCATATCCAGACTGGTTAAATACTTCACGTTATAAAATTTTTGGAGCATTTCGTCCAGATTTTCAGGTCTGTCTATTTCCTTCTTTACAATTTTGTTCAAAGTCCTGGCGTCGATAACTACTCTCACTCCCCCATCCCTTTTGTTCACTATGATAAGGGGACTATTATATTCGCTGCTACTTCGTTCGATTACCCCCCACTCTATCATTTTATCTATTTCCACTTGAACAGCCTGCCTCCTTGATATGGGTATCGAAAACGGTCTTACGAAGAAAGGTTTATGCTCTATGGTCTCAATCTGGTATTCAAAATTCTTAACTAGGCCAGGTTTGTCCGAAAATACGGGGCGGTTACTATCTAAAATTTCAAGCAATTCTGCTTTCTGTTCGGGAGATATTCCCTCTAAATTTTCCACCATTCCCTTAAATTCATGCCCCTGCTTGTCACTCTCATTTAATAATCTCTGGACATGGTACACCTCGTACTTGTTTGTCAATCCATCATTCCCTTGGTCGATCTCCAACAACAAAGAATCGATTTCTGAATCAAACACTTTCCCACTTTCCTCAAAATTTAATTCCAAATTCCTAAATGTACTATTTATTTTGACCACTCCCTGGCTACAGTCAATAATAACCTTTTCTTTATCCAACCAATCTATCCCCAAAATCATTTCAGTACTCAAGTCTGGCACAACCAAAAAATCGTGTTCAAAATTTTGTCCTTTTATACTAAATTCAACCAAAATCTGGTTCTTTACCGGCTTGCTAGCCTTACCAGTTGCACCAACAATTTTTACACCTGTCACTGACATAATTACTAGCCCAGGCTTATCACAAATGTGTTCGAAAAATGACTGAGAAATTGCACTTATCTGAGACCCAGTATCAAGAAGTACTTGCAATTCCACGTTATAAATTTCAATTGGTATTATAGTTTGTTTAACCGTCGAATGTTTTTCATTACCGTGGTCTTCCTTGAGCAAATCCGGGTCGACAATAACATCATCCCAAGATATGCTTTTAATATTCACTTCACATATATCTGGCGGTTTCTTGGGTTCCGGGAGTTCAAAGTCATTAACTACCTGAACTCTTCGCGAAATAAACCCTGAGTCGTCCGGTGGCTCTTTCTTTCTTTGTTCTGTTTCAACGTCTGGATTTTGTTTTGATACGTCGTCATCGTTAGGTACAATATCGCAATTAACTGTGTCCCCTTTATTTTCACTGATTTTCTCATACCCTCTTTCAGTAAAAGTATATTCATTTTCCTCTACACCTGAAAATTCATCTTCACTAGAGTCATCACTACTCTCTTCCTCTACATCAGATTCACTTAAGTACGCTACTTTAGCACAATAGGGAGAGTTAGTACATTCATTTTCGTCTGTATTTGTGTATCTTTCATCATCCGAACTATCGTCGGAATCCGACCATTCCGGATCGCTTTCAGGTTCTAACATAAAAGCTTTTCTGAGACAGGCACTAAGTCCTTCCTCTGTATTATCGTCAGGCTTGGATTTCAATTCAATCTCCTCTTTTGGCAAAACGGCCTCATCCTCAGCTTTATTCACATCCACTGTGACTTCATATTCGGTGTAATTCTCGTGGACTTTAATTACTTTCAGGTAATCATCTGCCCCTTCTCCACGGTGCCTCTCGGTAGCAGCTCGTACTATTGGCGGACTGTTAGCAGGAGTTATTTCTTCGTCAATGCTGAGGATTTCATCCTCCAAATCCTTCCTATCATTAACCTTCCTCCTATCGGCAGCACGCGTACTTTGCGCGGCGCTATTTATTCTTCCCTCTTCAAATTTGGGCCACGTCACTTTATGGACGTCCCTACTATCTCTCTTTCCACCAACTAATCTCTCCGCCTCATACTCCCTTTTAAAATCCTCCCACTCACATTGCTTTAGGCCCTTGTACAGATCATCGATCTGCACACGCCAATCAGTTACTTCTGCTAATTCATCCTCGCCTTTTATCTCATTGCAAACACTGCTAACCGCACCTCTCTGTGTATTCACAGTTTCATTTATTGTTTCCCTTGCCACGGAATTACCACTCGTAAAATTTTCCTCAGCTCTTACGGCTACGTTCGTACCTACTGCTGCCGTATTGCTAACGGCTTCTTTCCGAACAGATGTTCTGCTAGGCTGGGCCGTTGCCCTCTGATGCTCCACTCGCCTGTTAACATGTAGCGCTCTGTGCGGTAGAGATGACTCATTCTGGCTCGCACCTGACGCTTGATTCGCCACAACACGTCGCGGCGTTCCATGACTGTCCCTATCCTGTCTCGTTACATTACGGTCGGTCCGATATCTTTTCTTAAATCTGGGCCGGTATGTATTGTCCGCTTCCGTTTGGCCCGCAACGTTCGCGGAAATTAGTTTCCCGCGTCGTTATTATTTTGCGCGGTATACCCTCTACCGCGACCTGGATTATTTCCTCTGCCTCTTCCTCTGCCTCTTCCTCTCTGTATTACATTGACGCGAAATCCATCGCCGTCGTTTCGTTCGTCATTGTGTCGGTTATTACGGTTACCAAAATTTTGATAATTGGCACGACTTTCGCGCCAATGGTCTTCATCTTCGACCCTTTCTAGAAATGCTTGGAAGCTACGATGATTGCTTCCTACGTACCTCTTGGAATCCTCCGGAAGCTTTTTATATAGCTCCCAGATAATTTCTGAATCTGATCTTCTACCTCTTAAGTGTGTCAATTTTCGGTACCAATACTCACAGAAATCTTTCAAAGAATTTCTGCCCCGGTTATCATGCTGTTTGGCCATGATAAACTCGCGCCATAAATGGTCCTGCTTTTGTTCAGACCAATATTCTTCCGTAAATCTTTGCCTAAATTCTTCGAACGTCATTCGTTCGGTATTTAAATTTATTCCCCAGCGCTTAGCATCACCCGCTAAGGCGCTAATTACTACGTTTATCTTTTCCTGATCAGACAAGTGCTCAGGAAATACTCTCTCGCAATTTTTAATAAAATCTAACGGATGCCACTCGTTGTGTTTCTTGGCTGGATCGAAGCGTTCCTCGCCTTCTAATAGCTTCGTAATTGGTGTGCCATTACAGACAACACCAGGCCTATCTTTAATTTTGCTCTCCAGATCGAAAATTCTGCCTTGAATTTTCGTAGTATTTTGTTCACAATTTTGAACACATCCGGTTACTTTTTTACTTAAATCCCTTTCAGTGTCTAAAACTACCTTTTTCAATTGTGATATCCCGTGTTGACATTCGTTTACGATCTCAGTTTTGAGACCGAAAACTTTTTCGCCTACCTTAGTTTCAACCAGAGGTTCTACTTTCTCTTGGATGTTGAGAATTTCAACATCGAATCTACTATTAATGTTTCCAATTTCCTCCTGCATAGTATCCATATTTTTGTTAATGGTATCAATTTCAAGTTTCAGAGTATTTACCACAGAACTTAAATTACCCACTTTTTGTTCTACCTGTTCTATTTGTTTACTAATTTTAATTCCCTGTCCTTCGACCTGTGCTTTAATTTGATCCACCTGTGTTTTGAGTTGCTCGTCAACGTGTGTTTTGAGCTGATTAACCTGATTGCCGACTTGTTTTTGAAGTTGCTCATTCTGTGTTTTGAGCTGCTCGTCAACGTGCGTTTTAAGCTGCTCATTCTGTCCTGCAATTTGTTTAGTTAATTGTTCAAATAAGTCGTTCATGCTTAAAATTTTTACACTGTTTTGTTCTACGGAATCCGTGTGTTCCGGTTCTACTTCATAAGTTTCTTTCGGTTCTTTCTTTATCTGTGGAGAATTAAACATGTCAGTGGATTCATTCACATAACCACTATCATCTACAAAGTCATCTTCTACTTCCTGTTTTCTTCCTTGCTGTGTCCGAGGCGATCTCAACCTTTCAATCTGTTCATTGACATGTTCGTGGTATTGTATGTACGCCAATTGTCTTCCGCTAACGCCATCTGTTACCTGGCCGCGTAAACTCCGGCTACTGCCAGCCGCATTCTCCATTTCGCTCGGCGCACCTACCCCGTCTACGTTTCTGTCCATACTAAATGCCAACTATACCACACTATTATACGTGACTCAAATTGTAGTTTATTTTACTGACTTTTATTGCTATTCGTGCCACTGAACATCCACTGTTCGATCTTTACATTAATTTGTAACTGACAACAACTGGATGTCCTGTCACCGGTAAGCCACTTGTAACGCTTCCGCCCTGCTCGGACGTACTTTATCTCTATAAAGCCTGTACTGCAATAAGTTCACGGGCTTCACCTTACAAACAAGGATTTTAGTACATAAGTTGACCGCGTGTACCTAATAGAAGCAAGATCGGACTTATACTCAGTCAATAACTACAGTGATGCATCAAGCAAATGTAAAGTATAATTACTCTTTCGCATGGACAAGAAGTACACACAGTAGATGCTACCTGTAATTAACAATTCGGTCGCCAGCCTACTTAGGCAATGAGTGAGTTTTTCCTTGTACAAGTGGGTGCATGTACAAGCATAACTACACGTAGTAAAGTTGCGTTATACGGCAAAGTTTGGAACCAGAAAAATCCACTGAACTAAAGTTTTCTCTTTTAGTATTAATTTGAACGAGCTATAAATACACAACACCACACAGCAATGATTACTACGAACTACATTTTGTATATTGGTCAGACTGAAATCGGGCATAGATTGCCCTAGCATTAGCAATCTCGAAAGTACACACACTACGTCACTATTAAGGATGGAAAAACACTAATACACTTAGGATTAATATATAATTTAGCTTTACTGGTCAAATCTGATCAACACATTTCTAGGTTTGCAAGAATGGACAAGAGAAGGGGGGGGGGGGGCCTGAAACTGTTATAGTCGTTATACTGAAACTGTTAAGTACTGAAGGCAAATTAACACTCAAAATTATCAATCTATGGATAACTACTCTTTTGTCTTACTTCTGAATAATTTAACTGTCATTATTTCTGTCTCAAATTAATTAAATAACATCGCTAACTCAATCCAACAAAAACTCTCTTCCAATTTAGCCACACTTTTGTTCTTTCTCAACATTTGCAATAACACATAGAAATTTTAGGCTCCTTTATGGCATAGATTAATCTGCTGATAATTTTCATTAACACTAACATTAAACTTCCAGTTTAGGATACTCGGGTTGCACAATACGAGGTAAGGATCCTGTCTAGGTCAGTGATCAGGATAAGTCATGGCTAATGCAATTCTGGTAAAAGTCACGTTATTATTGAACCATTAGAAACAGTTTCGACACTGGTCCACACAGATACACTTCTAAAGATGAAATAAATGTTTGACCTGTGCAAGTCGGTGCGGCGGATGGCGGGCAGCGAGATAGCGGGCAGCACGGCACACATGCAAGCACGGCTAAGGCTCACACAACATCGGCACTTTCCATCTTCTTAGCGTCGTAATCTTTCCAATTTCGTGCCTCAGAATATAGCCATGCCAAGTAGTCGTCGGAATCGGTTCCTCCGAGGCTCAATGGAATCCACTTTTCCTGGGTAGCCTCCTCGGTACAGTACGTGTACTTCCGACTGTTGCTCGCCTCCGACTGTGTTACTGTGCCCGTTGTGACGAACCGCGCCAGTGTGCGTTTTCCCGCCTCGCCTGCCTCCACCTTTTCCCGCTCCCCTGAAGGTAGGGTATTCACCACAGGTTTTCTACTACACATATCCTAATGCATTACCTACGTATGGACCAAGTGTATAAATTACAATTTTCACATCTTACAACAGTTTTAACATTAAATACACTTTCCTTTGATTACCACATTATTCGAAATCTAACATAAAAAATAATATTCATTTCAAAAGTTGCTCACAGTCTCTTTAACATAACGATACGAACCGAAAAAAAATTTTTTTTTAAAACCTTGCTTATATTAATTTATCTAAATTCATAAAGAAAAAAATTATTATAGGTACAGTTGTCGTTACAACACGACGTCCTGTGGCTGCACGAAAAGCATTATTCAACATGGTGGCGTTGCTGTCAGTGTTCCTCCGAACCATAAACCGTAGGTAGCGGTCATCCAATGCAGTAGTAGCCCTTGGGCGGCCTGAGCGAGGCATGTAATCGACAGTTCCCGTCTCTCTGTATATCCTCCATGTCCGAACAACATCGCTTTGGTTCACTTCGAGACGCCTGACATTTCCCTTATTTAGAGCCCTTCTTGGCACAAAGTAACAATGCGCACGCGATCGAACAGCGGTATTGACCATTTAGGCATGGTTGAACTACAGACAACACGAGCTGTGTACCCCCTTCCTGGTGGTATGATTGGAACTGATCGGCTGTCGGACCCACTCCGTCTAATCGGAGCTGCTCAGGCGTGGTTGTTTACATCTTCGGGCGGGTTTAGTGACATCTCTGAACAGTCAAAGGGACTGTGTCTGTGATACAATATCCACAGTCAACGTCTATCTTCAGGAGTTCTGGGAACTGGGGTGATGCAAAACTTTTTTTGATATATGGACATCCATTTGCATAAAATATGTGGATAATAATTAGAGGCGACCAGACATTGGCATGAGATGGTTAACAGAGTGAATACGCTTCAGTGTTGAATGAATCTGACCATGTTGCGTAATACAAAAATGTGTGTTTTTACTTCATGAACATTTAAGTTCTTCAAATTTAGGAGGGAAAGTGTTGCTTTGAAACGGTAACAGTATAAATCGTTTTACTTCGTTCATTGAGTTTTTGTACGTAACACACTTACTAACCATGGGCGTGCTATGGAGACCAAATGCCCCAGAAATCTAGGATTGTCCTGGTTTTTTCATCATAGCATATAATATCCCGAAAAATGTTTCGGGTGGCCCAAAAGTCCTGGAATTCAGTTTTTAAATATATTTTACGAAATTCTATAATTTTTTTACAAATTTCCCTCGACTAAATGGAATAAAACACAAAAATAATATATTTTAGCTTATTTCTCCAACCTCCATAGTCCCACAGTAATCACAGTATAAATATTGCTATACTGAAACTATAATTTATTTTGCACGGTTCTGTGGATGGAGAGTAATTGTATTGTTGTAACCGTTCCAGGCGTTGCAACTTGAGGAGAGCTGTGAAAACTATCCGACTGTAGCGCCCCTTGCCACTGTAATTGTACCAGTGGCTTTTCGCATTATCGAATGTTGCTACTGAGTTGCAAAATGCAGTGCCGAACTTCAAATACATTGACGCTTATTATAGAAGTAACACAATCAGCAGAAGTTGACATATTGTATGACACTTGTATAGAATATCTATTCACCATTACTGTCGGTGGCTGATTCGATATTATTGAAGATAGTGCCAAAATGGGGGAAGTGTTACAGACGTAGTTTCTTATTAGAAGGGGAGATAATAAAAATCGATGATTCCCCTCACTTTGATTAGTTCGATATATCGACATATTTCTTTTCAGAAAATCTTCATAAGTGGAATGATGTAAACGAGGCACCATTGTAGTATCATGAGAAACGTGTGCGGTTTTTTTACGGTGACCATCTTCAGCGGTACGCGAAGGTAGTAATAACTGCAAGAAATTTGTTTGCAATACCAAACCCATAATGCCAATGCAGAAAGAATATTTTAGTTCGTGAATATTTAGTGGACTGACGAAAGGAATAGAATGTAGCTGGACTCTCGTGAAGCAATCCTGAACAAAGAAATAAGATCTTTTTTCCTCAAATTTATTTTTATTTTCCAACATAACCTTCCCCCAGTGATGCTCCCATCTCGTTAACTCGTCACCGTATGGTGACTCGGTGCTAGATCTTGTGAGTGAAGGAGCCGGCCGATGTGGCCAAGCGGTTCTAGGCGCTTCAGTCTGGAACTGCGCGAGCCCTACGGTTGCAGGTTCGAATCCTGCTGCTTCGGGCATGGATGTGTGTGCTGTCCTTAGGTTAGTTAGGTTTAAGTAGTTCTAAGTTCCAGGGGACTGATGACCTCAGACGTTAAGTCCCACAGTGCTCAGAGCCGTTTGAACCATTTTGGTGAGTGAAGGGGGTGGTCAAGCGGATGAAACCACAATACGTCGATTTTTGCCATGGCAACCGCTGATGTGTGAGACGACGCAGACTGGGCAACCGTGGCACCCAGTTCGCGGTGAGCTTTCTCAAACCTAAATTTTCAATTAATATTAGATAGACACGCTCTGTAGGTACTCTCTTAGCCTCTGCTATCTCTCACACCCTAATTCGACAGTTCTCTGACAACACTTGGTGCACTTGAACAACATTATCGTCAGCGTTTCAGTTTTCGACCGTTCCGAACATTCATCGTCACCCAAGTTGCTACAGGCACGTTTAATTTCAGCTGCCCAAGATTTCACGGTGGTAAATGATGGTGCAGAGTCCCCATACACGGCATCCATCTCGTGTTTAATTGGCGTAGGCGTTTTACCTTTCAAAAACAAAAATCTAATGACAGCTCGACACTCGCTTTTGTCCACTCTTCCTATTGTATATACACTCCTGGAAATGGAAAAAAGAACACATTGACACCGGTGTGTCAGACCCACCATACTTGCTCCGGACACTGCGAGAGGGCTGTACAAGCAATGATCACACGCACGGCACAGCAGACACACCAGGAACCGCGGTGTTGGCCGTCGAATGGCGCTAGCTGCGCAGCATTTGTGCACCGCCGCCGTCAGTGTCAGCCAGTTTGCCGTGGTATACGGAGCTCCATCGCAGTCTTTAACACTGGTAGCATGCCGCGACAGCGTGGACGTGAACCGTATGTGCAGTTGACGGACTTTGAGCGAGGGCGTATAGTGGGCATGCGGGAGGCCGGGTGGACGTACCGCCGAATTGCTCAACACGTGGGGCGTGAGGTCTCCACAGTACATCGATGTTGTCGCCAGTGGTCGGCGGAAGGTGCACGTGCCCGTCGACCTGGGACCGGACCGCAGCGACGCACGGATGCACGCCAAGACCGTAGGATCCTACGCAGTGCCGTAGGGGACCGCACCGCCACTTCCCAGCAAATTAGGGACACTGTTGCTCCTGGGGTATCGGCGAGGACCATTCGCAACCGTCTCCATGAAGCTGGGCTACGGTCCCGCACACCGTTAGGCCGTCTTCCGCTCACGCCCCAACATCGTGCAGCCCGCCTCCAGTGGTGTCGCGACAGGCGTGAATGGAGGGACGAATGGAGACGTGTCGTCTTCAGCGATGAGAGTCGCTTCTGCCTTGGTGCCAATGATGGTCGTATGCGTGTTTGGCGCCGTGCAGGTGAGCGCCACAATCAGGACTGCATACGACCGAGGCACACAGGGCCAACACCCGGTATCATGGTGTGGGGAGCGATCTCCTACACTGGCCGTACACCACTGGTGATCGTCGAGGGGACACTGAATAGTGCACGGTACATCCAAACCGTCATCGAACCCATCGTTCTACCATTCCTAGACCGGCAAGGGAACTTGCTGTTCCAACAGGACAATGCACGTCCGCATGTATCCCGTGCCACCCAACGTGCTCTAGAAGGTGTAAGTCAACTACCCTGGCCAGCAAGATCTCCAGATCTGTCCCCCATTGAGCATGTTTGGGACTGGATGAAGCGTCGTCTCACGCGGTCTGCACGTCCAGCACGAACGCTGGTCCAACTGAGGCGCCAGGTGGAAATGGCATGGCAAGCCGTTCCACAGGACTACATCCAGCATCACTACGATCGTCTCCATGGGAGAATAGCAGCCGGCATTGCTGCGAAAGGTGGATATACACTGTACCAGTGCCGACATTGTGCATGCTCTGTTGCCTGTGTCTATGTGCCTGTGGTTCTGTCAGTGTGATGATGTGATGTATCTGACCCCAGGAATGTGTCAATAAAGTTTCCCCTTCCTAGGACAATGAATTCACGGTGTTCTTATTTCAATTTCCAGGAGTGTATATATATATATATATATATATATATATATATATATATATATATATATGTATATATATATACTACTCACGTCGACCCACTAAAATGATTGTCAAACAACAACTGCGTGCCCAAAATGGATGAAATTTTGGTGAGTGCCTTGCTACACATACGCAAACAAATTCCCCAACTTTTGCTGACAATATTCACGTTGAGGTCGAAAACTTTTGAGACCACAGTCGTAAGCTCGTTTTTCTTTGGTAAAGGATTTTTGCTACTGCAATCGAAATTCCAAAAACAAGTTCCACTCATTGCCAAGTGTGGCACACTGAGGTGACAAATGTCATGGAATAGTGATGTGCACATATGCAGTTGGCGGAGCTATCGCGTACACAAGGTGTAAAAGGGCAGTGCCTTGGCGGAGCTATCATTAGTACTAAGGTGAGTCATGTGAAAAGCATTCCGACATGATTATGATTGTACAACGGGAATTAGCAGATGGAAGCTGGACACATGGGCCATTCCATATCGAAAATCGTTAGGGCATTCAATATTCTAAGATCCACAGTGTCAAGAAGAGCCAAGAATACCAGTTCCAGACACTATCTGTCACCACAGACAACCAAGTGGCCAGCGGCCTTCACTTACCGACCAAGAGCAGCTGCATTTGAGTAGGGTTCTCAGTGCTAAGGGACAAGTAACACTGCGTGAATTAACCACAGAAATCAATGTAGGACATACGATGAACGTATCTGTTAGGAGAGTGCTGCGAAATTTGGCGTTAATGGGTTATGGCAGCAGAAATGTGTGTGAAATCTTATGGGACTTAACTGCTAAGGTCATCAGTCCCTAAGCTTACACACTACTTAGCCTAAATTATCCCAAGGACAAACACACACACCCATGTCCGAGGGAGGACTCGAACCTCCGCTGGGACCAGCCGCACAGTCCATGACGGCAGCGCCTGAGACCGCTCGGCTTATCCCGCGCGGCTATGGCAGCAGACGAGCGACGCGACTGCCATTGCTAACAACATGACATCGCCTGCAATGCATCTCCTGGGCTCATGACCATATCGGTTGGACACTAGCCGACAGTAAAACTGTGGCCTGGTCAGATGAGCTCCGATTTCAGTTGATGAGGGGGGTGGTAGGGTTGGAGTGTGGTGCAGAGTCCATGAGGCCATGGACCCGAGTTGTCAACAAGATACTGTGCGAACTGGTGGTGGCTCCATAATGGTGTGGACTGTGTTTACAGGGAAGGGAAAGAGTCTTCTGGTCCAGCTGGAGAGATCATTGACTGGAAATGGTTATGTTCGGCTACTTGAAGACCATTTGCAGCCATTCATGGAGGTCATGTTCCAAAACAACAATGCAATTTTTATGGATGGCAATGTACTATGTTACAGGGACACAACTCTACGCAGTTGGGTTGATGATCATTCTCGGCAATTTGAGTGAATCGTGTGGCTATCCAGATTCCCGACATGAATTCCATAGAACATTTATGGGACACAATTGAGAGGTCAATTCGTGCACATAATCCTACACTGGCAACACATTCGCAATTATGGACGGCTTTAGAGACAACATGGCTCAATATTTCTGCAGAAGACTTCCAACGACTTGAGTGCATTGCACATCGAGTTGCTGCGCTACGCTGAGCCAAAGGAGGTCCGACACGATATTAGGAGATATTTCGCTCATCATATTATATATTTTTGGAAAGTCTGCAATTTTGACATTCAAGATTGAAATAGTGAAAATTGCACTAGTTACTTATTTTTTGCTTCTTAACACAACGCGTTTCGAGAATTTATTCTCATTTGCAAGTGCAATTTGTACATTTGTTCACAAGAATACACTACTGGCCATTAAAATTGCTACACCACGAAGATGACGTGCTACAGACGCGAAATTTAACCGACAGGAAGAAGATGCTGTGATATGCAAATGATTAGCTTTTCAGAGCATTCACACAAGGT
The DNA here is from genome assembly GCF_021461395.2 of Schistocerca americana. Lineage (NCBI taxonomy): Eukaryota > Metazoa > Arthropoda > Insecta > Orthoptera > Acrididae > Schistocerca > Schistocerca americana. The sequence continues at coordinate 311,596,356 of NC_060120.1, read as the reverse complement.
TGGCGCCAGTGGCGACACCTACAACGTGCTGACATGAGAACAGTTTCCAAGCGATTTCTCATACACAAACAGCAGTTGTACGGCGTTGCCTGGTGAAACGTTGTTGTGATGCCTAGTGTAAGGAGGAGAAATGTGTACCATCACGTTTCCGACTTTGATAAAGGTCGGATTGTAGCCTATCGCGATTGCGGTTTATCATATTGCGACATTGCTGCTCGCGTTAGTCGAGATCCAATGACTGTTAGCAGAATATGGAATTGGTGGGTTCAGGAGGGTAATAGGAATGCCGTGCTGGATCCCAACGGCCTCGTATCACTAACAGTCGAGATGACAGGTATCTTATCCGCATGCCTGTAATCGATCGTGCAGCCACGTCTCGATCCCTGAGTTAACAGATGGGGACGTTGTCAAGACAACAACCATTTGCACGAACAGTTCAACGACGTTTGCAGCAGTACGGACTATGAGCTCGGAGACAATGGCTGCGGTTACCCTTGACGCTGCAACACAGACAGGAGCGCCTGCGATGGTGTACTCAACGAACGAACGTGGGTGCACGAATGGCAAAACGTCATTTTTTCGGATGAAACCAAGTTTTGTTTACAGCACCATGATGGTCGCATCCGTGTTTGGCGACATCGCGGTGAACGCACATTGGAAGCGCGTATTCGTCATCGCCATACTGGCGTATCACCCGGCGTGATGGTATGGGGTGCCATTGGTTACACGTCTCGGTCACCTCTTGTTTGCATTGACGGCACTTTAAACAGTGGACGTTACGTTTCAGATGTGTTACGACCCGTGGCTCCACCCTTCATTTGATCCCTGCGAAACCCTACATTTCAGCAGGATAATGCACGACCGCATGTTACAGGTCCTGTACGGGCCTTTACGTATACAGAAAATGTTCGATTGAAAACGTCTGTCTGGTCAATGGTGGCCGAGCAACTGGCTCGTCGCAATACGCCAGTCACTACTCTTGATGAACTGTGGCATCGCGTTGAAGCTGCATGGGCAGCTGTACCTGTGCACGCCATCCAAGGTCTGTTTGACTCAATGCCCAGGCGTATCAAGGCCGTTATTACGGCCAGAGGTGGTTGTTCTGGGTACTGATTTGCCAGGATCTATGCACCCAAAGTGCGTGAAAATGTAATCACATGTCAATTCTGGTATAATATATTTGTCCAATGAATACCCGTTTATTATCTGCATTTCTTCTTGGTGTAGCAATTTTAACGGCCAGTAGTGTAAGTAACTGGTGCAGTTTTCATTATTTAAATCACTAGGAGCTATCCCATCACTTTTGTCGCCTCGGTGCACGTTTTAGAGTCTGCTGCTCTGTACGCAGGAAGACAGCGGCCCGGGGGGTGGAGCTGTTCGGGATGACGGCTCGCGGCAAGCAGCTGGCTACGGCGAGCGGCCGCGCTGAGGCGGACGGCGGCGACAGCGCCGAGGAGTGGGAGCCGCGAGAGACCGACTGGGGCCGCGTGGTCGCCGTGCTGCACATTCAGTCCGGCGCCATCTTGTCGCTCGCCTCCATCGTCTGGAAGGCCAGCCTTGTTACCTGGCTCTGGGGTAAGTAGCCACAGTACTCGTGTCAGTCGGACTCAGCGGCTGAACCGGACACATTTACGTGGAATTCTTCTCGGAACTTTTTGGCTAGATTTATCGTGTTTAAAACTAGTCTTACAACATGAACTCGGTACGCTCTGACCAGCCACAATATTATGACGGCCTACCTATTAGTCGATACGTCCACCTCTACATCTACATCTACATCTATACTCCGCAAGCCACCAAACGGTGAGTGGCGAAGGGCACTTTACGTGCCGCTGTCATTATCTCCCTTTCCTGTTCCAGTCGCGTATGGTTCGCGGGAAGAACGACTGCCGGAAAGCCTCCGTGCGCGCTCGAATGTCTCTAATTTTACATTCGTCATCTCCTCGGGAGGTATAAGTACAGGGAAGCAATATATTCGATACCTCATCCAGAAACGCACCTTCTCGAAACCTGGACAGCAAGCTACACTGCGACGCAGAGCGCCTCTCTTGCAGAGTCTGCCACTTGAGTTTGCTAAACATCTCCGTAACGCTGTCACGCTTACCAAATAACCCTGTGACGAAACGCGCTGCTCTTCTTTGGATCTTCTCTATCTCCTCTGTCAACCCGACCTGGTACGGATCCTACACTGATGAGCAATACTCAAGTATAGGTCGAACGAGTATTTTGTAAGCCACCTCCTTTGTTGATGGACTACGTTTTCTAAGGACTCTCCCAATGAATCTCAACCTGGCACCCGTCTTACCAATAATTAATTTTATATGATCATTCCACTTCAAATCGTTTCGTACGCATACTCCAAGATATTTTACAGAAGTAACTGCTACCAGTGTTTGTTCCGCTATCATATAATCATACAATAAAGGATCCATCTTTCTATGTATTCGCAATGCATCACATTTGTCTATGTTAAGGGTCAGTTGCCACTCCCTGCACCAAGTGCCAATCCGCTCACATTTGTCTATGTTAAGGGTCAGTTGCCACTCCCTGCACCAAGTGCCAATCCGCTGTAGATCTTCCTGCATTTCGCTGCAATTTTCTAATGCTGCAACTTCTCTGTATACTACAGCATCATCTGCGAAAAGTCGCATGGAACTTCTGACACTATCTACAAGGTCATTTATATATATTGTGAAAAGCAGTGGTCCCATAACACTCCCCTGTGGCACGCCAGAGGTTACTTTAACGTCTGTACACGTCTCTCCATTGAGAACAACATGCTGTGTTCTGTTTGCTAAAAACTCTTCAATCCAGCCACACAGCTGGTCTGATATTCCGTAGGATCTTACTTTATCAGGCGACAGCGCGGAACTGTATCGAACGCCTTCCAGAAGTCAAGGAAAATTGCATCTACCTGGGGGCCTGTATCTAATATTTTCTGGGTCTCATGAACAAATAAAGCGAGTTGGGTCTTACACGATCGCTGTTTCCGGAATCCATGTTGATTCCTACAGATTAGATTCTGGGTTTCCAGAAATGACATGATACGCGAGCATAAAACATGTTCTAAAATTCTACAACAGATCGATGTCACAGATATAGGCCCATAGTATTGTGCATCTCCTCGACGACCCTTCTTGAAAACTGGGACTACCTGTGCTCTTTTCCAATCATTTGGAACCTTCCGTTCCTCTAGATACTTGCGGTACACGGCTGTTAGAAGGGGGACAAGTTCTTTCGCGTACTCTGTGTAGAATCGAATTGGTATCCCGTCAGGTCCAGTGGACTTCCCTCTCCTCTGTTGAGTGATTTCAGTTGCTTTTCTATTCCTTTTATTTCGATGTCAGCCATTTTTTCGTTCGTGCGAGGATTTAGAGAAGGAACTAGCGTGAGTAACAGCGGCGACGCATCGTGGCGTGGAAGCAATGAGGCCTCGGTAGGTTGCTGGAATTGGCACCACATCTGCACACACAAGTCACCTAATACTCGTAAATTCCACTGGGGGGCAACGAGCTCTGACGCCACGTTCAGTCACATCCCAGTTGTGTTTGATCGGGTTCAGATATGGCGACTTGGGGGGGCCAGCACATCAACTGGAACTCGCCACTGTGTTCCTCAAACCACTCCATCACACACCTGGCCCTGTCACGTGGCTCATTATTTTGTTGAAAAATACAGCTGCCGTCAGAAACATGAGCGTCATGAAGGAGTGTATGTGGTCTGCAACCAGTGTACGATACTCTTTTGCTGTGATGGTGCCTTACAGGAGCTTCACTGGATCCGTGGATGCCCACGGAAATGTTCCTTAGAGCATAATGGAGCTGTCACCAGCTTGCCTCCGTTCCGCAATGCATCTACATCTACATCTACATCTGCATATATACTCCGCTAGCCACCAAGCGGTGTGTGGCGGAGGGCACAATTCGCGCCTAAGTCATATTTCCCTCCCTCTGTTCCACTCGCGGATCGCGCGAGGGAAAAACGACTGTCTGAACGCCTCAGTACGAGCTCTTATTTCCCTTATCTTTGAATGATGATCATTACGCGATTTGAAAGTTGGTGGTAATAATATATGCTCTACATCCTCGGTGAAGATTGGATTTCGGAATTTAGTGAGCAGCCCCTTCCGTTTAGCGCGTCGTCTATCTGCAAGCGTGTCCCATTTCAAGCTTTCTATGAGATTTGTAACGCTCTCGCGATGGCTAAAAGTACCAATCACGAATCTTGCCGCTCTTCTTTGGACCTTCTCAATCTCTTGAATCAGACCCAACTGGAAGGGTCCCATACAGACGAACAATACTCTAATACTCGACGAACTAACGTATTGTAAGCTATTTCATTTGTTGAAGGACTGCATCGCTTCAGGATTCTACCAATAAACCGCAATCTAGAGTTCGCCTTACCCGTTACTTGTGTAATCTGATCATTCCATTTGAGATCATTTCGAATAGTCGCACCCAGATACTTGACGGATGTTAGCGCTTCCAAAGACTGATCATTTATTTTGTACTCATACATTAATGGGGATCTTAGCCTTGTTATACGCAGTAGGTTATACTTACTAATATTGAGAGATAACTCCCAGTCATTACATCACGCATTTATTTTCTGGAAATCCTCATTGATTTGTTCAGAACTTTCGTGTGATACTACTTTCCTATAGACTACAGCATCATCGGCAAACAGTCTAAGGCCGTTGTCAATACTATCAACCAGATAGTTTATGTAAATCGTAAAAAGCAGAGGACCTATTACGCCACCCTGGAGCACACCTGAACTTACTTTTGTTTCTGTTGAAGTTACCCCGTTCAGGACGACATACTGCTCCCTGTCTGTTAAAAAACTTTCTATCCAACCGCATATGTCATTGGATAGACCGTAAGCGCGCAATTTTTGTAGCAAGCGACAGTGCGGAACTGAGTCGAACGCCTCTCGAAAGTGGAGAAATATGGATTCAACCTGGGAGCCGGTATCTAGAGCCTGTTGTATATCATGCACAAAGAGGGCCAGCTGTGTCTCGCATGACCGCCGTTTCCTAAAACCGTGCTGGTTTCTGCAGATGAGCTTCTCAGAGTCTAGAAAGGTCATTATGTCTGAACACATAATATGTTCCATGATTCTACAACAAATCGATGTCAGTGAAATTGGCCGGTAAATATGTGCATCCGATTTTCTACCCTTTTTATAGATTGCTATGACCTGGCTCTTCTTCCAGTCCCGTGGAACTTTCCTCTGATAGGTCACGTATAAGAATGGAGCTATAGTTGTAGCATAGTCAACATAAAATCTTACAGGGATACCGTCTGGGCCAGATGCCTTTCTGGCGTATAAGGATCTTAACTGTTTTACAATCCCCGATACACTAAACACTGTCCGCAGCTCGTGGTCGTGCGGTAGCGTTCTCGCTTCCCATGCCCGGGTTCCCGGGTTCGATTCCCGGCGGGGTCAGGGATTTTCTCTGCCTCGTGATGACTGGGTGTCGTGTGATGTCCTTAGGTTAGTTAGGTTTACGTAGTTCTAAGTTCTAGGGGACTGATGAACATAGATGTTAAGTCCCATAGTGCTCAGAGCCATTTGAGCCACTAAACACTATGTCAGCCATCCTTTCGTTTATTCGATAATTGAAAGGGGGAATGGTGCTGCAGTCCTCTATCGTAAATGAGTTTTTGAAAGCTAGGTTTAGAATTTCGGCCTTCTGTTTATCATCATCAGTTACATTACCCGTACTGTCAGCAAGAGAAGGTATTGAATTATTTGTAGCGTTCATAGACTTTACGCACGACCAAAATTTTTTGGGGCTATTTTTAGAATCTGCAGGTAAAATATTGCTTTCAAATTCGTTAAAAGAGTCTCCCATTGTCCTTCTGAAACCTGCTTTCATTTCGTACTGAGCTGTTTCCCTGAATGTAGATGGCTTTGCGACCCCCTATCGGCGTGATGAAAAAGGTATCAGCATTCACCATTCCGTGCAATGCTCTGCCATGCGCCAGCGCCCAGTGCCAATGGTCATGTGCCTATTTCAGTTGTAGTTACCAGTGTCATGGTGTTAACTTTGGCACATGCACGTAGGTTGTCGGCTGCGGAGGCCCATCGTTAGGAGTGTTCGGAGCGCTGTTTGTTCAGACACACTTGTACTCTGCCTAGCATTAAAGTCTGATGTTAGTTCCGCCACAGTTCGCCGCCTGTCCTGTTTTACCAGTCTGCTCAGCCTACGACGTCCAGCATCTGTAACGAGTAGTGGCCGCCCAGCCCCCCAACCTCTGGCTGGGGTTTCATCTTGGTTTCGTTACATGTTGAAGACACTCGCCACAGCACTCCCCAAATGCCCGACAAGTCGTGCAGTTTCCGAAATGCTCGTGCCGAGTCTCCAGGGCATTACAATCTACCCTTGCACAGGGCAGTGTCTTGGCTCCAATATTATTTAACATCTATACCAATGATCTTCCCATCAGCCACCAGACACGAATGTTCATATATGCTGATGATGCAGCAGTGGCCACACAGGATAAAACCTTTGAACAAGTGGAGGAGAATCTCACAGGAGCCTTAACAGAACTTGCTACCTATTACGACGGCAATAATCTCAAACCAAACCCCAGTAAATCTCAAGTATCCGCCTTCCATCTTAGGAGCAAACAATCCAAACGGAAACTCCGAGTCATGTGGCAAGGGGAAGAGCTGAAACATACAAACAGCCCAAAATACCTGGGAGTAACATTGGACAGAGCACTTACTTTTAAGCAGCACTGTCACAACACTAAAAAAAAGGTCTGTGCCAGGAACAACATACTGCGGAAGCTAACAGGTTCATCGTGGGGGGCTCAACCACATGTTTTGCGCACCACAGGTCTGGTGCTGAGTATCTCAGCTGCGGAATATGCGGCGCCAGTTTGGAGGAACTCTGCCCACGCTAAGCAAGTTGACGTCGCCGTAAACGAAACTGTACGTATTGCCACAGGATGCCTCAAACCAACTCCCACAGACATCATTTACCCCATCATAGGCATAGCACCACCCACTATCCGCAGACAAGTAGCCGCCGAGATCGAAAGATCAAAACAAAAGAATGATCCTCGACACCCGATGTATATGCACCGAAAACAACGTGTCCGGCTGAAATCCCGCAGGAGTTTCATGGAAACTACTGAAGAGCTCGCCACCAAGCCCGTCGCAAGACGGCTATCTCTCTGGGAAGAAATGGTGCCACACTCCACAATGGAACTACTCGAGGAGGGATCTGGAGGATTTCAACTACCTTTTACAACTTGGAGGTCATTAAACCGGCTGCGCACTGGAGTAACTGGGTGCAAATCAAACCTATTTAAATGGGGTTACAGTGATAGCGATAGGTGTGAATGCGGAGCAATACAGGACTTGGACCACCTACTGATCTGCCCAGATATGTCTATAACATGCACTAAAGATGATATTTTGAAAGTCAATGACAAAGCAATCTACGTTGCTAATTACTGGGAAGGGAAGATATAATTGGTGCATCCGGACACGGAAGAAGAAGAAAAACAATCTACCCTCAGTCAAACTCAGATAAGTTGCGTGACATTCCCATTCTACACACAGGCGACATGCTTAATGATACTAGATGCGCCGTGTGTGTGTCTGACGAGCAGTCACTCCTCACCAGGAGATGCTGCTATCGCCCGGACGAATTTATATCGATAACAGGTTGGTGCTCACAATGTTCTGGCTGATCAGTGTAATTCCAACTCAACATCACATTTAAGAAAGCACTCCGTCTTCACGCCACGAGTAGCTTACCGGGACCATCCGTCCGCCGTGTCATCCTCAGTTGAGGATGTGGATAGGAGGGGTGTGGGGTCAGCACACCGCTCTCCCGGTTGTTATGATGGTATTCTTAACCGAAGCCGCTACTATTCGGTCGAGTAGCTCCTCAATTGCCATCACGAGGCTGAGTGCACCCCGAAAAATGGCAACAGCGCATGGCGGCTGGATGGTCACCCATCCAAGTGCCGGCCACGCCCAACAGCGCTTAACTTCGGTGATCTCACGGGAACCGGTGTATCCACTGCTGCAAGGCCGTTGCACATTTAAGAAAGCAAAATAATTTTATGTAGCATCAAGTCGAGTGCATAAATATGCCTAGTCTGTAGGGCAGGTTCACACTCCTATGGGATCATGTTTAAGTATATCGTAGAGCACAATAATGAGCAAACAAAACACACTTCTAAACTTTTCAAAAAAATTGTCCAGTCACATGAACGTGATCACCTGTCTAAACCCTGAATAACAACCTTTTACATCACTGACTGCTGCGAGACATGTAGGAAGAGAGTCTGTGAAGTTCTGGAATGTACAGACAGGGATGTCGGGCCATGCCAGCTCAAGTGCTGCACTCACCTGTGCTAAGTTTCTCGGCTGAGGGTCCATGGTGCAAATTAAGTTTAAATCCAGGGAGTGTGGTGGCGATTGATGCACGGTAAATTCATCCTGGTGCTCTTCAAACTACGCCCATACACAGCAAGCTGTTTGACAAGTTATATTGACCTGCTGGTAGACGCCATTGTGCCAAGGAAAAACAAACTGCATGTAGAGACGTACAAGGTCCCCAGTGACACATGCATGTTTGTGATGATCCATTGTGCCCTCCAGAATGACGAGAACATCCAGGGAATGCCACAAAATCATTCCTCAGACTATAACACTCCCTCCTCTGGCATCTATCCTTCAGACGCTTGTTGCAGGGTGTTTGCCTTTGGGCATTTAGCGCTGTATATGCCATCTGTCGCCACTCAGTGGACACCTACTTGCGGTATTGCCATGAGAATTCCAGTCTTCCTCACTGATGAACAGCAGTCAGCATGGGTGCATAAACCAGGTACCTGCTGCAGAGGCTCATACGCAGCAATGTTCACCAACTGCTCATTGAGAGGATGCTGTTGGTAGCCCCTTGGTTCATGTAGGTCACCAATTGCTCAACAATTTTTGCGTGTCTATTCGCCCAAACACGTCTTCGTAGATGTCGTTCTCCCCTGTCATCTGTGGCCCATGGTGCACTACAGTTGCCTTGGCACCGGCTTTGTATAGTGCCATTTTGCCATGTATAGCTTACTTTAACCACAGCGACACACAAACATTTAAAAAATGTAGGCATTTAGGAGATGCTTCCACTCTTGGACCAAAAGCCAGTGATTATGCATGCCCTTTTGAACATCAAATAAACCACCCCATTTCCACTTTACAACAATGACTGCATTGTTTTTCACATCCCCTGACATGCTTTATATCCCTTCCGTTGCTAGTGCTGCCACCTAGCATCTGTGAATGGTTATTGCACGTTAATGTCGAACATAGGCAGTGGTCACTTTAATGTGTCTGGATCATGTACGTTTTATTGGCAGTAAACTACATGACACGTGTACTCACACAAATTAACATGGTTTATTTATTTTCTGTATTTAGAATACTATACATTAAAATCTAGTGTAAGTCAATGCTCAATGATCAGCTATCCAGATGGCGTAGTATTAGCTAGCTGTCACTGTAGTGGGGTAAAGCTTGTGCGGAGGTTTAGGTTCTGGCCGCAGTGACCGAGCGGTTCCAGGCACTGCAGTCCGGAACCGCGCGACTGCTACGGTCGCAGGTTCGAATCCTGCCTCGGGCATGGATGTGTGTGATGTCCTTAGGTTAGTTAGGTTTAAGCAGTTCTAAGTTCTAGGGTACTGATGACCTAAGATGTTAAGTCCCATAGTGCTCAGAGCCATTTGAACCATTTTTTTTTTTTTTAGGTCTGGGCACGTCATTAGGTGGCCGTCCATTTTGGGTATGCCCACAGTTATGTAGTGGTTCCTCATCAAAGTAGCCCCATTGGGCAAGGTTACACTTGCAGTTGGAGATCCTAGGTCTCAGCCTGTTGAGAGCCTTCCAGGTTTTGAAGGAATTGTTACTTCCAGCCACAAATTCTTCCTTCAGCTCCAGCCTAGGATTTGGTATTACCTCTTTCCAGAGCTGGAGTCTCTCCTTTTCGATGGGGAATTTGATTGGCTCTGACGTCTAAAGGAAGCTTTTTCTTTTTTTTTTTAGCAAAGCTGCTTCGGCTGTTGTTGGTGCCTGTGCAGAGGGTGACGATTATCTGTCATCTGTTCCTTCCTCTCCATCTCAGCTGTACAATGGGGAGAGTTATTCCTATTAGAGGATAAATCTTATCTGTCTGCATGGGCCTCAAACATCCTGATATGAAGGAAGATGACTCATTTACAGCCACATCAATGTGTTACACATGGGCTGAATTCTTCCGCACAGATGTGGCATATTCAGCTGCCAACAAACTGAGTGCAATGGCTGTTGTTCAAAGCACTTGTGGGTCAGCACCACAGTTTGTGTTGGTCAGTTTACAAATAATATTATTCCTAGCACTGAGCTCTTACTTAAAGTCCAAACAGTGATGTTTAAGTGACACATGTCTGTCCAACTTCATGCCTAAGTATTTGAGAGTTGCTCCAGCTCTCGCTCTTTCCATCTCACACGGAGTTTTCTTTAAGGCTCCTTATTCCTCACGTGGAAACTGCAAACTTGCGTCTTTGATGGGTTTGGTTTCACGTGGTTTTGTGATAGTAATCCTCCAGCATTTCAAGGCTGCTAGTTAATGTCTCCTCCACTTCCTCGAAGGTACTCCTTTGGGCACTTACGGCCATGTCATGAGCATCTATAATCTGCCTACCATCAGAATGCGTTAGCTGGTCGTTGGTGTATATGCTTCTATATCACCATGCAAGGAAAAAAAATAGTTGGCAGAGAAACTAAAAATATAGTCTCGCTCAGGGCAGCATATTAGCTCCATTGCTGTTCAATATGTAACAGCTATGGAACTAATATGCTGTCCTGAGCGAGGCTATATTTTTGATTTCTCCACCTACTATTTTTTCCTTGCACGGTAATATAGAAGCGAAGTGCCTATTCTGTAGTACACACTACACAATTCTTGAAAATCCAAAAGCTTTAGTCACATGGTAAACCTTATATATCAGCATGCTGTGGTTAACAATACCATAGGCTGCGCTCAATCAGTGAAAGCCACATCAGTCACCTGCTTTCTCTCATACCCATCTTCAGTGTGCTGGGTTAAATTCAGAACTTGCACAGTGCAAGAACGACCTGGTCTAAAGTCGGCTTGTTGAGGCCTTAGGACCCCATCTACAGATGTGGATATTATATTCAGCACCATTCTTTCGATGAGCTTGAACAGGAGGCACAGCAGAGATACTGGACGAAAGTTCTTAACATCTATTGTATCCTTGCCTGGTTTTGATAGGGCTACCACTCTTGGTTTTCTCCAGATTCTGTGGATCCACGTGGTTTTGATGCAGTTGTTCCGTTAGTCATCTAAAAGTTTTTGGCCCAAAGCATTTAATTCGTTCGATCCTTAAATCATCTTGGCCGGCTGCCTTATCATTTTCCATTTCATCGATTACCGTCTGCAGGTCCTCAGCTGTGAAATGTGCCTCAAGTGAATGGTGTTCAAAAAATGGTTCAAATGGCTCTGAGCACTATGGGACTTAAAATCTGTGGTCATCATTCCCCTAGAACTTAGAACTACTTAAACATAACTAATCTAAGGACATCACACACATCAATGCCCGAGGCAGGAATCGAACCTGCGACTTAGCGGTCACGCGGTTCCAGACTGAAGCGCCTAGAACCGCAGGGCCACACCGGTCGGCAATGGTGTTCATTTTCCAGGTCTCTTATGACAGAAATACGGGACAATCTGTGGGTGACTTTCTCACTGAGTAGAAGCTGATGGGCGATTTGGTTTGGCGAAACACCAGTCTGAAGTGTCCTGGAGCTTGTTGAGGCATTGCTGAGATTCCTGAGCAGACTGGAATTTTGTCTGCTGTTCTGTTTCATATCCAGTGGTGTGATTAAGTCACATCACTTCTCCCCTCTATTAGTGGTTAAGGTTCGGAGCAGCTCCTCTCCAGTCTCCAAGGTGCCTTCAGAGAAAGGATCGGTATTGGTTGTACTTTCCTAGGATTATTTGTATGTTGTCATTAAATCCAGCTAGGTATTCCTTCTTAAAGTCTCAAGGGATGTGTTTTCGAGACATTCGTCTCGTAAGCTGAATAAATGTGTCATAGGAACTAGTGCCTGCAAGATTAAAATATCGCATTTACAAATGGTTCAAATGGCTCTGAGCACTATGGGATTTAACATCTATGGTCATCAGTCCCCTAGAACTTAGAACTACTTAAACCTAACTAACCTAAGGACAGCACACAACACCCAGCCATCACGAGGCAGAGAAAATCCCTGACCCCGCCGGTAATCGAACCCGGGAACCCGGGCGTGGGAAGCGAGAACGCTACCGCACGACCACGAGATGCGGGCTCGCATTTACATTTGCTGCACATGTCAGAGAGTAAAAGTTCTTCATTTGCAGACAAACCTTCAATGTTAACTGAAGTCATTTTTAAGATTGGTTCTGAAAAGAATCTTTTGTTCACATAGACGTCCCTCCTTGGTATATTGGTTTTAGAAAGATTAGCCGGCTGCATGGCGTTTCCAGGGATGCCCGATTTTTATTCGATCTTCTAGGGGGCTCCATTTGTGTCCCCAATTAACACGGTAAAACACAATAATTTTACTGGCAATAAACAAATTTTTTGGTGAGCTTCCACCTGTTAGCATAATGTGATCTACATAGAGGACTGAATGTTAATTAAAGGCCTATTCGATATTGTTCGAGTTGCAGTTTACGCACAGACATACACACACAAAATGGGGTTCCTGTGGCGCAGTCGCCGTGACCCCACCTTTTACGTAGAAGATACTGGACCCATTCTTGATTTCTTTTTGAAAGGTTGTATCGTTTCTAGCAGTAAATACAATGGAAATTTTCAGCCTCTTCATCAGGGTGCTGCAGGTTGTAAGAGAAAGGTAGAATAACAGGATGGGACATTTGTCGAGACGGGAGTGCTTGCTAACAGACGCTTTGGAATATTTAGTTTGTCGGAGAATATTGAGAGGAAGTTGGAGATGCAAAAAGATAGATGACAACGGAAAAGTTCAAAGAAGGGCAGCTTGTTTTGTATTATCGCGAAATAGGGAAGAGAGTGTCACGGATATGATATGCAAATTGAAATGGCAGTCATTAAAACAAGGGCGTTTTTCGTTGCGGAAAGATCTTCTCGTGAAATTTCAGTTACCAATTTTCTCATTCGATTGCGAAAATATTCTGTTGGCATCCACCTACATATGATGAAATCATCATCAGTGTTAAATAAGAGCAATCAGAGCTCGCACAAAAAGATTTAAGTGCTCGTTTTTTCCGCGCGCCGGTAGAGAATGAAATGGTAGAGAAATAGCTTGAAGTTGGTTCGTTGAACCTTCTTCCAGGCACTTAATTGTGAACTGCAGAGTAATAATGTAGATGTAGATGTAAAGGGCAGCGGAAATCACGCGGACCTGAAGAGGATGGCAGAAGACAGGAGAGCATGCAGATTTACGATGTGAAAACCTGCCTTTGGGCAGACAACTAATTGTGAGATCAGAAGTAGGCCTATCTCCATTTTTCCTTGTTCTTGTTTTTACCAATTTCTTGCCCCTATCAGTCCTTGCTCTCATAGAATTAATTATTTCTGTTAGAGTTTCATTAGGTTCAAATAGCTCTTTTTAGCAATGTCTAAGTTCTATTTTACGGGGACTTCGTTCTTTTATATTGCGTTTCCAAATGCTGTTGTCTTAAAGTTTCCTTGACTGGAGTATTAGTTAGGATGGCCATGCAAAATAGTGCGTAAATGTGCCCCATTGCCATGTTAGAATTAGTTTCGAAACTACAGTAGTAACTTTCAGGCTTTCAAATAATACAAATGCACCTTGTAAAGGTCGAATAATCCATTGTAAACGAACATATATTCATCCATTTTCGGTTCTGCGAGGAGCGTTCAATAAGTAATGCAACACATTTTTTTCTGGAAGCAGGTTGGTTTTGTTGAGGATTCTAGTACCCAGTATTATTCCTCATTCTTTTGGCTACAAGATCCTACTTTTCAGCATAATCTTTGTTCAATGTGACGGCCTTATGCCGCCTTACAAGGCCTAGATGTCAGCATGGTACCACTCTACTGGTGGACGTTGGAGCCAACGTCCTGCTGGATCATAACCCCATCATTCGAGTGCCGCTTCCCTCACAGTGCATTCTTAATTGGGCCAAACAGATGGAAGCCGGGAGGTGCGAGATGCGGGCTGTATGGTGGATTAGGGACAACAACTGGTGGACGAGTGTGTCAGCAGTACCAACATAGACGTCCATTTGAGCAGTGAGGTGTCTGATTGTCATTAATAGATCACCTCGAATGAGAGTATCCGCTCTTTCCAACTTTGCTGGAGTTAGCTGTGTGCGGCCATCCGGCACGCGGGGTATCGGACAGGTTTACGAGACCATGTTGCGATGATGACGGGCGCCTCGCCCAGCGACTCACCGTGGTTTTGTTCACTGCCAGGTCTCCGTAGACATTCTGCAAGCGCCTATAAACATTTGCGCTGCTCCGGTTTTCCACCGAAAGTAACTCTCTGCTTGGAACGCACCTTCGTTACAGACGCCATTTTGAAGGCTACGTATAGCGCTGCCACGTACCGGAACTTCCTGGTGCTGATGCAGTAATATTCCACGACGTCCTACTACAAATTGTTCATTTTCAGCCGACAGTGGCCGAGAAAAAAAGTGTTGCATTGCTTATTGAACGACCCTAGTAATCTTCGATATTTGAGTGCCGGCATTTACTGATCTTGACCAAAAATGTAAATATGTTTTTTGCTCTAAGACATTCACTCAGCTAGAAACCTTACCGTGAAGTTTGTGAGAGCCAGGATGGGGGTCTTTTGTGTTTTCTGATGAAAGCTGGTTCTGCCTCGGTGTCAATGATGGCCGTGTACTGGTTAGAAGGAGACCATTTAGGGTCTGCAACCAACCTGACTGAATGCTAGACACACTGGATCTACATCAAGAGATTTGGTCTGGGGCGCGATTTCCTATGACAACAGGAGCATTCTCATGGTTATCCCAAGTAATCTGGCCGCAAATTTGTATGTCAGTCGGGCGATTTGACCTGTTGTGCTGCCATTAATGAACAGCATTCCAGGTAGTGTTTTCCAAAAGGATAACGTTCGCTCACATGCCGCTGTTGTAATCCAGTACGCTCTAAAGAGTGCCGACATGGTGCCTTAGCCTGCTTGATCACCAGATCTGTCTCCACTCGAGCGTCGTCGGACAACTCCAGCATCATCAACAAACAGCATTGATCCATCATCCAAAAATAGCATTAACCTTTCTTTGTTGACCGACCAAGTGCAACAAGCATGGAACTCCATTTCACAAACTGACATCTGTACGACATAATGCAAGCACGTTTGCATTCAACATTCTGGCGATTAAACCGGTTATTAATGTATCAGCATTTCACATTCTCTATGCCTTACCTCGTGTTTACATTAACCTGCGATTTTGCTACGTTAATCACTTAAATATGTTACTCAGACATACACTACTGGCCATTAAAATTGCTAGACAACGAAGATGACGTGCTACAGACGCGAAACTTAACCGACAGGAAGAAGATGCTGCGATATGCAAATGATTAGCTTTTCAGAGCATTCATACAAGGTTGGAGCCAGTGGCGACACCTACAACGTCCTGACATGAGGAAAGTTTCCAACCGATTTCTCATACACAAACAGCAGTTGTACGGCGTTGCCTGGTGAAACGTTGTTGTGATGTCTCGTGTAAGGAGGAGAAATGTGTACCATCACGTTTCCGACTTTGATAAAGGTCGGATTGTAGCCTATCGCGATTGCGGTTTATAGTATAGCGGCATTGCTGCTCGCGTTAGTCGAGATCCAATGACTGTTAGCAGAATATGGAATCAGTGGGTTCAGGAGGGTAGTACGGAACGCCGTGCTGGATCCCAACGGCCTCGTATCACTAGCAGTCGAGATGACAGGCATCTTATCCGCATGGCTGTAACGGATCGTGCAGGCACGTCTCGATCCCTGAGTCAACAGATGGGGACGTTTAGAAGACAACAACCATCTGCACGAACAGTTCGACGACGTTTGCAGCAGCATGGACTATCAGCTCGGAGACCATGGCTGAGGCTACCCTTGACGCTGCATCACAGACAAGAGCGCCTGCGATGGTGTACTCAACGACGAACCTGGTAACACGAATGGCAAAACGTCATTTTTTCGGATGAATCCAGGTTCTGTTTACAGCATCATGATGGTCGCATCCGTGTTCGGCGACATTGCGGTGAACGCACATTGGAAGTGTGTATTCATCATCGCCATACTGGCGTATCACCTCTTGTTCGCATTGACGGCGCTTTGAACAGTGGACGTTACATTTCAGATGTGTTACGACCCGTGGCTCTTCCCTTCATTCGATCCCTACGAAACCCTACATTTCGGCAAGATAATGCACGACCGCAAGTTGCAGGTCCTGTACGGGCCTTTCTGTATACAGAAAATGTTCGACTGCTAGCCTGGCCAGCACATTCTCCAGATCTCTCACCAACTGAAAATGTCTGATCAATGGTGGCCGAGTAACTGGCTCGTCACAATACGCCAGTCACTACTCTTGATGAACTGTGGTATCGTGTTGAAGCTGCATGGGTAGCTGTACCTGTACACGCCATCCAAGCTCTGTTTGACTCAATGCCCAGGCGTATCAAGGCCGTTATTACGGCCAGAGGTGGTTGTTCTGTGTACTGATTTCTCAGGATCTATGCACCCAAATTGCGTGAAAATGTAATCACATGTCAGTTCTAGTATAATATATTTGTCCAATGAATACCCTTTTATCATCTGCATTTCTTCTTGTTGTAGCAATTTTAATGGCCAGTAGCGTATGTATTTACGAAATTTCATTACTCTATATTAATTGTTTTTTGGTGTTGTGATCTTTTTCCGTCAGTATATGTTTCCTACATTTTCGGGAAGAGGTCATACACCGAGCATCAGTTTCCTCGCCACATTACATACAGGGGTGGTTCAAAAAGAGGACGGGTTTTGATAAATCAAAACAAGAAGTTTATTTTCGCAAAAAATACAAACAACATACGTAAACACGTTCATCCACCTTAACGTTTTATGTATGAAAAATATGAGGCATATGCCTGGCAAGCAAGAACTCTGCCCAAGAAATTCACTATGACTGCACGACAAGTTTCCACATCCATTTCGTTGACAACTCGTCGAATGTCCTCTTTCAAGTCATGGATGTTTCGAGGTTTATTGGCATATACCATCAACTTAAGATGACCCCAGACAAAAACTCAAACTGAAATAAGTTACATGACCTTGGTGGCCATTGATTATCAGCAGTGCGCGAAATGAGGCAATCTAGGAACCGTTCATGGAGCAACTGAATTGTCTCGCGGGAAGTAAGGCAATTAGCAATATCGTGCTGAAACCACAAATCTTCGATGCCCATTCCATGCAAATGAATCCACAGAACTCCCTTATCATCGTACAGTATCGGTGTCCATTGACTGTCACAGCTTGTCCTGCCTAATCTTCAAAAAATAGGGGCTGATGACGCTGCCCGAGCAAAAGCGGCACCAAATTGTCACTCGTTGTGGGTGAGTGTCCCTGCCTAGAATCATGCAAGGGTTTTCTAGCCCCCAGATACGGCAGTTCTGCTATTCAAAAAACCATGTAAGTGGAAGTGTGCTTCATCACTGACGATGATTTTTTGCGAAGCTGTCGTCCTCTCAGAATCCAGTCATCAAACTGCAGCCTCTTCTGATGATTCATCATTTTCAGCTGCTGCGTCAACTGAATTTCATAGGAGTGGTAATGGAAATCATACCGGAGAATTCTCCGTACTGAAGAACAGCTTAAACTCAATTGTTGGGAACAGTGACGAATTGATTTCATTGGGCTAATAGCCACACAGTCACGAACCACCGCAATACTCTGCTCACTTCGGCCAGAACGACGACGCCAACGACTTTTAAGGTTTACTGTTGAATCTGTCTCGAAGAACCTTTTCACAAGTCTACGAACTGTTGATTCATTCAGTGCCTCATTACGCCCTAGATCCGCGGGAAGTCGCCTGACAGTTGCTGCTTTAAATTTCTCCATTCTGATAAAACGTTCTCACGATTAGCATACGTTGCGCACAAGTGAACTGTTCCATGGTTAGACTCCGAATGTGAGAAATGTTCCTGGAAATAGAAACGAATCAAAATAATGTCACCAACCGGCAATCAAAAACTTACCAGCCGTTTCAAAACAGGCGCTCTTTTTGAAACACACTTTAGTTTTTTCTTGTGTCGAAACGCATAACAGAAACAAAGTTACATTAACGAGGCTAAATGCGTGGTAGTAGGAGGTGAAACTGCACTTAATGCCAAAATACGTCTGAAAATGCTTAGGGGCATCCAATATGGCAGCGTCGGCTTCAAAGCAACGTACAGAATAAGTCTGTAGCGACATCTTCCCTTAATTATGCCTTCATGGTGAGAGCCCTCAGGGAATTACTGACCTTCCGTTGTCAGATAGCAAGAATGATTCTAAACAAAAGTACTCTGCGTACAGTCAATTGAGGTAGCTTTGTACAGCTTTTTTTCCATTTTTTGAAAATACTGGATACAAATTAAGTTACATATCACATCAGATATTGTAACAATTTGCATCTATAGTTAGTTAATGCTTGGCAAAGTGAAAATGTACGCTAAGTATGCCCTATTAGAGTAAAATTTCTATTTTAATATTGTTACAAAGTTGTACTGTCATTTAGGGTAACTCTAGACCAGTATTAAAAAACGTAGTATATGTAATACTCTGGGTAAATTTAGATCATCCAAGGAGAAAATCAGGTGTTGACAGGAACCAAAAACAAAATAGTGTTGATTCAGTATTGCAGGTTTACTTTGAAATATCAAGATATTTGTATAGACCTGGCTCTGTTCAAGTTAAATCACTGTCGCCAGAAACTCTCTTCATAGCCATTGCAATTAAAGCATAATCACAAGCCTGAGAGCTTGTAAGAAGATGGAAGGACAACTGAAATACGAATTAGAAACCACAGAGGTAATAAAACTGAAACTTTTAGTAATAAATAGTACAAGTAGGTGAAGCAGCAATGATTTGAGACAAAAGTAATAAGTGGTACAAAGATATCCTGACTGGTAACAAGTTACCCTGATTGTCTGTAAACGAAGCCCCGTGCACGAACGAGCCCCAGTCTCTGTTCCTGTGTACAGTAAATACGAGGGTTGAGAACTTTAATAGCGGCAACTATTTATTTACAGCTCGTACAAAATAGATGCGTGTTTCAAAGTTTTACTGACCTTCAAAGAAGTCACCAGCATTATGTATAACCCGTTGCCAGCGATGTGGAAGTCGAAGGATACTCTTGGCAGCGTCAGTTGTGTTGACAGTTCGAGCGGCGCGGTCTATTGCCCGACGAATTTGTAGCAGTTCTGAAGCGAATGCCGTGTAGTGTTTCCTTCAGTTTAGATGGTTCAAATGGCTCTGAGCACTATGGGACTTAACATCTGAGGTCATCAGTCCCCTTAGAACTTAGAACTACTTAAACCTAACTAACTCAAGGACATCACACACACCCATGCCTGAGGCAGGATTCGAACCTGCTACTGTAGCAGTCACGCGGTTCCGGACTGAAGCGCCTAGAACCGCTCGGCCACCGCGGCCGGCTTCAGTTTGGAAATCGAGCTGAACTGACGAGGGCTTAAGTCAGGAGAGTGCAGTAGGTGGTATAGCACTTAGCAGCCCCATCAGTCAAACAAATCAGTAACAGCTTGCACTGTACGTGCTTCAGCATTGTCCTGCAAACTGATGGTCAGGTCCAGCAGAAAGTGCCATTACGTCTTTCTCTATGCTGTTCGTTTTTGGAACACAACCTACGACCAGCTTAGAGACAGAAGTTGATGACACTTTCTGCAGGACCTGACCATCATTTTGCAGGACAATGCTCAAGCACGTACAGTGCAAGCTGTTACTGATTTGTTTGACTGATGGGGTTGCTAAGTGCTATACCACCTACTGCTCTCCCCTGACTTAAGCCCTCGTAAGTTCATCTCGATTTCTAAACTGAAGGAAACACTTCACGGCATTCGCTTCAGAACTGCTACAAATTCGACGGGCAACAGACCGCGCCGCTCGAACTGTCAACACAACTGGCACTGCTAAGAGTATCCTACGACTTCCACATCGCTGGCAACGGGTTGTACATAATGCTGGTGACTACTTTGAAGGTCAGTAAAACTTTGAAACACGTATCTATTTTGTACGAGCTGTAAATAAATAGTTGCCACTATTAAAGTTCCAATCCTGGTATTTGAAAAGTCGGTCGCCAGTGTACCGAGCCGAAAATCTGTGTCCAAAAGTAAATAAGGCGAGTTTGCTGTTAGTAATGTGGTAATAATCCCCCCCCCCCCTCTCCCACCAATAGGAGGATCTTTTCACCTCCAAAGTACTTCTTTCCACACAAAGTTTTGTTGAAGTCGATCCAGTGGTTTAGATACCTGTATATTTTTCAGCAAAACGTAAAGACGAGATAGATAACAATCCATAACATATGAATTACTTGGCAGAAATTAATAAAGTGCGGAAGCATGTTGCTCTGTTGCTGGAGGTCTCCCAGTCGTGCACAGAAAGCATTGATGTCACATGGCTTGTGCTAAGCGTGGCTATAGCGCCAAATGAGGCAGGCTCCACAACACGAGGCAGTTGAAGGAGGGGAAAATACAGTCAATCAGCAAGCAGTTACGGTGCACTGTGGTGGTGTTCTTCATTATATTATGATCCAGAGACAACTTTTGTATGAATTCACATAGAGAGGAATCTTCGGGACATTGTCCGCCCCCGGTAGCTGAGTGGTGCCGACACGGTAGCTCAGCGTGTTCGGTCAGCGGGTTAGCTACCCTCTGTAATAAAAAACTGAGTGAGCGGATTAACGAACAACCTGAACAGGTGTCATGAGACGTCCGCCCCGAATATATACAACGAACAAAATAGAACAAAAATGAGATCAACAAAAAAAAAAAGTGGTCAGCGCGACGGACTGTCAATCCTAAGGGCTCGGGTTCGATTCCCGGCTGGGTCGGAGATTTTCTCCGCTCAGGGACTGGGTGTTGTGTTGTCCTAATCATCGCCATTTCATCCCCAATCGACACGCAAGTCGCCAGAGTGGCGTCAAATCGAAAGACTTGACCCAAGCGAACGGTCTACCCGACGGGAGGCCGTCGTCACACGACATTTTTTTTTTTTAATCGGGAAATTGAAAGAAGAACGAAGTGTGAGGAGTGTAGCCCAGGAGTTTGGTATTTCTGACAGCATTGTTTCACGTGGTTGGGGAGCGTTTAGAACCAGTGGCACTGCTGCCTGAAGGACAGAAGGTGGTCGGTCAGAGTCACTTTCTGCAGCAGATGAACCGCGCTGAAGGACGAATGGAATGTCTAACCACAAAAACTCATCACCAACTTGGTTTCATTGAATAAAGGTGTCATTTCTGTTCGTCTCACTGCGTATTTCCTTTGCCTGCTGCAAGAGAGGATCCACAAAAAATAGCGGGTGCAGTTACAGCTAAAATACTGGCCATTAAAATTGCTACACCACGAAGATGACGTGCTACAGTCGCGAAATTTAACCGACAGGAAGAAGATGCTGTGACATGCAAATGATTAGCTTTTCAGAGCATTCACACAAGGTTGGCGCCGGCGGCGACACCTACAACGTACTGACATGAGGAAAGTTTCCAACCGATTTCTCATACACAAACAGCAGTTGTACGGCGTTGCCTGGTGAAACGTTGTTGTGATGCCTCGTGTAAGGAGGAGAAATGTGTACCATCACGTTTCCGACTTTGATAAAGGTCGTATTGTAGCCTATCGCGATTGCGGTTTATCGTATAGCGACATTGCTGCTCGCGTTAGTCGAGATCCAATGACTGTTAGCAGAATATGGAATTGGTGGGTTCAGGAGGGTAGTACGGAACGCCGTGCTGGATCCCAACGGCTTCGTATCACTAGCAGTCGAGATGACAGGCATCTTATCCGCATGGCTGTAACGGATCGTGCAGCCACGTCTCGATCCCTGAGTCAACAGATGGGGACGTTTGGAAGACAACAAACATCTGCACGAAGAGTTCGACGACGTTTGCAGTAGCATGGACTATCAGCTCGGAGACCGTGGCTGAGGCCACCCTTGACGCTGCATCACAGACAAGAGCGCCTGCGATGGTGTACTCAACGACGAACCTGGGTGCACGAATGGCAAAGCGTCATATTTTCGGATGAATCCAGGTTCTGTTTACAGCATCATGATGGTCGCATCCGTGTTTGGCGACATTGCGGTGAACGCACATTGGAAGCGTGTATTCTTCATCGTCATACTGGCGTATCAGCCGGCGTGATGGTATGGGGTGCCATTGGTTACACGTCTCGGTCACCTCTTCTTCGCATTGACGACACTTTGAACAGTGGACGTTACATTTCAGATGTGTTACAACCCGTGGCGCTACCCTTCATTCGATCCCTGTGAAACCCTACATTTCAGCAGGATAATGCACGACCGCTTGTTGCAGGTCCTGTACGGGCCTTTCTGGATACAGAAAATGTTCGACTGCTGTCCTGGCCAGCACATTTTCCAGATCTCTCACCAATTGAAAACGTCTGATCAATGGTGGCCGCGCAACTGGCTCGTCACAATACGCCAGTCACTACTCTTGATGAACTGTGGTATCGTGCTGAAGCTACATGGGCAGCTGTACCTGTGCACACCATCCAAGCTCTGTTTGACTCAATGTCCAGGCGTATTAAGGCCGTCATCACGGCCAGAGCTGGTTGTTCTGGGTACTGATTTCTCAGGATCTACGCACCCAAATTGTGTGAAAATGTAATCACATGTCAGTTCTAGTATAATATATTTGTCCAATGAATACCCGTTTATCATCTGCATTTCTTCTTGGTGTAGCAATTTTAATGGCTAGTAGTGTACATTTAACAGGACTGCAAGGCAATGGCAATCTCACTGTTCCCAATGGCTCGGCGACTGCATAGGAGTGGCGTCTGAGCCTGACGACCAGTACATTGTGTTCCGTCGACACCCGCACATCGACGGCACCGTTTGCGACAGTACCCATAGCAAGGGGACAGGTCCGACGAGGCGTGGAATCGCGTGCCCTTCCGGGATGAGAGCAAATTCAGTCTGAGTAGTGATTCTGGACGTGCCCTCATACGGCGTGAGGTAGGAATACGTAATGCATTCAGGAACATTGACGGACGTGATTGTTTTGGTGGTCCACGTGTTAGGTGCATAGAGAGGTGTATAGAGGAATAGTGTTTCATTGGCGTACTGACCTCGAAATCTTTGAATACGGTACACTCACCATTGGAAGTTATTGTGGCAGTGTTCTCCTGCCTCATGTGCGTCTTTTCAAGGGTGCATTCATTCATGACTTCATTTATGTGGACGACAGCGTGCGACTGCATCGAACAGCGCACTCTGAGGAGCTCTTGGAACGAGAGGATATTCGGCGAAAGGACTGGCCTGCCCATTTCCCCGCCTTGAATCTCATGGAGCACGTCTGGGATGCGTTGGGGAGACGTACTGCACCAGCGACCATCGAGCAGTTGGCAATTGCGCTGGAGGAGGACTGGAACCCCTAACCGCAAGAACTCCTCACCATCATGGATTCATTGTAATTACAGTATTTGGATAAAGGCGTCATTCCTGTTCGCCTCACTGCGTATTTGTTTCAGTTACCTTCTGTTCTATACTGTAGCAGTTCTGTCCATGTATGTGGTTCAAGTTCCATCCAGTCGTATTACTCGGCAGTGACCTATCATGCGAAAATTATTTTCTAATCTTCCGCATTCTTCTGCAGCGCCATGTTTTTAAACCTTTTATTCCTTTCTTGGCAGTTTAGCGTCCACATTTCACTTTCATTTAAGGGTACTCTCCAGTCAAAACCATCAGAAAAGACTTACTAACACTTCAATCTAAATTCGATGTTACTGAATTTATCTTTTTCAGAAAACCTGTTTTCTAACCTCTCTGCTTCAGCCACAGTCAGATTCTATTGTCTACATAGCAAGATTCGTCTACTGCTTTCTGTGTCTCATTTCCCAATCTACATCTACATATACATCCATACTCAACAAGCCACCTGACGGTGTGTGGCGGAGGGTACTTTGAGTATCTCTATCGGTTCTCCCTTCTATTCCAGTCTCGTATTGTTCGTGGAGAGAAAGATTGTCGGTATGCCTCTGTGTGGCCTCTAATCTCTCTGGATTTATCCTCGTGGTCTCTTCGCGAGATATACGTAGGAGGGAGCAATATACTACTTGACTCCTCGGTGAAGGTATGTTCTCGGAACTTCAACAAAAGCCCGCACCGAGCTACTGAGCGTCTCTCCTGCAGAGTCTTCCACTAGAGTTTATCTATCATCTCCGTAACGCTTTCGCGATTACTAAATGATCCTGTAACGAAGCGCGCTGCTCTCTGTTGGATCTTCTCTATCTCTCCTACCAACCGTATCTGGTACGGATCCCACACTGGTGAGCAATACTCAAGCAGTGGGCGAACAAGTGTACTGTAACCTACTTCCCTTGTTTTCAGATTGAATGTCCTTAGGATTCTTCCAATGAATCTCAGTCTGGCATCTGCTTTACCGACGATCAACTTTATATGATCATTCCATTTTAAATAATTCCTAATGCCTACTCCCAGATAATTTATGGAATTAACTGCTTCCAATTGCTGACTGCTATACTGTAGCTAAATGACAAAGGATCTTTCTTTCTATGTATTCGCAGCACATTACACTTGTCTACATTGAGATTCAATTGCCATTCCCTGCACCATGCGTCAATTCGTTGCAGATCCTCCTGCATTTCAGTACAATTTTCCGTTGTTACAACCTCTCGATATACCACAGCATCATCCGCAAAAAGCCTCAGTGAACCTCCGATGTTATCCACAAGGTCATTTATGTATATTGTGAATAGCAACGGTCCTATGACACTCCTATGCGGCACATCTGAAATCACTCTTACTTTTTGAAGACTTCTCTCCATTGAGAATGACTTGCTGCGTTCCGTTATCTAGGAACTCTTCAATACAATCACACAATTGGTCTGATAGTACGTATGCTCTTACTTTGTTCATTAAACGACTGTGGGGAACTGTATCGAACGCCTTGCGGAAGTCAAAAACACGACATCTACCTGGGAACCCGTGTCTATGGCCCTCTGAGTCTCGTGGACGAATAGCGCGAGCTGGGTTTCACACGATCGTCTTTTTCGAAACGCATGCTGATTCCTACAGAGTAGATTTCTAGTCTCCAGAAAAGTCATTATACTCGAACATAATACGTGTTCCAAAATTCTACAACTGATCGACGTTAGAGATATAGGTCTATAGTTCTGCACATCTGTTGGATGTCCCTTCTTGAAAACGGGGATGACCTGTGCCCTTTTCCAATCCTTTGGAACGCTACGCTCTTCTAGAGACCTACGGTACACCGCTGCACAAGAAGGGGGGCAAGTTCCTTCGCGTACTCTTTGTAAAATCGAACTGGTATCCCATCAGGTGCTGGGGCCTTTCTTCTTTTGAGCGATTTTAATTGTTTTTCTGTCCACATATCATCTATTTCTATACCTACCATTTTGTCATCTGTGCTACAATCTAGAGAATAAACTACAGTGCAGTCTTCCTCTGTGAAACAGCTTTGGAAAAAGACATTCAGTATGTCGGCCTTTAGTCTGTCATCCTCTGTTCCAGTACCATTTTGGTCACAGAGTGTCTGGACATTTTGTTTTGATCCACCTACCCTTTGACATGAGACCAAAATTTCTTAGGATCTTCTGCCAAGTCAGTACATAGTACTTTACTTTCGAATTTATTGAACGCCTCTCTCATAGCCCTCCCCACACTACATTTCGCTTTGCGTAATTTTTGTTTGTCTGCAAGGCTTTGGCTATGTTCATGTTTGCTGTGAGGTTCCCTTTGCTTCCGCAGCAGTTTTCTAACTCAGTTGTTGTACCACGGTGGCTCTTTTCCATCTCTTACGATCTTGCTTGGCACAGACTCATCTAATGCATATTGTACGATGGTTTTGAACTTTGTCCACTGATCCTCAACACCATCTGTACTTGAGACAAAACTTTTGTGTTGAGCCGTCAAGTACTCTGAAATCTGCTTTTTGTCACTCTTACTAAACAGAAAAATCTTCCTACCTTTTTTAATATTTCTATTTATGGCTGAAATCATCGATGCAGTAACCGCTTTATGGTCGCTGATTCCCTGTTCTGCGTTAACTGTTTCAAGTAGTTCGGATCTGTTTGTCACCAGAAGGTCTAATATGTTATCGCCACGAGTCGGTTCTCTGTTTAACTGCTCAAGGTAGTTTTCAGATAATGCACTTTTAAAAAATTCACTGGATTCTTTGTCCCTGCCACCCGTTATAAACGTTTGAGTCTCCCAGTCTATATCCGGCAAATTAAAATCTCCACCCAGAACTATAACATGATCGGGAAATCTACTCGAAATATTTTCCGAATTTTCCTTCAGGTGCTCTGCCACAAAAGCTGCTGAGCCAGGGGGCCTATAGAGACATCCAATTACCATGTTTGAGCCTGCTTTAACCGTGACCTTCACCCAAATTATTTCACATTTCGGATCTCCGTCAATTTCCTTCGATACTATTGCACTTTTTATCGCTATAAACACGCCTCCCCCTTCACTGTCTCTGCGGTATACATTCCAATTTAAGTTTAGAATTTAATTACTGTTTACAACTGGTTTCAGCCAACTTTCTGTCCCTAGTACTATGTGCGCATTGTGACCGTTTATTAACGAGAGCAGTTCTGGGGCCTTTCTATAGACGCTCCTGCAGTTTACTATTACCATATTAACATTGTTATTCCCTGTTGCGTTTTGCCTACTACTACCTTGTCGAGCCTCAGGAGGCGTCTTGTCGGGCCTAAGAAGGGAATTCCCTAACCTAAAAAACCCACACGTGCACTCCACACGTACTCCGCTACCCTTGTAGCCGCTTCCTGCGTGTAGTGCACGCCAGACCTATTCAGGGGGACCCTACATTTCTCCACTCGATAGCGGAGGTCGAGAAATTTGCCCCCCCCCCCCCCCTCCTGATCTCCGCAGAATCGTCTGAGCCTCTGGTTTAACCTTTCCACTCGGCTCCAAACCAGAGGACCTCGATCGGTTCTGGGAACAATACTACAAATAGTTAGCTCAGATTCCACCCCTCGAGCGAGACTTTCCGCCTTCACCAACTCCGCCAGCCGCCTGTACGAACTGAGGATGACCTCTGAACCCAGACGGCAGGATTCATTGGTGCCGACATGAGCAACAATTTGCAGTCGGGTGCACCCAGTGCTCTCTGTCTCCGCCGGCAGGGCGTCCTCCACATCTCGGATGAGACCCCCCGGCAAGCAGACAGAGTGAACACTGGCCTTCTTCCCCGACCTTTCCGCTATTTCCCTAAGGGGCTCCATCATCCGCCTAGCGTTGGAGCTCCCAATCACTAATAAACCCCTCCCCCCGTGTGCCTGCTCGGACCTTGCTGAAGGAGCGGCCACATGTCCTTTCACAGGCAGAGCGGGCGATGCCACACGGCCAGCCTCCACATTGACCCTCCGCCTCGTGCGCCGCGAACGCCGCTGAACCCGCCACTCCCATTTGGTTGAGGGTGGCCCAACCGCGCACGGTACCCGCGAAGATGTCTCGACAGCAGGGACCGTGGGTGAAGCATGTAACACCCGGAGTGTGCCATGCGACGCACCAGACTCGCCACTGCCGCTACACTCCGAGGCAGCAGCCTGAAGACGGCTGACCGCGGCCATCAACACGTTCAGCTGTTCGCGAACAGTGGCCCACTCCTCCTGCGTCCGTATACAGCAGTCACACATCCTCTCCATCCTAAGAAATCAACAATTTACTGTAGAGAGTTAATCAACTTTTAACTAGACTGATAATTCACTAAAGGCGGCTGATAGCTGACTAAACTGTGGTTACTAGACACTTCTTGTCTCTGGACTGTATTCAAAACAAACACTAGCACTACTGGCACTACAGCTGACTAAAGGGACTCTCTCTGACTGTATTCAAAACAAACACGAAATCTATGGAACGCCATTACTAGTACCCGAAAATTAAAGCTTCCTAAAAGCAAAAACACACGGAAGAAGAAGTGACAAGTAAGAGAACTACAGTTAATACTTAAATTCCGTCAGCATCATCCGATTTAGTTTCACTACATTCCTTTATTCTCATTTTTCTTCCGTAGATGTTCACTTTACAGCCTCTTTTCAAGACACTATTCACTGCTTTCAGTAAGTATCTAACCACAAATTTAGTGATTCGAGGTCCAATCCTCAGTCATTCATAGTGCTTTTGTTGTCACTTGCCGTTTCTTTTCACCTCTAGAATGATTTGTGCATCGTAAAATCTCAAGTTTACAACGCGACCGTCGGCATTTATTACAAAAGATGTTAATTTATCGACAGTTAAGACCATGAATACACCAGACCGCACAATGTTGTGCTGTAACGAAATTGCAGTATGCGCAGTAATATTATCGCACTTTTGTGTACCTGTACTGACAGTTTGTAATTAACATGAAATGAAACAACTTCGACAAATGGAAGGTCGACATCGATCACGTGTTATGTTGCACTGCTGGCTCGCATAACAATCTAGTAACGTAATAATTACAATAATAATTCACACCTTTACCCAAGCACATTAAAATACACTATTCGTGGACTAATCAATATGACTAGTCATAAAGATGACATAATGCAGTTACTAAACCGAATAATTTACTGCAATGACGGAAACAGTACGCTCCTAATAAACTTTATTTTCGAGTGCCAATTTTTTTGTAATGGAGGACTGTGAAAATAGTTAGAAAAGGAAGTCAGTTGGTTAAACTGTCTTTAATTCTTTACTTTCAGTGTGTGAGCATAAACTGTTTGTAGGAAGCTGCTCTTTGCAAGTAAGTACCACTTACCTAGATTGTTGTTATGACGTTGCGATTCAGTGGCACGTAAATAATTTCCATGTCTTTGCTCGTTTCTTTTACTGCAATGTTACTTTAATTATTACTTACTCGCCCATTTCTTGTTATAGCATTTCAGCATATGGCCACGTTATAAATATTTCTTCTACATGTATTTCATCGATCAAAATTTGGTGGCCCAACCCGGATGGGACCTCCCGGCCAACAATGCCATACGATCATTTCATTGTATCACAGAATGCTCACAGTTGTACATATAGCGCACACCATTACCACCACGAAACAACTGCCACAGACTGTTCTCAAAGTTGTTACGATAAAGAAAGTCTCTGTCTAACTAGTGCAGTTTCTCATACAATAACAATAAATGTCTTACATACTTTGTTTGCTTTTAACACCCATTGTGCTTTTCTGTACAGTTTAACTTTCGAAATAATTGAGACTCAAAAAATATTATCCGAAAATACTAAAGTCCTGAGACAAAATTGACAATATTTACGCAGACAGTTCCTTACACTACCTACACATGGCGCCACCATATACAGTCTCACAACAGTGGCGCATATTTTGAAATATTTCTGATCATATTATGGATTAAAATTGATAAACCCACAAATAAACTTTACGCTGTGCTTCTTCGAGGGTGGTTTGATAAGTCTGGTAATTTCTATGAAAGAATGGAAAGTTTTTGCTCAACCTTCTTGGTTGGCAAGTTTGATCATTCCAAAGATCGTAGAAAGATTTACAACAATGAGAAAGGCCGGTGAAAGTGCACTGGAGAAGGGAAAGACCATTTTATCAGCTGGTAAGGTGAAGGCCACTGTTTTTTCGATTCCCAAAGAATACTCCTCATACACGAAGCCCAAACCCACCTCAATAGTGTAAGTCTAAATACCTGCTAGTTCCGCAGATGACGAAGAGATTGAAGAAATGTATGACGAGATAAAAGAAATTACTCAGATAGTTAAGGAAGACGAAAATTTAATAGCGACAGGAAAAGGAAGAGAAGGAAAAATAGCAGGTGAATGGGGATTGCGGGTAAGGAATGAAAGAGGTAGCCACCTAGTAGAATTTTGCACAGAGCATAATTTAATCGTGGCCAACACTTGGTTTAAGAATCATGAAAGAAGCTGTATACATGGAAGAGACCTGGCGAAATTGGAAGGTCTCAAATTGAGCTGCATCAAACCAGTCTCAGGACTGAAGACCACAACAACAACAAGACAGAGACTTAGAAACCAGGTTTTAAATTGTAAGACATTTCCAGGGGCAGATGTGGATCCTGACCACAATTTATTGGTTATGAACCATAGATTAAAACTGAAGAAACGGCAAGAAGGTAGGAATTTAAGGAGATGGGATCTAGAAAAACTGAAAGAACTACAGTTTGTAGCGAGTTTCAGAGAGAGCATTAGGAAACGACTAACAAGAACAGGGGAAAGAAGTAAAGTAAAAGAAGAATGGGTAGCTTTAAGAGACGAAATAGTCAAGGCAGCAGAGGATCAAATAGGTAAAAAGACAAGGCCTAGTACAAGTCCTTATATAAAACAAGAGATATGAATTTAATAGATGAAAGAAGAAAATATGAAAATGCAGAAAATGAAGCAGGCAAAAGGGAATACAAAAATTTTCAAAATCAGATTGACAGGAAGTGTAAAATAGGTCAAATGTCTCTAAGCACTCCTAAGGACATCACACACATCCATGCCCGGGGCAGGATTCGAACCTGCGACCGTAGCAGCACCGCGGTTCCGGACTGTAGCACCTAGAACCGCTCGGCCACATCGGCCGGCTGTAAAATGGCTAGAAGATAAATGTACGAGAGGGTACCTAAAAATATCAGAATTATTTTTTAAAAGCTATATATTTTTAAATTGTTTGCAAAACAACCTTATCCCCTTCCAAATACTCTCCATTACAACTAATATATTTGTCCCACCGATGTCTCCACCATCCAAAAGGTTTTTTGTAGTCATCTTTAGAAATGAAGCTTCCTGACTGATTAAAACTGTGTGCCGGACCCAAGTTCGAGTCTCTGTCTGGCAGACAGTTTTAATCTGCACACTCTGCTGCAGAGTGAAAATGTCATTCTGGAACTTTAGAAATGGCTGGTAACTCCTCCCTTGTTTGTTTCTTGCTTCTTCAATATTGTCATATCGGTTTCCTTTCATGCCCCTTTTCATGTGTGGAAACAAGAAAAAGTTGCACAGAGCCAGGTCAGGCGAGTGAGGTGCGTGGGGCAGTGAAACCATGCCATTTTTAGCCAAAAACTATGTAACAGGGATAGCTGTGTGTGAAGGTGCATTGTCATGGTGGAAGAACCAATTTCCTGTCTGCCACAAATCGCGTCTTTTTTGACGAACACTGTTGCGCAATCTTCTTAAAACTTCCAAATGAAAGGTCTGTTTGACAATCTGCTCTGGGGGAAGAAATTCTGATTGAATTACGCCCTTGGACTCAAAAAAGCAAATCAGCAATGTTTTGATGTCTGATTTGACTTGACGACATTTTTTGAGATGGGGTGACGATGACGTCTTCAATTGGCTATGCTTGACTGTTGCTTTGTTTCTAGTGAAACATGCTTCTAAATCCTTACGAGGGGGATACCAAAGAAGCCTGGAATACCATTACCTTGGGCGAAGCTTGTGTAGTACGCACTCCTGCTGTGGTGTCACCGCCAGACACCACACTTGCTAGGTGGTAGCCTTTAAATCGGCCGCGGTCCGTTAGTATACGTCGGACCCGCGTGTCGCCACTATCAGTGATTGCAGACCGAGCGCCGCCACACGGCAGGTCTAGTCGAGAGAGACTCGCTCCCTAGCACTCGCCCCAGTCTTACAGCCGACTTTGCTAGCGATGATTCTCTGTCTACATACGCTCTCATTTGCCGAGACGACAGTTTAGCATAGCCTTCAGCTACGTCATTTGCTACGACCTAGCAAGGCGCCATATTCAGTTACTATAATCTGAACAGATAATGTTGTGAATCATGTATCGTCATGAGCGACGTTCATCATTAATGGATTAAAGTTAAGTATCAAACTAATTTCGTCCGCTTTCTGAATTCTCATTCCTTGTCATGTTCCAGATCTCACGTCAGTATAGTTCTTCCCTCCACACGCCAGCCTGCGTGAGCTAAAACGCGTGCATTTCGGCCTCCTCGAGTAACACGGTGTTGGCTCTTCTGTCAACCCAACACCTGCTGCAAAGCGTATATAGCGCAACTCATTGCCAGGCTTCTTTGGTATCCCCCTCGTAAGGATTTAGAAGCATGTTTCACTAGGGGAAAGATAGATACCACCTTCAGGAAAATGAAAGAGGTCTTTAGGGAAAAGAGAAGGAGCTGTATGAATATCAAGAGCTCAGATGGAAAACCAATCCAAAGCAAAGAAGGAAGCTGAAAGATGGAAAGCGTATATAGATGGTCTATACAAGTGAGATAAACTTGAAGATAAACTTGAAGTGGATCAAGATAAAGATGAGATGGCGTGTAAGATTCTGCGAGAAGAATTTGACAGAGCTCCACAGGATCTAAGTGAAACAAGGCCAAAAACTCTTCCATCTGGTGTGCAAGATGTGTGAGACAGGCGAAGTACCCTCAGACTTCAAGATGAACGTAATAATTCCTATTCCAAAGAAAGCAGTTGCTAACTGATGTGAAAAATACTGAACCATTAGTTTAATAAACCATCCAGTAAAGGAAACCAAAGTAAAATTTGGAGCAGGAATCAAAATTTAGGGAAAAGAAATAAAAACTTTAAGGTTTGCCGATGACGTTATAATTCTGTCAGAGACAGAAAGGACTTGAAAGAGCAGTTGAATGGAAGGACAGTCTTGAAAGGAGGATGTAAGATGAACATCAACAAAAGCAAAACAATGATAATGTAATATAGTCCAATTATATCAGGTGATGCTACGGGTATTAGTTTAGGAAACGAGACACTTAAAGTAGTAAACGAGATTTGCTATTTGAGCAGTAAAATAACAGGATGACCAAAGTAGAGGGGATGTAAAATGTAGACTGGCAACTGCAAGAAAATCATTTCTGAAGAAGAGAGATTTGTTGACGTCGAATATAGATTTAAGTGTTAGGAAGTCTTTTCTAAAATTATTTGTCTGGTATGTAGTCATGTATGACCAAAAGAAGAGATCTGTTGATAGGACGCATTCTGAGATATCAAGGAATCACCGGTTTAGTAATGGAGGGATCTGCGGGGGTGGGGGTAAAAATCGTAGAGGGAGACCAATAGATGAAAACAGTAAGGAGATTCGGAAAGATGAAGATGCAGGTTGCATCAGTTATTTGGAGATGAAGCAGTTCACGCAAGATAGAGTAGCATGGAGATCTGCATCAAACCAGCATTCGAACTGAAGACTACAACGACAACTCCTCACAGGTTACTTGGAAAAAGAAAGAAGCATAACTGGAGTCTATGTTGCTTCATTTTTGGATCGTTTGAAACTTTCGTTGGCTGAATAAAAGCCAAGTTTGGTGCGCAAAAAAGTGCTCATTCACCAGGACAGTGCACCATCCCACACGTCAGAAATATCAGTGGTGAAATTGCGTGAATTGGACTTTGAATTGGTTCCTCATTCACTCTGTTCACCCAAAGTAGCCTCCGGTTACTGCTTTCTGTTCCCTAACAGGAAACTTTGGCTTAATGGGATGAATTTTTATCAGATGATTGAAGAGATAGTTGCAGTAAACGAGGATTTTGCAGAGTTTGACAGAACCTATTTTTCCGATTGGATGAAGAAGTGTATATCCCTCAAAGGAGACTATATAGTGAAGGAAGGCGAGCTTTTTACGAAGCACACATTTTTCTTGCTTTTTTACCTGACCTGCTGAACCACTAGCAAATGTTACCCTCGTGACATAACTGTGCCGTTATCTGTACAAGTTGCACCATGGTTCAGAGCTCACATCAAACGATACGTTCCGCGTTAGGTTGCTGCGTAATCCACTTCAAAGGTAGGAGAAAGGCAAGGATATACCACTTCCAATAAGACGATGTAGCATTCAAGCCAACCATTGAATTCTGGGGATGAATTCTCAGGTAACTTTTACAATATCGATTCCTTTACTTTATTAATGCTTATCTGCCAATACATGAAGTACTTGTAGGCGTTTTATTTCTTGAGAATTACGCTTGTTTGGGCTGACAATTTCACAGACAGACAGCAGATCAAAACGTGCCGAAGGATACCATTAACTTGATGCAGGTTGTAAAAGATGACACAAACGCCACCTAGGACAGAGTTCACCAAAGGCTGTTGTGTGTACTGGAGAGGATAAAGGGACAGCCGTCGCGAATCGACACAATGCAGACAACAGGTAACGCTGCGTCCACCCGGTCGACCCCAGAGGAATTGGAATTCTGCATGAGATGACTGCCACTTACACGTTCCTAAAGCGTTTTTCTGCAGTGAGGGCGCTGTAAACTATAGTAAAAATCCCAGAAGGAGGGTAACGCTGAGCCTTGGGCAGAGAACGCAGAGAAGATGGCACTAGTCTTCCGATAGGGAACAATATACTGGTGGATACTACGCAGGTTCTGTGAAAGCTATATGTATTTATGGCTCTATGCTCTCAGCAGGAGATGGCAAGAAATTTGATTGGTCAGCCTGGCCTGTTGTTTTGGAAAATTATTGAGAAGTGGAAGGACGCTCCAGGAGAAGTGATATTTGTCAATGGATGACTGCTCATTAGAAACTGGGCCTAGCTCTCGAAGAAGGGGCGAATGTTACGAGGGAAGACAAGACGAATTAAGGTCACCTCGTCTGCTGCTAGTGAGAGAATCACTTCGAATTCTGCTCTCAGAATTCGGTGTGAGAGGTAGTCATTTCATCTTGCAGCTTCATTTGTAGCATGATGTAAAGTTTGCATTAGGTAGCTTTTGGGGATTCACAGGCATCGACCGACCAGCGGCTGCGGACAGCAGCACTGGCGGACAACACAACGATGCTGTTTAAAAAAAAAAGGTAAGATCTGCAATCGGCTGCGGCATATATAGGTCGCAATGTTCTCAGTAAACGTTAGAGTGTTAATGAGTTGGAGGAAGACGTACATCTGGCGTGCATAATTTTACTAACTCAAATTTTCGCAATCACTGTCGCAGATTGCTAATAATGTAGTCTTGAATCTCTACCAATCTAGATTACTTGTAACTGTTTCATGTTCTTGTAATAATTTGTCAGTGAATACGATGTTATTAAACACGTTTGTGTGATACTTCAGTGCAATTACTGCACTTGTTTTGTGTACGGATTTATGATGAACTATAGATCTTATGGTAACTCTGACTTTCATTACATATGTATCTCACCTCGTCACAAAATTGAATTACAGTGTCACTATTCCACCACCCTTTTGAAGCCTGTAGGGCCATAATTTAATGTTAATAACTAAATCCTTGCATAACAAATAATAGTTTACAGTCTTCATAGGGTATCTGCACTGAAGAGCCAAAGAAACTGATACATCTACCTAATATCGTGTAGCGCCCCCGCGAGCACGCAGAAGTGCTGCTACACGGCGTGACATGGACTTAATTGATGTCTGAAGTAGTGCTGGATGGAATTGACACAATGAATCCTGCAGGGTTGTCCATAAATCCGTAAGATTACGACCGGGTGGAGATTTCTTCTGAACACCACGTTGCAAGACATCCCAGATATGGTCAATAATGTTCATGTCTGAGGAGTTTGCTGGTCAGCGGAAGTGTTTAAACTCAGAAGGGTACTGCTGGAGCCACTCTGTAGCAATTCTGGACGTGTGGGGTCTCGCATTGTCCTGCTGGAATTGCCCAAGTCCGTCGGAATGCACAACGGACAGGAATGGATGCAGGTGATCAGACAGAATGGTTACGTGTGTGTCACTTGTCAGAGTCGTATCTAGACGTATCAGGGGCCCCATATCACTCCAACTGCACACGCCCCACACCACTACAGAGTCTCCACCAGCTTCAACAGTCCCTTGCTGACAAGCAGGGTCCATGGATTCATGAGGTTGTCTCCATACCCGTACACGTCCATCCTCTCGACACAATTTCAAAAGAGACTCGTCGGACTAGGCAACATGTTTCCAGTCATCAACAGTCCATTGTCGGTGTCGATGGGCCTAGGAGAGGGGTAAAGCTTTGTGTCGCGCAGTCATGAAGGATAATGAGTGGGACTTCGGCTCCGAAAGCCCATACCGATGATGTTTCGTTGAATGGTTCGCACGCTGACACTTGTTTATAGCCCAACAATGAAATGTGCAGCACGTCACGGAAGGGTTGCGCTTCTGCCACGTTGAACGATTCAGCGATGTCGCAGATTCGATGTTTTACAGGATTTCTGATATTCACGGTACACTCGCGAAATGGTCGTTCAGGAAAATCCCCTCTTCATCGCTACTTCGGAGATGCTGTGTCCCATCGCTCGTGCGCCGACTATAACACCGTGTTCAGACTCAAATCTTGATAACCTGCCATTGTAGCAGCAGTAACCGATCTGAGAACTGCGCCGGACACTTGTTTCATTCAGGCATTGCCGTTCGTAACGCTGTATTCTGCTTCTTTACGTATTTCTATATTTGAATACGCATTCTTATAGCAGTTTTTTTGACGCTTCAGTGTGCATACCGATACAGTTTACTTACTTCAAGGCAGAGGTGGTGGGGTACTGCATTTTTGGACTCTTTGTTGTACTCCTTATGCTCTTCTATATGATAGCCTTATCACAGAGAACACACTAGCTAAACCTTGCTCGTGCTGCCAGCCGACCCCTTACCTACACTCCTGGAAATTGAAATAAGAACACCGTGAATTCATTGTCCCAGGAAGGGGAAAGTTTATCGACACATTCCTGGGGTCAGATACATCACATGATCACACTGACAGAACCACAGGCACATAGACACAGGCAACAGAGCATGCACAATGTCGGCACTAGTACAGTGTATATCCACCTTTCGCAGCAATGCAGGCTGCTATTCTCCCATGGAGACGATCGTAGAGATGCTGGATGTAGTCCTGTGGAACGGCTTGCCATGCCATTTCCACCTGGCGGCTCAGTTGGACCAGCGTTCGTGCTGGACGTGCAGACCGCGTGAGACGACGCTTCATCCAGTCCCAAACATGCTCAATGGGGGACAGATCCGGAGATCTTGCTGGCCAGGGTAGTTGAATTACACCTTCTAGAGCACGTTGGGTGGCGCGGGATACATGCGGACGTGCATTGTCCTGTTGGAACAGCAAGTTCCCTTGCCAGTCTAGGAATGGTAGAACGATGGGTTCGATGACGGTTTGGATGTACCGTGCACTATTCAGTGTCCCCTCGACGATCACCAGTGGTGTACGGCCAGTGTAGGAGATCGCTCCCCACACCATGATGCCGGGTGTTGGCGCTGTGTGCCTCGGTCGTATGCAGTCCTGATTGTGGCGCTCACCTGCACGGCGCCAAACACGCATACGACCATCATTGGCACCAAGGCAGAAGCGACTCTCATCGCTGAAGACGACACGTCTCCATTCGTCCCTCCATTCACGCCTGTCGCGACACCACTGGAGGCGGGCTGCACGATGTTGGGGCGTGAGCGGAAGACGGCCTAACGGTGTGCGGGACCGTAGCCCAGCTTCATGGAGACGGTTGCGATAGGTCCTCGCCGATACCCCAGGAGCAACAGTGTCCCTAATTTGCTGGGAAGTGGCGGTGCGGTCCCCTACGGCACTGCGTAGGATCCTACGGTCTTGGCGTGCATCCGTGCGTCGCTGCGGTCCGGTCCCAGGTCGACGGGCACGTGCACCTTCCGCCGACCACTGGCGACAACATCGATGTACTGTGGAGACCTCACGCCCCACGTGTTGAGCAATCCGGCGGTACGTCCACCCGGCCTCCCGCATGCCCACTATACGCCCTCGCTCAAAGTCCGTCAACTGCACATACGGTTCACGTCCACGCTGTCGCGGCATGCTACCAGTGTTAAAGACTGCGATGGAGCTCCGTATGCCACGGCAAACTGGCTGACACTGACGGCGGCGGTGCACAAATGCTGCGCAGCTAGCGCCATTCGACGGCCAACACCGCGGTTCCTGGTGTGTCCGCTGTGCCGTGCGTGTGATCATTGCTTGTACAGCCCTCTCGCAGTGTCCGGAGCAAGTATGGTGGGTCTGACACACCGGTGTCAATGTGTTCTTTTTTCCATTTCCAGGAGTGTATTTGAATGCTTGTGTGTTGCAGGAGGCCTGCTTACGTGGCTTGGTATGCTGGGACTGACGGCGGGCACGCATCGACTGTGGGCGCATCGCAGCTACGAGGCCTCTGCGCCACTACGAGCTTTCCTCGCTGCCTGCCACACCGCCGCTGGACAGGTACTTGCCCTCCTCTAGCACGCATACGAGGGTGTATCCAAAACAAACCGAACTTACTTTTTAATTTATTATTCAAATTTTTAACACAAACCTTTAATCACCTTCGAAGTATTCTCCACTCGCACTTATACTCTTCTCTAATCTTTTATTCCACTTTTCTAAACATCATTTGCCTTTTGTGCTGCTTTACAGCGTCTCTTGTCAATATTTTCTTCACCTCAGCAACTTCAGCAAAACGCTCTCCATTACATTCTAGGAATTCCTTTTTATATTCTAGGAAACAAAAAAATGTCGCACCTGGCAAGGTCGGATGAATATTGGGGGGGAGGGGGGGGGGAAGGGGTGAGGAGCAGGGGTCATACTATTTCTGGTCAAGAAATGTCGTACAGTTCTTGACCAGAAATTGTATGACCCCTGCAGGGCTGTACACGCAGGGGCATTGTCATGACGGAAAAGCCAGTCACCTGACTGCCGCAAATCTTGCCGCTTCCGCCGCACACTGTTGCGCAATCTTTTCAAAACCTTCAAGTATAAAGCCTGGGTAACTGGAATGGAATTTTCACTCTGCAGCGGAGTGTGCGCTGATATGAAACTTCCTGGCAGATTAAAACGGTTTGCTGGACCGAGACTCGAACACGAGACCTTTGCCTTTCGCGGGCAAGTGAGCTACCCAAGCACTACTCACGACCGGTCCCCACAGCTTTAATTCCGCCAGTACCTCGTCTCCTACCTTCCAAACTTCCAAACTTCGCAGAAGCTCTCCTGTATACCTTGAAGAACTAGCACTCCTCGAAGAAAGGATATTGCGGAGACATAGCTTAGCCACAGCCTGGGGGACGTTTCCAGAATAGAATTTTCACTCTGCAGCGGAGTGTGCGCTGATATGAAACTTCCTGGCAGATTAAAACTGTGTGCCGGACCGAGTTTTAATCTGCCAGTAAGTTTCAGCCTGGGTAACTGACGCTACGGAACAGACTTGAATGGACAACTGCTTTCACATCTAAAAAACAAACGAGCATTGTCTTAATGTTCGATTTCACCTGACGAGCTTTCTTGGGGCAAGGCGACTTGGCTGTGGCTTTGAT
The DNA here is from genome assembly GCF_021461395.2 of Schistocerca americana. NCBI lineage: Eukaryota > Metazoa > Arthropoda > Insecta > Orthoptera > Acrididae > Schistocerca > Schistocerca americana. The sequence goes on along the minus strand of NC_060120.1, from coordinate 311,556,871 downwards.
TCAGGATCGTAAGCATAGAAACAAATTCGTCATCTGTGACAATTTTTGAAAAATCTTTGGGTCAATTCGGGACTCTTCTTTCAGTGCACAGCATACTTCCACGCTACCATGTTTTTGTTCAGCAGTGAGCAGTCGTGGCACGAATTTAGTAGCCATCGTTTTCATTCCCAAATCTTCTGCTACAATTCGCTGCAATGAACTCCAGGTCATTCCCGACAGCTCCACAATTTCTTTAATAGTCCGTTCGCCCATCTTCGTTGGGTGATTGCACGAATGTTTTCAACGTTTTCATGTGTTCGGGCCATGGAAGGACGACCAGAACGAGGTTTGTCATCAATTGACATTGCATTATTTCTGAAACCGGATAACCACTCAAACGCTTGAGTTCTCCCCATAGCATTGTCCTTGTATGCCGTTTTTAACGTTGCAAGAGTTTCTGTTCCATTTTTCCGAGAGAAGAGCAAAATTTCATCGCCGCACGCCGTTCACAAAAACCAGCTATTGCAAAAACGACAGTGACACAAATCATACGAAATAGACGTCGCTATAAACTTTGCCGAAACCAGTCCTGATCTTCTTCGGCAACGGCACTCGGCTTATGACTGTGGGAGGTTCGCTCTATGCGCTCGTGGCAAAACGCGTAAGCCGGCCGGTGTGGCCGTGCGGTTCTAGGCGCTTCAGTCCGGAACCGCGCTGCTGCTACGGTCGCAGGTTCGAATCCTGCCTCGGGCATGGATGTGTGTGATGTCCTTAGGTTAGTTAGGTTTAATTAGTTCTAAGTTCTAGGCGACTGATGACCTCAGACGTTAAGTCGCATAGTGCTCAGAGCCATTTGAACCAAAACGGGTACTACAAAAGCTCTGCCTACCAAAAAATTAGTTCGATTTCTGTTGGATGGTCCCGATTGGCCACTTGTGGCCTGAAGACGGAGTGCTGTGCTTTTGGGTACCTCTCGTGCTTTGCGACACAGTTAACAACTTTTCCGCGACTGACACCTTGGATAAAAAGTTCTCCACTACCTTGCTGCGTGAAAATTCGGAGAAATGACTCCCCCATTGGACTAAGACTCCACTCCAACTAACAGGGAAACCTCATCTACTAAACATCGACCAGAAAGTCCATAATAGACTGAGGCATCGAAAACTACTAACTGGCCAAACATGGATATATTGCCCCTTCCACTGTACTCCACACATACGGAACGTTGATCCGCTGTATCCTCTCCTACGCCATAGTTGGCTGATATCTGCTGCACTCAAGTTCTACCACTCCCTCCAAATCCTTGAGCGCCATGCTTTCCACATCAGTTTGCATTCTCTCACATGGGTCCTCTACCATCTCATCAAACTACCATCCCTAATCACTGACAGTGAACACCTCTGCATATTCTGCGCAGTCCAGAAACTGGATTCCAACAGCTAAACTGTTGCCCTCAGATCACAAATCCTGGTAGGATTACCAACAAACACCACCATCCTTACACTTACACACACTCCATACCTCATTCCAACGCAACTTCAACTGACTCCTCCTCTCAGTCAATGAAACCTTCTCCAGTGTTTACCTGCCCTGTCAATTATAACTCCTCCATAACAATGCCACTCTACATCAACGCTTCCCCTTGCTGTCCATCTTCCCCAGCCCTTCTTCTCTTTATACAAAGGCCCTGCCTTACATCAAACTACTCCTCCTTTTCTGTCTTCCTACTATCCACCCCAACACCTACCTTCGTTTCCATCGATACCACCCAACGCGTCTCTATATTTGCACCCTCATCCTTCAACCATACAGAACACCTAACATTTGCCCTAATTAAAATAACTTCTTCCCCTCTGCCGTTGTTAAACTTTTTAGTGAAAATTCAGTGCTTCTTTTTAAAGAACATCACCATCATTTCAACGTGTTGTATAGACGTTTTAGTCTTTTTATTTTATTTTTAAAAGCCGAACAAAACCATCAGTGAAATTTTATGCAAGTAGCATAATAATCAATACTTTTATATATTTAAAATATCTGTAAATTTTTCACCCATTAATCATATGTGTAACGTCTTTATGTATATTTTAAACTAGTATGCTGCAGAGGAGGATATTATAACGCCGGCAGCCCATGTCCTACCCTTACAAGGCGGGGGGGGGGGGGGGGGGGGGGGTGAGGGAGATGACATAACAACAACAAAGGAGAAATATGACTGTCTCCATCATCGTCGTCAGGGGCTAAGTCTGACTGTCGTGAAACTGGCGACATTCTTACATTTATGCCCAAAGGACGGGATCGGATTGGCTGGATTACTTCATTATAATATCTCGAACATAGCGAATGCTCAGCTGGTGACATTTGCGTCCACATGTTACATTTGTGTTCGCTGTCCATCGTCGCATGCAGCGCCACCACTCTTATCAGTTAGTAAACCATGTGAAATCTTCCTTGTGATCTTTCTTTGTCAAGCGCACGCTTCCGTGAATTGCTAAGTGTACATTTAAGTTGCTATCGCATAGTCTAATTTCCAGGGCCTCCCTACTCACCGAATCCCAATAATCTTAAGCGTGAGCGAGAATTCTCGTGAGTTCAAACTTAGTCTTCTGTTTCTTCATTAGACTGTGCGGCCCAATGCATTTTCCCCAAATATCTGTACTGATGGTGAGGACGTTCAACACAGCAATCCGGCTATAGTCCGTATAGACTGCCCCTCTTAACTTATCGGCAAATTTAGAGGGAAGAATCAGTAAATGAAGAGGAAGGGTAAAACCCTATCCTAGTGTCAGAAGTAAGTAAGGCATTGGAGGATATGAAAAAGAGCAAAGCACGTGGTGGTGACAGTTTCTCAGCAGAAACCTTAACGGATTAAGGAGAAACAGGCGAGGAGTCGACCTCTCTTCGGAAGTACTTCTACTACAAGAGAAATGGCCAGAGGACCTTCTTATGCTGTCTTAGAGTTTTGAACAGAAGGCTGTAGGAAAAGGTCGAGCAATATGGATTCAGAAGGGGAAAAGAGACACGAGACGCCATTGGACTTCCAAATGCTATTGGTGAAAGATATATAGAAAAAGACAAAGAAATACTTGCGGTCTTCATAGACCTCGAAAAGGTCTTTGACAAAGTATAGTGGGATAAGCCGATGGATACTTTGAAGAGGAAAGGAGTAAAGTGGAAGGACAGAGGACTAACTGCAAATCTGTGCCTGAATCAGAAGGCAAGGGTACGACTAGAAAATAAGACCTTGAAAGACAGTAAGATCGGGAAAGGGGCCATCAGGACTGTTGTTTCTCGCCAATCGTATTTAACATTTATTTGGAGGAAATAGTTAAAAGTTGTTTGGATGGGAAAAGAGGCGTCGGGATAGGCGGGCGGAAAATGGAATGCATAAGATTCGCAGACGGAATACAGATTATCGCAGAAAATGAAGAGACCCTGATTCGAATTCTAAATAACCTGAATGAAGCCTGTGTAGCGGACAGTATGAAAATAAATAAAAATAAAACGAAAGGCGTGGCTGTAGGCTTAAAGAAAAGAAGAGCTACGTGTAAGTTAGTTCCAAGCACTTTGAGGCAAACAAACGTTGCAAGATTATATTCGTCATCGTCATAAGGGACCCAGCACCTACTTTGATGGTGTGGGCTATTGTAGGGTGTACACAACACAATTGCCTCTGGTTTCCATAGCCAGTAATTTGGACAACATGCGTCATATCGCTAAAGCGTATTGTTGTTTGAGGTTTTCATGGCGTTATCTTTCAACAAGAGAATGGAAGACCACACGTCTCCTGTGCTGTCCTCGCCTACAAAAGGATGTCCTGGACAGCACGTTCTCCGATCTGTCACCCATTGAAGACATCTGGTGGAGAGATGTCTGGCCGAAAGACTGGAACACCACTACTCTCCAGCAACTACTACTGAAGAACTCTGGCACAGAGTTGAAGCACCACAGAATATCGTAATTTTATCTGTCGCCTAGGCTCAGCTGAACTCGGTGTCCCACCAGCTCAGAGTCGGTGTTGCTGGCACATGTTGCATTCTTTCTGCTATAGTGTACGTGCAAAACAAGTAAGATTTAGTTATTTGCTATCCTTCCTGATGTTGCAGTTTTAATGGTTATCGGTGTAACGGGTGAATCACCTAAAACTTTTACCGGAAATATTTTGATAAGGAAAGGCGTCATTGATATGCAGGTTTCACAGATTGGAAAGGTAGGTAGGGGCCCGCCTACGCAGCCCATACAGAGAGGGTTACGAGTTTCGAATGTGTGTTTATTAAAATAAAGATACGAATATTTCAATGGAACAGTGGCTGTTGATTCTACTACCATCAGAGTACACTAAATTAGTGTTTGTTGCACGAATCTATTGCAAGTAGTTCATGAGATATCGTAGTTTGAACACTGTAAATACGACAGTTCTTTGTTCCATGTTGTAGAACAAACGAGTGTGAATTTCAGTTGGGTGCATTATGTGCAATCCTACGCAGATGTTGATAAGTCTCCAGAGGGTTAATGTTGTTAAATGAGACACTTCCTAGGACAAACGAAAGACAAACAAAAGTAAATGGAATACCTCTGGGAGGGGGGCGGGGGCAAACGTGAAGAACAAGGACACCCTCAAAACCTGTGGTCAAAATAACCACTACCAGCGTCAGTACAAACTTGGAGTCTGCCATCCAACGACTGCTGCATACGGTCTAGTTCCTACGTTCACTATCAGCTACGAGCATGTCCGCTTTTTTCGCTTTGGAAAATACTATATTCCAAGCACATCTCACTACGTCCACTCACACAATAAGTGACAGGACCGACGCGGTGAAATCTCAGTGTAACACACAACACAATGTAAACGAACAAAACATCATCGCCTCTAATTTAGCAATGTTGTTGTTGTTGTTGTTGTGGTCTGAAATCCAAATACTGGCTTGATGCAGCTCTCCATGCTACTCTATCCTGTGCAAGCTTCTTCTTCTCCGAGTAACTACTGCAGTCTACTTCCTTCTGCATCTGCTTTGTATACAACGTGGTCCATTGATAGTGACCGGGCCAAATATCTCTTGAAATAAGCATCAAACGAAAAAACTACAAAGAACGAAACTCGTCTAGCTTGAAGCGGGAAACCAGATGGCGCTATGGTTGGCCCGCTAGATGCGCTGCCATAGGTCAAACGGATATCAACTGAGTTTTTTTTAAAATAGGAACCCCCATTTTTTATTACATATTCGTGTAGTACGTAAAGAAATAGGAATGTTTTAGTTGGACCACTTTTTTCGCTTTGTTATAGATGGCGCTGTAATAGTCACAAACGTATAAGTACCTGGTATCACGTAACGTTCCGCCAGTGCGGACGGTGTTTGCTTCGTGATACTTTACCCGTGTTAAAATGGACCGTTTACCAATTGCGAAAAAGGTCGATATCGTATTGATGTATGGCTATTGCGATCAAAATGCCCAACGGGCGTGTGCTATGTATGCTGCTCGGTATCCTGGACGACATCATCCAAGTGTCCGGGCCGTTCGCCGGATAGTTATGTTATTTAAGGAAACAAGAAGAGTTCAGCCACATGTGAAGCGCATCAACCACGACCAGCAACAAATGTAGATGTCCAAGTAGGTGTTTTAGCTGCTGTCGCTGCTAATCCGCATATCAGTAGCAGACAAATTGCGCGAGAATCGGGAATCTCAAAAACGTCGGTGTTGAGAATGCTACATCAACATCGATTGCACCCGTACAATCTCCGGGAATTGCAGGGCGACGACTTTGAACCGTGTACAGTTCTGCAACTGGGCACAAGAGAAATTACGGAACGATGACAGATTTTTTTGCACGCGTTCTATTTAGCGACGAAGCGTCATTCGCCGACAGCGGTAACGTAATCCGGCATAATATGCACTACTGGGCAACGGAAAATCCACGATGGCTGCGACAAGTGGAACGTCAGCGACTTTGGCGGGTTAATGTATGGTGCGGCATTATGGGAGGAAGGGTAATTGGCCCTCATTTTATCGCTAGCAATCTAAATGGTGCAATGTATGCTGATTTCCTACGTAATGTTCTACCGATGTTACTACAAGATGACAGAATAGCGATGTACTTCCAACATGATGGATGTCCGGCACATAGCTCGCGTGCGGTTGAAGCGGTATTGAATAGCATATTTCATGACAGGTGAATTGGTCGTCGATACCATGGCCCGCGCGCTCACCGGATCTGACGTTCCCGGGTTTCTTTCTGTGGGGAAAGTTGAAGGATATTTGCTATCGTGATCCACCAACAACGCCTGACAACATGCGTCAGTGCATTGTCAATGCATGTGCGAACATTACGGAAGGCGAACTACTCGCTTTTGAGAGAAATATCGTTACACGTATTGCTAAATGCATTGAGGTTGATGGACATAATTTTGAGCATTTGTTGCATTAATGTGGCATATACAGGTAATCACGCTGTAACAGCATGTGGTCTCAGAAATAATAAGTTCACAAAGGTACATGTATCACATTGGAACAACCGAAATAAAATGTTCAAACGTACCTACGTTCTGTACTTTAATTTAAAAAACCTACCTTCTACCAACTGTTCGTCAAAAATTGTGAGCCATATGTTTGTGACTATCACAGCGCCATATATCACAAAGCGAAAAAAGTGGTCCAACTAAAGCATTCATATTTCTTTACGTACTACACGGATATGTAATAAAAATGAGGGTTCCTATTTTAAAAAACGCAGTTGATATCCGTTTGACCTATGGCAGCGCCATCTAGCGGGCCAACCATAGCGCCATTTGGTTTCGCGCTTCAAGCTAGACAAGTTTCGTTCTTTGTAGTTTTTTCGTTTGACGCTTATTTCGTGAGATATTTCGTCCGGTCACGATCAATGGACCACCCTGTATTCATCTCTTGGTCTCCCTCTACGATTTTTTTTTTCGCCGGCCATGGTGGCCGAGCGGTTCTAGGCGCTACAGTCTGGAACCGCGCGACCACTGAGGTCGTAGGTTCCAATCCTGCCTCGGGCATGGATGTGTGTGATGTCCTTAGGTTAGTTAGGTTTAAGTAGTTCTAAGTTCTAGGGGACTGATGACCCCAGAAGTTAAGTCCCATAGTGCTCAGGCACTTACTCTACGATTTTTACCCTCTACGCTTCCCTCAATACTAAACTGGTGATCCCTTGATGTCTCAGAATGTGTCCTACCAGCCGATCCCTTCTTCTAGTCAAGTTGTGCCACAAATTCCTCTTCTCCCAATTCTATTCAGTACCCCTCATTAGTTACGTGATCTACCCATCTAGTCTTCAGCATTCTTCTGTAGCACCACATTTCGAAGGCTTCTATTGTCTTATCGTCCATGTTTCATTTCCATCTATGGCTACACTCCATACAAATGCTTTCAGAAAAAACTTCCCGACACTAAAATGCATACTCAATGTTAACAAATTTATATTCTTCAGAAACGCTTTCCTTGCCATGGTCAGTCTACATTTTATATCCTCTCTGCTTCGACCATCATCAGTTACTTTTGCTCCTCAGACATCAAATCTCATCTACTACTTTAAGTGTCTCATTTCCTAATTTAATTCCTTCAGCATTAGCAGTTGGATGGAGCAAACAATTGTTAGTGTTTACAAAGTTCACAATACGATCTCTCGTAAACTACTTCCACGAGGTTCCTGCAGCAAGTACCACTGGCATTCTCATTTACGCTACTTTTAAGTTTTACTGTCAATAACCACTGTCTCGTTTAAAAATTTGTTATTGTTGTAAAAAACTAAACTTTCATCAAAGTTTCAAAATCTATGTATTAGCGGAAAATAAGCGCTCTTGCCTACAACTAAGTTCTGTGAAAACCGCGTATCGACAGTGCCTTCCATGTCTTAAATATCTGTGGTGATAGTGTTAGGCGATTCGCCCTGTATATCCCTTACTGGATGTTTACGAGTTTCTTAACAAATTTATGTCCTCCTTGAAAATATTTTTCTGTATTCAAATTGTCCACAATATTGTGTTTCGAACAAACCAAACGATATGGTCTTGTGTTTTGCTCTCAAACCCGTTAAGCCAACTTTATTCCCAGTATCAAACAAAGATTAGTAAGATGGATATGTTGTTGTTGTTGTGGTCTTCAGTCCTGAGACTGGTTTGATGCAGCTCTCCATGCTAATCTATCCTGTGCAAGCTTCTTCATCTCCCAGTACCTACTGCAACCTACATCCTTCTGAATCTGCTTAGTGTATTCATCTCTTGGTCTCCCTTCACTATTTTTACCCTCCACGCTGCCCTCCAATGCTAAATTTGTGATCCCTTGATGCCTCAGGACATGTCCTACCAACCGATCCCTTATTCTAGTCAAGTTGTGCTACAAACTTCTCTTCTCCCCAATCCTATTCAATACCTCCTCATTAGTTAGATAATCTACCCACCTAATCTTCAACATTCATCTGTAGCACCACATTTCGAAAGCTTCTATTCTCTTCTTGTCCAAACTATTTATTGTCCATGTTTCACTTCCATACATGGCTACACTCCATACAAATACTTTTATAAATGACTTCCTGACACTTAAATCTATACTCGATGTTAACAAATTTCTCTGCTTCAGAAACGCTTTCCTTGCCATTGCCAGTCTACATTTTATATCCTCTCTACTTCGACCCTCATCAGTTATTTTGCTCCCCAAATAGCAAAACTCCTTTACTACTTTAAGTGTCTCATTTCCTAATCTAATTCCCTCAGCATCACCTGACTTAATTCAACTACATTCCATTATCTTTGTTTTACTTTTGTTGATGTTCATCTTATATCGTCCTTTCAAGACACTGTCTATCCCATTCAACTGCTCTTCCAAGTCCTTTGCTGTCTCTGACAGAATTACAATGTCATCAGCTAACCTCAAAGTTTTTATTTCTTCTCCATGGATTTTAATACCTACTCCGAACATTTCTTTTGTTTCCTTTATTGCTTGCTCAATATACAGATTGAATGACATCGGGGAGAGGCTACAACCCTGTCTCACTACCTTCCCAACCACTGCTTCCCTTTCATGCCCCCCGACTCTTATAACTGCCATCTGGTTTCTGTACAAATTGTAAATAGCCTTTCGCTCCCTGTATTTTACCCCTGCCACCTTTAGAATTTGAAAGAGAGTATTCCAGTCAACATTGTCAAAAACTTTCTCTAAGTCTACAAATGCTACAAACGTAGTTTTGCCTTTCCTTAATCTTTCTTCTAAGGTAAGTCGTAAGGTCAGTATTGCCTCACGTGTTCCAACATTTCTACAGAATCCAAACTGATCTTCCCCAAGGTCGGCTTCTACCAGTTTTTCCATTCGTCTGTAAATAATTCGTGTTAGTATTTTGCAGCTGTGACTTAATAAACTGATAGTTCGGTAATTTTCACATCTGTCAACACCTGCTTTCTTTGGGATTGGAATTAATATATTCCTCTTGAAGTCTGAGGGTATTTCGCCTGTCTCATACATCTTGCTCACCAGATGGTAGAGTTTTGTCAGGACTGGCTCTCCCAAGGCCGTCAGTAGTTCTAATGGAATGTTGTCTACTCCCGGGGCCTTGTTTCGTCTCAGGTCTTTCAGTGCTCTGTCAAACTCTTCACGCTGTATCGTTTCTCCCATTTCATCTTCATCTACATCCTCTTCCATTTCCATAATATTGTCCTCAAGTACATCGCCCTTGTATAGACCCTGTATATACTCCTTCCACCTTTCTGCTTTCCCCTATTTGCTTAGAACTGGGTTTCCATCTGAGCTCTTGATATTCATGCAAGTGGCTCTCTTTCCTCCAAAGGTCTCTTTAATTTTCCTGTAGGCTGTATCTATCTTACCCCTAGTGAGATAAGCCTCCACATCCTTACATTTGTCCTCTAGCCATGCCTGCTTAGCCATTTTGCACTTCCTGTCGATCTCATTTTTGAGACGTTTGTATTCCTTTTTGCCTGCTTCATTTACTGCATTTTTATATTTTCTCCTTTCATCAATTAAATTCAATATTTCTTCTGTTACCCAAGGATTTATACTAGCCCTCGTCTTTCTACCTACTTGATCCTCTGCTGCCTTCACTACTTCATCCCTCAGAGCTACCCACTCTTCTTTTACTGTATTTCTTTCCCCCATTCCTGTCAATTGTTCCCTTATGCTCTCCGTGAAACTCTGTACAACCTCTGGTTTAGTCAGTTTATCCAGGTCCCATCTCCTTAAATTCCCACCTTTATGCAATTTCTTCAGTTTTAATCTACAGTTCATAACCAATAGATTGTGGTCAGAGTCCACATCTGCCCCTGGAAATGTCTTACAATTTAAAACCTGGTTCCTAAATCTCTGTCTTACCATTATATAATCTATCTGATACCTTTTAGTATCTCCAGGATTCTTCCATGTATACAACCTTTTTTTATGATTCTTGAACCAAGTGTTGGCTATGATTAAGTTATGCTCTGTGGAAAATTCTAACAGATGGCTTCCTCTTTCATTTCTTAGCCCCAATCCATATTCACCTACTATGTTTCCTTCTCTCCCTTTTCCTACTCTCGAGTTCCAGTCACCCATGACTATTAAATTTTCGTCTCCCTTCACTACCTGAATAATTTCTTTTATCTCATCATACATTTTGAGAGGCACCCACATGCCTTGCTCATACTGTGGCATCAAGCAGTCAGGCCTGCAAGATGAGTGGTCTGCCAAGCGAGTGGATTCATTCTTATTTATCGGGTAACATGAACTCTCGTACTCACAATTTAATTACAAATTATCCTCCTGTATGAATAATACGCAACGGAAACACTCATCTGACTATCAGTAATTTACAGAACTCTGACTGTACACTACGCACTGGCAATACCACATTTTCTTTTTGTCTTTTATTTAACGGCTTTTGTCAACACGTGGCAACCGAACTGAATATGAATGGGGCACACATTATAAATTCGGGACATTATGACAACATATAATTCGAAGGAAAAGTCCACCAATCTTTTTCTTTTCACTATCTTATTTATTCCGATAAATTCTCTAATCTAAACACACAAATTCTACAGCCTACAACAATAACACATGAGAAATTCCGCCCAGTGGGCATGGCTTTACAATGGTGAATCTCTATATTATGGTCTCGTAATTATTTAACGCTACAGTGCACTTTCTGGATAGGATGGTGGATCTTTTATTATACCTCACACTTCGACTCTCACAATCATCATCACGAAACTTTCCTCCAGACCGAGCGGTACCGAAGGAACAAGCATAACCCACTAATCTTTTGAAACTATCTTGCTACTCTCCCATGCAAACCACACATACCCAAATTACATGACATACATCACACTGCAATAAGAAATATAAAACACTAAATAGTCACAACACTATCACTTTCAGCTTTCCCACTTCATTTAATATTTATCCCAGTTTCACACGACACTGCCCCACTTCGTAATTCTACTTTCCTACCATGAACTCTGGAGATATATGCACGTCTTCCTGTGCAATGCAAGCCAAGTGGCGTTGCTGGATAGACGGGCGACTCACCTTGCTTCTCTCTCAGAGTTTGAATCTAGGGTCACACGGAATTATATCGTGCAAGGTAATATTAAGAACGTATTCATCACACATGCGAATCCTCAACTGATACCATGGACGAGTACTTCTCTTTATCCTTTGTCTCATACACAGTTTGAGACTCACACAGTACTCATCACGTGGAAGTACTCGTCTCTAATTTCAAGTCCTGCACACGCCATTTCTTAAATATTTCAACTTATGGTACACACGCTATTTCTTAAATATTTCAACTTATTGTACACACGCTAGTAACTCAGCTTAACTTAAGCACACGGAAGTACTTCAACTTATTGCTACACGTGGTTTCATTGTGACAGTTAGTCACTTCCGAAGATTACTACAATCCCTTTAATATTACCTGCCTGACATTTAATTCTCCCCACAAAAGTTCCTGAAATAGAGAAATTATTATTTCAAACTACTCTTAAATATTCCACATGCATACCATGTCTCCACTCTTTCATCATTACGGAGCACAACTAAAACAGGTCTTAACAGCACAAGATCCAGCGGCAGAGTGCCGAAATATGGCCGTTCTCGAGGTCCTCTCGCACCTTTGTCGAGGTGGGGGAAGACCGTGCTACCATATTGGTCCGCCACATTTCAGGCGCTCATAGCTCAGGTACATTTCATCTCTTTGGTCCCACGAAAGGATCGTCTCAAAGATGATCATATACTCACATTCACCATCTGCGGTTAGCAGACAACCATACATTCATTCGTTTCACAGATCTCACCAAACTGGATGTAGGGATTTACTTTGTGGGAGTGCACATGTGATCAATTAAATAAATAAATTGTCATTCTTTCCCACACTGGTATCCGGCTTCGCTGTATTAATTGAAATTGAGTTAGTTTTACAAAAAAAAATGTGTTGTTCTGACAAAAATAATGAAGTATGTTGTACCTATTTTCAATGTCGGGTGGTGCTGTACCCTTTCACCACCGGCTACCCATGCAGAAAAAAATGGCACGGTACTATCCTTGCAATGCGAGGGTAGTTCCAAACATTTTTTTTTAAGAAAACTGTATTAGAACAAACATAGCAAGTCATCAAAATAACCAGGAGAAGAACTTTGCCCCTGGTGACCTCAAATAGACGACCAAATGCTGTTACATTACCAAATTACTGACACAGTTGTTGCATTATTGTACTCTCCACAATCCGGAGTAACGTACACATACAAATTTACATCAATCCAAATGACAAATAAAACATTACATCATACAAATAAAAAAAATAATGTTGAGATAAAAATCTGCTTAGTTACTGGGATATTCGTTATTTTTATGAGTAATCCAAACTTCACTAATTCTATGACAAATAAAAAAAATACTAATTGTACTCATGAAATTTTAAATAGCTCACCGTCCAAACACAGAACAAGTAATCTGACATTCATAAATAGCGTTGTAATAATCTTTACACGGCAGTGTCTAAATACAAAACAAAATCAACAAAAGAAAAAAATTTCGTACACTAGTTACATGTAGAAGTCAGGCTCCATATCAATACACGCAATAAATAGTAAGCAATAAGTGCTTGAATCCACCAGTAGCTCTCGTATCTTACTCTACTGCTCATTTCTTTGTTGTTACACATTTGGACGACAAGAACTTGCATTTTGACTAGCCTTCATTACACTTTAATGTGAAATATCACCACTGTGATAATGCAAATAAGTGGCTTCAGCCAACACACCAACAAGATTATTACTGTCCACGACATCAAAATACATCAGTTAATTCCGATATTTTGTTGTGCAATGCAAACTCTTGTCCCCTGTGACAACCTTACTGAACAATGCAACAAGAGCCACTACATTAGTATTACGCCACTGGCTAATAATTAAAGCATCATTGTACCAAATATTCTAATAAACATGCTACGTGAACTTGATAACCCAGAACAAACAAACAAATAAAACACTAACTATTCTAAACACAAATGTTAATGAAATACAATTACACTTGCTGTCCCTTCAGGAATGAAATATATATAAAAAAAAATTTACACAGTGACAAATACATTATTCCCTATCTTGCGAGTCACACGGAAACATTTCATTCTGTGATTTTCTTGGGGTCAAAAAGTTGCTGATAGTTTTCCTAGAAACACTGTCTCGGTGTCAAAGCTCTCCCATGGTTACCCGGACGAAAGTCTTTAAGTCACTCAAATCGGCATTTTGAACACGCACTGAACAGTAAACTGTATCTCACATTAAACACAAATGTCATAGTCACTCTCAGCGTACCATCCACACGAATCTGGTCGTCCAGAAATGGCCCTACAACTACTATTACCCACGGCTCTGTCCTTTCAGTTCATGGTGTAATTAAAAGTCGTAAGTTCCAACAAACAGCACTCATTCCCGCACCAATTCAAGAAATGTCTCCTACTACAATTGGAAATGTCAATGTCCCACTTAAGTTTCTTGCGTTCATACAATAATTAGTCACCAAACGACAACTGTCCTCTTTAAGTATACCAAGTGTCCCACATGCAATTCACAAAGCACACTTAACAAGTCACTGCCAAAAGTTTATGGATCCCACCATTCAGTGGTCAAGACAAAACAAAACGATCGTCCTGTCTGCTAAAGACAAAATCTTTTCCACCACTCACAACGTGGAAACACCAGTCCTTCACTTTCCACCTTATGGAAAGTCGCAGTCATCTTGTTTCACGGCTCCACAGTCCAGTACTAGTTAATAGCTGCTGGTAAAAAATGCCCGCCGGACTCTGTGCCGCGTCGTTCATTCTGCCGTGGCGCCGCCGCGCGACCCGTTAAGCAGAAGAAACCACCCGCTGTTGCCTCCGCGGGATACTTTCCCCAGTCGTAAGGGTGGCGGAACTTATGAATGGCCAGTGGTATGTGCGTGTCGCCCCAGGCCGTTGACCTGCTGTAGCGGGCGCGTGGAGTGTACCCCGACTGGCAGTGGAGTGGGGAGTGCCGCGGCTCTGTCGCCCGTCGCCATGGCGACGTCAGTTCGGCCCGCTAGCGGTATGGGCGTCACGACACCCAATCAGTCAGACCCTTCCGTGCATCTCGCAACATTACAGACAAAAGGATATATTTAAATACTCATTGATTACATGTATGATCTATTAGATACATTGGTAATAAAAGAATCTTTGTTCTAAAAAAAACATAAAATCATACCCCCTAGTTTTCTACACATGCAACATCAATATTTATCCCTTTTCTATATACAGCCCACACGTGTGCTATTGATTGTACCTGTCGTCCCTCATACAAAACATGAAAGTGTAAAAAAAAAAGGAATAATAAGCAATCTATACAGCCCATAATTACAATATCAAATAGTAGACTACTCTAACATCCTATCACAGTGAAAATATTAGAAACTGTTGATTCTAAAACTACAATATGCAATGAACCTTTGTGCTTGTGACAGACTGAAATTAATACCCCTTGAAAGTGTTCTAACAAAAAAATAAGAAATAATCTACACAGCTCACAATTACCTACCACAGGTTATTAAATATTAAACTACTTTAACATCCTAACACAATAAACATTTTAGAAACTGATGACTCTAAATCTACAACATACAATGCACCTTTGTGCTTGTGACAGACTGAAATTCGTATCTCTTTATATATTTTACCTTTATTATATACAACAACATTTCTAGGACATGTATGAACCATCCACATGTCAGATCCTGACCTGCCATTGAGGTTCATCCCAATCAAACAATAAAACACAATAATGTTTTAGTTATGGATCGGTAGCATTGATCACACTACTCTACGACCCTCACTCACCAGACATCACATTTTCCTTCTCATTCAATCCATTAATACACTAACAGAATAGGTCTAGAAGTCAGCTAACCTTAACACCACCACACTCACGACAACATACCATACCTTTGCTCCCTTATACTCAACCACATAACACATGAAGCTGTTTTGGAGACAGCTTTCCAGTCTCCGAATTCGTCCTTTCACTCTGGCACCTCTCTCCATCGGCTTACCTCTGCATTCACTTCACCGATTATTCATCCTGCTAAATATCACTTAGAATTGCGACATTTCATCTAAGAACAAAAATACACAAATTATTCCTCCTGCAAAATAACTGTACACATTCTTGGTACCGTTTTGATTAGTTATACTGGTACCAGGCTTCAACAACAACAACAACAAAAATTATTTTTTCACATAGCAACTGTTATGGTAAGAATTAGATTTACACTTATATTACATCTTACGTCAGTATTCCACAAGGTTCACCATCTGGATCTCATACTCCCTTTATGTCCTTTCACGTTGTGCAGTTGTCCTCATCTCTTCATTCGTATTTCGGCTCTCCGTCCGTCCATTACTCCATCATTTCCTGGTCTTCCTTCGCCATTCGCATCTATCTCGATTGCAGCATACACCGGCCTCTCTGTAACATACATCTAAGACATCTCCACATTATTCAATTCTACTCACCTTTATTTACCACTGTTTCATCACGTCGAATCTCTCTTTATTAATCACACTGCTCCACGTCGCTTCTCTCCTTATATATCGCCTTTATCCACTACTATTTATCACGTCACTTCTCTATCTACCATCTTTATCCACTCATTAATCATCACGTCGTTTCTGCTTGATCCTTATTCATATGACAAAAAAAATACGTACATACACCACTCTGTCGACTCCTGTTCATGACTCATTCGACCAGTCTATTCCGTCATACTTCCTGACATCCCGCCTGAAAATTCTTATGTTCGATTTTGACCCTGCACAACATTACACACCACAAATAAATACACTGACTATCTACCATAAATTGCCTACTTTAGATCTATCCTTAACTTTTCTATAATTTGATGTTAGAAATGTGATGAAGCCCACGAGATTGTTTTCCCTTGATCGTCTCAATCAGTACAGCATTTTCATGGACAATCCGCCTCACTCTGAATGGTCCACTATACACCGTAAAGAATTTGCTAGTTAGGAATCTGTGCTTCTTTGATAATCGATGAGTTTTAATTAGAACCTTGTCTCCTACTGCCAACTCGATCCTACGGATCTTTCCTTTCTGCTTCTCCTGCCTATCTTTAGCTGCTTTCTTAATACGCTCTATCGCAACCTTGACAATTTCTGTGTGCCTCTGCTTTCCTGATCGCGGAAAATCTACCAGCTCCCTGACTCGATCTGGTGGTGGTTCATTCTTTAGTACCGTAATTGGTGATAAACCAGTTGCTCCATGTGGTAGCTCATTGAGGATGTCCTGAAAATCTTTGAGAAAAATGCTCCAACTTCTGTGTTGCCTATGGCAATAGATCTTACACAATTTTCCCAGTTCTTTTACCACTCTTTCAATGCGGTAAAAGTCACATACTTTGACACCAATTGCACTGCTACTAAAACGTATCTATATCCTTGCACTGACTTAGGTAGCGGGCCAAACAAATCTGTTGCTCCGAATTCCTTCAATCTACCTGGCACTATCGGAAAAAGCGGTGCTTTGCATGAGATAGTTAACGATTTTGCCTTCTGGCACAATTTGCAACTACCAAGCACGTTCTTGATCCTCCTCTCCATACTAATGAAATAAACTGATTCCCTTAACTTCTTACAGCATTTCCTTGCCCCGTACTGCCCGTAACTTAGGTGCGTGTACCAGATCAACTTGTTGACTATTTCATTTGGTATACACAACACCCAGTCCTGTGTGTTCGGATTTCTACGGTAGAAAAGGACCCCTTTCTGAATTGTATAAAAGCGTGCTATATTGGCATCTAAGTTCGCTCTAACTCTGTCCTTCACCATTCTCCATGACGCGTCTTTATCCTGCTCTTTCGCGATATTTGTGAGTACCGCCCCCATGTATTTCTCGAACGGCACGCCCTGCATATACAGTATATCATATCTGTTCTCGTTTACCTCCTCATCAAAGCATTGACCATGACCTACTGGGTTCCTTGACAACGCATCTGCCACTATATTCTGTGGCCCAGGAATATACATGACCGAAAACTGAAACTCCTGTAAATAGAGTGCCCACCTAGCGAGTCGTCTATGGTTAAGTTTGGCCGACATCAGAAACTGTAGTGACTTGTGGTCAGTATAGATTTTAGTATGCCTCCCATACAAATAGTATCTAAACTTACTAAAACCCCATACTATTGCCAAAGCTTCAAGCTCAGTTACCGTGTAATTTCTCTCAGCTTTGCTAAGCACTCGGCTCGCAAATGCAATAGGTTGTTCTATTACTTCTCCTCCTTGCTCTTGCTCTTGGAACAGTGTAACCCAAAGTCCACAACGGGAACTGTCCATGGCCATACAAAACTCTTTCCCTAGGTCTGGATGCCCGAGAAGAGGTGCCGATAGCAGTGCCTTCTTTAACGCCTCATACTCTTCCTGTCCGACAGGGTCCCAATTCCATACCGTTTTCTTTCCAGTCAGCTGACATAGTCTGGGTGTCGCTGCACCCCAATCTTAATGAACCTCCTGTAAAAATTGATTAATCCTGAATAACCCCGTAGCTGACGTTTTGTTCTTGGCACCGGAAAAACTCCGATTGCTTCGAGTTTGTCTGGATTTGGTCTTATTCCCTCTGGTGTCACAATGTGACCTAGAAACTCGATTTCTTTTCGTCCAAATTCTGACTTTCTCAAATTCACGGTTACCCCATGTCTCTCCAATGCACCGAGCAATATGCTTAACGTTCTATTGTGGTCTTCCCAGTTTCTTTCGGCTATCAGGACATCATCCACGTACTGTGTTACCTTATCTTTTATTTCATTAGGAATGACAATATTTCGCGCTCTGATAAATGCCGCGGATGATACATTTAACCCAAATGGTAGTTTCCGGAATTGATACGATTTCCCGTAGCACAAGAAAGCAGTGTATTTTCTACACCCCCTATCTAACTCCACCTGCCAGAAACCCATTCACAAATCAATTGAGCTGAGAACTCTGATCCCGTGGAACTTTTGTAGCAATTCGTCAAGTGTCAGCGGCCGATCTGTCTCTGGCCCTATTATCTTATTAATCCTTCTTGCGTCCAAAACTAATCTAATTGACCCATCCTTTTTTCAACACAAACTAAAGGGCTGTTGTACGGACTGGATGCTGGTTCGATAATCCCTTGTTGTAGCATGCTTTCGATCTCAGCTTCCACTCTTTCTTTGTACACAACAGGTATCGGGTACACTCGGGCCCTAAACTGTTTATGTGGCTTGACTGTGAATCTATACACAAAATTTCTTATTGTACCCGCAGCATGTTTAAATACCTTTCTATTCTCGTATAAAATTTTCTGCAATTCCCCGTAGACCGTGGGTCCTCGTAAATGCCAGATTTTCTCCCTGATCTCCTCCTCCAAACATTTATGAATTTCCTTCTTCTCTTGCTGGAACCCCGTATTCTGTGCCTGTCTACCGGACTTTACCGCCAGACATAATGCTAAGTATGTATTATCTTTAGCATATAAGCAATCATCGAATCTTAATGTAATGTCCTCCGAATCTCGTTTCAACTCCATCGAACCATTTCTCATGTTAACGACTGCTTTATATTGGTTCAAAAAATTAACGCCTAATATCCCTTCAACAGTTAGAGATGACACAATCATGAACACTGTACTAAACCTCTTCGCCTGGCACACAAAGTCTACCTGCGCTTGTAACTTCACCTCAATTCCCTTCCCTGTAATTACCCTTCTCACTGTTGTTCTTTTCAATGGCAACGTTGGCCATGGTTTTGTAAGACTACAACACTTAAACACATCTTCCCTCAAAACACTCATTACACTGCCTGTGTCGATGACACAAGGTACGATTATATTATTTATTTCTACGCTAATTATTGGGTGGACTTCACTCCCCACATCTCCTACCTCCTCTAACAGATTCTCCCTTAGTTTTCCGTAATCGATATACCTAATATTTACATCATTAATAGTCCTGGTTTGTACCCGCCTATCATGTAGTCACCTTCTTGTCCCTCCGTCATTGTGACAGTGATTGTCCTGTCGTGAACCCAATGACTGCCTATCCTCTCTTCGCCCATCATTTTCATTTTCCCTTCTTCTTCCATCTCTGTCCCATCTTCTATTTTCCCGGTTTGCTGGGCGATATCCCCATGAATTCTGCCCCCTATTTCCTCGCCATCTTCCATTTCCGTCATTCCTCTGATTCCATGCTCTCCTGTCATTCTGATAGTTTCTGCCGTTCCTATCCTCGACTCTGTCTGACCTATGAGTCGTGTCGCCGTTCACAATGTTGCTCTCATTACCCAGTTCCTGTAACAAGTGCTGAAATGACGCGGAATCGTCTAAGCCTCTGCCTGCTATCACTATATCTCTGCTCAATCTCACTGGCAACTTAGTTATACAGATTCTAATGACCTCCCCAGTTTCGTATGGCACATCCAAATACCTATTTCGTCTCAGCATTTCCTGATAGCACGACACTGGACCTCTTATACCACCTTCGTTACAATTTGGCATCACCAATATGCTTTGCTTAACCTGGTCCTGCTTACTTTTCGACCAGAATTCATTTAAAAACTTGTCACAAAATATCATGTAGCTACTACAGTCTTTAATAACATCCTGCATTTTCGCTCTAGCCTCGTCCCTCAAATGGTTACAAACAAACTTCATTTTGAGGAGCGGTCCCCACGATGAAGGTAATGAATCTTGAAATTGAGACAGCCACAGGCATGGATGTTGGTAATTATCAGGATCCGGAAAACAAGTGTACGTTTGTACCGACACGAAGTGGCTCCTACATTCTTCTTCCGCATTTATGTTTTCCGACCTTGGACTATACCCAGTTGGGTTTGCCACCTGTTTTATCCGACACAACCGTTCTTCTAACTCTCTGAGTTCGTCTTCCTCTTTCTGCCTGTTTTCGTTTTTTGAATTTATCTCACTCTCCCTCTGCAGTCTACCTGGTGGTGTTTCACCTTCGCTTCTGCACGCTAATTGCAACTGTGCTAGTTCTTCCCTATGTTTCCTATTTGTTTCTAATTGTGCCTCTTTAAACTGTAATAGTGATTGTATCTCCTCCTGGTCGGCATAAACCTCTCGCTGCGTACTGTCAGAGCCTGTTTCGCCTCTTATACTGATCTTTTCTACATCTGCGCTAATCGTATTCATTCTGACCACTACCTCCGCAACTTCATCCCTGTGTTTATTTAGCGCTACTTCCTGCCGTGTGACTTGAGCTTCCACGCTGTCTAATGCCCCTTGTTTATCTCCAAGTAAGTCCTCCACTATCTCTTTGATTCGCTCATCCGGCCACACGCCCCTGTGTTCTGTAATATCGCTCTCTATTGCACTTATTCGTACCTCCAAATTATTGGCTTTTTCTTTCACGGCATCACATACTTGCTTCAACGCACCCAGATTCTTCTCCCCCTCATCTAACCGATTATTAACTGCGGACAGACGCTCATCGATAACTGTGTGTAACTTCCTCATTGCCTTTTTATTTCCCTTATCCATTGCCTCCAATCTTTCCTTATTTGCTTCCAATCTTTCCTTAGTCTCCCTATCTCTCTCCTTAGTCTCCCTATCTCTCTCCTTATTATCTCTATCCATCGCTTCCAATCTTTCCTTATTTGCTTCCAATCTTTCCTTAGTCTCCCTATCCATTGCTTCCAATCTTTCCTTATTCTCCCTATCTCTCTCCTTATTATCTCTATTCATCGCTTCTAATCTTTCCTTATTATCTCTATCCATCCTCTGTAAAAACTGCAGTAGCACACTGTCATTTGCTACTATCGGTGCGCTCACATTGTTCGCCTTTGAACACCCTCGCTTCGCTAAGGGTAGCTGCACTTTCACTGCATACCTGACCTAGTCCCGGCTCGCCCGCGTCGTCGGGAAAAGCCCCCGATTGTGAACAATGCCCGCCGCTCAAACGATCACCTAGCAGTGGTCCACTGAACAATTCAGCCCCTTCTGAGTGTTTGCCGTTCCCGCTCATTAACCCATGGTCAACAGCTACTTCCTGCTGCACTGCTACGTTCACCCTAGAATCACTATTCTCCATGGTGACTACACTTTTCGACTGCGACCTAGTTACTACGGACATTACGCAAAAAAAATTATACAACGATATTCCAGCCTCGGACGATATAGCAATTAATTACATAAAAAAAATAAAAGATCCTCACCAATCCAGAAAGAAATTGCAAACAGAAAAAATTTTACTTCTTAGCGCTATCACAATATATTCCATCAAAATAAAAAAATCTTAGCAGCAAACCCTAACAGCAAAATATCCTGGCAGGGTCGAAATTATGAGAGGCACCCACATGCCTTGCTCATACTGTGGCATCAAGCAGTCAGGCCTGCAAGATGAGTGATCTGCCAAGCGAGTGGATTCATTCTTATTTATCGGGTAACATGAACTCTCGTACTCACAATTTAGTTACAAATTATCCTCCTGTATGAATAATACGCAACGGAAACACGCTTCTGACTATCAGTAATTTACAGAACTCTGACTGTACACTACGCACTGGCAATACCACATTTTCTTTTTGTCTTTTATTTAACGGCTTTTGTCAACACGTGGCCATGACAACATATAATTCGAAGGAAAAGTCCACCAATCTTTTTCTTTTCACTATCTTATTTATTCCGATAAATTCTCTAATCTAAACACACAAATTCTACAGCCTACAACAATAACACATGAGAAATTCCGCCCAGTGGGCATGGCTTTACAATGGTGAATCTATATATTATGGTCTCGTAATTATTTAACGCTACAGTGCACTTTCTGGATAGGATGGTGGATCTTTTATTATACCTCACACTTCGACTCTCACAATCATCATCACGAAACTTTCCTCCAGACCGAGCGGTACCGAAGGAACAAGCATAACCCACTAATCTTTTGAAACTACCTTGCTACTCTCCCATGCAAACCACACATACCTAAATTACATGACATACATCACACTGCAATAAGAAATATAAAACACTAAATAGTCACAACACTATCACTTTCAGCTTTCCCACTTCATTTAATATTTATCCCAGTTTCACACGACACTGCCCCACTTCGTAATTCTACTTTCCTACCATGAACTCTGGAGATATATGCACGTCCTCCTGTGCAATGCAAGCCAAGTGGCGTTGCTGGATAGATGGCCAACTCACCTTGCTTCTCTCTCAGAGTTTGCATCTAGCATCACACGGAATTATATCATGCAAGGTAATATTAAGAACGTATTCATCACACACGCGAGTCCTCAACTGATACAATGGACGAGTACTTCTCTTTATCCTTTGTCTCATACACAGATTGAGACTCACACAGTACTCACCACGTGGAAGTACTCGTCTCTAATTTCAAGTCCTGCACACGCCATTTCTTAAATATTTCAACTTATGGTACACACGCTATTTCTTAAATATTTCAACTTATTGTACACACGCTAGCAACTCAGCTTAACTTAAGCACACGGAAGTATTTCAACTTATTGCTACACATGGTTTCATTGTGACCGTTGGTCACTTCCGAAGATTACTACAATCCCTTTAATATTACCTGCCTGACATTTAATTCTCCCCACAAAAGTTCCTGAAATAGAGAAATTATTATTTCAAACTACTCTTAAATATTCCGCATGCATACCATCTCTCCTCTCTTTCATCATTACGGAGCACAACTAAAACAGGTCTTAACAGCACAAGATCCAGCGGCAGAGTGCCGAAATATGGCCGTTCTCGAGGTCCTCTCGCACCTCTGTCGAGGTGGGGGAAGACCATGCTACCATATTGGTCCGCCACATTTCAGGCGCTCATAGCTCAGGTACATTTCATCTCTTTGGTCCCACGAAAGGATCGTCTCAAAGATGATCATATACTCACATTCACCATCTGCGGTTAGCAGACGACCATAAATTCATTCATTTCACAGATCTCACCAAACTGGATGTAGGGATTTACTTTGTGAGAGTGCACATGTGATCAATTAAATAAATAAATTGTCATTCTTTCCCACACTGGTATCCGGCTTCGCTGTATTAATTGAAATTGAGTTAGTTTTACGAAAAACAAATGTGTTGTTCTGACAAAAATAATGAAGTATGTTGTACCTATTTTCAATGTCGGGCGTTACTGTACCCTTTCAATTTCTTCAATTTCTTCGTCATCTGCAGAGCTAGTTGGCATATAAACTTGTACTACTGTAGTAGGCATGGGCTTCGTGTCTATCTTGGCCACTATAATACGTTCACTATGCTGTTTGTAGTAGCTTACCCGCACTCCTATTTTTTTATTCATTATTAAACCTACTCCTGCGTTACCACTATTTGATTTTGCATTTATAACCCTGTATTCACCTGACCAGAAGTCTTGTTCCTCCTGCCACCGAACTTCACTAATTCCCACTATATCTAACTTTAACCCATCCATTTCCCTTTTTAAATTTTCTAACCTACCTGCCCGATTAAGGGATCTGACATTCCACGCTCCGATCCGTAAAATGCCAGTTTTCTTTCTCCTGATAACGACGTCCTCTTGAGTAGTCTCCGCCCGGAGATCCGAATGGGGGACTAGTTTACCTCCGGAATATTTTACCCAAGAGGACGCCATCATCATTTAACCATACAGTAAGGCTGCATGCCCTCGGGAAAAATTAGGGCTGTAGTTTCCCCTTGCATTCAGCCGTTCGCAGTACCGCAACAGCAAGGCCGTTTTGGTTAATGTTACAAAGCCAGATCAGTCAATCATCCAGACTGTTGCCCCTGCAACTACTGAAAAGGCTGCTGCCCCTCTTCAGGAACCACACGTTTGTCTGGCCTCTCAACAGATACCCCTCCGTTGCGGTTGCACCTACGGTACGGCTATCTGTATCGTTGGGGCACGCAAGCCTCCCCACCAACGGCAAGGTCCATGGTTCATGGGGTAGGAAGATGGATATAAAACGGATAAATCAAATGCTCAACACCTATCAACAGGATATGTCTGTACTTCCGATGTTACGACGTTTACAAACTGCAGGGCGCCGACAGAAAAACCTATTCCGTCTCGAAGGCGACAAGGACGGCAATGTGTGCTGCGGGCCTATTCTACACACCCGAAGCATCACTCGGCAGATATTTAAATCCGATAGGAGTCTCTGACGGACCCATCTCGACATTTTTAATTGGCGAGGTACAAAAATATCAGCGTACAACCGCTCGGCAACACTACCGTTTTCTGCAACAATGTACGTATTTGTCGGTAGATGAAAAATTCTATCGAATGTCACAGTAAAAATTTCAGCTTCCCATCTTTGTTACAGCTGTGAGATCATGTTCAGTTTTAGTCAAAATTACAAACCTGATGAAGTCGTTCAGTAACGTGCAGTCATTGTGTATGAGGGTCCGCCCAGATAGCTGAGTAGTCAGCGCGACGGATTGCCGTCCTACAGACCCTGGTTCGATTACCGGCTAGGTCGGGGATTTTCTCCGCTCAGGGACTGGATGTTGTGTTGTCTTCATCATCATTTCATCCCCATTCGGCGCGCAGGTCGCCCAATGTGGCGTCGAATGTAATAAGACCTGCACCAAGGCGGCCGGACCTGCCCCGCAAGGGGCCTCCCGGCCGATGACGCCAAACGCTCATTTCCATTGTGTATGAGGGAAAGCATTTGTTCTTGGGTGAGACAGCCGCACATTCGAGGTTTTCATCGGTAGCGAGACATACTCGCGTGATGTAATTGGTATGTTTAACTACAGAGACTGCAATCGGACACAGACACTGAAGTAAAATGTATTTTGCCATAAGTGAGTTTACTACAGGTTTTCCAGGTTAAACATACAATAATGTAATATATAGTGACCTGATAAGTAACTGAGATATTTATTATTTATTGACGGCACATTTCTACAAATATGGTAACAAGCTGATAAAAAAAAATTACACCTCGATATGCGCTCCGTTAGTGGTGCGACTGACATCTAATCTGTATTCCACTTCTCTGCAAGTATTTTGCAGCATTGCAGGCGTAACATTTGCGATAGCTGCACGAAAGCGATGGCGCAGATCTGGTATGAGTAAATTACGAACTAGTGTCTGGTACATTTGATTCTTGATAAACCCGACAGAAAAAAAATCACGTGTTACCAACTGCCGCAAGCAAACACAGAAAACATTTTCAGTTGCCATACTTGCAGAAGCAAACCGCCAATAAATATCTCAGTTACGTCTCAAGTTGTTACATTTTACATTATTATATATTTAACCTGGACACCCTGTAGAACTTAGCTGTACGTCAGGAGCAGTCTTGTTTGTGACTTTTAAATCTTTTATAATTTTTCTTGGGCTATCCCCAAGTTTAGTTCCATTCCATATAAAAATGAGCTGTGTGAAATTTTGGCTCAGTAGGATTAGGAGAACGGGTGACCCTCAACCTTAGAAGAAGAAAAATCCGTAAAAATGAAATCAACTTTACAATGTTTTACTTCTGCAACATCGGATTCGTTCATTAACCAATGTAGGCATTTTGTTTACTTCCGACTCCTTAACTGAATGTGTTTTCACGTCACAAATCACAGTGGGTGGGTGACATGGTGGATCAGTGACCGAAAGACAGGTAGAGAGAGGGCAGAGTGAGTCGAGCTCTTTCCCTGTTACTACCCATCCCGGACCGCCCCTTTATGATATAATTGTATATGTGTAGTTACGAACTGCTACTCGTCTTCAGTATCAAAATCTCTTAAATCTAAGTTCTCGGATTAACTCCCCATCTAATTGGGCTCAAATTGCACCCATGGCGTATGGTTGAGGGATATAGTAGATGCATAGTGGCATTTTGCCAGAGACATCTGATGCGCCAGTACGGTCCACGATAGGTAGGTCAGCAGGTCTGTACCTTGCCCCCCCAAGGCTACTTTTCCTCATTACCCTGGATTTTCCTGTCTAGGGTCATCACAGAAGTGAAGAGTGCAACCCCATCGTTCAAACGTTTGAAGAACTTGAGCTGCAAACTGTACAGTTTTCTCATGATTTACATGATGTACGTGGCTCGTTTGAAAGAAGTTCGTAATTCACTGAAGGGACGGGTGCAGTACTGTATCTAAATGAGAGATGACACGTGAAATAGACCTTTAACATCTGTATCTACATCTGAGTTACGCAAACCACCTCACGGCGTGGGACAGAGAGTAATAATTTGTGTACAACTCTCACTTCCCTCTTTTTTCCTGTTTCAGTTGCGAATGATTCGCAGGAGGAGCGATTACTGATAAGCCCCCCGCGTGGGCTCGAAGTTTTCTAATTTTATCTTCATAGTCTTTTCTCGAGATACATTCAGGACGAAGCAATATATTGATTGTTTCTTCCAGGAACGTATGCTCTCGGAACGTTGACAGTAGATCATACTGTGATGCAGAACGCCTCTCTTGCACCGTCTGTCCACTAGAGTTGACTGAGCAATTTCGTGACGCTTTCACGCTTACTGGATAGACCTATAATGATTCATTCTGCTTTTCTTTGGTTCTATTAATCCTATCTGGTACGGATTTCAGACGGACGAGCAATATTCAGGTACTGTTCAGAGGAGTGTTTCGTAAGCTACCTCCTTTGTTGATGGGTTACTTTTCCTGGGGATTCTTGCAATGAATCTCAATTGACATCTGACTTACAAGTGATTAATTTTATGTGGTCGTTCCACTTAAAATCTCTCCGTGCGCGTACTCCTACATGTTTTATGGAAGTATTTGCTTCCAGTGATTGTTCTGCAATCGTGTAATAGTACGATAATAGGTCTGAAATAGTAGGGAGTTTAGATCTGGGAGTGGTAAGATGCTGACCATTTAAAAGATAATCAGTTTCAAGGTATTTATTTGCTACAGAGGCCAGATTCAACATAAACAATGATAAAAAATTAAGCTCGAGGGAACAACACAATAAGTTACCAAAACCTTAAATAACTGTCCTTTGAATGTTTCAGAAATTCCCTTTTTTCCAGTTCATGTCAAAACAAAACCTCTGAATTTCATAAACATTAGAAAATAGCCCCCAGACACTCAGTGGATTTAACAATTATTTTAGCTCCTTGAAAATCAACATTCAAATAATCACAAGATGAATAATACTTTAAACATTTAAAAAGCTTTGAAGATAGCAAATTATGTAATTTCTACATTGACTTTAAAATAAGAAAGGGGGCATTGACAAATCAACAAGCAAAAGCAATTATTCGCAAGAGCAAATTAAGCAATTATAAAAGGGCTGAAACACATGGATTAGCCAACACAAAGACAAATTCGGATTTGGCTCACTCCCCAAACGGCTGCTCGATTCAGTAAGATTATAAAATACGCACACACACCGAAGAGCCAAAAAAGCTGGTACACCTGCCTAATATCGTTAGGATCCCCTCGAGCACACAGAAGTCCCGCAACACGACGTGGCATGGACTCTACTAATGTCTGAAGAAGTGCTGGAGGGAACTGATAACATGAATCGTGCAGTGCTGTCCATAAATCCCTAAGAGCACGAGCGGATTGAGATCTCTTCTGAACAGCGCGTTGCAAGGCATCCCATGTATGCCCAATAATGTTCATGTGTCGGGAGTTTGGAGGCCAGCGGAAGTGTTTAAACTCAGAAGAGTTTTCCTGGAGCCACTGCGTAGCAATTCTGGGCGCGCGGGGTGTCGCATTGTCCTGCTAGAATTGCCCAAGTCCGTCGGATTGCTCAGTGTACATAAATGGATGCAGGTGATCAGACAGTATCTTTACGTACGTGCCACCTTTCAGAGTCATATCTGGACGTATCACGGATCCCATATCACTCCAACTGCACACGCCCCACATCATTACAGAGCCTCCACCAGCTCGAACAGTCCCTTGCTGACATACGGGGTCCATTGATTCACGAGGTAGTTTCCATACCCATACACGTTCATTCATCGATACAATTTGGAACGAGAGTTGTCCGACCAGGCAACATGTTTCGAGTCATCAACAGTCCAATGTCGGTGTTGACGGGCCCAGGCGAGGCGTAAAGCTTTGTGTCGTGCAGTCAAGGGTACACGAGTGGGACTTCGGCTCCGAAAGCCCATATCGATTATGTTTCGTTGAATGGTTTGTACGCTGACACTAGTTGATGGTCCAGCATTGAAATCTACAGCAATTTGCGGAAGGGTTGCACTTCTATCGCGTTGAACGATTCTCTTCAGTCGTCGTTGGTTCTGTTCTTGCAGGATCTTTTTTCGGCCGCAAGGATGTCGGAGATTTGATATTTTACAGGATTCCTGATATACGCGGTACAGTCGTGAAATGGTCGTACGGGAAAATCCCCACTTCATCGCTACCTCGGAGGTGCTGTGTCCCATCGCTCGTGCGCCGACTATAGCACCGCGTTCAAACTCACTTAAATCATGATAACCTGCCATTGTAGCAGTAGTAACCGATCTAACAACTGCGCCAGACACTTGTTGTCTTATGTAGGCATTGCCGACGGCAACCCTGTATTCTGTCTTTTTACATAGCTCTGTATTTGAATACTCATGCCTATACCAGTTACTTTGGCGCTTCGTGTATAATATACAGTAAATTTACATAACAAATAAATGGCAAATGGCACACGGGCCTCCAGCTATAAAAAAGAATACCAGGACAGGCAACTGTACCCACTTGACCCACAAGCACTTCAGATTAACAGAGTGAAATTTACAATAACAAAGCAAATTAAAATATGCAGATGAGCCTTTTAATCCTGCCTGAGGAAATCAAAGCAGGCAGCTGGCCCTATTTGGTCCATTACTTTAAGTTATCTGACAGTGAAGAAATACTGAAGACTCCTTAATGTATGAAATATATGTATTATAAGCGGAGATAAAAGCAAAACTTTTTTGATTAAATACACGCACAACAAAACTAGGTAAAGTGCAAGCCCTCTTAGAAATGAATTGATGTTTAACTCACATAAGTTCTTATCACTGGGATGCTGATCCATGTTAAGGGCATCAGCCAAAATAACGGCTAGTAGTATAAGCCAGACCAGCTTAAACTAAGAGCACCAAGCGAAACTCAGTAACAAAAACACAGGAGTTTTCACGAACTATGGCAGTCACTTCACCGCACACAGGATATGAAGCTCACCGTTAATTCCTCTGTCACACCTGGAAAAATTAAGGATGATGTATATTGCCGCGTCCGCCAACCAAGGCAGCAAGGAACTGGCCTAGTCGAACTCCAAAAGTCAGTGAGAAGTAGCGACTCTCCAGTAGGCATAGCCACGCCCCCCAAAGTATAAATCTGCCATCTAAATGCAGTGAGATTACCCGCACAGGTAAAAAGTTCAGCCAGACTCCTTCACTGACAGTCGACCTCTAACAGACCACTAGCGCAAGCTGCACGTGTGCTTATATCCCGGCCGAGACCCGCAAGGATGCCACGTGCTGAGCAGCCAGAGGAGCTGTAACTAGGTAACAAAACACAAAAAAGTTCCACAGGTGAAAAAATTGATATGAGCGAGCATGCATCGCTCAGGGTCTTTCTGTCTATGTACACGAAACATGTCACATTTGTTTATGCCTTCTCCTACACCAAATGTCGATCCTCTGCAGGTCTTCCTGCATTTCACTTCAATTTTCTACCGTTTTTTCTACCGTTGCGACTTTCTGCATACAATAACGTTATCCACGAACATCATGGAACTTCTGACATCTACTAGGTCATTTATGTACACAGACGAAAAAAAAACGCAACAACAAAAAGTAGTGGTGCGACATAAACGAAAGTTGGTAGGCGTGTTTCTATATCTGAAAAATGATGTCTGCTCAAATTTCGCACCAGTCGCATAAGAGTTGCGCTAGTAGCGGCACAACGAGGATACAAATCAGCTTGCTTTAAATACACACTGTAACGGTCGTGAGCGTTAGTTACCTTTGAGATTAGATATGGTGAGTTGATGCTAGTCAAGAACGCCTTTATCACGCTATTATCAACACCTCCCTGAGTTTGAACGAGGTCGTGTAACAGGACTACTAGAATCTGAATACTTCTTCTGCGATATTGCAGAAAGACTAGGCAGGAATGTAGCGACTGCACATGATTGCTGGCAGCGGTGCTCACGAGAACGTACGGTCGCAAGACGACCGGGCTCTTAGACGGCCACGTGGCACTACCGAGAGGGAAGACCATCGTGTTGCCTCTGGATTGTTTCGGTATCTTAATTTAATCCGACCTGGTGGGGATCCCACACTCTCGACACGTATTACAGAATGAATCGCACTTGTGCTTGTTTATACGTTGTCTTCTTTGTAGAAGAGCTACACTTACCTAAAAATTCTCCCAATAAACCGAAGTCGACCATCCGCCTTCCCTGCTACCGTCCTTACGTGGTCGATGCAGTTCTTATGGCTGTGCAACGATATGCCCGGAAGTACAATCGACGAGAATGTGGCAAGCAGCACACTGCTAACGCTTTATTTCAACATCACGGGATTGTTTTTCCTGCTCATCTGCGTTAACTTACATTTTTCTACACTTAGGGCAAGCCGCTACTCATCACAGTAACTAGAAATTTTGTCTAAGTCATCTTGTATCGTCCTAAAGATACTCAACGACAATCCTTCCCGTACACTACTGCATCATAAGAAAACAGTTGCAGATTGCCGCTCACCCTGGCAGTTAGATCATTTAAGAGACTAAGAACGGTTCTATAACACTTCCGTGGGGGACTCCTGATGACAATCTTGAAATAGCGGCGCGAGGTCGATAATAGTTCACAATCTGGTTCGAGTACACATAACAGCACAACTCGAAGCACCTGAAGAAGAGTACTGGATCAGTCATCGAAATATTGTCCATAAAGTGGAAGTGACAACTCGCCAGAACATTCGAAAGCCCACCATTACTTTTTGCACATTGGCTCTGGCTGACGCCAGTTACAGTGCGTTCGCTGGACTCTCCAGAAACCTTCGGATTCACAGCGCAGATTGCTTAGAAAACTGGACTCTATTATGTACGAAGTGGAAAGGACCTTCCTCCTGGGGGCGTAAGTAGCTCTCCAGGGGAGTGACGTTGTGTGTCTGCACCTGTTGCAGGGCAGCATCTACACGTGGGTGCTGGAACACCGCATGCACCACAAGTACCACGGCACGGACGATGACCCGTTCAACTACCGGCGCGGCTTCCTGTTCTCGCACGTGACCAGCCGCCTGCTCAAGCCACACCCACGCTTTCAGGAGGTCGCCGCCACCATCGACATGAGTGACATCGAGGCCGATTCCATCGTCATGTTCCAGCACAGGTGCGCGCGCCGGCCGTTCGCCGCAGTGCTGTTATCCTTCCGCCGACTGCGGCTGTTCGGATTAGAGATAGATGTTTTCGTTCCATTTATTCATTTCAGATTTTCAAGAATGTAGAACATGCTGTTGTTTTGGTCTTCAGTGCAAAAACTGTTTTGCTGCAGCTCTCCATGCCAGTCTATCCGGAGCAGGCCTTTTCATCTCTGCATAAGTACTACAAACAACACTTATTGACACTTTCTTACCGTAGTCCAGTCTTGCTCTCCCTCTACAATTCTTACTCCACCCCCACCCCCAAATTTCTTCCATTACCAAACTGGTGACTCCTTGAAGCCTCGGAATGTGTCTATATCAACTGATCCCTTCATTTCGCCAAGATGTGTCATAAGTTACTTTGCTCCCCAATTCTGTACAGAACCTCCTCCTCATTTAGTCATTCTATCCATCTAATCTTCAGCATTCTTCTGTAACACTATATTATCTTCTTGTCTTAACTGTTAACTATCTATATTTTACTTCCGTACGAGGCTACACTCCAGAGAAATACCTCCACAAATTACTTTCGACCACTTAAATTTATATTCGATGTTAACACACTACTGGCCATTAAAATCGCTACACCAAGAAGAAATGCAGATGATAAAAGGGTATTCATTGGACAAATATATTATACTAGAACTGACATGTGATTACATTTTCACGCAATTTGGGTGCATAGATCCTGAGAAATCAGTACCCAGAACAACCACCTTGGCCGTAATAACGGCCTTGATACGCCTGGGCATTGAGTCAGACACAGCTTGGATGGCGTGTACAGGTACAGCTAGCTGCCCATGCAGCTTCAACACGATACCACAGTTCATCAAGAGTAGTGACTGGCTTATTGTGACGAGCCAGTTGCTCGGCCACGATTGACCAGACGCTTTCAGTTCGTCAGAGAGCTGGCGAATGTGCTGGCCATGGCACCAGTCGAACTTTTTCTGTATCCAGAAAGGCCCGTACAGGACCTGCAACATGTGGCCGTGCATTATCTTGCTGAAATGTAGGGTTTCGCAGGAATCGAATGAAGGGTGGAGCCACGCGTCGTAACACATCTGAAATGTAACGTCCACTGTGCAAAGTGCCGTCAATGCGAACAAGAGGTGACCGAGACGTGTAACCAATGGCACCCCATACCATCACGCCGGGAGATACGCCAGTATGGCGATGACGAATACACGCTTCCAATGTGCATCCACCGCGATGTCGCCGAACACGGATACGACCATCATGATGCTGTAAACAGAACCTGGATTCATCCGAAAAAATGACGTTTTGCCATTCGTGCACCCAGGTTCGTCGTTGAGTACACCATCGCAGGCGCTCCTGTCCGTGATGCAGCGTCAAGGATAACCGCAGCCATGGTCTCCGAGCTGATAGTCCATGCTGCTGCAAACGTCGTCGAACTGTTCGTGCAGATGGTTGTTGTCTTCCAAACGTCCCCATCTGTTGACTCAGGGATCGAGACGTGGCTGCACGATCCGTTACAGCCTTGCGGATACGATGCCTATCATCTCGACTGCTAGTGATACGAGGCCGTTGGGATCCAGCACGGCGTTCCGTATTACACTCCTGAACCCACCAATTCCATATTCTGCTAACTGTCATTGGATGTCGACCAACGCGAGCAGCAATGTCGCGATACGATAAACCGCAATCGCGATAGGCTACAATCCGACCTTTATCAAAGTCGGAGACGTGATGGTACGCATTTCTCCTCCTTACACGAGGCATCACGACAACGTTTCACCGGGCAACGCCGATCAACTGCTGTTTGTATATGAGAAATCGGTTGGAAACTTTTCTCATGTCAGCACGTTGTAGGTGTCGCCACCGGCGCCAACCTTGTGTGAATTCTCTGAAAAGTTAATCATTTGCATATCTCAGCATCTTCTTGCCATAGGTTAAATTTCGCGTCTGTAGCACGTCATCTTCGTGGTGTAGCAATTTTAATGGCCAGTAGTGTACATTTCTCTTCTTCAAAACCGCTGTCCTTGCTGTTGTCATTCTGTATTTTATAGCCTCTTTATTTCAGCCATCGTAATTTATTTTACTACCAAAATACCAAACTGATCTACTACTTTACTACCCAAATACCAAACTGCTCTATTACTTTTAGTGTCTCACTTCCTAAACCAATACCCTCAGCATCGGCTGATTTAACTCAACTATATTCCATTACCCTTGTTGTACTTCTGTCGATGTTCGTCTTAATCATTTGCAAAATGCCTTCTGTTCCGTTTAATTTCTCTGCCAAGCCCTTTGCAATCTGTGAAACAATTATAATGTCATCAGGAAACCTCAAAGTTTTTATTTCTTCCCCCCTGAACTTGAATTGGCTTTCCAAATTTCTCCTTTGTTTCCTTACTGCTTGCTCAATTCACAAATTGAATAATATCGGGGATAGACAACAGTGCCTCAATCCCATATCAGCTATTGCTTCTCTTTACTGTACTTAGACTCTTATTTTAACGGTAGCATGGTTTCTGTACAGGTAGTAGACAACCATTAGCTCTCAGCGTTTCTTCTCTGCTACCTTCCGAATTTGGAAGAGTGTATTCGAGTCAACATTGTATAAAGATTATCCTAAATCTACAAATGCTACAAACTTAGATTCGGTATTGCCTCGTATTTTCCAAAACTTCCTTGAAACCCAAATCAATTTTCCGTGAGGTTTTATCGTATCAGTCTTTCCATTCATCTGTAAATAATTCGTGTCTGTATTTTACAACTACTACTTATTATCCCAAATTATTTGCTCAATGCGAATTTCATAACGTCAGCTGCAATGGGTATTGCCCAACTGTTACATACGAGAATTTGTGCCGGACCGGGACTCAAGCCCAAATTTACGACTTATCGCAAATGGTTGCCTTAAACATTTCGGCTATCCATGCATGCTTTCCAGCCTGGTGCAAACCTCCGTATCTCACTGTTCACTTCCTTATATCGTAGTCTTATCTACGTCTCCCTTTAAGTTCGCAACATTACTTGATTTCCGCTTAGGAAGAATGACACCACCACAAGGAATCGAGACCACGTTTATCTTGTGCACTCCGTCTCGTCTTACGATACTTGCATGTGATTTGAAGATCAGCAGCTGTATGAAATACAGGGCTAGTCAAAATTATGTTAATTCACATATGCCACAAACAATTTATTAACTTTATACACATGTAAAAACGAAACACATCGAATGTGTTAGATGATACGCTGCAAGTGTTAAATACTTGCGAACTCAACCTGTTCGCCATCGCATTCAGCACGTAAAAACCAACGATTAACAGCAGCATTTAAAACCAGTACACACATTTCACTGGGAACTGATAATATCAAACCCAATATACGGTTCTTTAGGTCACTGATGACGCGAACTTTCCTGCAGCAAACGCGCTCCTTTACCAAGTCTCATAACCAGAAATCACAGGGCTTTAAGAAAGGAGATTGTGGAGGCCAATACAATGGTCCATCACAACCAGTCCATCGTCCAAGAAACGTAGCATTGAGATAGTCTCTAACAGTACGGGCCTAGTGCGATGGAGCGCCATTGTGTTGGAAATTTCTAGACCTAGCTCATCAATGATGTACTGCTGCAACATCTGAAAGTAGACGTCTGAAGTTATTGTTGGTGTATCAAAAAAAAGTAGGGTCCAATTACTCCAGCGGCGGTCACAGCGCACCAAAAATTCACTTTGGGGGAGTCACGTTCATACTTCCGGATGACTCGTGGGTTTTCGGTGGTCCAGAAAATCGTGTTATGTCGGTTCACAAGTCCACTTGTGTGAAAAGTAGCTTCATCGCTGAATGCCATTACATTCAGAATATCTTTCTGGATATTCGTAATTTCAGCTAAAATTTGACAGCATACCACTCGCTTACGTTTCTGCGCCATTGTTAAAGCTGGGTGACTTGGATGTGGCATGGTCTCATCCCAGGGTCGTGTTCCAAGATGCGCCAAAATGTTTATTGAGGAATTCCTGTTCCCAAAATGCAGCGAAAGACTCTGCAGCACTGCTTCTTGTGCGACAGCGATGTTTTGCTCACATCTTCCTGTTCTTAGACGTCCTGCATTGCCACGATAGTTGTTAGCTACGGATTCAGCATCCACAAACTTCTTGTAGATGCGATACACTGTTCAATGGCTTGGTGGTTCATGTGAAGATCGCATTCTAACGTTTTCATGGACAAGAGTCAGTGAACCGTACACTTCCACCAATCTTGCTGCAAATCTTTTCTCGAGTGTAATTCGTTCAGCTACTGTGCAACTAAAAACAGAAGAGATTGAAGACGTTACAATGATCAGTTGTGCGACAGCTAAAAAAACGATATAATACATGGTACAATATATTTCAATAAATTATTTCTGCTCTCTACGTGTTATGTCCATTTCAGTGTCAACATATTTTTGATTAGTCCTGTATTATCAGGATGAAATGTTCGCTCTGCAGCGGAGTGTGCGCTGATATCAAACTTCCTGGTGGATTAAAATTGTGTGCCGAACCAAGACTCGAACTCAGGACCTTTGCCTTTCGCGGGCAAGTGCTCTACCGCCAGTGAAAGGCAAAGGTCCTGATTTCGAGTCTCGGTCCGGCACACGGTTTTAATCTGCCAGGAAGTTTCAACCCTGTGTTATACCAAATTATTCGCTGAATGCGTATGTCATGACTGACTGTCAAAAATATGTATCGTAAGCCGAGTCGGGGCATACTACGAAAAGAATGGTCTTGATTCCTTGTGGTGGTGTCGTTCTCCCTGAGCGGGAGTCAAGTAATGTTGCGAGCTTAAAAATGGTTCAAATGGCTCTGAGAACTATGCGACTTAACTTCTGAGGTCATCAGTCGCCTAGAACTCAGAACTAATTAAACCTAACTAACCTAAGAACGTCACACACATCCATGGCCGAACCTGCGACCATAGCGGTCGCTCGGTTCCAGACTGTAGCGCTTAGAACCGCATGGCCGGCACGAGCTTAAAGAGAGACGTACATTAGACTACGATATAAGGAAGTTCACAGTGACGTATGGAGGTTAGGATTTGGCTGGGAAGCGTGCAAGGCCAGCCGAAATGGTTAAGGCGACCACTTCTCGTAAGTTGGAAATCTCGCCTATAGTCCCAATTTGGTACAAATTCTCGTATGTCACAATTGGGTAATACATCTGTACCCATTGTATCTGATGTCATGGAATTCGCATTCAGCGAATAATTTGGAATAATATTTCATAGCCGGCCGTGGTGGTCTAGCGGTTCTAGGCGCTCAGTCCGGATCCGCGTGACTGCTACGGTCGCAGGTTCGAATCCTGCCTCGGGCATGGATGTGTGTGATGTCCTTAGGTTAGTTAGGTTTAAGTAGTTCTAAGTTCTAGGGGACTGATGACTACAGATGTTAAGTCCCATAGTGCTCAGAGCCAATATTTCATACAACTGCTGATCGTCAAATCATTTGTAAGTTTTAGTTATTAAATTGATGGTTCATAATATTCGTACCTGTCGGCGCCTGCCTTCTTTGCAATTTGGAATATACTGCATAACCCAGGAAATTGTTTTGTTATGGTATGTTCTCCCATGAACCTCAATAATTCTGGCGGAATTTCAGGGAGCTTATTTCGATTTTAATCTTGTACTGTTCTGTCAGATTTGCTCGCCGTATCGTATCTCCTGTTTCATTTTCATGTATTTCCTCTTCTCTCTCAATAACATGATCTTCAAGTTTGTTTCCTGTGAACAGCTCTTATAGATGTATTCCTTCCACCTTTGAGCCTTCCCTTTTTTGTATACAGGGTGTTACAAAAAGGTACGGCGAAACTTTCAGGAAACATTCCTCACACATAAATAAAGAAAAGATGTTATGTGGACATGTGTCTGGAAAGGCTTAATTTCCATGTTAGAGTTCATTTTAGTTTCGTCAGTATGTACTGTACTTCCTCGATTCACCGCCAGTTGGCCCAATTGAAGGAAGGTAATGTTGACTTCGGTGCTTGTGTTGACATGCGACTCATTGCTCTACAGTACTAGCATCGAGCACATCAGTAAGTAGCATCAACAGGTTAGTGTTCATCACGAACGTGGTTTTGCAGTCAGTGCAATGTTTACAAATGCGGAGTTGGCAGATGCCCATTTGATGTACGGATTAGGACGGAGTAATAGCCGTGGCGCGGTACGTTTGTATCGAGACAGATTTCCAGAACGAAGGTGTCCCGACAGGAAGACGTTCTAAGCAATTGATCTGTGTCTTAGGGAGCACGGAACATTCCAGCCTATGACTCGCTACTGGGGAAGACCTAGAACGACGAGCACACCTGCAATGGACGAGGCAATTGTTCGTGCAGTTGACGATAACCCTAATGTCAGCATCAGAGAAGTTGCTGCTGTACAAGGTAACGTTGACCACGTCACTGTATGGAGAGTGCTACGGGAGAATCAGTTGTTTCCGTACCATGTACAACGTGTGCAGGCACTATCAGCAGCGGATTGGCCTCCACAGGTACACTTCTGCGAATGGTTCATCCAACAATGTGTCAATCCTCATTTCAGTGCAAACGTTCTCTTTACGGATGAGGCTTCATTCCAACGTGATCCAATTGTAAATTTTCACAATCAACATGTGTGGGCTGACGAGAATCCGCACGCAATTGTGCAATCACGTCATCAACACAGATTTTCTGTGAACGTTTGGGCAGGCATTGTTGGTGATGTCTCGATTGGGCCCCATGTTCTTACACCTACGCTCAATGGAGCACGGTATCATGATTTCATTCGGGATACTCTACCTGTGCTGCTAGAACATGTGTCTTTACAAGTACGACACAACATCTGGTTCATGCACGATGGAGCTCCTGCACATTTCAGTCGAAGTGTTCGTACGCTTCTCAAAAACAGATTCGGTGACCGATGGATTGGTAGAGGCGGACCAATTCCATGGTCTCCACGCTCTCCTGATCTCAACCCTCTTGACTTTCATTTATGGGGCCATTTGAAAGCTCTTGTCTACGCAACCCCGGTACCAAATGTAGAGACTCTTCGTGCTCGTATTGTGGGCGGCTGTGGTACAATACGCCATTCTCCAGGGCTGCATCAGCGCATCAGGGATTCCGTGCGACGGAGGGTGGATGCATGTATCCTCGCTAACGGAGGACATTTTGAACATTTCCTGTAACAAAGTGTTTGAAGTCACGCAGGTACATTCTGTTGCTGTGTGTTTCCATTCCATGATTTATGTGATTTGAAGAGAAGTAATAAAATGAGCTCTAGCATGGAAAGTAAGCGTTTCCGGATACATGTCCACATAACATATTTTCTTTCTTTGTGTGAGGAATGTTTCCTGAAAGTTTGGCCGTACCTTTTTGTAACACCCTGCAGTACTGGCTTGCCATCTGAGATCTTGATATTGATGAAGCTGCTTCTCTTTTCTCTGAAGGTCTGTTTATTTTTCCAGTTGGTGGCATCTATGTTGCTCCTAGTCATGTAAGCTTCTATAGCTTTGCATTTCCCCTATAGCCATTCTTGATTTGCTGTTGTGCCCTTTCTGTCACTTTCAGTTTTGTGATATCTGTATTCGCTTTTGCTGGCATCATTTGCTGTCCTTTTCCGTTCTCTCGTTTCATTAATTACATTTAGTACTTCTTGCGTCACCCAAGAATTTCTACTGGGCTTTGTCTGTTTACATATTTGATCCTCTGCTGCCTTAACTATATCACCCCTCAAAGTAGGCAATTTATTTTCTAATGTATATCTTTCCCCTGTTTCAATCAATCGTTACCTAATACTCCATTTTAAAATGTCGGTAATCTCTTGTTCTATTAATTTATCCAGGTTCCATCTCATTATTTTCCTATATTACTGGAATTTACTACGTTTTAATCTGAAGCTCATAAACAATAAATTATCACCATCTGCCACTAGAAATGTTTTTCAATTTAAAATTTGGTTTCGAAAACTCTGTTTGATCATTATACAATCTATTCGAAACCTTCCGTGTCTCCAGGTCTCTTCCACTTAGAGCCTACTTTCGTGATTCTTAAATCAGCTATTTAAAGTGATTAGATTGTGCTCAGTCCAAAATTATTTGTACCAGGCGATGTCCTCTTTCATTCTTTTCCCCCAGTCCATGTCTATCTACTATTGTTTTCTCTTCCTTTGCCTATTGTCGAATTAAGTCAGTTGTTACAATTAAAGTATCGCCTCCCTTAACTATCTGAATAATATGTTTTATCTCATAATACATTCTTTCAATCTCTTCGTGATCTACTAAGTTAGTAAACACATAAGCTTGTATTATTTTAGTAGGTTTAACTTTGTGTCTGCTTTTCCTACGTTAATGCGTTTACTATGCTATTAATATTAACTCATCTGAATTCCTGTATTCGTATTCATTACTAGACTTTCTCCTGCATTTCCCCTGTTTCATTTTATGTTGATCAATCAGTACTCACATGACCAGAAGTTCTGTTTCTCCTACCACCATACTTCATTAACTACCACTATGTCTAACTTGAGCCTACCGATTTTGCTTTTTATATTTTCTGAATGATCTCCACGAATAAGACATTTAACATTCCATGCTCCGACACGCAGAACCTCAGTCTTGCTTTTCCTGATAACATTATTTTGGTTACTCTCTCGTCAAGGATGTGAACGAGAGGTTATTTTAATCTCGTAATATTTTACCAATATTTCATATATAAAGCTGATAGTTTCCCCTTGCTTTCAGCCATGCGTATTAGCAAGCAAGAACATGTTGGATAATGTTGCAATGCCATATAAGATTAATCATCCAGAATGTTGCCTCTGCAACTAATTGGAAGGCTGCTGCTCCTCCTCAGTAACTACATGTTAGTCTGGCCTCTCCACTGGTAAGTCTTCGTTGCACCCGTACCTAGGGTACGGCCTATTTATTCGAGGCTGTCTGGAACTCGAATGCGTCTTGAACTGTTCTCTGTCTGGAACTCTACCTTTCTTCATGTATGAGGACCTCTATATCCGACATTCGGAGCTGTTTGCTTAATAACGGTTCATGAGTGCGTCGCTTTTAACCTCCAATTTGTAATCAGTGAGCGTGAAATCAGTAATTTTCCGATGCGTGTGACCTTTTAATGGACTGAGCGACTTGCACTGTACATCTCCACCTAAGTTACAAGGCTTACAGCTGATATTCATACTTAGACGATGTTTCTTTCTCTCTGGCAGCCCTTCATGATTACGATAATTACAGTGATGATGATGATGAAGATGGTGGTATTGGTGAATTTCTTCAACCTCTTATTTACAACGTGATTTTCTGCTGGATGTCTATTGACATTGACAATAAATCTTTAGTAATGCGCAAACTAATTAGGCTTGCTGTGCATCTGCTGGAAGGTCATTTTCGTACAGTTGAAACAGTAGTGGAGCTCGAATTGAACCTCGTGGCATTCTGCTAATTTCTCCAAATAGAGAAATATCTGCCCTGTCTACATTTTTATAATTATGTAGCAGAACGTTCTGCATTCTTTTTGTCATACGCGACGTTAGTTGTAGTTAGTTATGTTCCATAGATCATTTGAATGATACTTTTGTCGAAAGGATGTGGAACTAGTCAGTTTACAGGATACTTTTATCATTTATGAACACATTACTATTTTTAATCCTACTCATGCAACTATCCTTTTTTATGGCTACCAGTTTTTATGTGAAACTTTGTCAGTGGAATAGGAGGAGCTGTCCAGGAAAAATCATTTTAAATTAGTTTTAAAAATTGCTTCAATAGCTGTCAGATTTTTATGTTATTGGGCAAATGATCAAAAATTTTTGTTTCTGCATATTACATTCCTTTCTGAACCACTGACAGCTTCAACAAAAGATAGTAAATGTCATTTTTCCCTCTAATGTTGTAGGTATGGACATCACTATTCTTCTGAAATTGTGATGGATCTTGCATGCATTCGAAAGAGCGTGGCAATCCATGTTGCGACCTGCGAACACTTGTATTGCATCTCAAGGAGGTCACTTTGAACATTCATTGTAATGTGGATGCTATGCAAGTTTGCACTGTGCTCCGGGACGATTTGTTGTTCTCGCACATACACCGTCCATTTCCAGACACGTGTTCATAGGACCTATTTTCCTCCATTTCCAACCATGAATTCGTCTCTGCAGTTTGATGGTTTTACTAATGGTCACCATGTGTAGGGAATAGGAGTGGACAAAAAATTGAGCCCTGTGGTATTCCCTTTGTGACTTTTTTTCTCCCTCCCCTAGTCACTAAAATTATCTACCTTTCCGATATTGTCTGAATTAGTCAGAATAACATTTTGCATTCTGTTTGTAAAGAATTATTCAAACCAGCTGTTCCATAAAACCATTAGCTCCATAAAACTTGAGTTTTTCTATGAGAGTACTTTATCTACACAATGAAACGCCTTGAAAGGCGAAGACAGCTAACTGTATGAATAGCGACTGTGAAACGAGAAGTGTTGTTTGTGGACGGGACGGCGCAGGTACTGGGCGCCGCTGACGCTGCTGCTGGGGGTGGCGCTGCCGCTGTGGCTGCCGCTGCTCGTGTGGGAGGACGTGCCGCTGCCCGCCGCCGTCATCACGGTGATGCTGCGGCTCGCCATCCTCTGGCACGTCGCCGGCCTCATCAACAGCGGCGAGCAGATCTGGTCACTCTCCGCCAAGAATAAGTGAGTCCTGCCTACCTCTTACCACACGCTCTTGACATGTTGTTAACACTTTGGAGACCGGCAGCTTAGATGAATATCGGGCCTAGTGAA
Source organism: Schistocerca americana (assembly GCF_021461395.2). Taxonomy (NCBI): domain Eukaryota; kingdom Metazoa; phylum Arthropoda; class Insecta; order Orthoptera; family Acrididae; genus Schistocerca; species Schistocerca americana. Next base: position 311,514,299 of record NC_060120.1, on the reverse strand, counting down.
CCGGCCATTTACGCCATTATTTTAAGCGTTACTGGCACATATGTAACTGATGAATCCTGAAGAGTAATACATACCAGTACTAAAAAAAAATAGCAGACTTCAAGATTTGTTTCTCACAGCTACTTTAGGTCTTTGATAGAACACAAATTCTAAGATAATTATGCCAGGAAGAATATTTTTTTTTTTTTTTTTTTTTTTTTTAAGTCTTCTGACTGGTTTGATGCGTCCGGCATTATCCTTAAAAGAAGTGCGAGGTGAGTTATCGAGAAATTTCTTCCGTTTGACCTTCCAAAATTTCTTGCTGGCTCAAAAAACATTATGTGTTTGTGCTCAGCCACTCGCGACAGCAGCTGTTAGGTTCGCTAACTTTTCTTTCAAAATAATTCTAGACTCAGTCGACAGAAGCAGCGCCAGTCATAGCGAGACGCCCGTACAGTGTTCTCATGCTCAGTGAGTTCAGTTTTCGAGCGACAGATGGCTCGCGCATCGAAGAAATCGCGGCCCCACTTATACTCGGGCGCGATTTTTTGGCGAATAATTGTGGCCCAAACTACGCTCGGGTTGGTCTACAAAATGTTAATCATCCTACTGACATCAAACAAGTCTTGTGGATACGAGTCAAAGAGAAGGCTCTTAATTAAAGACGATATGGGCTAAGCAAAAAATTGCATTTCGTGTGTGACCTATCGCACCTCAACATTTATGCCTTTATAGCAGTGATTCATCTCTTCCCCATTGTAGCACTCCAGCACTCCCCCCCCCCCCCCCCCCTCCCCGCTACCCAACATTTCTGAGAATATCCCCTCAAAAATTATAAAACTCACCTTACATCTTAATTTCCACCATCATCTCTAAAGTAGCCCCTCGCGCTTGTATACAAAGCTTCTAGCGTTTTTCCCACTATTGTTTGCAGTCAGTGCTTAATTTCTAAAATTTTATGTGCCGTAGCTCGCCTCTTCAACCATACACCCCCACATGCCTTGTAATTAATGTCTGTGACGACTGCGATTCTACCCTGTCACTAAGTATCGCCAAAATACCCGAAAAGTACCGTGTTAACTAATGCAGTCAAAATCAAGTCGAATCTGAGTAGACGTTTCTCCAAATTTTACTTCCCAACACAATTTCTGACCGTGCATCTATCCCAGTTTAGCATAGAATAACCATATTAAATAAGATTTAATGACATTGACAAAAAAAAGAGAAAAAATCATTTGCTTCTAACATCAATAAACAAAAGAATACCAAAGTTGAGTGAACGACTCTCATTCAAAGTAATCACAACCCGTGTGGTTTGACAGCTACCCACCTTTGAATAACCCACTATAGAATGTTAGCATCAATAGCAGGTGAGCTTCACTGTCATTGGTCGACGTTTAAGAAATTTATGGCGGGCGCCCTTGTCCAAGTAGCAAAACATTACAATACTTCTGGTAAATGTTACAGCACACGAATTTAGACACATACCCTCCAAAAGTTATAAAAAATATACATGCAGCGGCAGCGGATTTAAAATGTTAAAAAAGGTGGAAATAATTAAAAAGGAAGTGGCTACTGCTAATGAAAGTCAACAATGTCTACATAGAGCACACAACTTCGTGGAGAACACTTTTATTCTAAAGAAGACAAACGTTATGTGAATGTCAGCCAAAAGGAAAAGAAATTACAAATTGAAATTGTTTGCAATAATTTTGAGTCTTTGAGAGGAGAGCGCTGCTTTTAAATCTTATCTCGTGTGTTGTGACGATGGTCGCGATATCGACGTCAGCTGGGTGGTCCTGGTGAAACGCTGAGATCTGTTCCCACGGTCGTGTGATTGTAGCTGATGATTTTCCCCGTAATCGGGCGGGCGGTGGTATTCATTAAGCTGCAAATCTGATTACAGTGGCGTTTTGCAGGCCACAGGCTGGTCGATGTAACTGTTGTTACAGATGTCCGTATGTGCACAGTAGTAATGTTTCTGGCGCAAACAATTTAAGTTTACTTATGCCACACACAGTTTATAAAACTTGCCGACCGCGAATTCTGTAGAAAGTCAATTCGTATTATGAGTGCCGCGATCACGAAAAACCGTCATGGGCGGGAATGTACTCACACACAATAGACAGTTCGCATAAGTTCAGAACGACTGTTACTGATTATAGGCGTCCGGTAGTTCATCGAAACGCGAATAAATACGTAAGTTCACAGTACTTGAGTGTACGAAAACAGTCAAAAAACAAGCGCAGTTCAATTCACAGACACAGAGCTACAATACCGTCCATTCCCGGTTGCATTGTCATAGTTACTTCGTCTCACGGCATAGTCTCAGTATTTACTTATCCCAGTTTCTACACTCACTATTATCATATCACTTCCTGGTATAAAACAGTCATTAAGAACGTACATCGCTTGCCACTAAACTCAATCTTCAACAGCTCGTAAAAGTCACGACTCCCACAGTAAAACAGGTGTCCGCCTCTCTAGCTACCCAAAAACACACACCCGCTTTGTTGGATCAACTATCGATATTGCTCTCCCTCAATACTCTCGCCCACAGTTTATACAATATCAAAGTAAATTACATATATCTTTACACAACTATTTTCTACCAAACTTATTACAGTAAACGATAAACAAAAAAATTTAAAGCTTTCCACAATCAATAAACTCTAAACATATTTATCTACTTACAAAAAAGAAATAATTTCCAGTTACATATTACATCTAGGTTCAAATGGCTCTGAGCACCATGGGACTCAACTGCTGAGGTCATTAGTCCCCTAGGCCTTTGAACTAGTTAAACCTAACTAACCTAAGGACACCACAAACATCCATGCCCTAGGCAGGATTCGAACCTGCGACCGTAGCGGTCTTGCGGTTCCAGACTGCAGCGCCTTTAACCGCACGGCCACTTCGGCCGGCATTACATCTAGAAAACAACTTTTATCTCTATGTTACAGGACAAACGAAAAATGCTCTACAACATCAAAGACATATGAACAGACGAAAAAAAAAAGAAAAAAAAACAAGATAAATATATATCTATCGCAAATAACGATGTCTTCACATGTTGTATCTTTTATAGCCGATGATGGTATGTTGCTTGGCCGAAACTTATATCTTTAATAAAATGACATACAACTTTTGTGACAAATAATGTAGGCTGATGTTAAGAACGCAGCCTTATAATATTCTTAACGGCTCTGCGGCCGGGTCATAACATCATCTTCAGGTGAGGTGCTAAATCTCGCCAGAACGTATTCCTTCTGTGAGAGAACATCGGCACTTTTCCTACCATATACTGGGAGCGTATCTACAAAGATAGGACGGACATGAAGAATATGCAGCACTAGAAGTGTGTTTTGTCCGCCAACCAGGATTAGAGCTTGCTTTGGCTTGGTTAAAGATAACCTAGAATTAAGGAACTCTCGTATTTACAAAATCCATTTCCATTGTGGGAAAACGTATATTGACCAGACAGTTCGCACCGTTCATAACAGATTTGTTGAACATTGTCACCACACACTATTTCTACAACCCAATAAAACTGCGGTAGTGGGGCACTCTCTCGCCGAGAGACACAGAGTGATATAAGACGAGAAACTGGTAGTTGCTCCTGTGTCTCACTGTTGAGGCTCTGTATTAAGTGAATCAACTGATATTAGAATGACGATGTTTTTGTAAATGGAGACAAAGGCTACTCTTCAAGTAAATTGTGGAATCTCGTTTTATCTGATATTAGAAAACGACGGTCTTTGACTCGACTGGCAGGATCGGGATGTTGCGACACACATATTCGGTAGCGAATTATCGTTTTTGCGCCTTTACCACAGACGTGCTGTACTTTCACTTTGCATTAGGTGGCAGCACGATGATTTTTGGCGCAGGCGCCGTTGGTTTCCCGCGGCGTATAAAAGTACCACCCAACTCCGCTTGTGCGCTGGCTCTCGTCTCAGAGATAAGCCGGTTCCACTCTTGGTGGTAGAAAATTTTCACTACCAGTATTTGGCCGGCCAGGGGAAGAGAGGTGGTGAGGTAAAACTCCTGTCACTAGTCTTTGCACCAGCGTCTCCGCAATCACTACGTTTACAAGCGACACAACTTCAGAAGACGAAAACCGAAATTCTAAAACCATTTTCTGTTGTGTTTGCATGTTAAAGGCTGAAGCTGTTTTTCTAGACCGGTCAAAGATCAGTTTTTCGAGCGTCAGTTGTTTTAAAAAAATGGCATCTGGTAATCAGCTGTTCCGGCTTCTGATTAGTCGGCACAACGACTGTCTCTTTTCAATCAAACGTATCAGAGGTAGGCAATTTCATGCTCAGTTTAATATTTCTATTTCCCTTTAACTGCACAAAATGTCACTCCTTCCAGATTAGCTCAAATGGCTCTGAGCACTATGGGACTTAACATCTGAGGTCATCAGTCCCCTAGAACTTAGAACTACTTAAACCTAACTAACCTAAGGACATCACACACATCCATGCCCGAGGCACGATTCGAACCTGCGACCGTAGCAGTCGCGCAGTTCCGGAGTGCCTAGAACCGCTCGGCCACCGCGGCCGGCTCCAGATTAGCCAAAAAATTTTAAAAACAAGATGTAACCTAACAACACAAGCACGTTTCAAAACCAGTTGTGTATTTAAATGGCAGCGAAATTCGATTATGGAAGTTGTAATGTTATCTCAACGAAATAAAAGAGGAACTGGATTTTGAATTGAAACGCTTCCGAAAACTATTTGGTCGAAGTCGAAACACATTACTGTGACCACAGTTCGAGTAGAACAAGGAAAGATATCACAATATAAAATCTACTCTAAATGTCATATCCAGTTCATGGCTAAGTAAGACTTACTTTTTTACCTACTTGCGTAGTCATCAGGTTCAGAGTCTTTGTTGATTAGCAGGTATATTTGCTGACGGAGGAGTGTGATAACGTCAAGTATAATGCGATAAAATATTTTGCATTAAATTATAAAAACATTAATCGGACTTCTTGAAAGAAAATTTAGACTGCGTGGTTCGACTTTTGTCACGTGCACCCAGCACATATAGGCGCGCTAACCGACACGTCACAAAACCAGTCTCTTCCAACGTAATTAGAGCTGAAACATTTAAAAGAAGCTGTACATATCATTAGTAAAGGATAATGGCATCATTTCAAATGAATAAAAACATTTAAGAAGTTAAAGACAACTGTTAGTACTCAATGTTTACTAGAAGAAAATAAAATGGCGTGCTTACAGTATGGAAGACGACAGACATCAGGCAGATTCTAGGATGTGATTCGTGACTCAAACTTTTTACGTCTGAATACCGTCATTCATCTCAGAAATTATACGTGATGACAGTATTACATGAAACAAGGAATTTTTTGTTTTAAATAAAATACGTTGATTTATAAAACGTGGAAATCAAGCAGCTAGAACCGCATTCACAGAATTGATATTGGAGTGTTAACACGACCGACCAGAAGCGGCATTGGGAAACTGATTTACGAAATCAGGTTTTGGGAACTATATGTAAACATAGTGATTGTGATTGTCACATGAAAAAGATAAAACAGTGCTAGTTGTATTAGGTCGGGTACTTATCTGTACGTGGCCAATCTAGAATTCTTGAACGTTGTACTGAACTGAAATATACTTAGGATTTTAAGTGACGCATTGATGTATTCGTTAGCAGAATATATAGAGACGACAGTTTTGAATTATGCGGGAAGTGATTAGTCGTTTGGGCTTGGATGACTTCATCATTTGAAGCTACGAGGTTAGCTGTAGTGGTTTGCACTGAAGCTTAGTTAGAAACATTCTTGATGTAGAACTGAAAGTAGTTTACGCCAAAGTAAATTACAGTGGTCGCGACAAGCGGCCCACTGTAGACGACGATGCAGGATTCCTGCATCTGCTCTCCTGTAACTCGTTCCTTGATAATGCGACTCTATCGGGACGCGCGTTCCAAAACGCCGCGCATGAAAACGTGATTTTCCTGTGATTCATACCTTGAGTTCTATTGGTGATACAAAAGTAGGCTCAAGTGTATCTTATAGCTCTTGTGCTAGGGACCATTTTTATACGCAACAGAAGGATCTTTTTGCTGTAACTATCCTGCGATACACGGACAGACTATAAATATTGCACACGTCCTCCAGCTTAGGGAAATGAAGCAAATAGGCTGGTTCTTTTTGCATCACGGGTGGCCTATGGTGGGTCTTAAGGGGTTTATGGAGACAACATTTAGTTCATGGGCGGCTCCAGAGAAATCCCGAAAAACATGGTTTCTGGGTACCAATCCGAGCCGCGGATTCCAAGATGGCTATGAACAGCAAATGTCTGAAATGTTTACGATACATTCCTAAGATCCCGATCTCGAACAACCTTAAATATTTTCTCGATATATTTCTCTGTTTTAGCGATACAAAGGTTCAAAGTTACCCTAATTGTATACGTAAAATACGCACCAAAAATGCGACGTGAGTCGAAAGCGTAGTTTATAAATTGACTTAGCACAGAGAAATATGCTGTGAAGTGTCTCCATTATCATCAGGAGCGTTCTGGGAACTCCATGTTGTAGCACTGAAGGACATATGGAATTTTTTAGCTCGTAAAATCCTACCCGAGTTGTAAAAATAAGTTCTACATCTACATATATACTCCGCTAGCCACCAAGCGGTGTGTGGAGGAGGGCAAAAATTCACGCCAAAGTCATATTTCCCGCCCCCCCCCCCCCCCCCACCCCTCTGTTCCACTCGCGGATCGCGCGAAGGAAAAACGACTGTCTGAACGCCTCAGTACCAGCTCTTATTTCCCTTATCTTTGAATCATGATCATTGCGCGATTTGAAACTTGGTGGTAATAATATATGCTCTACATCCTCGGTGAAGATTGAATTTCGGAATTTAGTGAGCAGCCCCTTCTGTTTAGTGCGCCGTCTATCTGCAAGTGTGTCCCACTTCAAACTTTCTATGAGATTTGTAACGCTCTCGCGATGGCTGAATGTACCAGTCACGAATCTTGCCGCTCTTCTTTGGACCTTCTCAACCACTTGAATCTGACCCAACTGGTAATGGTCCCATACAGACGAACAATACTCTAAGACTGGACGAACTAACGTATTGTAAGCTATTTCCTTTGTTGAAGGACTGCATCGCTTCAGGATTCTACCAATAAACCGCAATCTATAGTTCGCCTTACCCGTTACTTGTGTAATCTGATCATTCCATTTGAGATCATTTCGAATAGTCACACCCAGATTCTTGACGGACGTTACCACTTCCAAGGACTGGGCATTTATTTTGTACTCGTACATTAGTAGGGATTTTCACTTTGTTATATGCAGTAGGTTACACTTACTAATATTGAGAGATAACTGCCAGTCATTACACCACGCATTTATTTTCTACAAATGCTCATTGATTTGTTCACAACTTTCGTGTGATACTACTTTCCTGTAGACTACAGCATCTTCGGCAAACAGTCTAAGGCCGCTGTCAGTACCATCAACCGGATCGTTTATGTAAATCGTAAAAAGCAGAGGAACTATTACGCCGCCCTGGGGCACACCTGAAGTTACGCTTGTTTCTGTTGAAGTCACCCCGTTCAGGACGATGTACTGCTCACTGTCTGTTACAAAAATTTCTATCCAACCGCATATGTTATCGGATAGACCTTAAGCGCACACTTTTTGTAGGAAGCGACAGTGCGAAACTGAGTCGAGCGCCTTTCGAAAGTCGAGAAATATGGCATCAACCTGGGAGCCGGTGTCTGGAGCCTGTTGTATATCATACACAAAGAGGGCCAGCTGTGTCTCGCATGACCGCTGTTTCCTAAAACCGTGCTGGTTTCTGCAGATGAGCTTCTCAGAGTCTAGAAAGGTCATTATATCTGAACACATAATATGTTCCATGTTTCTACAACAAATCGATGTCAGTGAAATTGGTCGGTAATTATGTGCATCCGATTTTCTACCCTTTTTATAGATTACTATGACCTGGACCTTCTTCAAGTCCCGTGGAACCTTCCGCCTTTCCAATGATATCTGATAGATGACAGATAAGAATGGTGCTATATTTGTAGCATAGTCAACACAAAATCTTACGGGGATACCATCTTGGCCAGATGCCTTCCTGGCGTCTAAGGATCTTAACTGTTTTACAATCCCAGATACACTAAACACTATGTCAGCCATCCTTTCGTTTGTTCGATATTTGAAAGGGGGAATGGTGTTGCAGTCCTCTATAGCAAACGAGTTTTTGAAAGCTAGGTTTAGAATTTCGGCCTTCTTTTTATCATCATCAGTTACATTGCCCATACTGTCAGCAAGAGAAGGTATTCAATTATTTGTAGCGTTCACAGATTTTACATACTGTAAGGTGTCAGGCAAATCCAACACCTTCCATGAAAACCCTGACATGATAGCAAATCCGACAGTATGTCACATAGTTCCGAATAAATCCTGACATTAAATTAACCAAAGTAATACGATTAATGAGTGAGCAAATGAAATACCACAGACTAACACAAGAACGCCTAAATGTATGTCATACCTTCCCACCGTGAAACAGACGCATTTCTGATGGGAGAAACGAGAATAGAAGCAGAGAGCAGAACCATGTTAAGCTAGAAGGCCCTACGACAAGGGACGGACACCCACGTCGCCAGCCGACCGCCAAAACCACCCCCCCAGCCCATGTTAAAAGATAGAGCCCTCCAGAAGAACAGTATAGATCTTACGATAACACTAAAAGGGCCGCACTAGCTGCAACTTTGACTTTTTCACATCTCTGTTACGTTGCAAACGTTAAAAACATTGCCCCACCACGAAAAGTATAACGTTTCTCATTGGATAGACAGAATTTTTGTAGGCGGAGCTTAAGGTTAACATTGAGACCCTGATTGGTCAGTTGAAAACACAGCCAGATAGCTTTTCTAAAACCAACTTCGGAAAATTGTAGTAAGGAGAAGTTAGGAGAGTGTTGCGTCCGAGATGGCGAGGTGTGGAGCTGCGCCACCCGCCGCCCCCTGACGAACACCGACAAGGTAATGAACACACGCGATGCCGCATTTTTGAGCGCATGAGGCCTCACTCAGAGCTGCAGAAGTCTCATCTGTTACATCCCCTTTTCACGTAATACCAGTGTCGATCGTCAATTAAATCTCATGGTGTCCACATTTGCTACTTGAAGTAAAAATCTGAAACGCTATGATTTTTCTGTTATATAATTATTGAGAAGCCATATCAGCCACTGTAATTTACGACAAGCTAGATAAGTAATTAAAGATGATTGAGGTTCACTGTAGACCATTTTGATAGTTTTCTCTTTTGTGAAACTTAATTTAAACCTACATTACAGATGTGATATGGCATAGGTCATCCTTCGATCCATTATAGAACTTGAAAAACTTGGAAACCCATTCAGGGAATATTCGTTCACATTTTTGTTGAACACAGTTGGTTTTTATCATCCTGTATTAAAATATTTCCTTTTATCAATAGTGCAATTTATAAACAATGTTTTGTGAGTAGAATAAAATTGGCAATGGTAAACTTAACTGTTTTTTCGACGTTATTTTACCAGCTAACTAAAAATAGGAAAGCCTTGAACCCCTTCCACTAAATTTAGTTAGTATTAAGATTCTTTTACAGGGAGTGCAGTGGAGCTGACGCTGAAATCATTAAGTATTTGATTATATCATCGCTAGTCTCACTGAACTCTTCTAAACTCTGCATGTCATGTGTGGTCTGGCGTCTCCTTACCAGCAACAGGTCCCAGGTTCAGACTAGTCAATTCCCTAAAAAAACACGCTCAGAGCGTCGTTGCGCGAAAGTGGTAGGTAGACACGACTTAGAACAAACAGACACCACGCAGAATGTTTGAATACGACCAAAATTTTTTGGTGTTATTTTTAGAATCTGCAGATAAAATATTGCTTTCAAATTCGTTAAAAGAATCTCTCTTTGTCCTTCTGACAGTTGCTTTCATTTCGCGTGATTTCTGTCTGTCAGCGGGGCAGTGACTATGTTGCATGTTATTTCATTTAGATATGAGTAAAATATCAAAATTTTACTAATCATTAAGTTCTTTTCATATGAGTGACTTGACCTGCTGAAAGGGGGTCAAAGAAGGGAACCAGTGGAAAGATGCTCCAATGGGAGGGAATATGCTCCTGTTTGAAAGACTCTGACTGAAAGGTGGGGTACCGGCTGCCTCATTCAATCTTCCTCAGCACATGTAAGAATTTCCCCCAAAATTTTGGCATGCGAATATATTCTCCCTTTCTCATGCCAAGGCGAAAGGAGACAGTAGGAGCAGGAAAGAGGCAGAAATGTAATAAATACTGAGAGATAGTAGACAGTGGTTGCGGTACAGAAAGAGTGTAGGGGACAATGACAGTGTTAGAGAAAGAGAGGGACACAATGGCATTGTAACATAATTGGCAGTGACGGAACGGTGCTAGGAAGAGAGTGACAGAGATAGTGCCAATGGAAGAGGAATAAAGAGAAGGAGAGAGTGGACGTGGATAAGAGCCAGTGCTAATGAGAGACAGAGTCTATGACAAGAAGGAAGAGAGATATGATGATAGTGAGAAGACACAGCAGCAGTGGATAAGAACGAATGAGATAGCAGCAGTAAGAGAGAGCAAGACAGAGTTAGTGACAGTGAGAGGGGGCAGTAGGAGCAGAACAGAATGGAGGAGGGAGTGACTGTGAGACAGGAGTCAGTGACATTTAGTGAGACACAGAGAGATAATGATAATGAGTAAGCCTGAATGACTGAGTGAGAATGGGCAAGTGGGAGTGGATGCGTATGAGCGACTTACAGCGATGGACTAGTGGGTGTGAGTGAGTTACAAGGGTCACTCCAAAAGAAATGCACACTATTTCAGTAAAAATACAGTTTTCATTCTACATGTGTGAAAGTTTTACAGTGTGTAGATACATCCTTCCTGCTTGTTTTCAAACTTAGTTCAACCTGTTCCCGTAAGTGGCGCCATCACAGCACGTCTTCAGGATGGCTGCTACACTTGACGTTCATCAGAAGCTATGTGCTGTCATAGAATTCCTGTGCTGTGAAAACGAGACAGTGGGAAACATCCACAAGAGGTTGAAAAGGGTGTATGGAGATGCTGCTGTCGATCGCAGTACAGTTAGTCGGTGGGCAAGCAGGTTACGTGATGAAAGCGGGCATAGCAATATTGAGGATCGTCCTTGCAGCGGCAGGCCTCGTACGGCACACACTCCAGACAATGTGCAAAGAGTTAAAGAATTGGTGACTGCTGACAGACGCATCACAGTGAACGAATTGTCACGCTGTGTTGGGATAGGGTAAGGAACTGTTTGCAGAATACTGAAAGTGTTGGCGTTAAAAAGGGAATGTGCCAGGTGGGTTCCCAGGATGTTGACAGTGGTTCACAAAGAAACAAGAAAAACGGTATGCAGCGAACTTTTGGAACAGTACGAGAATGGTGGAGATGAATTTCTTGGAAGAATTGTGACAGTTGATGAGACACGGCTCCATCATTTTTCACCAGAGACGAAGAGGCAATCAATGGAGTGGTATCATGCAAATTGACCCAAGAAAAAAAAATTAAAAACCACACCTTCTGCTGGAAAAGTTTTGGCTACGGTGTTTTTCGATTCCGAAGGACTCTTGCTTGTGGACATCATGCCAAGTGGAACCACCATAAATTCTGATGCATATGCGACGACACTGAAGAAACTTCAAGCTCCACTGAGTCGTGTTCGACCACATCGGCAAAAGCAGGATGTTTTGCTGTTGCACGACAACACACGGCCACATGTCAGTCAAAAAACCATGGAAGCGATCACAAAACTCGGATGGACAATACTAAAACACCCGTCTTACAGTCCTAACCTGGCTCCATGTGACTATCGTCTCTTTGGAAAACTGAAAGACTCTCTTCGTGGAACAAGGTTAGAAGATGATGACTTCCTTGTGCACACTGCCAAACAGTGGCTGCAACAGATTGGTCCAGAATTTTATCTTGCGGCTATAGAGGCGCTGGTTCCAAGATGGCGTAAGGCAGTTGAGAGGGATGGTAATTATGTGGAGAAATGAAAATATTGTTCCTAAAGGATGTATCTACACACTGTAAAACTTTCAAACATGTAGAATAAAAGATGGATTTTTTAAAAAAAATAGTGTGCATTTCTTTTGGAGTGAACCTCGTTCAATTAGGGGAGCTTGTGGGAGTGAGAGGTGAGTTGCATGTTAAATAGAGCGCCAATATGTTCTGAAGCCGAATTTTTTGGGAAAATTGTTAAAGAAGCCGAGGGAAGTAGATTGAGGCAGCTGGTGCCTCACTTTTCATTCAGAGCATTCAGATGTGGATTAGCCTTTTTTGTGATCCGATAGGAGCATTTTCCGCTTATGTTTTAAAAGGTTCGCCGCGTGCAGCAAGAGTCAGTTGCGGTGAGATTTAGCAAACAGCGTTCTCACCTGAAGAAAAATTGCTGAAGTATCGTGTCAAGGTGATTGTACGATCCGGTTGCAGAGCTGACGAGAGCAATGGGAAAGTTTACGTACCCATAGAACCGCCGTATGTGTGGCATCGAGTTAGTTGAGCAGTGCTCGAGTTAGAGACACTGAAACCTCCCCTTAGAAAAAAATTTTGAATGATTGTGCTGATAAACCCCTTTCGTTATTTGATTTTCAAACAGCTGAGCAAAACTGAACGTACTCAGACATTTCTCTCTTTACTTATTCTGATCATCACTAAAGTGACACACAATATTTTTAGCGCAACGCAATCTGACTTTCAATAAGCCCTACAAAAGAATGGCCCTGACTAACAATAACCTAAACCTTTCACGAATCACTTACCTCACAAAAATCTTCGTTACTCGAACTACTCCAATACAGCGAGCGCCAATACTGCCAGATACATAAAAGATTCTAACTACTGAAGAGACTAGCTACTGATAGGCATAGTTAGCAAATGAAAGATTTTGATAGAGAAGAAACAATGTATTTACTTTAACAGTGTTGAAAAGTCATTTTATATATATATATATATATATATATATATATATATATATATATATATATATATATATATATATTATTGGTGTTTTGCCCTTAAAGAGCGCATTTGGACTAAACTACATGGCCAGTTCCTTTTGCTGCCTTCCTTGCTGCCCAAACTTCCCTCATTCGCTCGCTGTGTTTCTGTTTCCGGTCCTCTGTCCATGCTTCTTGTCGGCTTCGTGTCTTCGGCTTCATCTTGATTGCCTTTTTGGTTGCCCATATTTCTTTCATCTTCTGGCTGTGATCTTGCTTGCGTTCTTCGGTCCATTTTATGCCTGTTCGTTTGTCGCATTGTATCTCATGTAGTTTACTTTTCTTAATGATGTTTCTGAACTTTATTCTGTCGTTTATTGTGTCTGCTGTTATGTTGAGCTGGTTCAGGTCGTTTTCTACCTCTGCCACCCATTTGTTGTTTCTAGTGGTTACCCAGTCAAAGATCTGTTTGGTCAGCCTGTGTGATGGCATTCTGTATAGGTGTCCATAGAATTGTAGTCTGCGTTTTCTAATCTTTTCTGTGATTGTCTCTGTATGTTTGTACAGTTCCTCTGTAGGTTTCTTGATCCATATTCCATTGTTGTTAGTTGCGCCAAATATTTTCCTAAGTATTTTCCGTTCTACTTTTTCTAATTGTCTGATACGTGTATGCCCTCGGATTAGTGTGGTCTCTGCTGCATATAGTGCCTCGGGGAGCACCACCGTGTCGTAATGGCGTAATTTGGCTTTTTGTGAGATAGACTTCTTGTTGTAATGATTCCACACTACTTTGTATGCCTTGTCCAGTTTAGTCTTTCTTTCTTCATTTGAGTCTCTGTTATGTCCACTCATTTGTAGTGTTTCACCGAGGTATTTGAAGTTTGCTGTTTTGTAAATCGTGCCATACTTTGTGTTCAGAGATGAGAGTTTCTTTGTGCTCATAAACTGTGTCTTTTCGTAAGAGATCTGTAGTCCAGTTTTGGAAGCGATTTCGTGCAGTTTTTCAATAGCGTCTTTTGTTTCCTTTATACCTTTCGTGACAATCGCCAAATCGTCTGCAAAAGCCAGGCATTTAATCTGTAGGTTTCCTAAGGTTATCCCCTGTTGTGATGTTTCCCATTCTTTTATGACCTTATCTAACACCAGATTGAAAAGGAGAGGTGAGAGGCCATCGCCTTGTCGGACACCTGTGCGAATTTCAAAGGGCTCTGATAGTTCCCCACAGAACTTTACTTTGGAGGTCGTGTTGGTTAAAGTTTGCTCTATGATAGCCCGTGTTTTGTTGTCTACTTTGTATTCTGCTAGAATTTTGAAGAGAGTTTTCCGGTCGATAGAGTCGTACGCCTTTTTGAAGTCAACAAAGGTAATGATCAGGTTCTGTTTGTGTTGTAAAATCATTTTCAGGTTCCAAATTTGTTCCGCACAAGACCGCCCTTTACGGAAGCCTGCTTGGTATTCCCCAATCAAGTGGTCGGTTTGGCATTCTAGTCTGTTCAGTAAAGCTTTAGAGAGGATCTTGTATGTGACCGGTAGTAGGGATATTCCTCTGTAGTTGTTCGGGTTAGTCTTGTCACCTTTTTTGTGTAGTGGGTGTATCAGGGCAGTTTTCCAGTCGTCAGGAATTTTCATGGTCTTCCAGATGTCTTCCAAGATCCTGTGGATGTCTTTGGTGAGTTCTGGGTCTTGTAACTTCCAGATTTCCGCGATGATGCCATCTTCTCCTGGTGCTCTACGATTCTTGAGTGACTTTATTATTTCTTTAACTTCTTCTAGAGTTGGAGGTTCACTATCTGGATTGTATGTGCTCGTTTCTGTCATCATTTCTTCCATGGGGGGGTCCGTGTTGAGCAGTTTTTCAAAGTACTTTGCCAGAATGTCACAATTGTTTTTGGTATTGGTTTCTAGGGTTCCATCCGGTCTTCTGAAGCACAAGTTGGGTGGTTGATATCCAGTCATATTTTCTCTGAACGTTCTGTAGAAGTTTCTTGTATTGTTCTTCATGAAGTCTGATTCGATCTCTGTCAGTCGCCGTTTGTCATACCGTCGTTTTTCACTGCGAATGATTTTGCTTGATTGCTTCTGTGTTTTCAAGAAGTTCATCCAATTCTCTTGGGATTTATGGCAACTAAATTTTTTCCATGCACTGATTCGTTGGTCAATAGCTTGGTCACATGTGTGCTTCCACCAACGGTGTTTCCGTGTTCGTGGTGCTTGTGCTAGTTTCATGGCCTCTCGGATTCTTCGTGAAAGTTGTGTCCAGTCTGTCGTTTTCTCCATTTTAATTTTGTGTAATATTTGTGTCTGGTTTAAAGTAACGTATTCTGGATCTGGTCTAACAATTTTGTTCTTCTGGAGCTTTTTCTTGGGCAAAGGACGAATCCTGATCTGTAGTAGGTGGTGGTCTGAGTCGAAGTAGCCTTTACGGGTGTCTATGTTCAAAATTTCTTTTTGTGAGTCTTTCTGCACTATTACGTGGTCGATTTGTAGTTCTTGCTTTCCGCTGGGGAATTTCCATGTGGTAAGTTTTCGTGTTGGTTTCTTGAATTTTGTTGACATAATGGCGAGGTCGTGGCTTTTGCAAAAGTCTATCAGATGTTTTCCGTTTTTGTTGGTGTCCTTGTGTGGAGTATGTTTTCCTGTGATATGTCTGTATATCTTTTCTTTTCCGAGTTTGGCGTTGAAGTCTCCCAGTATTATTTTGACTCTATGTGCAGGAATTTTTCTGATAGTTTCTTCCATTGTCGTCCAGAAGTCATCAATTTCGTCCGGGTTTTTCCTGTTGTAGTCATTAGTTGGTGCATGTGCGTTGATTATTGTGTAGGATTTATTGGCTGATTTCACTGTGATGGTGCTGATTCTTTCGTTTGGTGACGAAAAGTCGATTATGCTGTCCGTGATGGACCTGTGTAC
The DNA here is from genome assembly GCF_021461395.2 of Schistocerca americana. Lineage (NCBI taxonomy): Eukaryota > Metazoa > Arthropoda > Insecta > Orthoptera > Acrididae > Schistocerca > Schistocerca americana. The sequence continues at coordinate 311,498,389 of NC_060120.1, read as the reverse complement.
TGCAAATCCTGTGCCAAAAAGCCTTAGGTTTTTCAGTTGTCTCGATGGTTTTCCTTTGTATATTCTGAAATTCTCCGTGTTGAAATGGTCTTCGTCTGTGAATCGTGTTTCTTGCAGTGCACATATTTTGATTTGAAATTTTTCGAGAGTGTCTGTCAGTTGTTTCATCTTTCCTGTCTTCATCAGTGTGTTCACGTTGAGTGTGCCGATGTAGTGTTTGCGTTTGGTCTTGAGGGAGTTTGAGAAGCTCCGATTCTTCTCATGATGTCCGTGAGCCCCCGGAATCCGATGCTCACGACAATCCCAGTCTATTGACTGGGGCCCGGAGTAATGAGATTTTTCTCGTTGTACCATCATGATGTTTAGTAGTTGGATGTATGGCATGCTGCCGAGTACAACCTGACTTTCCAGATCAGGAGGTTGGTTGAGGCCGCCACTGACATGTGGAGCAGACGTCTTTTGTAGCCGCCCACTGTGGGAACAGACGCTACTAGTAGTTTTGGTCCGCCCCGAGTATTTCATTTCCTCGGTACCACCTATATCTAGGAGGCATTCCCCTATCCGCCACCTGGGGAGGCGCTCGGTTGCGGGTCTACTAACCGCCCCGATATATATATCAGTTCGTGACATCCAGTCTTACAAAATTACTCTCTCTGATGGACACACGTCCAAATCATCCATTCTCAAAACTCCGCCATCTCTCTCCCCACATCCACCATTGCTGGCGGCTCACCTCCAACTGCGCAACGCTACGCGCTGTTCACATCCAGCTGCCCAACACTACAATAGCGAATATTACAACAATGCCAACCAACCGCAGACTGCACACATCACAGCCAGCGATTTTCATACAGAGCGCTACGTGGCGTTACGAACATAAAGCCCTAAACAGCCTACTTACAACAGGAACGTGTGTGGTCTGCCGACAGGTACTCGGTGGACTCTAACCTGGTGTTCTTCCTGAACCGGACGCACTGGCCGCAGTACCACTACCTGCTGCCGTGGGACTACCGCACAGGCGAGTTCGGCTCGTACGACGACGACTGCGTGACGACGGCGATCCGCGTGTGGGTGGCGCTGGGCTGGGCGTGGGGGCTGCGCACCGTGGGCCGCGACGCCGTGCGCCGCGCGCTCGCCGCCTCCGACGACATCGTCTCCGCGCTCGAGGAGGAGAGTCGCCGCGTCGCCAAGCAGTCGCTCTTCCTGCAGTAGGGCGGCCCGCCTCTACTTTGTCCAGGTGGGTTCCAAACGCCCGTCACTTAACGACGCTGTGGCGAGGTCTGCGAGGAAGACTGGCCGCCGCGCATGCGTTGCAGCCAGTGACACTACAGGTCTACATCTACATCTACATCCATACTCCGCAAGCCAGAGGATACTTTGAGTATATCGGTTCTCCCTTCTATTCCAGTCTCGTACTGTTCGTCGAAAGAAAGATTGTCGGTATGCCTCTGTGTGGGCTCTAATCTCTCTAATTTTATCCTCATGGCCTCTTCGCGAGATATACCGAGGAGGGAGCAATATACTGATTGACTCCTCGGTGAAGGTATGTTCTCGAAACTTCAATAAAAGCGCGTACCTAGCTACTGAGCGTCTCTCCTGCAGAGTTTTCCACTGGAGTTTATCTATCATCTCCGTAGCGCTTTCGCGATTACTAAATGATCCTGTAACGAAGCGCGCTGCTCTCCATTGGATCTTCTCTATCTCTTCTATCGACCATATCTGGCATGGATCCCACACTGGTGAGCAGTATTCAGGCAGTGGGCGTACAAGTGTACTGTAACCTACTTCCTTTGTTTTCGGATCGCATTTCCTTAGGATTCTTCCAATGAATCTTAGTCCGGCATCTGATTTACGACGATCAGCTTTATATCATCATTCCATTTTAAATCACTCCTAATGCCTACTCCCAGATAATTTATGGAATTAACTGCTTCCAGTTGCCGACCTGCTATATTGTAGCTAAATGATAAAGGATCTTTCTTTCTGTGTATCTGCAGCACATTACAGTTGTCTACATTGAGATTAAATTGCCATTCCCTACACTATGCGTCAATTCGTTGCAGACCTTCCTGCATTTCGGTACAATTTTCCATTGTTACAACCTCTCGCTGTACCACAGCATCATCCGCAAAAAGCCTCAGTGAACTTCCAATGTTATCCACAAGGTCATTTATGTATATTGTGAATAGCAACGGTCCTACGACACTCCCCTGCGGCACACCTGAAATCACTCTTACTTCGGAACACTTCTCTTCATTGTGAATGACATGCTGCGTTCTGTTATCTAGGAACTCTTCAATCCAATCACGCAATTGGTCTGATAGTCCATATGCTCTTACTTTGTTCATTAAACGAATGTGGGGAACTGTATCAAACGCATTGCGGAAGTCAAGAAACATGGCATCCACCTGGGAACCCGTGTCTATGGCCCTCCCTCTCTTACGAGAACCAGCGGGCGACACGGACGGGGAGCGAATTACGATTTCAGACGAGTTTTTAAATGCATGCAAACTCTCCATAGCACACGACAAAGTTAATACTCCTAGCGGATACCTTTTCCTAGACATATTGATTTCACGTGGTCCGTGCGTTCGCTGTGCTGCCGGGCAAGGCGACTATAGTTCAATTCTTTTATCTTGGCGGCTCGCGTATGCCCGCCCAGACGCGGGAGATTGCTGTGTTGCCAGTTGCACACGACGCATGCGCCAAGAGAAGCAGCGCCATAGTATAGTACAGTTCGCAAGCTTACGTTTAGGGGGGAGCGCGCTGTTTATCAAGTAAAGCCACCACGGCCGCATTAACCTTTTCGCTGCTACACAGACGTGCTCCCCGCATTCCGCGCTGTGCACGATTTTGTCACTGTACTGCTCGCCTGTGCAGACACATGGTGTTCCGACTGCTTTGACACTCTTATCATTCGATTACACAAAAACTATTTGGCCCAAAAATTAGATTTTCACACATCTTCTTGATTGATACCTTCCCCCATAAATGACTTAATTTTGTTTCGATGTTCAACGCAGTTATTATGCAGCATTAAATGTAGTAAGCCATTGCACGAAATTTTGAAGAGTTTGCAGAGGTAAAAGTCCATAGAGTATACTTTCCGTATGGTCGATTTTAGTTGCCACAATGTTGAGAATGAAATGTGGACAAGATACCCAAATTTCATATAAAATTTACTGTATAACAATATCTCATTTAATTTAAGTATCACATAGGTGTCGTATGTAATATTGAGAAATATTCCATCTTTCGCGACTGTAACAAAAGTTCTTTTTACACCGGGCACATTTGGCTTTATTTTGAAGCACTTCAATCAGTCAAAAGAAAGGTGACAAAATACATTAAACGAAACTGTGGACTTACAAAAACATTAGGACTTGAACATACCATCTGTCAGTGAAGTCCTCTGAGCTATGTCAAATATAATTTTTGTGTGTGGCACACACAAACAGCATTTATTTGCTAAAACACTGATCAGCCAACACAAACGTTGAATATTGTGTTACCGCAGCACAAAACTACGAAAGGTGACTTGACAATGGAGGAGACAAAATACTGTCCACTGATAACGCTTCAAAAGAGAGAAAAGCGTCTGGTCTAAATAAGTCGCTTATTACAGTTGCAGAAGAGGAATATATTTCAATACCATTGGTAAAACTGCGACTGTGGAACAAAAACAAGAAAGAGAACATGAGTACCATTGTGTATGTGCCATACCTTTCCTTGATTGAAGTGCTTTAAAATAAAGTCAAACGCGTCCGGTGTAAATAATACTTTTATTACAGTCGCGAAAGACGGAATATTTCTCAATATTACATACGACACCTATGTCGTACTTAAATTAAATGAGATATTGTTATACAGTAAATTTTATATGAAATTTAGGTATCTTGTCCACATTTCATTCTCAACATTGTGGCAACTAAAATCGACCATACGGAAAGTATACTCTATGGACCTGCAAACTCTTCAAAATTTCGTGCGATGGTTTACTACATTTAACGCTGCGCAATAACTGCGTTGAACATCGAAACAAAATTAAGTCATTTATGGGGGGAAGGTATCAGTCAAGAAGACGTGTAAAAATCAAATTTTTGGGCCAAATAGTTTTTGTGAAACCGAACGATAAGTGTGCCAAAGCAGTGGGAACACAATGTGTCTGCTCAGGCGAGCAGTGCAGTGATGACAAAATTGCGCACAGCGCGGAATGCGGGAAGCGCGTGTCTGCAGCAGCGAAAGGGTTAATGAAGAGATAAAGCACTAGAAATTTCAAAAAATTACATTCAAGCGAATAAAATTCGTGAGGTAAGGCACTTCAATATTGTTTTTAAGTAAAGAAAGTATTAAGCACTGCACAAGGATTGGACTCACAACCTTTCACATAGCAGCCCAACACCTTAACCGTTACGCTAACGCACGTCCTGTGACTACATAATGCCATGAGGACTATAACACGTCACGCAAAATACTGACAAACACTGTTGGTATGACTATGAATTACTCACGCTTCGTCAAAGTACAATAGGATAAACAATTACCGCTGTTCTTTATTGCGAAAAAGCGGTTCGTGAGATTGATACAAACACCTTTCCTTGCTATCGCCTGAATGAGGAGTCTTATTGCTTGTTTGGTTTAAATAATTAATAGAATATGAATCAATTGGTATAAAGAATGCTTTTTCCAACCATTCTATTAAAGAAAGTCTGCTATCAAGACATTGCTTTTGTTCTATTACTTTATTTATGACTGAACGTTTCTAAAACTGAGGACACTCGTCTGTGCTCTGCACTGCAGTCGAGATCTGGCAACGTCGTTCTCTGTTCATTGGCTGACTGTGTTTTATGACGTCAGATGCGCAGAACGAACCTAAACTCGGCCACCAACATAAATGACGTGCACTTTAGTGTGACATCACAAGTTCGTTGCGCGGACCGTTTTTCTCGAGGGGCCCGTGTTAAGGCGCGAAAACTCATGTTTGCGCAGTTGGAGATACACTGAAGAGCCAAAGAAATTGGTACACCTGTCTAATATGGTGTAGGGCCCCCACGAGCACTCAGAATTGCAGCAACATGATGTGGCGTAGCCTCAACTGATGGTTCAAAATGGTTCAAATGGCTCTGAGCACTATGGGACTTAACATCAAAGGTCATCAGTCCCCTAGAACTTGGAACTACTTAAACCTAACTAACCTAAGAACATCACAAACATCCATGCCCGAGGCGGGATTCGAACCTGCGACCGTAGCGGTCCCGGGGTTCCAGACTGAAGCCCCTAGAACCGCTCGGCCACATCGGCCGGCCTCGACTGATGTCTGAAGTAGTGCTGGAGGGAACTGTCACCATGAATCCTGCAGGGTTGTCCCTAAATCCTTGAGAGTACTAGGGGGTGGAGATCTCTTCCGAACAGCACGTTGCTAGCCATCCCAGCTATGCTCAATAATGGTCATGTCAGGGGAGTTTGGTGGCCAGCGGAAGTGTTTAAACTCAGAAGAGTGAGTGTTCCCGTAGCTACTCTGTAACAACTGGAGCTACTCTGTAACTCTGGACGTGTGGGGTGTCGCATTGTCCCGCTGGAATTGCCCAACTCCGTCAGAATGCACAATGGGCATGAATGGATGCTTGCGTACGTGTCACCTGCCAGAGCCATATGTAGACTTATCAGGGGACCCATATCACTTCAACTGCACACTCCCCAGACCATTACAGAGCCCCCACCAGCTTGATCCGTCCTCTACTGACATGCAGACACATCTTTGGGCGGGTTTAGTGACACCTCTGAACATCAAAGGGACTGTGTCTGTGATACAATATCCACAGTCAACGTCTATCTTCACGAGTTCTAGAAACTGGGGTAATGCAAAACTTTTTTTGATGTGTGTAATTTCAAAGCTCATTCTATATAATTTTTTCACTTGAATTCTTAACATTTAATATTTTACACATTAACTCATTTGTAAAGTAATCAAACATTTGAAGCTGTTTTATATGTGGAACATCGATTCTTTAAAGAATGGTGGGTGCGGAGGGGGGGGGGGGAGGGGGAAGAGAGGGGTGATGTTACTGCTATTTATGTAAATGACGAATATTACATCTTTCACTTGAGAATGGCATAGCACTGAACAACAAATTTGAAGTGAAAGTGAGTAAATTGCACGATTTTGAGTTAGTTGTGTTTATTTCAGTATAAAATGATACAAAATCATCATCTTCATAAATGTGATTCTTCAGTTTCTCCCAGCGTATTTGTTGCTCGAACAGTCCACGGGTATACTGCCGGTTCATAATGCCCAACGGGCAATATACCCGTGGACTGTTCGAGCATCTTCATAAATATTTAGCTCTAATTTTTTTAAAGGTAATCTACATTTTTGTATAAATAACTCATTAACTAAATATGCATTCATGTTCCAAGATTCAGCATAACAAATTTTAAGTGAATAATTACTTGAATTATGTTATGTGTTATGCGCTGATAAGTTTCAGTGCCATTCTGGAAGTACAAAAGTAAAATATTAAGAAAAATTGAAGATACTATTACACAAATGAAAATACTTTGTAAGTCTACTTTGTACCGAACTATGAAAACACAAAAGAAAGTATATGAATTAACTGGTCACAAATGTATATAAAGGATTACAAATGTTAAATGTTCATATGTACAGTATATACAATTACATATTTTGTTCAGAGATAAATTCAGAAGATGACCGTTTTCGCTTGGTTTGACGTTTATAAACATACTCGGGAACATCCCTTATGAAAGTCCAGCAATAATCTGCTAAAATAGTAGGGCTCCACTTTCCGGCATACTTCTTCTCAAATATGGCAATATCTGTTCATGACTTACTGCACCACAATCTTTGGGGAAGAAGTCCAGATGACTATATAAGAAATGCATTTTCAATGACATGTTGCAACCTTTTCATAAGATGACTACATGATATCCACAAACTCCTTGTTTCTCATTACTCGTATGTTCACTAAGAACTGTAAACAGACTGTCTTAAAACATTCCCATGCATGCTTCTCATCACATTGTATGATTCCATCAAAAGTATGGTCTCCAAAATGTTCTCAAAACAGTGGGCCTACAAAGATGCCCTCCTTTACTTTGGCATCATTTAAGTAAGGGAATTCTTACCTTGAATACTTAAACGTGTCACCATCTTTGTTAATTCCCTTAACAAAGTTTTTCATGAGACCCGACTTCATGTGCAAGGGCAGGAGCAGAATCATTTTAGGTTGTACTAGAGGTTCGCTCTTAATGTTCTTTATACCTGGTTGAAGAGATTTTCTGGTGGGCCATTCATGTTTATTGTAATGAGATGCATGAGCTCGGCTATTACATTCACAGAGAAAGCAGCAATATTTAGTATACTGTAACTGCATATTGTAGGCGACTTGCCTACAACATATAATTGCATAGCCGTCCGGTATAATGAGTTAACGAAAAAATATTTATTCGCAAAAACTCACAATGAGATGAAACTAAAAAAACAACAGAGAAGTAACAAAAACTAGGAGACTCTATAGCCTTACGGCAAAGATAAAAAAACAACACATGACCAAAAAAAAAACTCTCGTGCACTTTTGATATCACTTTGCACGAGGCATGAAAAATATCATGCCACAATATCTAATAGTAGAGCAACCATGTTCAAGTCACCACAGATCTGCCATTGAGAGTCATTATACTTGATGATTTCTAGTAAAATTTTCACCTTTTGGTATGACTTTTTCATATACACACTATGCCCAACTGGAATAGAAGGAAGCTCATTACCAATATGTAAAAGCTCTGCTTTTAAGCTCAACTTTCACGAATCAATAAAGATTCTCCATTCATCACCGTTGTAATTAATTCTGAGAGCTTTCATTACACCATTTATGTCTACAAGTGCCACAAGACTATCCTGCGTATTAAAAAAACGAGTGAATTGTTGCTCTCTTCTGCGGTAGAATGGAACATTACATTGCTTTCCAGAAAATTGCGCTGCTGCAATCTTGATGCTAAAATCTCAGCCTTAGCTTTAGAGAGCTCCAAATCTCTAATGAGCTCACTTAACTCATTTTGATACAATTTTTGAGGATCATCAGTTGATGATATATTTGGAAGAAACTCTGGATCTTGTGATGTACATGGTTCTGGACGTTCAGAGTCCCCATCAGAAGCAATCTCATACTCTGTCGGTGGTTCAGGTATTGGCAATCCTTCCCCATGTAGAACTGGACATATGGCAGATGGAATGTTGGGGTAGATCACTGTCCGCTTCTTCTTCTTATATTCCCTTTTGGATAGGAGGAACCATACAAAAGTAGCAGTCATTGACATGGTTGGTTGGCTCACGCCATATCATGAGCACTGTAAAGGGCATTGAACGTCCTTTCCCATGCATCCAAGTCCTGAGGTTGCTGGCACAAGTGTTGCAGATCACATGTGGAGCCCAGGATTTATCCTGATCACCTGTTTTGCACCCAACATAACAACTGTAAGCTTTTTTAATCAATGGAGTTATTTGCTGTTTTTGTGAAGCAAATGTCACTTCTCCACACACATAGCAAAATGTGTCAGCACTGTAAACAGAAACTCGTGGCATTTTTGTTCACTTCAACAGCAGTCAACTTGAACAACTGGTAGTTAATCTGGAAACAAATGTGCAAAAATTGTTACACGCATTAATAAAGTCACTGAAATTGAAGAAGAGGGAGAAAAAAAAGACCACTAAAATTGGTATCAAAATGTTTATATCCAAAATATTGCACACAAGTTAGATCAGGGACAATGATATAATCCATTGTTACTAGTTATTATGACTTTGACAAACCATTATAATATTTGATTTTAAACTTAACATAAAAATCCGTATATAATGATCTCATCGTAATAAAACAGTGTAAAATGAAAACTAGAGCTAATTTTGAATTCTCTTTGTGATACTCGCGATCACCACATTAGAAATGATAGGAATTGGCTATTTTCGTACGATTTACATTTTCATTGTTGCACTGTGTAATAGGCAGAAATCGCGATTGTGAATAAATATAAGGGGCGATCAAAAAGTTTCCGTTTGAAGAACGTGCAGCCCAGTATCGGTACGCGAATCAGGCAAAATCTCTGAGAGCACTGAGGCAATCATCCCACCGATGCACCGTGTTGAAGAAACCCTTTTGGTACAGCACTTTGTTCTGCCACGTGAAGAAGTTCGTGACTGCCTGCTGCATATACTCGTCCGACAGCAATCGTCTACCCTTCAAGGCCTTTTTTAGGGGACCGAGGTCATGATAGGCAACGGGCTTGCCGCAGTGGATCCACCGCTTCCCGTGAGATCACCGAAGTTAAGCGCTGTCGGGCGTGGTCGGCACTTGGATGGGTGACCATCCAGGCCGCCATGCGCTGTTGCCATTTTTCGGGGTGCACTCAGCCTCGTGATGCCAATTGAGGAGCTACTTGACCGACTAGTAGCGGCTCCAGTCACAGAAAACCATCATAACGACCGGGAGAGTGGTGTGCTGACCACACGCCCCTCCTATCCGCATCCTCAACTGAGGATGACATGGCGGTCGGATGGTCCCTATGGGCCACTTGTGGCCTGACGATGGAGGTCGTGATAATCGCGTAGGGGAGAGGTCAGGACTATAGGGCTCATGTGTCTTCTACTTGCGTTGGTGTAACTTCTGCGTCACGACACTTGCGACACGAGAACGTGCACTATTATGAAACAGCACTACCCAGCATGAACTTGGAGCACCACTTCACAATGGTAATTTTCGACAGACATGCTGCTCCATACACATTCTTCATTCCCCGATGGATATCTACTGGTGGTGTTTCTTCGGCTGCGAAGAAAAGCACAACAGCACGTTGCTCCTGTTACAACGATACAAGTGATAGATGCAAGATAGATAAGAAAGAATGACGAAATTCAAATGAAGTATGCATGCGGTCTCTTATGGGCTTCAACAGGCCCGTAAAACTTCCAAACCTAGATTTCCCAACAAGGCTTGAGAAACGCATCGTACTAATGTATTTGTTACAGCTAAGTATATATCAAAACCGTGCGAAAGATGAGCAAAATCTGTGACTCGTTGGATGGATGCATCCCTTGTGAGTGTCACTGACTTCTAGAATAGCAGTTCACACGAAATGCACTAGAGTAATGAGGGATGCCCAACTTCCAGACAAACACCTACTCATTTTCCACCGAAAAATGCGATTTCTGTGTCAATGGTTAGAATTAATGCTTACTACAAAGACGACCTGTTTTATTGCTTCTTGCATGCTGTTTCCTAACATACCGTGCTAACTTGCTTCAGGTCCAGGGTTGCAAAGTTCTAAGCAATTTTAGTCTAAAAACCCTTGTTTAATACAGGGACTGCAATCACCGTAACACTGTTTTGTGCTGTAACGTACTTTGTATTTGTTGTTTTTCTTGCGCGCGAATTTCCGTTGCTCTTTAGCTGGTTGTTTCGAATTTATTGTTGAGTAAAACACTGCAAGTTGGCACATTTCGGGCTGACTAGCTTCCTCGAAAACCGTTTTACAGTCTCTGCTGTTCATGTGACCCTAATTACGCCTTCAACGAATCGGCTCATATCGATTTCACCTATAATAGTGAAATAACCTGTATATTTTCTATCGGATTTATGTTGGTGCGTCCGTTCCGGCATAGCTCTGGTAGTCGCGGAGAAAAAATTGGTTGTTTGAGATTTGCTACCTGGGGCAAAATTTTTTAGGCGTATGACTCCACTAACACTCTTGTTGTTCTGGACGGGATGGAAACTACGAAACGTTTCAAGGAACTTTGGGCTACTAACTGTCAGGGGCACTAAACTAACGTTAGAAGAATATGTGTTTTGCAAAAACAGACGGTACCCACTCTCATAACAACACATCCATGTGCCACTCTCTTCTCAAAATGCATATGCAAATGTTACCAAACATAAGAGAAAGGGGAGATGTAACAGAGGCAAAATCTATGTCATATCCGTGGAATGTAATCTACTTATTTTGTTTCCCGTGTCTACAAACATGTATCACGAATGATTTGGGGTGTGAACTAAAGAACCTCATGCAGACGCCTTTTCATGGGATTAGATACTATGTACCGCTTCCCCAAATACACTCTGAACCCAAAAGACGACGCACTATAAAGAAACTATCCGAATACGATTGAAATCCGTAAATGTGAAGTACACTTACAGACAAACAAATGATTACAATGTCAGAGAAATTGGATGACTTATTCAAGAGAAAGAGCTTCACAAATTGAGCAAGCCAGTAACATGTCATTCCACCTATGGGCATTATGTAAGCAATTATTCAGCTTGGCACTCATTGACAGAGTTATTGAATTTCTTCCTGAGGGTTATCGTGCCCAATTGTGTCCAATTGGCGCTTTAGATCGCCCAAATTGCGACCTGATTGGAGGGTCCTGCCCATAATGCTCCACATGTTCTAAATAGCAGAGAGATTGGGCGACATTGCTAGCCAAGGTAGGGTTTGGCAAGCACGAGACAAGCAGTAGAAACTCTCACCATTTGTGGGCGGGCGTTATCTTAGTGAAATATAAGGCCAGGACGGATAACCATGAAAGGCAACAGAACAGAGCGTAGAATATCATCGACGTACCACTGTACTCTAGGGGTGCTGCAGATAACAATAAAGTGTTTCAGCTATGAAATGAAATGACGCCCCAGAGCATCATTCATCATCGTCGGGCTGTGCAATGGGTGACAGTCAGGTTGGTATTCCGCTGCTCTTCGAGGCGTCTCCAGACACGTCTTCATTGGTCATCAGAGCCTGGAATCTCACTGACTAGAGTAGAATTGTCTTCAGTGACAAGTCCCGCTTCGGGCTGAGCCCCAGTGACCGGGAAAGACATGTCTGGAGACGTCCTGGGCAGCGGTGGGATTCGTGGTGCGTCAATTTTTTTCACTTAAGGGGTATTTACTCCTTAACGAAATTTGTGTTGTTCAATCGAACAACTCAGTTCATGGAATCAATACTATAAATACGAATAATCTACATAACGACTCAGAATCACTTACATTTGTCCACCAAGCTGTCCTTTATTCAGGAACACGAATTTTCAGTAACTTGCAAGCAGCCATAAAAAGTTTAAATAATTATAGGATGAACCTAAGGGATTTACTCCACTAACTAATTTCCTAGTATAAGCAACTGATATAAATATTATAAATAAATTCAAATAACTGACAGTTACGTAAAATGTCTTCTGCACAAATTGAGTGCAGTAATGCTACCAATGTAGGTAAGTTTTGCAAACTGTTTTCTGTTAGACTATGCATGGCTAAAGTACGCTAAGAATTATCATATGCATCTCAGTATATTATACATTTATATTTTTGTGGCCAGTTTGTTACTGATCCTTAAAAAGAAAACATAATTAATTTTTTTACTTATTCCAGATGCGTGAGCAACATTTCATTTAGGATATGTTGAAGGAACATTCGCATATTTCTTTTTTTGTGATTGTGTATTATGTATTCTTGTTTTATGACATATTCTACACATATTCTACATTCTTGCATATCTCCTCACTATAAATGTTTGGAACAAAACGTACGTCTAATCTGTGTAACATACATCTTACATTCATTGCTTCGTGTTTCAGGCTGACAAAGGATGTCATCAACGAGGTAGCTGGAGAATTCACTGGAAACAGCGGACTCGATTACTGGTTATCGTCCAAGTGTATCGAGGCAATGGTCTGTTTACTGGAGACCATCAACAACTTTAGAACCTCTGCTTTTGGCCCCCATGCCCTAACTTTTTTTGTGTTAAACCGTATTGCCGTCTCTCTCCTTCTGATTAAGTTATAATAAAAATATTTTGACCTAGAATTTTAGAATTGCTTTTACTTTTTAATGGCACCCTTCACATTTCCTGTAGTGTTGGTCTGGCTGGTGCCAGAGGTGTGGGAGTCGCCTTGCATTGTTCAAGATGCATGTTCCTGAACTATCACATTGCTCCACATTTGCAAATAGAATGTGCACGAACACATAAAAAAACGAGACGTTCCTGCAAATATCTGGTTGCCTACATCAATTTCCGTCATTATTATCTGAATTTCTGTTTGTAATCGTAAGTGGTATATCTTTGTTCCTGGTGGAATTGATCGCGATTCTGCACTCACAAATATGGTGGTGAGGTTATAGAAGCAGTTAAAAACGTAGAAATTACATTGTGGAAAAATAGGCAATTGATGCTTCCGTACTGGCAAAAAATACAGATAAGTGAGGGTTGCTCGATTTATAGACCTTGTTTATGATAAAGAAACTGCTGTATGTGTTGCTATATCCATCTTCAGATACACACAAGCTATTAACTTTTTGTTAGTGTGAACGAATCCTTCAAATCTATTTAAATGACTTGCTTTATTTGCTATCGATTTAGGCTCTGCAAAGGACCATCTTTCGGCCTCTATTGAGGTGTATTATGACAGTAACTGTGGAAGTGTCCAGTTTATCATAGGGGAGTCTGATGAAGGTGCATAACAGCACCGAAATCAACAGTAAATAATACAAGACCTTCAAATACAGTCGAAGGAACCACCTATACCAAAAAAGAAAAAAGTTGCTGTACATGCCAGGTTAGTTAAGTCTTTCAAATGTTTGCAACTACATTCCTTCAGTGCACTGCATGGTATAAAAGATTTGGTAAGTCACTGGCGTGAAAGTCTGAGCAAGAACACTACCAACAGTAAAGGCATAAAGACTTCAAATTACGTTCTGTCTCTAAGGTAAAAACCCTACTATTTGTACACTAATGAGATTTTATCAGATTTATGCATATGCTCCAGACTCACCTGATGTGAAACAGGTAATTTATATAGCTTCTGTTGAATTCTGTGTATTAAACTTGCAGTTTTTCAATGCAATCAAGTGAAAAAGATTGGTAGATTAGTTTCAGGATGATTCCTCAGGATCAGTCCGTGAGAACGAATTATTACCCCTGTCTGTCTGCCTAGTAGCTGTTGGGGGCACTTTTAATAAGGTATCTAAAAGTCTACAGAGGAATGGCAGCCCATTCATCCTTAAGAGCTCAACAAGAAAGGTGTGATGTGGGAAACCAGGGGCTCGAGCAAAGCCACTGTTCTGACTCATGCCAGTGGTGTTTCATTGGGTTCAGGTCAGGATTTTGTACAGGCCAATCTATTTCAGGAATGTTATTGTCCACAGACCATTGCCTCATGTACGCTACTACACGACCGGTGCACTGTAATGCTGATACAGCCACCATATCTGAACTGTTACTCTACGTTACACAGAACACAATGCTGTAAAATGTGATTATATCTTTCCTCATTAAGCGTTCTCTTAAGAGCAATAAGCGGATCACATCCTAATCATGAAAGACACCCCCATACCATAACACCACCTCTTCTGTACTTCACTATATACTTCACTTTCATCAGTCAAATGTGTTGTGGACTCTTTCCACTACTGCAAGAGTGTTAAGAAGCTGCCTGATAATGGTCATATGTTGGAAGACACTGTGTGCAGCTGTTCCAGAAAATCTATCTCTTGGACCTTTCATTTCATGACCGTAAATACACCATAGCAGTTTTGGGTATTATTTACCAAAATACTTACAGATTTGCTCGAACAGTCCACGGGTGTACTGCCGGTCCATAGTGTCCAACAGGCACAATATTTCGGCATCAGACATGTCGCCATCGTCAGGTGCGCTGACGAACTGAGCACCTGAGGGCGGGCACCTGTCTTAAATGCACTCTCCCTGGGAGGTGTTCTCTCTGCAGCCCGCACCCGCCTTAAGGACACCTCAAGGACCTGTACCGCCGAGACTTTATGGACTCCCTAAAGTCCACAAAGAAGGAGTTCCGTTACGCCCAATTGTCAGCAACATTAGGGCACCAACATATTTGCTGGCCAAATACCTGGCAGAATTACTAAGCCCTAACGTGGGTAAATGCCCTCATCACGTTAATAATTCTGTGGATTTCGTAAAACGTCTCGACAACTTGAAGCTGAAAGACGCAGATATCATGGTGAGTTTTGACGTTGTTTCATTATTCGTCGGGGTGCTCTTCGAGAGTCAGTCGAGCTTATTGCACAGAAATTTGACGAGAGGACGACCGGCCTTTTCAGGCACGTCCTGACGTCCAAGTATTTTCTCTTTAATGGAAAATACTACAAATAAACAGACGGAGTCGTAATGGGGAGCCCACTCTCGCCTGTGGTCGCGAATTTCTATGTGGAGTACTTCGAGGAGCAAGCTTCGGCGTCATCCAAATGGAAACCTACTTGTTTTCTCCGTTATGTGAATGACACATTCGTGATCTGACCCCATGGAAGGAACAAACTCCTAGGCTTCCTTACACACCTGAGCTCCATACATCCGAACATCAAATTCACTATGGAGACCGAAGCAGAAGGAAGATTAACATTCCTGGACGCCATGGTCAAAAGAAGAGCAGATGGCACCATGGGCCACAGGGTATATAGGAAGAAAACGCACACCGACCTGTATTTGGTTGCGGATAGCTGTCACCACCCTTCGCAGAGGAATGGGGTGCTAAAAACACTGGTGCACAGGGCGCACACCGTCTCTGATGCAGAGAGTCTGACCATGAGCTGGAACACCTCAAAACTGTATTCCGGAAAAACGGGTACTCGGAATGGCAGATCAGACGCGCTCTCCCCCCCCCCCCCTCCCCACCTCCCCACCCCTCCCCTCACCTCTAGAGTACAGCATGTGGAGATGGAAGAAGTCACAGAGGAAGCGATAGCCACTGCCTATATATCGTATACTGCCGCACTATTGGGGAAAATAGGACAAATATTGAGGAAAAACAGAGTAGGAACTGTCTTTTGCCCACCCAATCTCGGTTTGCGGAAGGCCGGCATATACCAGATTCTGTGTCAGTGTGGGAAGACTTTTATTGGACAGACAGTGCGCACCATCGAAGATGGTTGCCGAGAACATCAGAGGCACACTCGACTTAGGTACCCCAACAAGTCGGCGGTCGCAGAGCACTGTTTGTCCGAAAACCACGAAATTGACTACCAACATACCAGGGTGTTGGCACAGACATCTAAATATTGGGACAGCGTCGTTAGATAGACTGTCGAAATTCGTACCAGGGACGGACTCAGCAACCAAGATTGTGGCTATAACCTAAGCAAGGCGTGGGAACCAGTACTGAGTCTAATTAAAAAGACGCTCAGCAAAGAAAACGAACGGGCGACCAGGGCAGACGAGGCAACTACACCGACGCCACCAGTGTCTCAGCCATGGAGGTATAAGGAGGGGAGATGGCACTATGGCCGTCTGCTGTACGTCTGTTTGAAGGCGGTGGGCGTGGTCGGCCGCCATGTTTGATTGGTCAAAACAGTGACAGGGCTCTTGTTAGAATTGCGTATTCTTCATATGTATTTAACGTTTTGTCTGCGAAATAATTTCAGATGATGTTGAGTGTTACAATGTTTACATGCATAACACAACGTCAGAATAGCTTTCTCAGGCGTTTTCGTTTTGTTTTTAATGCGTTTTTGCCCCAGCTATACAACTGATTTGGTCTCGTTAACTTAAGTGTTTCTTTTGGATACGAACTTCGAATGATGAAAAATAATAATGTATAAAGCTCTTTTCAAACTCAAATCACCTTTTACTGTATTTGTGTCGATGTAAACTGAAAGCAGAACCCGAAATCTATGCTAGTTTACATACCAGATGATATTTCTTACTCGTTTACACACTTATACAAAATTTTATTTGTAAATACAAACATCGTTTGTGCTTCGTCAAGAAAAATAAGCGTATGATAGTGCTTTTGTGAATGTCAACACAGCAAACTTGTACAAGTACACACAATGGGATTTTCAGTACCAATGTAGTTTAAACATCTGAACACTATGAAATCACAACTGTTGCTCTGTGTGTGATTATTAATAGCACAATAGGCCTATATGTCAGATGATAATTAGGAAACCTTCCTTTAGTGTATAAGTCAATACATCATTAAGTAGCAGTTTTGATGCTAATCATGAACTGCTAAACAAATCTCAATTACACAAATTTGTTTAAAGGACAACACTGCTATTAAAATCACCAATAGTTAAATTAGGATGCCCTGCAAACATGCATGCATGCTCAAATTTCAACCTGCAAATCAAGCTGAACACTTGCTGATTATAGGTACTTATGTGCAATAGTCTGAAATTTCACTGCAATGTATAAAACATAATGGAAAAGAGTGAGGCACCTTGACTGTTTCAACCTACTTTTTTTATTTGCTTCAATGTTGGATCAAGCAAAATATCTTAAACCAGTGCTTCACTTGGAACCATTTCTTGCACATAGCATCTAAACTAGCATTAGATTTACACAATAGTGTTTTATCAATCACTTTTTACAATTACTGTAACATACCACAGACTTCCATATACCACAGACTCCCGTGGGATAAAGTTGCAAAAGTAAAGGATAAAATAGGAGAGAAACAATAAATGATGTTTTGTACATTTCATCTCACTAAAACACATATTAAAGTACAAATTATCAAGCTGTGTTCTTGCATTATCAAATTGTCAGTGTTTCAATCTCATTATAGCTTATCCACTAACATTCCATATAATCATATGTGAAGTGTGGGACTAACAAAATTTTTGGGAAAGTCAAACAATGTAGTTTTGAAAAACATTTTAATCTCTTGGGATATAGTACAATATTAATATTGACATTTGGGTTACAACAAAGCACTTACATATGTTCAATGTCCTCAGGTTACACAATATGTTTTGTGCCAATAACAAGCCAACAAGACAATTATATATGGACAGTGTTATAACAAATGTAAAAATAAGTAAATATGGAATGGGCTTTTTAATATTATGTATCTATCAGAACATGAAGTAGTATGGCTAGAATTGGTGATAAAAAATCCCACAGAACAATGTGAAAAAAAACCACTTTCAGATCACAGCTGTGTATCATAGGAGTGGTCCAATTTCCTGGATCAATTTACAAATGAGCCCTTGAAAGCCTTAGTGGTGTAAGTCAAGAAACATAATTTTCCTTCTGAAACCACTAAACTCTCATTACAATGAACTCCATTACTAAATGCAGTACTCTTTAAACTACATGTAGCTACAAATTAAGGTAATCATTTCATCATCAAAATACACCACAAATAAAAATTGGCCAGCCCTTTACAAAATTCACAATGGCTATATATACCCTGGAGAAGAAACTGTTTAATGCACTGCCACCAGAAGCACACACTACATCATTAAAATACTTCAGAAATGTTCTCCAAAAGGGGGTAAAGCCTTCATATGTACCCTCAAACACAGCTTTAAAAGGGAAAATTAAATAACAGAGGAAAGAAGTGTGGAAAGCAAAGTTCACAAATTCATTGACCTTTAAAAAGAACTAATTTGGTGTACGCTGTTCTCAATTTCTTTTCATGGAGTGAATCTGTTGCACATTTTGCAGCATGTTTCTGACGTGTCAGCAGGTACCTTTTCGCAATAGCTTTGATCAGCAGTACCAAGTGATTATTTAATGGGTGCTGATCCTTCATGTGCTCTCCCAATTCCTCAAACACAGACTTGAACAGAAAAGAGCCAAGTACCTCTGACACACATTTAGTATTAACATCTTTCACAGGAACCCTCCTATTTCCAGCACTGTATTTTCTAAATACTTTTTCAGAACACATACAAATGTCCACAACATCGTCAGATGGTGAAATCAAACCACCTCTACTCTTTCTGTGTATAAGAGAATAGGCAGTATGACTCCCTCCCCCTCGCAACACTGACAAGCATGTTTCACACTGTAAAGTTCTCTCTAAGTGACGAACCACAAATCCTGAAATATAAACAACAATATGGGTTGCCACTTCAGAGAGAATCATTTCAGCTTCAACGTAATCATGATCATGGTTCACCAAATGGGTTTCCATTTCTAATAATTGCCTACATTCAGTGGTGAAATTGATTTGTTGTTCTATAGTCTGACCACTGTATGTCAAAATAGGGATCTCTTCCAGTGCTATACAATTGCCTCTGTCTGATTCACGAATTTCATTGTGAATCAGGAGTCTCTTATAGGCAGATATGAACTGTCGAGCTGTTGGATTGTTATTACACCCACTACGACTACGGATTACACTAAAAAACGTCTCCAAATGATCTTGGGAGGACTTATAGATTGGGAGGAACTTCAACAAAGGTGCAGAGGATTGTGGTCCAAGCTTTGTATAGAGGTGCAAGACACTAGAAATACACACTAGGAAGCCAATGAAACCTGTTTTCCTGTTACTGTCCACAACTCTTTGTCCCTTACACACAGTAAGTGTTTTGATGTATGTCTGAGCCTCCATTAAAAATTCTTTAACCACCTTGAAATTATGAACATTCAAAGGCTGCTTCCACTTATTCTGCAGAAGGCTTCTGGAATTTAATATATCGAACAGGCAGTTGAATATCCTTATAAATTTTATTGCAGCAGAAGCATCTTCAAAGCCTGATATCTTCATATCGCAGCAGTACTGCATTGCGTCTGCCACGGAAGTGCTGAGCAGCTGGGCTGCTAACCTAACTTTCATTTTGTTACTCACAAAATTGATGTGGCTACTCGTAATGCTGTTGCCTAAGTGGAGACCTTCTTTCACTTGTAACTTATGCAGTAGTTCAAATAGGTACCATGAAATTACATTACCTTGCCCATCCCAAAAATGTTTTCTCTCCCCTAATGCATTTCTTACAAGTTTTAGCATATGGGGTGGATCTAACACAAATGCAACTTCAAAATTGTTACCCTGAACAAAAAAGGTGGTCTTTAATCCATCAACGTCAGTATTGCATCCCAAGCATTTGGCCATAGACATATTGGAGGCACAACCGTCACACGAGAGAGACACTACTTGAATGCCACTGGCACTGGCAAGGCTAATGCATTGTTTAACCAAATGAGCTTTCTGCTCCCCAGTCAATCCACATGTCAAAAAATACCCTACTGGTAACTTCCATGACACATTAATTGCGACTAACATTAATACAAAGGCCTCTTTAGATACAGGTAAACTGTCCATAGCAACAGAGGACCCCATATCTATGTACCCATAATACTGTCTTCCATCAAATTCTATGTGTTGCCTGATTGCAATTTCATCCATTAACAAACTGCATAGAATTTTATTAGTCTGGTCCTGATGAGAAGCTTTTGCTTTAATAACGGCAAATGCCTCCGTGGTAAAGCCAGGAGCACCATCCACACCTTGATACCACCTTGCTAGTGTTCTTGGATGTGGCAGACACGTGTTGTAGCAGCGTCTAACATATTTATACGCTTGTGGGGTATAAAAGTTTAATGTAAGAGCAAACGAACGTAGCTCAGGGCTGTAAGTTCTAGGTACACTCTTACAGTTTGCCTTTGCTGCCTGTCGTTGCAAAAGCTGCTTGTGCATTACAGGTATGCTTGCAATAATACTTAGACTGTCTTCATCCACAAAATGTTTTTTTCTCAGTTCTTCCATCACTGTACTCAAACATGCCACTTTTTTTATTAAACGGCGCTTGGATTGCTGAAGAACTTTGACTTTCTTTCTATAATTTTCATTTTTTGTCAGCAGCACAGACACATCCCTCTTAAGGTTCCTCACTATTGGTGTTTCTTCAGGATTTACATCCAATGGTGTGGTGGGATTAGCAGGATGAGAAGCTTCAGCCTGAAAGCCACTGGTAGTGGCTTCATCTTGAGTTCTGCATGTTGAAGTTAAATTAACTGTACATTTAGATGTCTGCTGCCTTTGTGTTGGTGGTCGTCTCTTCTTCTGTTCCTACAGAAAACAAAGATTGAAAACAAATAAAAACTGTTCAATTACACCTTACAGCCTACTTATAATTATTTGCATTCCATAATGCATTTACAATATCTGTAGATTCTGGTTGGACTTGTTACTATTTATTTGCACTACAATGACAGTACAGAAACACCTGTGGATGTGAGGGGTAAGAAACCTGCCTTTATGAAAAGCTGCATTTGGGGGGGGGGTCGATGTACTCTCAGTGCAGTAAGAAAGTGCCAATTAGGTGGTTTTGATCCACTGTATGTTTTGAAATTGTAGCAATATACACTTGAACATATGATATATTAGACAAACTATCTTACACAATTAAGCACCTTTTTCCAATATGATAATTTGTCACTGCCCATAACAAGAGTAAATGCAATGCTGTTACTGGGGCATTTAAGTAGTGTTCTTTCACTACAGACTCCAATGCTTACAGATGTGAAACTATTATCAAAGAATACTGATTCAACTTGTTGAATTTTCCAAAATGGATGATTACATAATTAACGAACGAAAGAAGTAAAATTAAATATGACAAAGAGGAAGAGCAGATTATGGCAGTTATAACTTGAGTTAATGCCTGAAGTCTTATTACACACAAATAAAATTACACAAAACACAGAAACTCTCATGAAAAAAATAGAAATGTACGCCCGAAAATGTGATAAAACTATGAAAATATTGTTACATGGAATAACTCCACTGTAATCCGCACATGTTATTGGTTATAGACAAAAACACAACTGAAATTAGAGGCCTAATTAAAACATTCATACTTTCTGGCATTGTACGTTTATTTCCTAGTTTTACAGGAATTCAGAATCAATATGCTGATTTCACGTAGACTACCTTTTATAAGTGATGTGGAAAGGCAGGAAAAATTGATGGTACAGCATTTTCCCTGATCCGAACACTCGAAACTGAAGTTCAGTCAATATCTTCTTCTCGAAAATGCTGGGAACATATTTTGCTCCATTTGTTAGGTATCCAGTCTTTCCTTCTTACCATATGAACCCACAGAGCTCTACGAGCTTCATTGATCGGAAATCTGAAATAAAATAAGAAGAAAACAGTTTCACGAAACGTAAACAAGGCCGCACGTCTCACGAATATAAACGACAAATATTTTATGAACGGGGCCACTTACTCATGGAACGTGATTCCTTTTAACTTGGTAGCACTATTCCAACGGTTAGTACACCCGTAAACAATGCAAACCGGCATTATAAAATGAAAAAAACTTCCGCAGCTCTACACAGTAGCACAATCGGAAACGAGTCGTTTGACCAAACTGCAATGGCGGAGCTCGGTTTCTGTCGGCTTCAAGTTTGTGACGTCATGGCATCTCCCCTCCTTATACCTCCATGGTCTCAGCGACCGTCGAGGTGTGAGAGAACGCCTCGCAGGGGAAGGGAATTTAAGAACGCCGCCCGCCCTCAGTAGCTCAGTTCGTCAGCGCACTTGACGATGGCGACATGTCTGATTGACGAAATATTGTGCCCATTGGACACTATGGACCGGCACTACACCCGTGACTATTCGAGCAAGAAAGACGCCAGGAGAAACTGATGAATCACACTTACAGATTTGTTCAGTAACATTCCAGAGCACACATGGGACTGCTACTGATCTAACTTACAAGTTACAGAGCACTTGTCAATGACTGTCTTATGCTGTCACATAGTGAAAACTACATAGCACTTCGATGAAATAGCAGTAATGCACACTTGTATAGGAAGAAAATGAGGGTTGCCATACTTTCAGTTATTCATTTCTGACTATTTTCAAAATCATCCAAATATTGTAATGTTTCAATGCTAGGGTATTTTAACTTTATCTGTCAATACAAAACATTTGTCATCTTCTGCAAATAATGCTAAATTACTCAAATGCTCACTGGTGACTACATGACACTTAGCTTCCTCTACACTGACGTGTTATAGCGAAATTATAATAAAATGACCCTTTTACAGTGAAATTATAAATAATAATACCTTGTTACTGTGAAACTGAAACAAAATATCCCTGTCACAGTAAAATTTTAATAAAATACCCCATTTTACAGATAAATGAAAAAAACTGTCTGATGTTACAGCAAAAGTGTAACAAAACACCCTGTGTTGCAGCAGAATTGCAACTAACTAACCCATGTAGCAGCAAAAAAGTAACAAATTGCCCCACGTCACACTGAAACTGTAACAAAATTCCTCTTTTACAGCAAAATTGTAACAATATGCCCTTTGTTACAGCAAAAAATTGTAACAAATTGAGTCATGTAGGGGTAGAAATTCTAGTAGGATGAGTGAGCATCTTTAATTCTTCATTTAGTCCCAGTGGTTAGCTTGGATACTTAACATACATAACCTACACTCACTGTTACTCCATAGGAGATAGTAAATCTGTCAACTATGCAAGCTGCACCGTCTGTGGAATGTTCGTTAACGAGAAGGCTGATGGAATATGTCACAGAGCCATCAAGTATGTACCTGTAGAGTAACGTCATAAAAATAATTTTACTCTGCTAAGTGATTTACTGTGCTACATTCCTGGTAAGTGAGTATAATCTTTGTAGACTTGAAATAGTGCAATAATTGGCATCATATCTTTGGAGAACAAATGCACAATCTGACATAATTAAATTTTCATTGAGGCATTTGGGTCTCAACTTCACCTATGATAATGATAGAAGCTGAAGGAATGAATTAAAATTTGTGCCATAGCCAGGACTTGAACCCAGGTCTCCTTATCTCGAAGCCTATTCGGAAAGTAAAGTCCGATAGGTCGCAAAATGGAAAGCACTGTGAAAACCGAAAACGTTTTATTTGCAACAGATAGCTACACCTTCCAGCTATTTCTCTACATGGTCGCTGCTGCTATTTAGACATTTGTCATAGCTTTGTACCAACTTTCCAATACCCTCGTCAGAGACGCCACCTGTGCTTTCTGCCAATTCTCTACGCTGGTCTACAGCTCTTTGTCTGTTCCAGAACGTTGTCTTCATTGTCAGCTGTTCATGTGAGCAGGAATGAACGTCAGAGCGAGATAAGTCCGGGAGAAAACTCTGCGGAAATGTCTTCGTTGCTCCTGCAGTGTGCTGCCGAGAATTATCATGGAGAAGAAAGCGTATTATAGTTGTGTTATGTGGGTTACGTGACATCAGACGAGATATCTCACCAGGGCCTCATACCCTGCGGAAGACATTATTGTTCTAGGCATCTTTACGTGCTCACTGTGAGCTCAAAACTGAAAAGAGCGACGTGACGCGATCGATGGGCATCCTAGAGACACTGCCCAACACATCTTTGCAAAGCTTCATCGGATTTTCAACGTGATTTCCATTTTGCACTCCATCGGACCTTACTTTCCGAATAGCATTCGTATTATGCAGGTGTGCTAAACGTTACACCACTACAGCAGTATAGGTAACAGACCAGCGTGGACTACCCTAGTCCACTGCGCTCCCTAGCACAAACTTCAATTCCCATCTTCAGCTTAATTTTCTCTTCATGAATCGTCAATAGTGCCAAAGCTCTCTGGTACTGGAATAGCACCCTAACACTGGATGTAATGGGGAAATCCTGCCTGTACCTCAGGCATAGGTGATCTACAGATCTGACATAATAAAATTTCTCAACACAAATTTCATTATATCAGATTCACAGATCATCTATGCTTGAGATACAGGCAGGATTTCCCTGTTACGTTCAGCATTGGGGTGCTATTCCAATACTGGAGAGCCTTGGCAATAGTGACAATTTAAGAAGGTGAAAATAAACTGATGATCTGAATTGGATTTTCTGTTAAGGAGGGTACTGGACTAGGGTAGTCTATGCAACAGTGTTACCTCTACAACTGTGGTGGAATAATGGTTTGCACAGAAGCATAATAAGTAAGGAGACCCAAGTTCAAGTCCTGGTCATATTACAAATTCTAATTCATTTCTTCAGCTTTTATCATTATTGTAAAGTCACAATCACTACTTTTAAAAACAGGTTTATTATCTGTCTTGATTGTTTTAATTTTTTTAAATGACCAGGTGCAGTTCAGCTTGAAACATCCCCAGATCTGATTGAATTACAAGAATAACTAGTCCAACTCTCAGCAAATTTACGTACTACATCACATAACAAATTGTTTAATTATGTGACATAGCAAATAAAGCAGCAAATTTGTGTGTCACATCACATAAAAAACTCTTTCGTTATGAAACATAGCATATAAATTTGCTGATAGTTGGACAGACTACTCTTGTAACTGATATCATTACATCTGAGGATGGTTCATGTCAAACCAAAACAGATCACTTAAAAAAATTAATATAATGTAGTGGATTATAATTCTGTTCCTAAGACTCAAATGGTATTGGAGGAAGTAGTCACAGCTACAAACAGATGATGGGATGTGCTTGTAGCTCAGACATCGCCATGCTGGTTACTACCTACAGGATAGTGGTATAGTGGAATGTAGACCAGAAATAGCATCACTTGTCTAATGGATTACAGTGCTGGAATGTCACATTCCTAGCAAGTGAATGATATGTCAGAACGTCATAGCAAAAATTTGTTCTGAAGTGTTCTGATGCATGAGCTTTACCAAAAAAATCCATAAAATTTCAACATATAACCATATCACTTAGTGGATAGCTTTGTTGACATATATAAAGTTTCTGAATATGGATTCCTGAAAGTGAATGCACTGAGTGGTATTCTCATTGGAGATGCATATTTTCACTGTTCACGGGTAGTCCTTATACATGTTATATGGTAATCCAGTAATATTGCCAGCATTTGAAAGTTGGATGTCGACATTATTTGTGCTGAATTCTTTCATAGGTGATACCAACCACAATGTGACAGCATTATTTTTATGTCAGTAAATCGTGAATTTTCAAAAAATTAACATTACACTGAAATCTCGATCTGATGACAACCCTAAAACAACATGATTAACGCAGTAGAAAATAACACTACTTTCTTTGGTGCACTATGCGATACTAGTGACACAGATGTTGTAGATAATGCAAACTCGAAGTCTGGAATCAATTCTCTGTGTCCTGCTCCAATAAATCAAGCAGTTTGTCTGAAAATATTTTGGCTGCTGCTGTAATATATCAGATGCTGCATCAGGTAGTTTACCTGTGTGCTGTGTTGATTTTTGCTTTTTAGTTATTCTTCCTATATTATGTACATTTAGCGTAGGAAGTTTGCCCGTGAACTGTATATGTTGCGTAACACTAGATACAGTTTTTCTGTAAGCATCTAACAAATTTGTAACGCTTTTCATCTTTTTTGCTTCCAATCCTGTCTGTTAGGTCTGATATTACAGTGGCAGATCCATCAACAATTGCAAGACCAAGTCTTCACCTAACTGGTAATCATAAACTACAGTCCAGAGAAGAGGTCGACTATAATCAACTATTATAATTCACTGTATGCAATAAGTTAACTGTTCCTCTAGTACAGACGGAAAATGTTTCGAATAGTATGGTTTTATGATGTCTCAAACTCATTCCATACACTTCACACAAAATGACAATAG
This sequence comes from Schistocerca americana, assembly GCF_021461395.2. Classification (NCBI taxonomy): domain Eukaryota; kingdom Metazoa; phylum Arthropoda; class Insecta; order Orthoptera; family Acrididae; genus Schistocerca; species Schistocerca americana. Next base: position 311,472,000 of record NC_060120.1, on the reverse strand, counting down.
AATCTGGAGATTTCAGATCAAACCGTAGTAATTCTTTGAGCATTATGGAAGCTTTATCTGCTCAAAATTTCATTCTATTGAGATGTATGACATTGCCGTACATCTATATCTACATTTATATGTACTCTGCAAATCACAGTTAAGTGCCTGGCAGAGGCTCTCATCTCTATGATGCAGCTACATCCTTCCAGAGACAGAGGACATTCTGTTTTCATCCATGTGATATAATATAAGACTTTGCTCTCTGATATCACGTACCACTTATCACTCTGGTGTTTCTGAGAGACACATACCACTTGGTGGATATGTACTACTAATCAGCGCTTCTTCTAACTGCTAACTTACAACACTTGTTACTGTTCATCTAGTATCCATTAAGGCAAGACCTTCACTGATCAAAACACTACTTTGCTCATCTAGAACTATTTGTAATATTTACTTCTGCTAACTGACAAACTGTCACCTTAGAAAAGTGGCTATGTGTGTCATGATTGTTTCAGGTTAGATACAAATCATTTTCAATGTAAAATTCCTTGACTTCAATAAAAAAAACTGAAAAATTAAGTTTCATTCACTACTGAAATGATGACTGTTAAATGAATAAGTGAATGTGTGATGTGACAACATACTGTTATTTTCAGACATCGAATGTACTGATAATAGTCTGTTTTCAGAGCTATACAATTACCACTGCAATTACATAGGAAAAGTAATAAAATTTACTGTATGTATGCACTATACTTCCACATTTCCAGAAAGATTGTCATCTGTTTTATGGGGCCCAAGTCATGCTACATTGGTTTGAAAGTGTATATAGGTCAGTGTAATAGCAGTCTAATACATGAAGTCATGAGACAGCTACAACCCAGTGCACTGACTGTGTACTATTGGGTATAGAGTGTTTCAGTTAATATAGATGAATTGCAGGGAATACCCTACAATGAGAAGCTGTATCAGATTCGTAAAGGAATCTTCTCTGTCACATGTTATATACTCACTGTTAGTTTGGAGATAAACCAAGTCATTCAGATCCATAGCTGTAGCGATTCTAGGTCAGTGACAGGATTTGGTGAGATTCTGTCAGCACCATGTGCACATTTATCTTGGCAGTTGATGCACAAGACAGATCAGAGTGAGCTAGTGTTCTGTTCATGAGGTTCAATATCAGCAGAATACTGTTAAGTTCATATCCCAGTAGATATATTTTGTATGTTATTGCTCAGTTTTCAAGAAAATGAAAAATCACATAAATTCTAGATAAAAATTATTTCCTTTTTTTACTATGATAAAATCAAAGTTTTGTTACACATTATTAAATTAGATTTATTAAATTTTTTTCATCATATTTGGATAATCTGTTCCATCAGCTGTAATAACTCTGAAATTCATGTACAACTGAGTATGATATAACGGCAGCCAGCTATTGCCAATATTTAAATTAATTTCTGTTTCTCTATTAGGAATATTTCGATTATTTTTACTTTTCCCACTCACAGGTAAAGTATAAAACTAATACCTCCCAATCTTGTTTGTTTATAAGTTCTAAATTTTTTGATTCATATCTAAAATAACTGTTACAAGAGCATCTTTGAAATCAATCAAACTATCATTTTCGTCAGTAACATTTATTTCTAAATCTTTAATTTTATCATGAACAGGAAAAAAAGGATAATTCATAATTTCATAAATTATAGGTGCACCAAATTAAGTAGGAAGGAATAATATTAGTTCCCCAATGAAAATAATCATCATTTTTTACAAAAATTCGATCAGTTAAATTAAAATTAATAATAATTAATGCAAATTATATGAATTTCAAAATATTATTTGCAATATTTTTTTCATTAGCAGGAAGAATTTGATTATTAAATCCAAACACATTTCTGATACTATCTTTTATGTCTATATATAATTAAATATTGCTCTCAATATTAACTCAATTTAAATTTTCATCTGCTTTAATTTATATATTAGGATTTTTATATGAATAAATTTTTGTAGACTCCTTAAACTTTATTGACTAAAAGGGATTTCTATTGTTCCTCCTTCACAATATAGCTTAATATTTTTTGATGTAACATTTGTAGTTAAAAATTTTGTATAAAAACTAACTAGGGACCTCTTTTATAACTTTCACATGAAGGTGTAGTTAATCCTTCCTTGCGAACTGATGAATTACACTTAATTGAAATAATCGATTCATTTATTAATGATAGACTGCTACTAATTAAATGAGAACAGATTGAGATCATAAGATAAGAATTTGAGAGAAAAAATAAAAAATAGACATGATAAACTTTCATCTAACTCAATTTTATGCACAATAATTGGACCAAGTGGATGTACAATATTGTTATTAGTCATCATTTATTTATATTTTAGCACAAGGATGGTTAAATCAGGATAAAATGAATCAATTAGGTATTTATTCTAAAATAGTAGGTCAACAAAAAATCAAGAATTTATGAAAACATCTAAAAAAGAAAAATAATGAGAAGATTACTACTTTTCTTGAAAATAACGTCAAAATTATACCACCAGATGAATGCCAACATTATTCACTAATAGTATTTGATGATTAACTCTCGAAAATCAGAGTGTTGTTAGAGAGTACTTTAATAGGTATACATACAAAGGAATATATTGTTTTATTTAGCTCAGACATACAAAGAAATACATAAGTAATTAGTCAGAGATAATCTAAATTTTTTAAATTTATTTCGACAAGACAACGCAAATTTATATAATATTTACACTCAGTTTGTAGGGGGATGTTTAAAATTTGATGATTTTATGGAAATATGTAGTAAATGTTGGATTCAGGATCAGTCTGGATCTTTCACAATGGATATTGCAAGAAAAATTAATGATGAAAAGTATCAAAAAAGTTTAAAATTTTTTAAGAACTGATGTTTTTTATCTTAATTAGATGGACTTCAAAATATTATTAAAATCCATTAATCAAACATGCTGATTGATTATACCCAAACATTGATAACTTAAAAATATGAAACATTAAAAAAATTATAAACATATACAGTTTGTCTATGGTCTAATAATGAAGCTAAATGTGGGCAGACACATGTGTTTTTCTTGATAAATGTAAATCTAAAATACTACATCTTATTAATTTTTTTAAATTATAAATGTAATTTAAATCAATCATAGTGAAGCTTGTGCTTGTTATAAATTATTCTGTCATTAAACATAAACATAACATGAAGACAAAACAAAAATATCTTAAAAATAATTGAGAAAGTTAAAGATGAAATATAATAATTAGTAATGTGTTTAACTTAATGAAATCCTAGTAAAATATTAACTGAAGTTTACTTCACTCGATTCAGAGGTTGTTAAACAAGTTATGTGAAATAGAAGAAAAGATGAAGAATTTAAAGAAGAATTTTTAAAAATGGAAGAAACAATCAAGAATAGGACATGACAAATATAAAAAAGATCAACCTGTTAGTGATACAAGTGAAAAAGTTAATGAATAAATCAAAGGTTTAGGGAATAATGTATTAAAAGCTAGTGAAGAAAATAGAGAAGTTGGAAAACAAATTGTTCCTTATCGTCATCAACATTTAGAAAAATTTGAAGATATACCACCAATTGACTATACATTAAGACACCCAGAAATAAAAGACATATTAAATAAATATTAATAAAAATGGAAAAGAAATAGCAACTGCCACAACACTCTTCACTGCATCAAACGTTAAAAAAAGTGAAAGAATGTTGAAATTTATCAACAATACAGTTTTTAGTTTAAGAGCCACTGGTATGTTTAATATATTAGTAATTTATGAGTAAAATTTGATGGTGATAAATTAATTTGGGAAAGCGAAAATCTACATCTCATCTACTTCTACAAAGATCTTCCGCAAGCCACCACACAGTGCATGGTGGAGGGTACCCCGTACCAATACTACTCATTTCCCATTCTGTTCCACTCACAAATAGAGTAAGGGAAAGACTACTATCTATATTTATATCCTAATTTCTAGTATCATATTTTCATGGTTCTTATGCACAGTGTATGTTGGTGGCAGCAGAATTGCTCAGTGGTCAGCTTCAAATGCCGGTTCTTTAATTTTTGCAATAGTGTTTCCTGAAAAGAACATTGCCTTCCCAAAGCATCTCTGTAACAATTATGTGTTGTTCGAACCTACCAGTAATAAATCTCACAGCCCACCTCTGAATTGCTTCAATGGCTTCCTTCAGTCCAACCATAGTACAGAATGCAAATACTTCAGCAGTACTCTAGAACAGATTACACAAGTGTCCTATATGTGGCCATAGTTACAGATGTACCAATCTTTCCTAAAAGTTTCCCAATAAACAGAAATATACCATTCCACTTCCTTACGTCAGTTCTCAGATGCTCATTCCATTTCATATCACTTTGCAATGTTACGTCCAGATATTTAAATGACTTGACTGTATCAAGCAGGACACTAGTAGTACTGTAACTAAACATTAAAGGTCTGTTCTTCTGACTCATCTGCATTAACTTACATTTTGCTACATTTAAAGATGGCTGCCATTCATCACACCAGCTATAAATTTTATCTAAATTGCCTTGTATCTTCCTACAGTCACTCAGCTTCGACATCTCACCATACACCACAGCATTACAAGCAACCAACCCCAGATTGCCATACCTTCAGTAACAGTCTGCACTATGTCAAATGCTTTCTGGGTATCTAAAAACACGGATGCATGAGTGACCCTTTCAAACACCATGCTGATTTGTGGACATAAGCTCCTCAGCCTCAAGAAATTTATTACATTCTATCTGATAATATGGTCAAGGATTCTGCAGCAAACAGAATTTAAGGATATTGGTCTGTGCTTTTCTCCTATCACTTGTGACTATGTGCTGGACGAGAGATCGCGATAAAAGCAGGCTAGGTAAGGGGCTGATGCAGTAGAGTACTCTTTCTAAAATCTAACAGGGATTCCATCCAGACCTAGTGATTTAGTTGCTTTCAAATCTTTCAGTTGTTTCTCTGCGCCAAGGATGCTTATTACTGTGTCGTCCATACGGGAGTCTGTTATGTATGTTTGTACGATTCTCCTGTGTGAACGATTTCTTCAGCACTTCAAAACTTCAGCTTTCGTTTTGTTATCTTCAACTGCCACCCCACATGGTCAACAAGGGAATGAATGGAAGCCTTAGACCCACTCAGTGATTTTACATAAGAGCAGAATTTTCTCAGGTTCTGTGCCAGATCTTTTGCTAAGATGTGACGGTGGTATATGTTGTATGTTTTCACATGTTTGTGTATTCTCTTTTGAACCGAGAAGTGGCAGGCTCTGCTGTTTCACAATCTTCCGAATTTCGTTATTAAACAATGGTGGGTCTTTTCAATCCTTTATCCAGTTACTAGGTTCATAAATCTCCAGACCACGATTTACAACCTGCATAAAGTTTGCCCAAGATGACCCCCCGAGTGAGATCACAGGTATTTTCTTCGTCTGCTAAAAGAAGTTATTTAACAGGAAATAGTGTCAAATTTAATTTTCTTTCTTTTGTATACTTGTTGTAGTGTCCGTTCTTGTCACACAACTGAATATTAAAGTCCCAGTCGCGGTTGTTCTTGAAAAAACTTGTTCTTTAGCTGAAGCCCCGATAATCGCGAAATAACCCGGAATTTTGCGTGACATAAACACAAAGAATTCTATTCAAGTTTTCTTGATAGTGCAAAATTCGTTAAAAAAGACAGATACTAGTTTCATCAGTGTCTGTTGTCCAATAAAAGTGTAATTAAACGTTTCTAAATCCTATTTTACTAACACATTTCGCATTGTTTACTAGTTGGATAGAAGCGATCCAGGCCTAAATTTTCCGAGTTATAAACGTTTAAAAACCTAACCAAACACGTCTGATAACGTAAATTCTCTAAAAGCAAAGTAATTACAAATTCATTCTTCTGTCATTGTATCTCTAAATCAGTACAAAACAACAAGCACCACACATAAGATTTTTGTGTCATTTTTTGTTTACACACTGCCAATCTCACATCCTTGACAAATTTAAAACATTCTTTAAACTTAATTATTGTTTCGAAACTGACCATGAGTGAGAAATGTGGGAGCTGTTATAGGGTAATGAGTAGAGTGATTTGCTGCCAATCTTGTAGGAAATATTTTCATGGGGGGGGGGGGGGGGGATCTCTGTCAAAAAAACAACAGTAAAATCAGCCATCGAATCATTCCCTAAACTAGAAGCCTGCAAACGACATCTATCAGAAATCAAAATAAAAATTTTTTTCAAAATAACTGGAAAAACAAAGCTGGGATGAAGTGTATAAGGAAACCAATGTGAATATGAAATTCTCTAAATTCTCCACATTGTTTAAATTGCACTTTGAAAAGGCATTTCCAAAAGTATGCATGTCTGTACCAATGTCTCCGAAAAACAGATGGCTAACAGCATGTATTAAGAACTCCTTTCCAAACACTTAACAGCTCAGTTCCATAAAAAAGATTCGCAATGATGCAGAACTCTTAAATTTCGATCATAGTTACAAAAAGATCTATAGAAAGGTGCTGATTGCTGCAAAAAAGTCATTTAATGGCAAAATAACATATAATGCAGAGAATAAAAGCAAAGCAGACTGGGATGTTATAAAAAAGGAAACAGGGAGAGGCAAACAAATGCAGAATTACATAATGCTAAATGAGGGGGATAAGGTAATAAATGATCCACAATACTTAGCAAATTATGGAAATCAGCATTTTTCAAGTATTGCAGAGAAGTTACAGCAAAAATTCCGCCAACAAATATAACACCTGTAAATAATGTTGCACTAAATACAATGATGTTACTTTCAACCAAAGAGAATGAAGTCGATAAAACTGTTCAAGAACTAAAAAATAAAAAGTCAGTAAGCTTAGATGAAGTACCAATGTGTGTACTGACATAATGCGTAGGGATTATACAAGGCCCCTTAACAAACATAATAAATGAATCCTTCACATCAGGGACATTTCCAGAGCAGTTAAAACAGGCAATAGTTGTACCTTTGCTTAAGAAAGGTAATGCAGAAGACACAGGAAACTACTGGCCCATTTCCCCGCTGTCAGCGTTCTAAAAAATAATAGAAGTAATTATGAAAGACAGATCATTGAATTACCAGAATAAATACAATATTTTAAGCGAATCACAGTTTGGTTTCTGAAGAGGAAAAAATATGGAGTCAGCCATAATGGAATTCACAAAAGTTGTACTTGATGCTCTTGATAAAGACGAGTGTGTCACAGGCATATTTTTGGATCTTTCTAAGGCGTTTGAGACAGTCGACCACAAGATTCTATAAAATAAATTGAGGTCATACCAGACAGATAGGGTACAAAGAGTAGAGATAACACATACTTCAAATAGATCTAAACATTTAGTAAAACACTTATCAGAATCAAAATACATTAATATAGGGGTTCTACAAGGCAGCATATTAGGACCAATATTGTTCCTAACATACATCAATGCCTTTCCCAATAGTGTTACTCATGGTGAAAAAATTCTCTTCGCTGATGACAGCAATACTATACTCACTGAGCAAACCAGAGAACTCCTTGCGAGAAAGCAAATGAAACGCTCAAGGAAGTTTATGACTGGCCAATAAACAATAAAGTGACATTGAATATAAAGACAACTAATGCCATGAATTTATCAGTTTGAAGAGGAAAAATTAAAACGTTAAATTAAAAGTAGATGGCAACCCTATAGACTGTGTAACAAACGCAAAATTTCTAGGAATGAATTATTTAAAAAAGCAGCTAAAAAGTACCAGTTATGCAATACATTTTATACATTGAAGGATTACTTAGATAAAACAGAGTAGGGGTTTGATAAAAAATGTTATACAAATAAATAACAATAATAATGATCATAAAACATCAAACATTCCACATAACACCTTTACTTTATGTTTTTGCTTTGTTTTTTCCTTTCTAGAAATACATACATCCAAGCTAAGCATAACACAGTACTAACAGTTCTTCCTCTTTCTGAGCTCAACTCATTATGGAGGGATACTGGCTCAGTTTTTCAGGATAGCAAATGGGAAATTGCAGTACAGAAAATGGCCCAGAGATCACCACAGTGCGTGTGTGTGTGTGTGTGTGTGTGTGTGTGTGTGTGTGTGTGTGTGTGTGTGTGTGTGTTTATGAGTGTAGTGAGTGAAGTGTTATAAAACGATGTGTGTATATTGTGTGCAGTGACTGATATTGAGATATAAGTGAACAGTGTGGCATTACATTATTTAATAAGTTATTTGTAAAAAATTATTGTATACTAGGAGTAAATCTAATGATTGTCTCTAACTAGAAGTCTGTAAATATATGTGCATACGAATCAGCTTATTTTAAATTTATCTAAACTTGTAAATACATTGACATGTCCTGTATTCTTGTAAAAAGAGATCTACAGATGAATAAAGCTACTACTACTACCACTACTATGTTCTCTACATCCATCTCACTGAAACTAAGTGATGTCGGTTCACAGTCTAAGTGAGATGTTAACAACTGCTCTGTCTACCAGAAACACTCTCCTAGCCTTCTTCACTGAGTTATTAACTTTCATACTCAATAGTTGCTGTAATAACATCATGATCACTGATCTTCGTTTGTATACTGATATTTTAGATAAGGCTGAAAGGTCTACGAAATGTCCATTGTGTGTGGGCTGCTGTGCTAGCTGCTCAAGATAGTTTTAGGAAAACATGTTCAAAAGTACTTCACACGACTGTCTGCCTGAACCCCCCCCCCCCCCCAACCCACAGTGAGCCCATAGACATCCCAGTCTATACTCGGTACGGTGAAGTCGCCCCCAACTAGCATTCCTTAATCTGAGTATTTATGTGCTGCTGACCTGAGACTTTCTTTGAATTACTTTAGAAATGTCACAGCGGAATCGGGTGGCTGATAAAAACATTCAATAATTGACTTTGTTTCACTTACACCTACCAGTTTGTGACCATATAACTTCAATGTCACACACTACTTCGACGTAATTGAATATAACATTTTTGTGAACTGCAATGAACACTCCCCAATCTATGGCATCTAATCTGTCTTTCCAGTATTCGTTCCATGACTCACGAGATATATCAGAGTGGTCCCAAGAATAATTTAATCGCGAGAACTTTCCGGGACGGCAATAAATTCGGGAACTTTATTACGAATACTTCAACAATTAACTGATAAAACTTTGACAGTCAAAGTGTCTTTATTCTGAAGACCGTCTTACTTCCCTTGCTATGGATCGAGTGGTGTTCATGAGTGCTCCTCAAACTACCACCTAGCCTAAAAAACCCTCATGTGCAGTCCACAAGTACTGTGCTATCTGAGTAGCTGCTTCCTTTGAGTAGTGCAGCACTGTCCTATCAAGGGGAGTCCTACAGATCCACACACTATAACACAGGGCTAGAAATATGCAGCCAAGACTGTTACAGAGTCGACGAAGCCTTTGGCTGAGTCACTCCACTCAGCTCCAAACCAAAGGACCCCAATCAACTCGGAAACAATGTTTCAAATAACGAGTTCTGCTTGCAAACTGTATGGGAGGCCAGCAGTCTTCACCACCTCCACCAGCCTGCTGTATAAACCCAGGATGGCCACCAAACTCATGCAGCAGGAGTTATTGGTGCTGATGTGAGACACAACTTGCAGATGATTGCACCCTGCATGCTCGATAGCTGCAGGCAAGGCGCCTCCACATCTCGGATGAGGCCCCCCCCCCCCAGCAGACATACCAACTACACATTGGCTTTCTTCCCAGCACTGAAAGCTATCTGCCTAAGGGGCTCCATAATGCGGCAAACGTTGGAACCCCTGATAACTAGTAAACCCTTCCCCCATGTGCTGGTCGGATCCTGCTGCAGGTGTAGTCACCTGTCCACTCACAGAGTGAATGGATGAGGCCAGACAGCCAGTCTCCACATTGGCCCTCCACCTTGAGAGACGCAAATGTGTTACCATCTGCCACTCACACTGTGGTGAGGGTGGATCCAAATCATTGGGTGCACTAGGGGGTGCCTCAGAAACAGAACCTGTGGGCAAAACAAGTGACACCTGAGGTGCCTCATGTGAGGGGACAGATTGCTTGTCACCACTACATCCTGAGACAACAACATGAAGGTAATTGACCATAGCCAAAAACACATTCAGCCTGCTTGCAAACTGTGACCAGCTCCTCCTGCGTCTGTACAATGCATTCACATAACCTAACCATTCTAGAAAGATTAACGGAAGAATTGAAATAAAAGCAGACAGAATTCTAGATATGCAATATGATACCCTCCTGATGTGTTACCAATGAACGCTGATTCGTTAATGAGCCATGTAGCTGGCTGTTCAGTGAGTAACTATTGTGTTGAGCCTCTTGAACAGAACAACACACATGAAATTTAATAAATATACCACAAGGAAAACACATAAAAAGTTAAACACTTAACTTACCACTCTGTAGGTTTGTGTAAGTCGAGAGCTGGAGCCTACTGTACTGTAGATGACAAAAATACCAAAATTGATTTTCTTGACATCAGATTACGCAAATATATTATTTGATTCATGAGGACTACATTCTGAAAAGATCGATGTAAATTAAAATCAACTAGAGGAACTAAATGTTATATTTTGATAAAATAAGTTCATTTTCCAAAATTAAGACTATCAAGTACAGATTATTCAGGAAGTAAGAAGACAGCTGAAGGATTAATGAATGAATATACAAAAAACAGCTGAATAAGTTTGGATGAATGATGTTAGAGATTTAATCGATTGGTTAGTGGTAGTTCATGTACAAAAATTTGTTGGAAATAAAAATTATCATAACAAAGAAGTTGCTATATCAAAAATGTGTGCTAATAAGTTTGAGGATTTTATTATCAACAGTCTAAAATGTATACCTTACTTAATTAAACTTTTAACCAATTTACTGATGGATTTAGAAAAAATGAAAAATATAGTAAATGTTAATTAACACATTAACACTTTCCACAGTAAGCCCATACACAATGTTTTCTCACAAATGCACCTCCTTGGTTGGAGCCTGTATGCCATATGTTGCTTTGTTTCCCGTGCATTTTTAATGCAAAAACGTGTGCTATACGTTTCGCAATTGAACTGACAAAAAAAGTAGTTCAATTACTTTTTGACAGAGGTCACTACGAGTTTGGAGCTTGAGCATAGGCCACATATAATCGGTTCTCACGGACACAGTCGCATAACTTCCGATATGAGCCTGGTGCACTTTGTGTGTTTGTGTTGTGTAAGGAGAATGGATGTTTTTGATGGTTCTTCTGGATCATAGGAGGAAAACTCTGACGTGGATATTGATTATGAACCTTCAGATGTATTTTCTGAAGCTTTCAACAGTTCAGATATGGGTTTACAATATTGAAAAATATCGTTACGAAACAATATAATGTTACTACAAAAGCAAATATTGACTCAAATTATTTTGATATTTTTACAGTGGTTTATACATGTATTTATTTATTTATGGACAGAGAAATATAAGGGTTCTACTATATCTGCTTGCCCTGATAAATCGCAAAACGTGATCTCTGATGTGAGCAACTGGTCAAGAGTTGACAACCGAACTGATTTACCAATGTTCAATAGTGCTAGTAGTGAATTAGTATTCTTCCCATTGTTTCTCGACAATGAGATGATAAAAACAATAAAATGTTAAACAAACAGGTCAGCAGGACCAAAAATTTATGAAATGAATAAAGAATTTATAAATACTTCATGTGTGAGCAAGGTAATGAGTAGAAAGAGATTTACTTCAATTTTGTTTATGTTGCACTTGAATGATAAAACGAAATTAATAAAACGAGGTCAGCTAGGACATGATTCACTGCACAAAATTAAGCTTTTCGTCAGTTCTTTTGTCACCAAGTGTAAGAATAACTTCAAACCACACAGACTGTAACAAGGGTTAAACTGGAGTAGACAGGGTTCACCAGCTATCAAGCTATTATCCTGTCTGTCAGAAGACACTGAAATGGTGGAAAACGGTTTTCTTTCACTTATTTCTTTTAGCAGTAGTGAATAGTTCGCTTGTGTACAAAGAAACAACTAAAGAGACATCATCTCTGTTGTGCTTCATGAAAGCCTTAGGTAAGTAGCTAGCAAAGCATAGTGGTGTGGACAGGCTTCAGGATTCACAGGGTGCACCATCACCATGTGTGGACAGAGTATTTGGGCGACATTTCCCAGAGAAGACACCAGCTACAGCATGTAAACAAAATGCAGGAAAGTGCTCTAAAGTGTGTGCATTAAATGGAAAAAAGAAACTGGGAAAAGAGTAGGAAAAGAACGATGATGGTGGTGTAAGCAGTGTAGTGTGGGTATGGCAAAGTAGGAAGAAGAAGTTGCAAAGTTTAATGTAAATTGTTTACTATCTTTGTATTTTCTTCATGTCTTCTGTGAAAAGTCCATGGAACTGAAGTCAGTCTGCAGGGACAAAACATGTCTAAATGGCTCAGAGTAGAAAGTGTTAGTTAGCAAATTACCATTTGAAATTCATCTTCTTGACTATAATTATTGTGGTTCAGTAACAAAATTAGAAGAAAGATTAGCTCAAGGACATCATAATATGAATAAGTTAGACAACTCTTGTAAAAAACATGTCTCGTTAAAAAAATGAAGATTTAGAGTCTAGACAGAAATCAGAGAAACGACATGTAAAAATCGCAAAACAAAGAATGTACGTTAAAGATTCATCATATAGAGAAAAATTAGCTGCAACAGGAGTTACAGGGATAATCTATAGCAAAACAACATAAGGACTAGGATTAGAAATTGGTGATAATGGTTGATGATTATAACATTTTTTATTATATTTAAATAACACCCAATAAGATAATTTTAGTATTTTAAACATAGCTGCACAACAGCAACGGTTCCACATAATAAAATTATAAACAGCCGACCAGTTGCAATGGGTAAAGAAATCTTTACCTAGGTTTCAACAAATTTAAATTTGTCTTCTTCAGAAGGTGGCCTAAGGACAATGAACATCATAGCTTACATTAAAAGGTATGAATTTAAGTCAAGAACAGATTTTAACACATGTTAGAGAGCTCTTGTATAGTAAAAATATGAGAAGGACGCCTGGTACTTACAATTTTACATTAGCATCGACTGATGTATCATCGCCGTTTTTACAAATGTCTGCATAGATCCATATGTCCAAATTAAAATATAGCCCTAAAAATAGGGTTTGTCATGTAAATGTAAACTAGTACATGGATGTTGCAGAGCTCACAAGCGACTGAGTGTAATCGGCCAGCATAGTTACTCTGCGGCCAGAGCAGGTGGCGCTCATGGCGCGAACCATGTGCCGATTGGCGTACAAAAGCAACGTGTAAATTATCAGTATTAATAGCGTCTTTAGATAAAGTAACAATAAAAAGAAGGAAAGCGTTTAACACTCCCGTTATAATAGTATGGGAGCCTTGGTATCATTAATGTAGTTATACATCAAAAAGGCAGGTGGCGCTTACGCCGAGAGTTACGTACAGTGGCATATACAGCCAGAATATAAAAATTACATTACAATATTAATGAAGCACACGCACCGTATGTATGTCGGAAGTTTAAATTAACAATAATGGCTCTTAAAACAGAATTACGAACACTGGTCCACAATCCAGTTAGTACATATTCTCGGGGAGCCAACGTTTTAGAGCCAGACAGAATCACATAAGGGCCGATGTAGTGGCAGCCCTACATCGTGAGAAAACCACATTACATAAAGGGTATTGAGCTTAAATATTTGAAAGTGCATCATAGCTTCCTGAGAAAATAGACCACTGAGGTTACGAGCATTAATGTTATACCATAAACAGTACAGGTTTAAAGCCTTCGAAAAATTGTCTACAAGCAAGGTTCAACTGGTCGTTCAGTATATTACCGTCTTAGAGCTCTAGATGTTTAAAAATTTGTAACTCTTCCCACAGATCTAGTCTACGTCCTTTGACTTGTCTGTGTAGGATAACCGTGTCTTCTAACTGTTTAGGCGTATGGCCGACTATCAAGAGGTGTTCAGCAAAAGTAGAGGTGTGTATATTCGCTCCTCTTTTTTCTCAACTCATCCAAAAGCTCATAAACTGGCGTTTTTTCATTCTGCCATTCACCGAATGGTAACTACTCCTTTATCACCTGCTGATCAACAAAAGGAATTGAATGTCATCAAAGCGATTGTGGCTAATAATGGGTACAATCAGAATATGATCGATTACTTGTTCAATAAGAAAATTTCCCAAAATTGTTCGACTTTGAGCAACAACCTCCCCACTGACAGCAAAGAAGCTCAACAATTTATTTCCATTCCTTTCTTGAGTAATATATCGTATAGGATTAAACGTCTTCTAAAGAAAAAATATAACTGTAACGTCTCCTTCTCTACAGATAACAGTTTAAAAAGAAATCTTGTACATTCAGTAGAGATTGCCAGCAATTGGTTTTCCAATTCAGGTGTTTACAAACTAACCTGTAATAACTGCCCCTCATATTATATTGGTCAAACAGGCAGAGCTGTGAAAACAAGATATAAAGAACACCTATTAGGTAAAAAAAGGAGCGAATATACACAACTCTACTTTTGCTGAACACCTCTTGATAGCCGGGCATACGCCTAAACAGTTAGAAGACACAGTTATCCTACACAGACAAGTCAAAGGACGTAGACTAGGTCTGTGGGAAGAGTTACAAATTTTTAAACATCTAGAGCTCTAAGACGGTAATATACTGAACGACCAGTTGAACCTTGCTTGTAGACAATTTTTTGAAGGCTTTAAACCTGTACTGTTTATGGTATAACATTAATGCTCGTAACCTCAGTGGTCTATTTTCTCAGGAAGCTATGATGCACTTTCAAATCTTTAAGCTCAATACCTTTCATGTAATGTGGTTTTCTCAGGCTGTATGGCTGCCACTACATCGGCCCTTATGTGATTCTGTCTGGCTCTAAAACGTTGGCTCCCCGAGAATATGTACTAACTGGATTGTGGGCCAGGGTTCGTAATTCTGTTTTAAGAGCCATTATTGTTAATTTAAACTTCCGACATATATACGGTGTGTGTGCTTCACTAATATTGTACTATAATTCTTATATTCTGGCTGTATATGCCACTGTACGTAACTCTCGGCGTAAGAGCCACCTGCCTTTTTGATGTATAACTACATTAATGATACCAAGCTCCCATACTGTTATAACGGGAGTGTTAAACGCTTTCCTTCTTTTTATTGTTACTTTATCTAAAGACGCTACTAATACTGATAATTTACACATTGCTTTTGTACGCCAATCGGCACATGGTTCGCGCCATGAGCGCCACCTGCCCTGTCTGCAGAGTAACTATGCTGGCCGATTACACTCAGTCGCTTATGAGCTCTGCAACATCCATGTACTAGTTTATATTTACCTGACAAACCCTATTTTTAGGGCTATATTTTAATTTGGACATATGGATCTATGCAGACATTTGTAAAAACGGCGATGATACATCAGTCCATACTAATGTAAAATTGTAAGTACCAGGCGTCCTTCGCATATTTTTGCTATACAAGAGCTCTCTAGTATGTGTTAAAATCTATTCTTGACTTAAATTCATACCTTTTAATGTAAGCTATGATGTTCATTGTCCTTAGGCCACCTTCTGAAGAAGACAAATTTAAATTTGTTGAAACCTAGGTAAAGATTTCTTTACCCATTGCAACTGGTCGGCTGTTTATAATTTTATTAAGATAATTTTACTAAATTTTTATAAAATTTTAATCTATAAAAATGAACAATTTCAGCACCAATTATTCTATGCTGCCAAGGGGCAGAACTAAAGCAAAATCAATTAAAATTGAACTCAATAATGAACAGTTATATTGCAATGCTAATTTTTTACTTGATACTCAAACAAGAAAGAGAGATAATCAAAATATTGGTAAAATTTTCTCATAGCTTCAGGTACACCTGATATGAAAAAATTATTGAATATTTAAGAAAAAGGAAAAAGGAAGCTAGTTCAAGAAAACATAAGAGAAATTTTTTACCAGCTATATTAGCAATGTAAGGAGCTATTGGTTCATTTGCTGCCACCACTGTCGCTATCACTAAATCAGTTTATGATAAACAAAAAGTGACATTGGTATTAGCAGAATAAAAAAGATACAATTTAGCAAAAGAAAATAAGGGTAAGAGAATAAAAAATTCGAAATAATAATTAATATGTATCCTAATGCACCAAGTAATTGTTATATAGAAAATCCAGTTAAACAACTGAAAATTAAGCAATTTTTCTGGTGTTTTTATAATTAAGGAATTACCTAATAAACCCAAAAAATTGAAACCTTAATAGCTATTTTAGCTACTTAAAATCATGTATGTCCATAGTGAATATTTATTATAAAACAAATAACACAAAAATTGTATTTGGTGCACTTAATGGCATTATACAAAACAACTGCTAAAATTTTTTCTTCAAAGAGGCTTAAATTACAATATTGAAAGAATACAATGTTATGATGAAGTTATATGTGGTTATTTGTTTAATTTGTTCTAAAGCTATTGTCACATACTTATAAGTTTCAATATTTTTAATCTAATGAATGGACATGTTTGGAAATAAAATAAAAGTGCATAGTACTACAAAAATAAAACCAAAAAAATTAGAAAAAATGAAAAATGAGATTAAAAAAGGATTTCAATAAAAAATGAAAAATTTCAGAAACAAATTTATAGTGAATAGAATAAGGTTTTTCAAGCAACTAAAAGTTTCATTGCTTTTAATGATAGAAGATTAGTAGATGAAGTGATGTAACTGAGAAAAAGGATATTTACAAAATGAATTAAATAATCAGGTTACAGAAGCTGAAAGCACAAGTATTTTAACACAGTTCACTAACTGTATCATTAAGACATATCTTAGTGAACAAGTTAATTAGCTCATGATATATATGTCATTATAACAAATCTCAATGAATAAATCAACATATAATTGGAAAATTGTGCAAAGGATGTCATGAACGTTTTATAAAGATAAATATATGACAAACAAAGAAATGAAACTTCATTTCTGACAGAAAATAAGCAACAAATGCGCCATTTTGAGCCTGATTTTACTATGAAAACTTGTTGTCATTGGTAAAAATTTAAATACAGATCTAACATTTAGTGATTTTCATACTATGTTACGTGTATATGATAATCTATATGAAATAAATAGTAATGATCAATCAATAATAGTAAAAAATCATGTTTTCTAACTATAAGAATAAAAGATAAAATGAAAAAGTACCATTAGATGAGAATATAATTTTATTTGGTGAAATTTGATCTATATAAAAGGAGAATAACAGTCACATTTGGTGTATTAAGAGTAAAAAATCTACAGAAACTCAAAGAACAAAAACGATAAATGGACAAGGAAGAAGTGAAGGCATTTGTACAGTTTGTACAAGCAACAGCAGATTTGTTAAGGAAATTATAAATGTTCTGGAGATAACTGTTTATAAGAATATTATTAATGAATTACAATAGCAAATGAGAACAATTTCTAAAAGAAGAAAGGTTGTTTCACTTAGATTATTTATGGCAAGCTGATTTAGTAGGAACAGATTCTGGCAACTTAAAAGGAATTCCAAAAATGAATATACGACCAATATTTATTAACTGTAATTGATGTTTTTTTCAAAATTTGCTTGGGCTATATTAGTTAATGATAAAACAGGTATAAAATGTGTCACAAACTTTTCAAAAAAAATGTGATGAAAACGTCAACAAAGCTTAAAAAGATTCGACAATAAAAATGGAACTTGAAAAATGTAGATAGATTTAATCAAAATTTGATTATAACTGAGTGGAGGCGTAAGACTGCTTCAGCTGTCGCAATATCAAATGATTATAAACCAAAATTTAAAACAGGTGATAATATGGAGACAATGAATCGAAGGAATGTTTTGAAAAAAAGCTATACAGCAAAGTGATCAATAAAAATTTTTGATATCGAATGTTTTATATTTTCAGATATGATTACATACAAATTCAAAGACATAAAAGTCTAAAATTCTAAAAGAACTAAAAAAAAACCAGTAAATAGCTATTTGAGAAAATAGGCGATAAAGTTTGTTAAATGTCTAGGATTCGATAATTCGCAAAATAGATGCGTAAATAAAGAAATAATTATTTTATAAAAGCTTTTTATAAGTAAATTGGTCTCTCAACAAAGAAATTTGAATTCTCATTTTTTATGTCTATTTTTTTATTGTGACTGTGATTTATCATTATTCCTAAATCAGTTGAGTGATGATTGTGTCAGTTATTTATTTAATCTGGAAAGTGATAAAATATGTATTGTTTACGACTATTTTAAGTGACAGCTAAAGGAGTATTGACTGTGTAGTAAGGGACTAATACAAAAACATAATTTTGTCCTCAGATATTGTAATGTCTGGCTCAGTTGCAAGAACGTTTACTGCTGCTAATATGGCAGGTTATTAAGATTTAAGGGCAGTTAAAACGGGAAAAAAATTTCCACATTTTCGGATTTTTATCTCATTATAAAATTTGTAATTTTCCGAATAATATATATATATATATATATATATATATATATATATATATATATCATAAACTCACGTGGGAAGTATTTTATTTTACTTTTTAAATATAATTTACACCAGTTGAAAACATTAAAATTTTTACATACATTACTTCAAGATCTAATAAAATGGGTAATTATTTATATAGAAGGCTGTGGATTGCTGTGTTATAAAGCTTAAATTACAAGTTTGTATTGGTAGTACTGTCAAAAACAGTATCGTATCGTTTCATAGTATAAACACCAGTTGTATGTCGAAGTGCTAGCTTTTTCTGAGGGAAAGATAAGAATAGCTTTGTAAATCTCTCAAAAAGTAAAGTGTGACACCAAAACGAAGTGTTTTAAGAAACTTAGGTTTCATGGTAATAGGTTTTCGAATAAAGGGAAACATTGTGTTCAACATGTGGCATGTGAAGTTACAGGCAATGAAATACAAGCAAACTCGTCAGTATCTAGGGGAACACATATTAGTGCTTCGAAGATTAAGTTGAAACTATGAGATACACAGTTTTCTCAAAACGAAAGTGATGTAAATGGTAGGTTAGGTTATATTCTGATAGATTTACACATACTAACAAGGGTGTTAGGTGAATGTGTGTGTTGTAAAATATCTGCAGGGCCAGTTAGTTTACATAAAGACAGTGAGGTATAAAATGGACTAGTCAGGAAACTTAGCATTAATTGTGCCAGTTGTAAATATACTCATTCATTCTGGAATTCTGATAAGTGTAAAAATAATTATTTGAAGTAAATATTAGGTGGTTTTATGGGTTGAGAGCTATTGGCAAAGGACACACTGTAGCAGAAACAATATGTGCCATGATGAATATGCTACTCCCACCTTGTAAAATCGACAAGTATGCAGGATTTATTGAAGCTGCTGTTGCATGTGAATCAATGAAGAGTGCTGCAAACGAAGCTGTTGAAATAAATGATGGTATGACTGACACACCAGTAGCTTTTAATGGCACTTGGTAGAAGCAAGGGTACAGTTCTAAGAATTCTGTTGCTATGGTAACCAGTTTGGATACTGGAAAGGTAATAGATTTCCAGATTTTAACCAAACATTGTTATAAGTGTAAATCAGAAAATGAAGAAGGGAATATCTGTGACAGAAATTATGAAGGAACAAGTGGTGGTACGGAGGCAGGCTGCTATTGAAATTTTTAGTTGATCTGTGAACAAAAGGGGAGTGTGTTACACTTAGTTCTTAGATGATGGAGACTCTAAAGCATGTAACAGTATAGTAGCTGCTCAGCCTTATGCTGAGAAGATTATCACAAAACTGGAATGTGTTGGTCATGTCCAGAAGAGGATGGACACCAGGTTGAAGAAGTTGAAACAAAGTTTGAGAGAAAAGAAACTTTCTGATGATAAAACTGTAAAAGTCAGGCAGCAGACAAAATGATTGATGAACTACAGCAGTATTATGGTATGGCCATTAGAAATAATACTGAGAAATTGTTAAAAATGAAGCAGGCAGTATGGGCTACCTTCTTCCACAGACTGTCAACTGATGAAAAGCCAGTACACGACCTTCGCCCCCCTAGACCTGATTCATGGTGCAATTACTGCAATGCCCAGTACTCAAACAGTTCATACGGCCATACACATTCCATCCCAGCAGCAGTCATGGATATCATAAAACCTATTAACAGAGACTTGGTAAATCAGGAACTACTGAAGAAGTGTCTGTATGGTCAGACTCAAAATCCCAATGAATCGTTCAAAAATCTTATTGGACTCACTTAACCAAACAATGCTTTTGTTGGAATGAAGACACTAAGGTGGGGGGGGGGGGGTCACTGATGCTGTTATTGCTTTTAATGATGGCAACATTGGCAGGCAGAAAGTGCTACAGCATATGGGAATTAATCCTGGAGCAAACTGCATCAGAGAACTCGAACAGATGGACAAGGTTCGAGGTTCTCATTGATAAAGCAGAGTACGCAGCACAGTTGGCCACAAAGGAGTCCAGAGAGAAGAAAAGAAGAAAAAAACTTGGAAAACGATCATGAGGATGATATATGGTATGGTGCAGGGTGATTCTGAGTGACTAAAAATAAAAAATTAAGCATATATTAAGTGAGTTATAGTCTTTTAAAACTTTAGAAACCGTTCCTGAAAATTTACATTTTGTGTTGCATTTTTCCCTAAATCTCAGAAACCACTTCAAGTAGAGTATTCAAATTTTCAGGACGTAATAACATATATCTGGAGTCTACTGAACTAAAAGAAGAACATAATTTATGTATAATTTAAATTATATAGGATAACGTACAAAAAAGTACGCAAAATTTTAACCATGTCATTAAAGAATTGTATTTCCGAAAACAATGGCTGAAATGCTGTTATTATAGTTCAGTAGGCTCAGAACATACAGTTTAATGCCCTGTAAAAGTTTCATGTCAATGGCTACAGTGGTTCCTGAAATACAAAGGAAGCCAAGTCACTAAATTTGACATTGTTGGGATAGGGTGCTCCAACGCCCCTTAAGTGAGTTTGAACGTGGTGTTATAGTCGGCCCACGAGCGATGGGACATGGCATCTCTGAGGTAGTGATGAGGTGGGGATTTTCCCGTACGACCATTTCACGAACGTACCATGTGTATCAGGAATCCAGAAAAACATCAAATCTCCAACATCACTGCAGCGGGAAGAAGACCCTGCAAGAATAGAACCAACGACGACTGAAGAGAATCATTCAACGGGAACAGAAGTGCAACCCTTCCGCAAACTGCTGAAGATTTCAATGCTGGGCCATCAACATGTGTCAGCATGTAAACCAATCAAGAAAACATCATCGACATGTGCTTTTGAGGCCAAAGGCCCACCCATATACCCTTCATGACTGCTTGACACAAAGCTTTACACCTGGCTTGGGCCCGTCAACACCAACATTGGACTTTTTAAGACTGGGAACATGTTGCCTGGGCAGACGAGTCTCGTTTCAAATTGTATGAGCGGATGGATGTGTACTGGTATGAAGACAACCTCATGAATCCATGGACCCTGCATGTCAGCAGAGGACTGGTCAAGCTGGTGGAGGCTCTGTAATGGTGTGGGCCATGTCCAGCTGGAGTAATATGGGACCCCTGCTACATCTAGATACGACTCTGAAGGTGACAAGTACATAAGCATCCTTTCTGATCACCTGCATCCATTCATGTTCATTGTGCATTCTGATGGACTTGGACAATTTCAGTAGGGCAATGCGATACCCCACACATCCTGAATTGCTACAGAGTGGCTCCAGGAACACTCTTGAGAGTTTAAACACTTCCGATGGCCACCAAACTCCCCAGACATGGACACTATCAAGCATATCTTAGATGCCTTGCAATGTGGAGTTCAGAAGACCTCTCCATCCTCTTGTACTCACACAATAGTCAGGCCCATGCAACGTCGTGTTGCGGCAGTTCTGCGTGCTGTTGGGGGCCCTACACGATATTAGACCGGTGTACCAGTTTCTTTGGCCTTCAGTGCCTTCCAATGGCATAAAATCCAGCGATTCTATCCTCGGGTCACTGACCAATCATTGTGCATATATTTGTTTATATACAGGTTAAACGACGAATACAGTTTCAAAATGTTTCGTGACACTGATAACAAGAAGGGAGTTGTGCTACTCAGCTAGGTTGAGTCTGTGTTGTTAGCCCATTTCACCTTAAGTGACGTATTATTTTATTTTATTTATTCATCAAGTTCCATAGGACCAAATTGAGGAGCAAATGTCCGAAGTCATGGAACGTATCAGTATGTGAAATTACAACATAAAAGTAATAACAGATAAAAATAAATGATCATGAACCTGGAAAAAGTCAGTCCATAAGTTTAAGTAAACGCTATCAGCAATACAATAAGAATAAGCTTAATTTTTCAAGGAACTCCTCGACAGAATAGGAGTGACCCATGAGGAAACTCTTCAGTTTCGATTTGAAAGCGCGTGGATTACTGCTGAGATTTTTGAATTCGAATGGCAGCTTATTGAAAATGGATGCACGAGTATACCGCACACCTTTAGCACAAAAGTTAAGGAAGTCTGATCCAAATGTAGGTTTGATATCTGCCGAGTATTAACCGAGTGAGAGCTGCTTATTCTTGGAAATAAACTAATATTGGTAACAAGAAACGGCAATAAGGAAAATACAATATTGAGAGGCCAATGTCAAAATACCCAGACTTGTGAACAGAGATCGACAAGAGGTTCGTGAACTCACACCACTTATTTCCCAAACCGCCCGATTCTGAGGCAAAAATATCCTTGTAGAATAGGAGGAGTTACCCCAAAATATAATACCATACGACATAAGCGAATGAAAATAAGGAAAGTAGACTAATTTTCGTGTCGAAGTATCACTCACTTCTGATACCGTTCGAATAGTAAAAATGGCAGTATTAAGTCTTTGAACAAGATCCTGAACGTGGCCTTTCTATGACAGCTTACTATCTATCTGAACACCTTGAACTGTTCAGTTTCACTAATCATATGCCTGTTCTGTGAAATTAAAACGTCAGATTTTGTTGAATTGTGTGTTAGAACTTGTAAAAACTGAGTCTTACTGTGATTTAACGTTAGTTTATTTTCTACAAGCCATGAACTGAGGTCATGTACTGCACTGTTTGAAACCGAGTCAATGTTGCACACAACATCCTTTACTATCAAGCTAGTGTCATCAGCAAACAGAAATATTTTGCAGTTACCCATAATACTAGATGGCATATCATTTACATAAATAAGGAACAGAGGCGACGTCAACACTGATCCCTGGGGCACCCCCCACTTGACAGTACCCCACTCAGATCCCCCAACACAGCCATTATCAACATTGTGAATAATGACCTTTTGCTGCCTGTTGCTAAAGTAAGAGGTGAACCAGTTGTGAGCTACTCCCTGTTTCCATAATGGTCCAACTTCTGGAGCAATATTTTGTGATCAACACAATCAAATGCCTTAGTTAAATCAAAAAATATGCCAAGCGTTCGAAACTTTTTCTTTAGCCGATCCAGTACCTCAAAGAGAAAAGAGAATATAGCATTTTCAGTTGTTAAACGACTTCTAAAGCCGAACTGTACATTTGATAGCAAATCATATGATATAAAATGATCGATTATCCTTACATATACAGCCTTTTCAACAACTTTTGCAAACACTGATGGCATAGAAATAGGTCTAAAATTATCTACATTATCCCTTTCTGCCTTTTTATAAAGTAGCTTTACTACTGAGTACTTCAATCGCTCAGGAAACTGATCATTCCCAAAGGAAAAATTACAAATATGGCTAAATACAGGGCACAGTACTTTAATATTCTGCTAGACACTCCATCATAACCATGAGAGTCCTTAGTCTTCAGTGATTTAATTATTGACTCAATCTCCCTCTTGTCTGTGTCACAGAGGAGTATTTCAGACATCAATCTCAGAAAGGCATTTGCCAAGAATGTTATATAATTTCCTGTAGAAGCTAAATTTTTGTTTAATTCACCAGCAATGCTCAGAAAATGATTGTTGAATACTGGACATATATCTGATTTATCAGTAACAGAAATATTTTTTCTGCAAACTGGCTTTATATCGTTGCTCTTGTGCTGCTGACCACACACTTCCTTCACAACTGATCATATGGTTTTAATTTTATCCTATGAATTAGCTATTCTATTTGCATGCCACATACTCTTTGCCTTCCTTACAACATTTTTAAGCACCTTATAATATTGTTTGTAATGGGCTACTGTAGCTTGGTTGTGACTACTTCTAACATTTTGATATAATTCTCACTTTGTTCTACATGATATCCTTATCCCATTAGTCAGCCATCCGGGCTGTCCATTACTGCTAGTACCCCATTTAGAATGTTCTAATGGAAAGTAACTCAAAAAGAGCATGAGAAATGTGTTATGGAAAGCATTGTATTTATCATCTGTATTATCGGCACTATAAACATCCTGACTCTCTTGTTGCTTGACAAGTTTTAAAAAACTCTCTATTGCTATTGGATTATCTTTCCTACATAGTTTGTAATTAAATATGACATTGGTTTGATTACAAAAGCCCTTTGGCGTTAAAATTTGTGCATCATGGCCTGAAAAGCCATTCACGCTTTTACTAACAGAATGCCCATGTAGCCATGAAGAATGAAGAATGAATAAAAATATTATCTATGACTGTACTATTGACAGTGAGTTTTTTATTTGTATTTTGTAAGAGTGAAAGTTATTAAAAATTGCATTAATTTAAACATACTAACCTTACATGACAATACATGTAACTATTGTATCAGCCATTCAATATTAAGGTTTGGAGGGCATTGCCATTTAAATACACCACAAACAATCTGTTTCTAGTGGCCTTTTAAACGCACTAAAAATGAATTTAATTCCGCAGAAGACAGACCTCTCTGAGGAAAAATACACTAAGAGAGTAAATGTGACTTCAGAAACCAACACTGTCAGAGAAACGTTGGAAGGAGCTACAGACACAAGAGGAGAACTGCAAATTCTGAGGTCTGATGCTACAAAACGTTTCAGGGCCGTTTTTGAGAGAGCACCTGAAATTCGTCTACAGCTGGATATCTCAGTCTTTGTTTGACAAGTGATTAAGATACAGTTTAATAGACCAAACTACTTGATGCACGATCCTGAAGACTATTATTGAGTGGCGGTCTTTGTCTCATTCTGAGATTATTTTATCACAGCATTAAAGTTTGCGTAACATAAGAAAGAGCTGTCCAGATTTTCTTCACTGATCCCGATTTCAACTCTTAAATAGTGAAGAATGAGAAGAATTCATGGCCTTAGTTACATTGAAGGTATGGAATGTGGAGTTGATGTTCTTGCTGAATTACAATTATGGAGAAAGAAATCTGTGAAAGAAGATTCCACAGATCCATCTGCCATGGACACACTGAAATTATGGAACAAAGACCTGTATCCAGAAATCAACAACCTTCTGAAGATATTGGCCACACTTCCTGTAACTACAGCCACAGCAGAGAGGACAAATGGTTCAAATGGCTCTGAGCACTATGGGACTTAACTTCTGAGGTCATCAGTTCCCTAGAACTTAGAACTACTTAAACCTAACTAACCTAAGGACATCACACACAGCCATGCCTGAGGCAGGATTCGGACCTGCGACCATAGCGGTCGCTCAGTTCCAGACTGTAGCACCTAGAACCGCTCGACCACTTCGGCCAGCCAGAGAGGACATTCTTCACTTTATAGAGAATGAAGGCATATCTGCGAAATTCGATAGGATAGACAGATTTTAGGTAGTGGTTGGTGTTGATACCATGCAGTTGCCCATAGGAAAACAGTTTCTGCCAACATGCAATGATTGGAACTCTCGCACTGACTGGCCCAACCACAGGTTATGTATTACCAAATACTATAATTCCATATACCTGAAGATGAGAATTTAGAATCTCAAAACCTGTCATGGTTTAAATAAACATTAGTACAATTGAAGCGGATATCTCTAAATGAATTATAAAATAATATAACAGTAATTAGTTGATAACTTATTGTTTTGTATAAGGTCTAAAAATAAATAATATATGTTGCTGTATCATTTGAATTAAGTTGATAATCGTGCTTTATCATTTCAGACAAGACTAAATGTATTACCTATCGTGTCCAGTCATCATTCAGTACCTATTACACCGCTGGCAGTGATAGAAAAAGTCCCCAAGAGAAAGAAGAAGGCAGATATGTCATTATTGGGAAGATACTTATCATTTCCTGGTACATTTGTTTTAGTTTTTATTATTTTAAAGAGTAATTAATTTATTTGTTCGTCTGTAAGACTATATATGTGGTATGGATGTCATCAATACTTCAAACAATGCTTCTTACATTTAGTTCTAAAACACTTTTCAGAAACCCCAATCATCAGCCTGTCAGTGATTTGCCCCTTTCTTCAAAAGTGTGTTATCTTTTGTAAAGGGCTTTTTTTTGCAGATCAGGTATGCTGAGAAAGGAAACATCTGAAGTGGACTGCCATGTAACAAGCAGTTTATAGACGCTAAATACTCGTGATTAGCGTCAACTCCAATCCACGTCGTAATTTTCCCACTGAAGTGCTTTCATCTCAATTGATTTGTGTCCATGACAATTCCATTGCGTCACTTCACCGAGACGTTTTGAGCAGCCACCGAAGGGTTGTGGCGCATCTTGCGCCCACCAACGAAGTGCACAAACTCGTCGCAATGGCTGAGGGCGCTCTCCGGGGTCTGCTCCAGTGGGGCGGGTTTCCGAGTGTGCTGCCCCCTGTCGAGCGTTCACTATGGAAGCAATGTCTGTCATCACTCCTATTGCCCATGGGTTGAGTGTGCCTAGTGGGCTGTTCCATGTGAATCGGAAATCTTGTATCTTGATGACCATCATATTTTCTTCTATTGCTGGAGCAGCAGTCTTGGTTGCTGACATCCTCCTGTGTGGATACAAAAGAAGATTCCAGATATACTAATTTTATTTCGTATGTTAAATGATTAAGATGTTGCTGCCATTTGAATTCACATTAAAACTGTTTTATTCCACACTTGTAATATCTTTGAAATAAACCCAATAATGAAAAATGCTTAAAATAAATGCCTTCAGTTCGAAGAAACTCCTACACCACTCACCTGCAATGAAGAACCAAGATAATGCAAAAGCTGGAAAGGTGCGAGTAGCATACATGCACTGAAGCTTCTGTACGTACTTCATTGTGTACACAGACAGTTCACCCACTCTGGGAATCGAGGATTTCGACGATTTTCGCGTTTTGTCCACATTGATACCGGCAAAATATCGGTCCAAGTGTTTGCAAGACTTTCTAGAATGTTCTAAAAGCATGTCTGAAGTTAGATAACAAATGACAGAAGAAATACAGAATGAAATTTTCTCTCTGCAGCATAGTTTCTTTGAGGAAAGAAATATTTTTGTGTGATATATTCACTAAACAACGTTTTTCCGATTCTTTTCTTTATTTTTCCTGTGAAAGATTGCATCTTGCCGAACTGGATGATTCTACATCAAGAGGAAGTGCTTTATAGGTTTTAATGAGTGAGTTTGCGAGTATCAAAATATGTGACATAAATGGCCATATCTTTTGTTTGCATTGACTTATAAGCTCCAGTTTTTTACATCGCCCAAAGACAACTGACCTTAGTATGTGACAAATTTCGAATTGATACACGCACCCGCTTCTGAGAAAACAGGGTGTTAACAGACATACAGACAGACAAACTGATATAATTACAAATTAATAATTTTCTCATTTTTTCTTTTGCTTGTACTGTGAAACCTTTATTCTTCCCAGATGCCATGATCCTGTGTCAAGGGAAACTACTAAATAGGCTTTCATGATTGAGTAATTTTTGGGAACATTTATTGTGGAGGGATAGCGATCTGGCTAAAATACTTTAAAAATGGATTTCAAACAGTCTCGACCTCAAAAACGTTTATTTCGTTGGTAACTGGTTTCAGTCAATACTTGACCATCCACTGACTGTCATACAGAAATATGAAGATAGAATGGGTTTAGAGAGCTGCCTAATAATAGTAATAACGTATAAAATTTACCATATATTACAAATATTAAAAGAAGAAATTATACCCATGATGGTAGATGATGGTGGTGAACAGAGTGGATGTTGTAACTCCATTAATGTCAACTGCAAAGGAGAGCATTTTTTTTATTGTTATCTCAATTCTCCCAATATGAGTGGATTGAGAGACGATAAAAACCGACCTTCAGCCAAAGGTAACATTAACTGTAGTTAAAGGTGGTTACAATTCATTTGGTACAAAATATTTAGGTGGACAATATTGATGATTTTTGCACAAAAATGAGTGGCGGTAAATAAAATTTTGTAAAATACACATAGATGGAATATATTGATCCATTTTAAAACTTGTTTCATGATTTTATATTACAGTCAAAATATAGTCAGTGATGAATGTGAATGATGCTGTGGTGTAATGATGATGTTAGGTGACAATGAAAAAATTGGCATTAAGAAGTTATGATGATGACTATGACCATGGGGTCCTGTAGGACTGCAGGTATCGACTAGAAGTCAGCAACTTGGATGAAGGAGGAAGGAGAAAATGGATGGATGGTGTGAGGTGGAGTGTTGTGATTAGGGTTGGAAAGAGGGGTATATCCCAGGACGAATTTTATCATTGTGGAGTGGGAACTGGTTAAAATTCTGGTACAAGAGGGTGGATAAGGAATGGAGGGGGATGAAAAATGGAATATGGGGGGTACTTGGATTGATTGTTAATGGGTGGGAGATTGGATGTTGGAAATGGGTTTTGCGATTCATGTCTTGGATCCGAACGTGCTCTATGAAGAGAAGAAAGTGTGAAAAGTGGATGAGTTGGTAAAGGAAGCGAGTTGAGGAAGGCAAGCAGATGTGGAAGGCAAGGCAAAGTGCATGTCTTTCCAGGATTTTAAAAGACTTACAGAACTTAGGTGAGGCAGAAATCCAGACAATGTTGGTGTCATCTAGGAAGGGGCATATGAGGTATTTACAGGTGAGGATAATGGTAGTAGGAAGTAGACCACAAATGCGACCTGTTAGTAGTCTTAGTCAGTTTCTGGCTTTATGTTCAATGATAAGAAGATCCACATTCCATGTTAGTTTCCTGTCGAGAGCTAGTCCTAAACATGCTAGTTGTTGCATGTTTTTCACTACCTCAATGGCTCAATGAAATCTTGTGTAGTAATTCTTTTGATGTAGGTCATTTTTCCATGCTTTAGATATTATGAACCCTATTTTTTGTTATCTTGTTAGTTACTTGGTCCATGTCATCTGGGGCCTCTAACACATATTAGAATATATTATAACAGTATTTGCATACCAGTATTTAGAAACAGATGGTCGCTGTCTCAACTTCAGATTCGTTTTCTGTTGAAACATGCACATCGACACATTGCATGGTAAATAACAGCATCACTCAAGCAGCATTCTCAAGGCACTGCTTGGAGCAATTCCACATGTCTGTTTACATTTCAGTACTTATTTACCATGTAGTCACTGTCACAGCTTTGAAAATGTCTTCTGCTGGAATCTGCATATCGATACGACAATGCACGGGAATAATTGGCAGCTGCTTAGTAAGAATCAGGTTTTAGAATTAGAAATACAAAAGATGTTGGCGAATTATGAAGAAGTGAAAAAGGAGAAGCTCAGGCTATACGAAGAGAATCTCGAATTGCACACAAAACTGCTTTGGTTAGGAAGTGACTGGATGCCACACATTCTTACTCTTGGCACTTAAAGCAGGGAATACCCAGTGTGAGCGAGGCAGTACCTCATCATGCCAGTAACACACATATACAGTCGGGATATACGGCATTGCACAACTTATCACAAATACAGATCAGTAGGGTGAACTTCTGTAACAGTCTGCATGCGTCTCCCAGATGTGTCCCCTTGTTCCCCTGACAACGAATGTGACACTGCAACAGGGAGATGTTAGACAGACACTGTGCACAAAGTTAATACTACACCAGGTTCGCCAGTCTGCCACAAGGATCGCAGACTGGCATCAGGCAATGAGCAGCTAAAACTGCTACTGATGAATTACTGCAGCTGACGTAGCCAGGTAGTCAGATAGCCCCCAAGAAAGATGGAACATACAGATAAATGGGCGATTATTGGGCCTTCAACACTCACACAGTACTCACCAGTTGTATATTACTGAACATCCAAGATTTTACTAACACCTTAGCAGGTGCTTCCATGTTTAGTGTTTTAGACTGTAAAGAAGCTTACCTTCAAATTCCCATGACTACTGAAGCATATCCAAAACAACAGTTATAACAGCGATCAGATGCATCCAAAATATGGAAACGCTTCACTGATAACATTCTCTTCACATCTCCCTTATGCTATGGATGCCTGTACAATGTTATAGGTTGTTTTTTTTGCGTCTCTGGAAGAACATGAGAACATCTAACACTCATTTTCGAGATCCTTGAACATTTCAATGTTGTGATAAACAACAAGTGCTAACTTCAACGAACTGAAGTAGCATTCATGGTTCTGTTAGTCGGAATAGGTTTCAATGCATGACCAAATCCATGAAACTTATCTGTCAGTTTCTATGGCTCAGAAATTATCTTGAGCTATGGCAATTTCTCAGCATGATTAATTTCTACAGAAGCCACTTGCCACAAACGGCAGCCAGATGGGTACCATTGGCAAACACTTGACTGGCAAAAACACATGCAGCACACAGATTCTGACTTGCGACTCTCAAATGTAAGAAGAATTTCACCAAATTAAGCTCAGCTTATTACATGTTGAAACGTTATCCCATCCAATCATGACAACTTAATGCAAGTGATATTGCAAACAGAGCTGTTCTTCAACAGATAGTTGCAGGTGAGCAACAACTGTTATGCTTCTTCTCAAAGAAGCTAACTGAGTCTCAGTGTGAGTGGTCAGCTTATGATAGAGAACTGCTCACTGAATACAAGGAAGCGTGGCAATTCAAAAATGACATCAAAGATAGATCATTCAATACTTACGTGGACCACTACCCACTGGCAGATTCCATATGTAATCCAGCAAAAGATTGTTGTCAATATCATTTCTGCCACCTCAATTATGCTGTACAGTTTACAACTGACGTTCAGCATCTCAAAAGTGCGGAAAATGTTGCGTTTGATTTCCTATCTTGAGTAAATACACTATCAGTTGTCAGTTACGACAAACTCGCCCAGCCCCAACAACAGGATATGCAAATCTATAACCACCTACAAGATACTACGACTGATTTGAAGCTTGTGCGGCACACTATCCCTGTTTTCCACACACAAGTCTGGTATGATGTGTCGCAAAACTGCACCTGTCCACTAGCCCCACTCACTAGGAGGAAGCTTATTTTCGATAGCTTGCATGGGCTGTCAGACTTGGGTGTATCCCCCATTACTAAACTTGTTACAGGAGGTTTTCCTGGCCATATGTCAAGCAAGACCGCAAACCATGAACCAAACCTACACAGCTTGCCAGCAGATTACCATTGCAGTGCCCCTGTCGTTATGAGAAGAAATGTAACCTCTGTGAGCTGCGACAATGTGTAGCTAAACCTCTCAGATAGGGTGTTACTCGTTTTGAGTACACATCGCGCCAGCCCTAGTTGTCTTTCAGAATTGGCCAGGCTCATTAAGTTAAAGGTGTGTAATATCTGTTCGGCCGTGTGCGTGAATAACGTTTAACTTTAGCGCAAGTGTAGAGAATGTCGTACCAGAAGGACTCATTTCAGAACGCAAGGCTTTGTTAGAATCTTGTAGTATGATATCATTATTTTTATTTCAGACCTGATGTCTACAAAGGCGTTAATGAATCAATTGTTGCAACCTAAGTCTGTTGTATCTTCTGAACTTCATCCACCGGTAATAGAATGTTATTAACTAGTCAACAAGTCATCCTTAGAAAGAACAGGTGTTATTATCAAGTGAGACAAAGAAGAGGAAGGTCTCACAACCGGCGACCCGCTTGTTGAACAATGATTTCATCCCAATCTTCGGCCAGCCAACGCAGCAAAAATGTAGCAAATGGTGAGTGCACAGCATTCCAGACAGCAGCGCTTCGTTTAGTTAAAACCTATGTTGGAAAGGAATGATGATTTATCAACAGTAAACTGCGTATAGCTGTGACTTTTAGAAGTAAGAGCCCGCATGTTGTAATTGACAATGAATACTAATGTTAATTGTGATGATACAGTCAGGAGTGTAGGAGATATCAATATGCAGGAAAATCCAGCCGAAAACGTTCATTCCGAGAATAAACTGGGAAGTTTGGTAAGTAACAGCAACATAAATAGTGAGAATAATGAACATTGCCGTCTGCTAACTGGCTAAACAATGGAGGTTGCCACACCAACAATTAGCCATCGACCAGTAACGGTGGGACTAAATCAGGTGTTTGCACACATTAAGGAAGTGAGCAATGATGTTATGCAAAAAATTATGATCTTAAACAGCAGACTGCCGATGTTCTTAAGCAACAAACTGTTGAAATTATCTGTCACATGGAGGATCAGGTAAAAAAGAGTGCACACGAACTTCGAGAAGCGTTAAAAAAAGGCGCAAAAGGAACTCATCAATATGTTCACAGTTAACAGGAAAGCACAATGAGTTCCATAACGAAGTCTAATAAAGTCGCATTCGGTCTGGTTGAAAATAAAATTAAAGATGAATCACGAGAGTAAAGGAGGACTGTTCACAGCACAAGGAGACACACTTTAAAGTGGTAATTGGTATAGGAACAATGTGTGATCCTGGCCAATCAAGTTTAAAACATGCAGAAACCCACTTCAGTTGAATATTGCTAGAAGAAAAAAATCAGTGATCCGATACAAGAGAAATGTCGCGTTATGTTGCGTGCAGCACCAAGCATGATTGTTGATACCAGTACTGTCACACGCAAATTTCACGAACTCAAGCCGAGTCAAGCATTGCACCCCATTGCGTTCGTACGTCAGTTTAAGCATGCTTTCTAAACATTGAGTTCCGAGAAATAAAAAATAGGTATTTATGCGAGTAACCTTAAAGACAGTGCACAAGCTTTGGACACGAGAGTCGTTGGTAATTACAGTCGTTTCGGTGGATTTCAGACGGCGTTCTTGAATAAATTTTGGTCTGTCGAACAACAGTGAGTAGTCTAAAGTCAAAATTATTTACACCGCCACCTTATGGCTGCAGTGACGGTGCCATTCGTGACTTCTTACAGATGTATTGGGATGAACCCGTGAAAGACACAGAACTCATAGAAATTCTTATTCAGTATTTTACCACTGGACGTCTGTGAGAAATTAGCTCTCTCAAGATACAAAGCCATCGATGATATATATTTGGTGGCAGAGCGAATTGAAGCTCTTGGCACCAAGAAAATAAGGCATGAGAATAATGATTCCGACGTTAGAAACCAAGCCAATGAGACATGGCGAAATGGGTACCATAGTGGACGGAATTTCGGGGCACCGAATCTGTGAAATGATCGTAACGGATCACGGATGTACGATGACCATTTTACAGACAGCAAGGATATCGTGAAGTTCGAAGGAGCGACAACACTGAGACTTGTGATCGATCCCCAAAACAGGGGATATACCATAACGCAGTTTAATTTCAGACACGACCCACTACGAAACTGAATGTACCGACATGGGTTCACCTATTACAAGACAAACAATGCAGACAGACAACGGAGGCGACGTTATGGAAGATGAACGCCGTCAGACCGATTGTTACAGTCGATGTATGCGGGGTTGATGTTGATATCTTATTGGATCCTGGCTTGCAACTGCAGAGAAGTTATTTCATGAACTCGGTGATAGTGCGACTATGCCAATTTTTCCGGTGGATAGACGCAGAATTGTAACCGTGGTTGGGAATCGAAGCAAGCCAATCTGAGATCAAGTTCTGTTGAAGTACGGAATTGGGAGAATAGTTTTTGAGCGGCCAATTTTTGTTGTTCCATTTTTGAACCTTCGAATCATATTCGATACCCAGTGGACGATATAAAGATGTTGCCGATTAGATTTTGTAGAAGGATGGGCTTACATAAAGAATTAGGAAGAAGAGATGAAGATTTGTTTTAAAGGCATTGTAGATGAGGATTCTGAGTGCACTGTGGGCGCAAACTTTCGTTAGGTTAGCATGAAAGAAGAAGTGGCACTTGTGACTCCACGAATTCCAAGGGTAGATAATAACATGAAATCGCTGTATGACGTTAATGATGCTGCACCAAATATTCAAACAAAGCTAAATAAATTAACAGAAGTGACCGAACGTCAAAGTGAATAACTGAGAAATATTCTGGTTACACTAAGGTGTATTTTCGTCTCATAATGGGATAATGAGAGGATGTGTTTGCAAATTAAATGTACATTCTCATGAACCATTTCATGTGAACTCTTACTCTGTTGCATCAAACAAGAAACCTGCAGTTGACAAATAAATTCAAAGAGTGTTAGATAAGAGAATCATCCAGCAATCAGATAGTGAGTAATTTGGTCCAATACGTCCAGTAACAAAGCAAGATGGTACGACCAGTGTTGATTTGGATGCCAGAGGAATCAACTAAGTAATTATTCTGCAAAGAGATCAATCCAAAAATTTAGAAGAAGTGCTGTAGCTATTTAATGGCGTTAAGCACCTGAACAGTTTAGACTTCACCGGTGTTATTGGCAACTTTTACTGCAGGCAGAAAGCCGAAAATGCGGTTTTACAAAATGGGAGGATCTATCAACTGTAGGGGACCCCTTTTGATTTAACGTATCTTCTGCCACCTTTATGAGGTCAGTTGGTCAAGTATTAGGACCAGAGCTACTTAAGTACATTATCGTATATGTGGATAATATTATACTCAGTTCAGCGTCGTGGGAAGAACTTTCTATACTTAAGAGAAATGGAGTTACTATAAACTTGGTGAAGTCAGAGTTTGGAGGAAACAGGTAAGCTTTCTCGGATATCATCACACAAGATGGGATTGATCCCAACCAACAGAATATGGAGGCATATTAGAACTTCCCTGTACCAACGTGTAAAAAACAATTGGAGATGTATTTGGGAGTGGCTGCTTTGTAGCGTCCCTTTTTCACTGGACACAACCTTTCGTCACCTCCTCTATTGAAACTACTAAAGAAAGACACAGTCCAGACATAAGGAGAGGAACCGCAGAAGGCTTTTGAAGATACTTCTTCAGACTTGTTATCTACACCAATTTTGCGCCAACTGGATCTGTCACAACCATTTTACTTAGGCTCAGATAGTAATGAACACAGCATCAGAGCCCATCTGTTTCAAGTTTACAAGGTCGATGGTAGAAATGAAACGCATATAGTCGCATTCACCAGTAGAGCCTTAGGGATACAGGGTACTTGTAAATGGTGGAAAAATTGAAATTTTTTATGACTTTATTAAATTCTATAGTCTTTCCTGATTACATTGATATATACGTTATTGGGTTTCAAATGAAAAATAACCTATATATACCAAATTTTAAAGTTACAGTCATGTATGACTCCACGCCCCCTTTATTTCTGTTACAGAAACCAGTATTATTTCAATAAGAACTGTGAACCTTCTGTTTCCAGCAATTATACGTATGATACATTGTATATGTTGGTAACAGTGCAGGCTTCTAGTGTCTGTAAATGATTAT
The DNA here is from genome assembly GCF_021461395.2 of Schistocerca americana. Classification (NCBI taxonomy): domain Eukaryota; kingdom Metazoa; phylum Arthropoda; class Insecta; order Orthoptera; family Acrididae; genus Schistocerca; species Schistocerca americana. The sequence continues at coordinate 311,436,216 of NC_060120.1, read as the reverse complement.
CATTTCTAGTATTTACCTTTGTTTCGTTGAAGCACTTTATTCATGTGTTACTGAATGTTTGTTGCCCAAATGCTACATATATTTGTGGAAGTACATATCCTTTAGTGTGCAATAAATACGAACTATACCATGCATCAAGAAATTCAATAAAAGGAAATTCCGTGGTAACCAGTTCACAAACAAAGCAAATCACACTGTTGCAAGTAACCTATGTATCAGCTCTTCAGGAAAGAAACTCCCACATGGCATGTGATTCAAATTTTTGTGGTAACAATGACGCTGTTTGTAGTGAATATGTTGTTGTTGATGTGGGCATTTTATCTTCTTTGGTAAAGGAAGTGGCGAAATGAAAACAATGGCTGTCTGGAAATAACTGGAGAACAAAGTAACAGGAAGAGTTTAGCGTCAAAATTAGTTGTTCTGTGTAGATCCTGCAATAAATCTACCTGCAATAAATGACTTCAAACATTGTGCATAATTCACATTATGTGAATTTGTAGTTAGTGCATGCAATGTGTGCAATAGGAAAAGGAAAAAAGGCTGCTCAAACGTTTTGTGGTTTGATGGTCCTTCCTCCTCCTCCCAGTAGGTTCAACAAGTATATAAAAATACTTTTAGGTGCATTGACGGTTGTGTCTAAAGCATCTATGGAACGTGCAGTAGAAGAAACTGTAAATATTAGTGGAATCAGGGACATTGCTGTTGCACTTGATGGGACATGACAATGTCAAGGACATCGTTCCTTGAATTATGTTGTAAGTACCACTTCGCTGGAGAATGGAAAAGTTATTGATGTTGAGTGCTTATCTAAGTACTGCCACACCGGCCATGGTAACACTGAAGGACATATTAAACATTAGTGTTCTAAGAATTATCATGGTTACAGAGTAGGTATGGAATGTGATGAAGCTCTAAAAATATTTCAGAGGTTGGTGCCCGTTTATAACGTTAGATATATGAAGTACCTAGGCGATGGGGACACTAAAGCTTTCAATAAAATTAATGAGTTCAATGTTTATGGTGATACCTCGGTAACAAAACTGGAGTGTTGTGGACATGTGCAAAAGAGGATGCTAGACTGAGGAAGCTAAGATGAGAAATGAAAGGAAAGTTGCTATGTGATCGTAAATCTCTTGGCCATTAGATGAACTGTACCTCTTGGTGTGGTTACCAAAAAGCAAAAGAAAGTGGTCAAATACACCATCATAAGCATTCTCTTCCTGAGCCTGTCCTGAATGAAGTAAAACTAATTTTTAGAAACCTGAGTGACTGTGCTTTGCTTAGTAAATGTCTTCATGGGGGCACTCAGAATACAAACGAAAGTTTCAACCATTGCATATGGGAAAGCTTACCCAAGAATGTTTTTGTAGGACTAAATACATTAAAAGTTAGTGTACTAGATGCAGTGATATGTTTCAATGATGGAGTTATAGGAAGGTTGGATGTCCTGAGATATTTAGGCATAAAATGTGGCTCTAATATGGAAGATCAGTTGCTTGCATGTGACAGACAACGAGTGTATGAAGCTGAAAGATTCACTCTTCAAGTTAGCAAAGAAGCAAGAAGTGTTAAAATGAATGCCAAGAGGAAGCTTGAAGATGAAGAAATGTTGCAGGATGAAGACTATGCTTCACAAATGTTCTGAGGCATAGTTTAATTAGACTCACATCTTCAATAGCAATTTTCTGCAGGTTGTATTTTGCAGAATTGAGGTACAAATGTTTCCTAGAGTTTATAATGCATTGCTCTAATTTTTTCTGTAACTTGCAATAGTCCATACTTATGTAGTAGACCTAAGCTTTATTGCAGAATCAAATAAATTATAGAAAAAATAACATTTTTATTAGGAAGAAAATTATAAAAATTAAAATGTAACATGTGATTTTTTTATCCTTGTATCATACATAATAGGTGGAATTAAATAGGTCTAGTACTTCAGTCATAATATCATGCATATCTGGCAAAAATATGGTCTCCTTCAAATGTATAACATTGGATTAAGTGGTACCTCAATTTGAGGAAGCATTTTGGAAAAAAATTGCATCAATTTAATTGTATTTTTTTAATAACCCTAAGCAGGTTCGAAGATATTCGAAATACTTCTAATTCGTTTAGAGAGTGTGTTGCATTACCTGATATCAACCAAAAATCTGTAAAACATATACATTACAAACAGTGCCTGGAAGAAATAGGTGTTGATTTTTACATAATATTGAGCCAGAAAAGTACCCTGTATCCTTAACTGTATGGGAAAGAAAATACACCATTACTGAGAGAGAACCATTGACCATTGTGTAGGGTTTGAATAACTTCAGATTCTATTTGCTTCGAAGACATGTCATTTTACACAAAGACCACAAAGCATTATCAGTTTTAATAAAGTGTAAACTGATGCAGAACTACCTGACAAGATGCGCCCTCAGAATTCAGTAAAACGACTTTGAAACTGAATACATGCAGAAATAGATAATATTACTCCTGACACACCTTCACGATTACCACAAAATCTGGGAGAAGCAAATACTACCCAACCAATAGCTGAGGAGATTTGCACAAGCCATATCAAGGATGTGGCAGGTGAAAAGACTAGAAGAAGCTGCTGAGGATTATTAGCATTGAACAGGATGAAGAAGAAATCTTGAAGATGGGCAAAGACATTTGTGACAAATCCTTACAAGTAAAGACCTGCACTTATTATTGAAACATAAGAATGTGTTATACTAGAGGACATACGCAAATTCTGGTCACTGGAGGCAGAGTATGCCCAGAAATGCAGTGGATAACTTCATCAACTACATACACAACAGTTACGGTAATTTTGGACAAGAAAATGTATACTGAAGTTGCAGGAGCACATGATTTTTAATAACATGGCTCATAGGGTATGTGCAGTTTTAAATGTGCGATCTTTGTCAAAAAAAACACAACTGCAGAACACAAGGAATTCATGCATCACGTGATACCTGATAAACCAGGATGGTTGTTCTCACTGTATCTCGTCGGCCGCCTATCAAACTCGAAAGGAAATTTTTCATAAGTATTGGTAATTTTAGAAATATTCTCAAAATAGGAAGATAATGATCAAAAAATTAATGGAGAACTATTTCGTACATACTATCAAACCAGATAGTATTTCGACAGACAGTGGCTCTTAGTTTAAATCTTATGAATGGAAAACATTTTTAGAAGAGAAAAGATAAGAAGATTGCAGCACTGCATTGATACCAATGGTCATCACTTTGAACACCTTTTGTAAATGGACGTTCATGTCACCTTATGATCTTTGTTGACCTTCAAAGACCTTACTGTTACACATCATTGGATTCATCTCAATAGCCGCTATCAGAATATAAGTACCAAACTATAGCATCCCATTTTAAAAAGTAGTTGACCTTCATATCTCTGACACGACCCCACCTAGCAACAAAAAACCAACATCATATTATGGCCCCCATTGTCCCCTGCAGTATTTGTCCCACAAACTTTCCAGCTACTATCACACTTTTGGAGTTATTCTAGGTGGCAATAGTTAGTGACTCACCCTGTATAGTGCACCATGAAAGAACATCGATATAAAAAGGCAATTTACAAATGTTGAAGGTATTTTTGAACTATTTTCTAACCTTATTTTAAACTTAATGATCCCAATTTTAGTATCCCTTTCTCTGTTGAGATAGTATTATCTAAATACTGTATAACATAGGATTTAATAATGTTGTGTTTACATCTCTGTTTATTTTCTTCTACCATGATTTCTATATACTAAACAGTGTTCTCTATAATTTTGACCTCTTTTTTAACATAGTTAACTATTTTTCTTCGAATGTATTCGCAGCTCAACTGTTATGTCAAAACATTTCTCCAATTGATAAGAGTCATAAACCAGTCAACCTAACAGAACTTTATAAGTTTTTGAATATTTGACACTGATATCATTTTAATTAATTGTCAGAGACAACAAAGTTGTGATTTTTGGCAACCTCCTTTCACCAGTGCTTAGTTTAAAATCTGGTTTTGAAATTTATGTCTTACCATTTTTTGTCACTCTCAAACTTTTCAGTTTCATCAAGTTTCTTCCATGAAATTGTGATTGACATTTATACAGTTATGTACTTGTAACATAGGACAATATATACATATAGTAGTATACACAGTAAATACATATAATAGCTTGCACAGCACACACATAGTGTTACATAATGCACAATGATTTACTATACAAGAGTTAAAAAGACACAATTTTGTGACATAATATTATCCTTAATTGTATATGAGTGGTACTAGTTGTAATTTAGTTTATAACACTAATTTCTAATGCTAGGCCAAACGTGGCAGCCACATGGTCTGGGGCACCTTGCCACGGTTTGTGCAGCTCCCCCTGTCGGAGGTTTGAGACCTCCCTCAGGCATGGGTGTGTTTTTGTCCTTAGCGTAAGTTAGTTTAAGTTAGATTAAGTAGTGTGTAACCCTAGGGACCAATGACCTCAGCATTTTGGTCCCATAGGAACTTACTGAAAATTTCCAATTTTTTCTAATGCTAGTTTCTTTCAATGTGGTACATAAAATTTATCACTCACACGGTAGACATTTGCTCACTGTCCGCTCATGTACTCAGTCATGCTTTAATATCGACCTTCTATTAGAAAATTTTTGGCATTGCAGGGATCATGCTCTCAGTTTTGAGCTTGTGAATTTCTCTTGGTATTGTTTATATTAACCTGATAAGGATTATTTAGGTCCTTTTTGAAAAATCTGTGGTCTACATGAAATGCACTGCAATTGTTTTGTGTTCCTTGTATTATGAGGATTAACAGTCTTATTGGTCTCCAGTTTTGTAGGATCTCATAATGCAGACACAACTGTCTTGACTGTATACAGTTATGGAAATGTCAAAATATTCTTCCATAGTATGAATATTCTTTTCATTCCTGAGGTGGTGATGTTTCCTCATTCTATGATTCCATATTGCATACATACCTCGAAAAGTCCATGATAGACAGTGCAGAAGAGGTCTTGATGTGTGTACTGGGAAAGCTGTTTCATTGCGCATATTGCTTAGTAAAAGTATTTATCTGGTGTTTCCAGTTTAACTAACTGTCTATTGTTACATCTAAAAACTTATTTTAAGCTATTTCTTCCAGTCCTTTTCCATATAAAACTGTCTATGCTTTTATTGTTGAAAATCAGATTAATAGGTAGCTCATTTTCTTTGAGCCATTGTGCTGTATTTTGATTGCAGTGCTTCAGAATTGTTAGAAACATTTAACACCGTCATATCATATGCATACAGTATCTTATTTTCACTTTCATGTGTTTGTACTTTATTTACAAATAAATTGTACAGTATAGGCCCCATTATAGATCCTTGAGGTACACCATATTTAACACCTGTAACTTTAGGTCTGTGTAAGTTGTCAGTGGTTACGTATTGCCCTGTGTTATTGAAATATGATGTTATCCAATCTGTTATATGTCTATGAATACGAGTATTCTCTAGTTTCATTATTAGGACTGCATGATTTTGTGACACGCCTTGGATAAGTCAAAAGAACTCCACACACTACCGTCCTGTAGTTCAAGATCTGCACAATAAATTCTGGTAATTATTCAATTGCTGTTTCCATTGATTATCCTTCCTGGTTTCCTTGCTGTGCTGGATTTATTACGTTATGTTTTTCCAGGTAAGCAGATGCACTGTTGAGCATAAGGATTTCTAGTATTTTTGAGAAGCCTGAAATTAAAAATAGTTGTCCGTAATTGTGACATCATTATCCTCTCCCTTTCTGTACACAACCTGCTACCACAATTCTTAAATCAAGTGTTAGCTATGATAAATTATGCTTATGTAAATTCTGCTGGTCAGCTTTCGCTTTCTTTAATATCCCCCAGTCCATGTGCTACTATTTTTCCTTCTGTAACCTCTCCCTTCGAAATTTTTTATGGACTGTGTACCTACTGTTTGGTGATCAGATTCTTCAGGGAGACAGTTAACAATGCATCATGTATGACAGAGGAAAAAAACCATGTACCTATTGTTCATTAATAGCCATCGACTTGGTAATTACACATTATCAGGATCTGTTATAAAGGGCAACACTACGTATACAAACTTGTTTATTGGTTCCCAGCAATGAAAATTCTTAACTATGCCTTCCACACCCACATTTTTGCAACTCACACTGACAATTTACCATTGTGGACAAATCACTATTTAAGTGAGCTTGATTCTTTCATCTGTACCAGTTTCTAATTTTACTATAGTCTCCTACAGGTCATTAATACAAATAAATACTAATCAGTAACTTCAGTTTAACTCACACTAGAAAGGCTAACTCTCACTCATCATGATTAACTTTCATATATGTAATTATTAAAGAATAACCACTTGTTTGTCCTCTCAACATTGCCTTCAACTTTTACCACAGCCAATCCCTATCCTATTGTCCAATCTACATTTCTACCTTCCGAAGCCAGCCTGCACGTTATGCACTGAAACAATGTTGGAATGACTCGACAATGTTTCCCCACAAAAACAGGCACCTAGCATACTGAAAGCTCCAGAACGTCAGACTCGCTGGTTAGCTTGTACTGACGAAAGAGTGCAAATGTAACAGACAGAGTACTCCAAAATTTCACTTCCTTTTCATATGGAATTCCAGTCTCCCATCACAAATAAATTTTCGTCTACTTTAACTATCTAGTTAATTTCTTTTATCTCATCACACATTCTTTCAACCTCTTAATGGTCTGCAGAGCTAGTTGGCACATACACATGTATTACTGTAGTAGGTGTTGGTTTTGTATATATTTTGGCTATGATAATGCATTCACTATACTGTTCATAGTAGCTACTATCGTTCCTACTTTCTTGTTCATTATTAGACCTACTCCTCCATTACCCCCATTTTGGTTTAGTGTTTATAACCTTATACTCACCCGACCCCCACAGTTCACTAATTACCTAACTTCAGTTTATCCATTTCCCTTTTCCGATTCCAGATTAAGAGATCTAACATTCTCTGACCAGTAGAATGCCTGTTTTGCTTTTTCTCATGACAGCATCCTCCTGAATAGTCCCCAAGTGGAAATCCAAATAGCAGACTATTTGAATGAAAAAGTTCTATGTTTCTGCCTGGAGACAAAGGCAAGTAATCATGGTGCACTGAAAAAGTTCCCAACTGTACTTCAATATTTTGATTACGAAACCAGCGGTATTCAAACAAAGGTCAATGACTTACGAGGCTGTCCAATCAAAACTCCAGAAAGTATTGCCAACTACACCACCACAAAAAATTAGTACACCTGACAACACCAATTTTGATGTGATGACAGACTGTGTCACCTGGGGGATAGCAGATGTATTGATAATGGTTTCAACGTCGTTTTCAATAGATAACGTAGGGGCATAGCTACAAGAGCGCCATTTTTGTCTACTCTATAATAGAGAATGCTCGCAACCAAAAGTCTCTGTGTGGTGCAAACATGTGAAGCAAGTGGGCAACCATGTCCCAGAGATGCACTACTGCTTCCTACAGCCAACTGAGCGAGTTTGAAAGGGGTCAAATTGTGGCCACCCGAATGGCGAGATGGTCCTTTCAGAGAATTGCCACACGAGTTGAACACTGCATCAGTTGTGCAACGATGCTGGTATCCGTGCTCACATCAACATTCTCACACCCGTAGATGAGTTCCTGGACGTCCATACAGCAAAGACACCTACCAGGATCGTCGTATTGTAAGGGCAGCAATGGCATATCATACAGCTTCGAGTACCACACCACAGACAAAAGGGCTTGTGAGCCCAGGCGTGTCAAAACCAACAGTTGTCAAATGGTTATTAGCAATGGGACTACGGGCACTCATACCTTTAGCTCGTCTTCCACCTAACGCCACAGCGTCGTCGTGCATGCCTCAACTGTTGCTACAAGAGGATCACTTGGAAGGTGTACTGGTGGTGACCTCTCCTTTCGAAATTCGAACAAGCGAAAGTTGCTGAAACTTATGGGCGTCAAGCTAGTAATTTAACTTCTCGGAATATCTGGCCAGTTGGCATGGTAGTGACGCAGTACGATGTTTCCTCAGGCAAACTGTCTGGCACGGGAGGCGATGGCGGTAGTCATGTGCAAGTTTTTATTGCCTATGGAAGCCCAGATTCAGTCGATTTCATAAAATGATCGATTATTGCATTGAATAAACAAAAGTCTTGTTTTTTTTTCCTACGATGTTTGGTTGGAAGGTTCCGAAATTAGAAGAAACTAGACAGCTGATAATATTTAGGTTAATGTAAACGTAACTAGGAATATTTATATGTAGCTGATACAAGTTATTTAGGGCATTTGGTCGAAGTGTGTTTTAGAGAATGACGTTATACCATTTTGGAAACTGCGTTGCTCTCGTTTATGTTCCTTATTATCTGACTTACAAATATTCCGGACTGTGAGTGTACACAATGTTTTTCTTTGTATTGATTAAGCCGTGTTACCGGTAGCTGTTAACTTACATGAACAACCACTACATAAAATTCTGCCACAATAATCTATATCTAATATAGTACGTATTTCTGAAAGTATGGAAACTTGAGAGTACACAGGAAAGTGTACCGGTTCCTTATTGTTTTCACCCTTACTATTGCCTTGCGAATGCAGTCTCATTTCTTGTGTTACAGATCCGAATATGGTGCCTTTTGGAAATGTGTTCAGGCAGGAGGCATATATGTGTTTACTCAGCTATGTAAAATGCTTGTGTTGGCTACCTTTTTCCCAGCTAGCGACGTTGGTGGACAAGACGTGATAGCGGTATGTGGAACTAATTAATTCCAACCAGATCTGAGCCAGTTTTCTAACGAAGAACACCGTAATGTTTTCTGGACAATACGTAAAACAACTTGAAATATTAATTTACGAGAATAAACACTATTGGAAGAGACTACCTTTTTGGAAAAAAATGGTTTCATGTTCACGTAGTGAACCAAATTAGTTGTGCAAATGGGCATAAAGAGCCTATGGAATATCGTCGTGGCCGTGTTGGAAAAAATTAAATTTATCAGTAATATTTACTGCTAGCTACTGCAATATGAGGACAGTGTAAGAGTTCCTTTTACTGACAAATGTATTGGTGACTCATCAGTACCTTAAAGTTCCTTTTTATATTATTTATAGCAATATTTTGTGTACCATACATCATTATTCAAAGCTAATGATGAAAGACCCTTCTATTATAAAGCTGTCGAAACATTTAATGAAACAATTTTATTGTCTGTTCCAACATTCAGTTATTATAATTTTAGATCTTACAGGCAATTTTCTCTCAAGTGCCAAAACTTTTTATTAATGTAGGTGTTCATGTTACATTTAGAAGCCAACAAATTAATGTGCTAAATGGTTCTTTGAAGATTATCTGTACTACTACTACTACTACTACTACTACTACTGGTCATTTCTTCTCCTCTTCCACTCACAAATAGAGCGAGGGAAAAACGACTGTCTATATGCCTCTGTATGAGCCCTAATGTCTCATATCTTTATGTACTACCCTGTACTACTACTACTACTACTACTACTACTACTGGTCATTTCTTCTCCTCTTCCACTCACAAATAGAGCGAGGGAAAAACAACTGTCTATATGCCTCTGTATGAGCCCTAATGTCTCATATCTTTATCTTTGTGGTCCTTATGTGAAGTGTGTTGGTGACAGCAGAATCTTCTGCAGTCAGCTTCAAATGCCGGTTCTCTAAATTTTCTCAGTAGTACTCCTCGAATTGCATCTTCCCTCCACTGATTCCCACTTAAGATCCAAAAGCATCCCAGAAATACTTGTGTGTTGTTTTAGCCTACCGGTAAGAAATCTAGCAGCCCATCTTTAAATTGCTTTGATACCTTCCTTTAATCCAACCCGGTACAGACCCCAAGCACTTGAGCACTATTCGAGAATAAGTTGCACCAGCATCCTATATGTGGCCTCCTTTACAGATGATCCACACTTTCCCAAAATTCTCCCAATAAAGTGAAGTCATCATTGACCTTCCCTACCACAATCCTCACATGTTTGTTGCATTTCATATTACTTTGCAAAGTTATGCATGGATAAATCTGAACATTATGAGTTTGTTTTTCCTACTCGTCTGCATTAACTTACAGTTTTCAACATTTACAGCAAGCTGCCTTTCCTCACGCCAACTAGAAATTTTGTCCAAGTCATCTTGTATCATCCTGCAGTCGCAGATTGCTGCCCACCCTGTCTGACATTATATGCAGCATTTCTCTTGGGCACTCCTGATGATACCCTTGTCTCTGGCGAACACTCACTTTCGAGGACAACATACTGGGTTCTATTACTTAGGAAGTCTTTGAGCCATTCACATATCTGGGAACCTATTCCATACTTCGTACCTTCGTTAACAGTCTGCAGTGGGGCGCCATGTCAAATGCTTTCCGGAAATCTTAGAACATAGTCGCACGAGTGATGCTTTCAAAAACAATGCTGATTCACAGACATAAACTTCGAAGTATCAAGAAAATTTATTATATTCTAACTGAGAATATGTTCAAGAATTTTGCAGCAAACCGATCTTAGGGATATTGGTATGTAATTTTGCCAGTCTGTTCTTATTGTCCTTCTTATACACAGAAGTCACCTGTGCTTGGGACTTTGCGCTGGGTGAGAAATTCACGATAATTGCAAGTTAGGCAAGGGGCCAGAGTTGTAGAGTACTCTTTGTAAAACTGAACGGGGTTTCTGTATGGACCTGGCAACTTATTTGTTTTCAACTCTTTCAGTTCTCTGTGCCAGGGATGCATATTACTGTGTCTACTATTACTATGGAAATCTGTTCGATGGTCAAACAACAGAATGTTTTTATTATTCTCCTGATGGAATGATTTCTGAGGTGCAAAATTTAAACCTTTGGCTTTCTGTTTGCTATTTTTATTATTATTATTATTATTATTATTATTATTATTATTACTTATGCTAGAAAGAGAGAGAGAATATGATATGTGGAGTATAGAGTGGCTAAAAATACGAAAATATGGCTCCCATATTAACTATTCATGGTAGAGACATTAGACTGTGGTAAACACACTATGTAAACTGTGTCACAATACTGTTGATTTACTTCTTTGTAATCTTTGACTAGACCTACGTTACATTACGATCTTTGTACAGATATAATGTAACAGGCCCAAATAAGTATTAAATCAAAGCAGATCACTGAAAAATGATTCCACAAGCCTCCCTATTCTTGGTACAGATGCTCAAGCATCACATGCTTACGAAACTTGATCAAGCATCAAACTGTGTGTGCAGTGCCGATTCTTGCGCAGATTTATCCTACACATACTCAAGGATGCTCGTCAAGCCTCTGAGAAAGCTAGTCCAGCAGTGAACACATTGGACTGGGAGGAATAGGGCTTAAATCCCCATTTTGGTCCTCCTCAGTTATGTTTTCCATTATTTTGCTGAACTGATTAAGGCAAATGCTGGTACAGTTCCTTTGACAAGGACATGACTAATAACCTTCTCTATCATTGGCCCCTCAGAGCTTGTGCTACAGCTTTAATGGTGTGGTCATCAATAGTATGTACAACTACAATCTTCTTTGTAAAGAGATCATCAGATATCAATTTGAGTCAGCCACAACAAGTTTAAAATGTTAACAGGTTGCATCAAGAACAGGAAGTAAGATGACAGAGGCAACAAATTTAAGATTTTGAAGCCATTGGCAGAGGCATGCATCGAGCCTGTGTGACCCAAGTGCGACTACAGCCGTGACAGCTGGACGAGCCTTGCCTCGCACTTCCTGGTTAGGTGGTGGATCTGCACTGAGACCCACCTAAATGCACAGTATCATAGCCCGGGTTCACTCAGAGGCCCATGTGGCTTGGCTGCTCATTGACTCGGGTGACCACCAGACAGGGAAATACAAAATTCTCTGTGGCCCATTTGCAAGCAGTTTTTACTTCGCACACTACTTTCCAGTGCAGTATTTCAACTCTGGTCTTGTATTAAATTGTATTTGTGTGAAAAGGCTTTCTTCCTTACACTTATATAAACAGGAAAGTCAGGAACAATGTGATTCCTTAATCTTCTCCACTGCTTGTAATTGGTGTATCAACATTTTGATACGTTTGTGTGAAAACAACTTTGTACATCAGTAGAAAGCAGATAATTTTGTTATAGGTGATCTAATTATCAAATTTTTGCAGTACTGTGTAAAGAATTAAGTTTTTATTGACACACATGGAAGTTAGGTGCTTATCTCATGGCAGAATTGTTCTCATATTGTATGAAGTTATCATTTTCTCATCAGCTACATCTTTCTGAAGCCAGACATGGACATATTTGGCAGGTATTTTCCTAAAAATCAACAGTTCAAATTTATTACTTCATGGACCTAACACAAGTCTGTGCAAGACTTTATCAATCATTAGTTTAAAAGTTAACAATTTAGGTGATCTGTATAAATTCCGATCAAAATCAGTTCTTTGATACCATTCACAATTTTGTAGTAGAAATTGATCTTTCTTGGGATGAAAATGTCAGGAACGTAATTAAAAAACATTTGAAGAGACTTGGAAAGTTTTCCCCAAACGATTTCCTATCAGATAAAGCCATAACAACTATGCTATGTCTCATCTGCATATTTGTGTGAAAAGTTTCTTTTTTCTTACACTTAATAAACAGTAAATACAGAAACAAACTTTCTGCTGAAAGTAATTTCAGTGTGGCTTTAACGTCCGTGAATCCCGACTTCGGATTTATGTACCAGGCAAAGTAGATGGATCCTTCTCACAGAATTCCAAGGACGGGTTGAGCAAGTTAATCCCCTGTGGGTTAACAGAGAAGTGTACAATATTTTAATATTACCAACTCAACCTACCCATTGTGCGAAAGCCTTCATCAGCTCTTCTGATGTTACACAACTGAAATATAATCTGTATGAAAGCAGTAGAACTATTAAACCATTTGCTTGTACTTAAGTTATTTGCATGATATAGTAAGTACAATTGATTTTATTAGTCGGGGTTTCGCACATACTAGATTTTTGTGAAAGGGGGTCGCTGGTTGAAAAAAGTTAGGAACCATTACTCATAGGTATTTGCAAAGAATATCAGCATGACATAATAGTAGTATGATACAGCCACTAACTTATCCGTTGGGTGCAAATACATTTGTTAAAATTAAAAACTAAAGTAAACAACGAACAAGAAAAGGATACAAAGTTTTAATGTTTAGTTGTTTATCTTATTCTTTCTTCCTCAATGAAGATTATTTTTGCTAGAAGCAAATCATTTTAAATTCATGTACTTCTGATGAATCTGGAGTGAGAAAGAAATGCAAAAATATAGATTTTCTGATAGGGAATATTTGTTTGGCTTGTCTAGGAGATTTGTCCGGATTCATTTTCTTTTAGTAAAGCACAATCACACCTGAAAAAGCATATTTTGCCAGGAAAATCAAAGGTTTGTCAACAGGTGAGCAGTTTAGCAGCCAATTGCAGACATGGCAGCAACCTGTAGGTGTCATAGGATGAAACCAGTTCCAACCCAATAAATGTATAATAAATGATTAATGGAAAATCTCATACAAAGATGTGAAACAAATACTATCAAAGAGATAGAGGGGCTGGCCAGTACTTACCTCAGCTCAGTACAAACGATAGATACACAAAACAGAACAGAAAATTTTTACATTCCTAGCTTTCGGAACTTTGTTCCTTCATCAGGTAGGAGAGAGGGGAAAGAAAGGGAAGAAGGGAAAGTGGATTCAGTTACTCACAACCCAGGTTATGAAGCAACAGGGAAAGGAAAACAGGGAGGGTAGCAAGGATGGGGGCATGGTTGCCAGAGGGAAGCCAAAGATATTCAAAGATATAGAGGGGCTGGCCAGTACTTAGCTCAGTACAGCCGATAGATACACAAAACAGAACAGAATATCTTTGGCTTCCCATGTGTCCATCCTTGCTACCCTCCCTGTTGCTTCATAACCTGGGTTGTGAGTAACTGAATCCACTTTCCCTTCTTCCCTTTCTTTCCCCTCTCTCCTCCCTGATGAAGGAACAAAGTTCCGAAAGCTAGGATTGTAAAAATTTTCTGTTTTGTGTATCTGTCGGCTGTACTGAGCTGAGGTAAGTACTGGCCAGCCCCTCTATCTCTTTGATAGTAAATGTATAATAATATAGCTGAGGTGGTTTTCACTGATCATTAGAATTAGCTTCAATTCAGCTGTGTTGCTCAACATAATGAAGTAAGAAAGTTTTCCATAAATATTTTTGCTTCAGATAAATAAAAAATATTTCTCTTCTCATAACACTTTTACAACCTTCTGGATGAATTGCAATTGCAGGCTTTCTCGGCATATTCCGGTGATGAACTCTTCTTGGGTGACCAGTCAAGTGGTGGCATCTTGTTGCAACTTTTCAGTGGGTTTCGTACCCATCATCCTCAAGCGAGGTGTTGGGATGTTGTGCCGCACATATCTATATAGATGCTTGACCACAGTCCTCTTTTGCAGGCGGGCCAATCACGTGCCTCTGGAAAGGGGTGCCGAGCGGCTTGGCCGGTGGTGGGGGATCACGGTGCAGCTCTGGTGTGGGTGTCAAGTCCTGGTTGCTGTCCATTCTGTCCATGGACGCCGCCACCTTCAGAATGGAGCATTCCTGACGTATCTTCCCAATTTCAAAATCCCACGCTGTGCTAAGCTGAAATCCACTATTCTGGTTGACGATTGTTGTGGAGACGTATTTCCACTGCCTCCTTGAAGATGGAGTCCCAGAATCCATTGTGGCACTGCATATCTTCTTCGTTTCTTCAAAGTTGAAGGTGTGCCCCTTGTTAACGCTGCACTCTGCTACTGCGGACTTGCTTACTTGTCCTCAGCACATGTTTCTGATTCGCTTTGTACAGTGCAGTGGTATACACCATTGTATTTGTCCGATGTACTGCCTTTCACATTCACATGGGATACTGTAGATGCCCCGCATCTGTAATCCTAAAGGTTCTTTGGTTGAGCCAAGTATGTCCGTTACGTTGTGTGGAAGATGGCTATAATACCATGCTTTTTCAGTATTATTGGATTTTGGCTGTTGGCGGGCCAGCATAGGGCAGGAATGCCACACAATTTGCTTCATCTTCTTCTTGCTTGTCTCCTCCCTCTGGTCTATCAATAAAACATGTCTTATCTGCGTCCTGCTGTAGTCGTTTTTTCAGAAAGTTTCACGCAGATGATGCAACTCCTGTGGCAAACTCCCTCTGTCACGAATGGACCTGGCTCTATGTACCAACATGTTTAGTACCGAGTTGCATATTGCTGGATGGTGGCAGCTCTGAGCATTAAGATAAAGGTCTGTTGTAACGTCGCCGGTTTTTCTAGTTGATAGTTGATAGATTAGTATTGATCAGCCCTGGCTAAAACTCGGCGATAGTCTGTAGAGCGATGATACTGTTATTAGGTAAAGATGACATTACAAAAAACAGTGCTGAACTGAACTCTCAACGTGTTCGTGACATTTACTTCACCAATTGTGACTAATATTATGCTACTCATCGTAATTAACTCGTTTATATTTGATGGTTTAACAGCTTCTGTAAAAACATTACTGATGAGTTCAATTTAGTTCCACCGACACCAACCTCCCCATAGTTTGGTAGTAATTTCAAATCTCTAATAAGTCATAACATTGCGATTACTTCCTAACATCAAAGAGTTTCTATATATGCGCCGAGCACTTCAGTCAAATATTATCGCAGCACGCGAAAGATCACAGTTATGTCTCTAAACAATTTTGTAATTTGGAATCACAAATGCGTAAATTGGCATGAAAGGGTGGTTTATTTCACAATAACAATTACTTCCGTGAGGAAGATGCTCCCCCAGGTGGGGGGAGGGGGGGGGGGAATTTATAAATTATCTGCTTTAAAACTATTGCCAAGTTCCAGAGTCCATTTATAATTACGAATGAACTTAATTGTCTATCACTGTTCAATGCCTATCTAGAGTTGAGTTCGAGTTATCTAATTAAAAAGTTCACTTCAGTCTTATACAAGGTAGTCCTCTATCTGAATTCTAAACAATGTTATAGTTGAAGTCAATGTTTCGTTTCACTGCATCATAGTAGATCGCAATTATCTATCCTTGAAAAATAATCTAACCATGCCTACATATACGAGTATTCAAACAAGTCTGACCAGCTTCGGCTAACTCCCGTAATGTAGTGACAGTGGGTAAAATTTTCCTTAGCCGTTACTCACGATTCTCGAAGAGTACTCACACAAAGCATTCTATGAGATCGTTGGTTCTACTTTGCTAATTTTAATTATAATGATTTTGCGATTTACTATGATTTTGAGTTTTATTTTACTGAGATTCTATCTTTCTTTTGTAAGTTGATAAATAACTAGGTATAAGGTTCTTCTTTCAATTACTGGTTATTGTCCAAATAATAGTGTTAAATGAACTTTGGTTACTTGTTCACTTTTCATAGAATTTTTAACTTTTTTGGGGGAAAATTTTGGGGTATTGGTTGCTATTTTTTCTTTTTTCATTTTTCGTCCGAGGAAGTGTCATTACACTGTGTGCGACTTTTTACTGTAGACAGTGTGTCCCAACGTACCATCCAGATTTCTCCTGGTTAAAATGTGCAGGAAGGGTAGGCATCCATTCTCTTCTACTTCCATGGTGAACTTTAAATTCTCATGTATGCCATTGAGATGACATAGAAACTCCTGTAGGTTTTCTTTGGCATGTGGGCACACCACAAAAGTGTTGGTAACGTATCTATGGAATGCCTTTGGTTTTAGGCCAGTGCCACATCTTCAAAGTGCTCCATGTAAAGGTTGGCAATACTCGGAGCTAAGGGGGAGCCAATGGCAACCCCATCTATTTGTTCATAGAATTTCCCCGCCGCATTTGAAATAGGTGGTAGTTAGTCTGATTGTGTCTTCAGTGAAGTGTCCCTCGAGAAGTGCTAAGGAATCATCCGGTGGCATTTGGGTGAAAAGGGACATAACATCAAAGCTGACTAGTAGGTTCTTCTCATCTATGCACAGCTCTTGGAGTACGTTTACAAATTCTGTCGAATTCTTGATGTGGTGTGGGCGGTGAGCCTCAAGTAGTTTTGGTAGTTGTGCTAGGTGTTTGGCTATCCCATACGTTGGTGCATTTGTGGTGTTCAGACAAGTACACCATCAGAAGGCTTTACCCCATGGCACCAACGTCTCCACAATTATATGGCCTCCCGAAGATTCTTAAGGAGAAGATTCCACTACATCTGATACTGAAAAAGCGCGGTATAAAAGCCATCTTCCACACAATGTGAGAAGTAAAGGACGTACTTGGCTCGACCAAAGACGTTTTAGGGTTGCAGACACCAGGCATCTACAGTATACAGTGTGAATGTGGGAGGCAGTACATTGGACAAATGGAATGGTGTAAATCACAGCACTGTAAAGAGCACATCAGAAATGTGCGCTCAGGACAAATAAGCAAGTCCGCAGTAGCAGAGCATAGAGTTAATGGGGGCACACCTTTAACTTTGAAGAAATGAAGATGATATGCAGTGCCAAATAATTTTGGGACTCCTCTTTCAAGGAGGCAGTGGAAATACGTCTTCACAACAATCTGGTCAACCAGGATAGTGGATTTCAACTTAGCGCAGCATGGGATTCCGAAGTTAGGAAGATATGTCAGGAACGCTCCATTCTGAACATGGCGGTGTCCGCAGACAGAAAGGACAGCGACCAGGATTCAATGCCCACACCAGAGCCACGCTGTGATCCCCCCCACCGCCAGCCATGCCGCCTGGAACCTGTTAACAGAAGAGGACAGCGGTCAAGTAACTACACAGATATGTGCAGCACAGCATCCCGACACCTCGCTTGAGGATGATGGGTACGAAACCCATTGAAACGTTGCCACAAGATGATGCCACCACTTGGCTGATCACCCAAGAAGATTTCTGGATGAATTTATTCCTGAAACAAGCAGTTAAGAAATTAGAGATATGTTATGACAGAAATTGGATGCTATGGAAAGGTATTATGAAACTTACAATGATATTGCAGGTAGCTCACATACTCCATAGATATTCCACTATGTTTATTGGTAATTATACCCAGCTCTACTAAATACCCTTTCATTATAGACACTGCCCATCTACTAGAGACAGTCTTGGGTAAGTTTTTACTCTTGACTTTCACCACTCCGGAAGTGACTTTCCCTTATCTGGTCTTTTCCATCATCAGATACATGGAAACTTCAACAACAGTTTCATCCTCCTCCGCCCACTATACAGAGGCACTCTTTGCACATTTAGAAAGTATCAATGCTGTGGCTTCATCCTCTGTATGCAATTCTGGTAGTAATACAACATCCTGCATGGAAGATGAATGTGTTATGTTGCATAGCTGATAATAAATTTGTTGCAGTTTTCATATGAATTTATTTCTTTCCACTATTACAGACTCAACCTTTGAGGATGATCCTACTGATAAAATGTTTACTTAGAAAACCTACTTGACATCATATATATACCTTGAAGGGCAGCACATCTTGAATGTGCTCCAACATAAACTTCATCTCTCTCAATTAGAAAAAGCTGCTTCAGATGAGGCACATGTGGTACTAGAAATAATGCAAGCAAGCGCACTGGCTTTGTTTCGATCTCAAGAAAGGTGCTTTTAGCAATGCTATTTTCTGCAAGTGATATACTGAGAAACACTGTCTTCTCTAAATACAATCTCTCATCCAGTTCTTAGTGTTTAAAATGTATAACAAAAAGTTTAAAATATATTTGTTTATAAATTCATTGTTTTATGGGAGTGTTTACTGCATTGTCTGCATTCTTGTCAGTGTTCCTGTAGCTGGTTCACCCATGGCACCAGCAGCTGCTGTGTTGAACCACTGTCAGCTTCCATTGCCTTGATGGCCTCATGAAATAGTTCAAGGAGCTGAATTAATATGTCAACTATCTACTGATCCCAATTCCCAAACAAGTTTATTTTCTGAATTCATGTAAAACTTCAGTTGTTTGTCCATGCTGCATAAACACAGATTTTAGCATGTGATACAAAGTATTCCAGTGAGTATCAACATGCTGCTTTACAATAAACTGCAACCACAAGCCTTTCTCAGGGCCACTCCTTTTTAAATAAATAATGGCATTTTCATTGCTTCCAACAGTGTCTGAACATTATGACAGTATTCCAACATTTTGACAGTATTCCTGCCACCATTTATCATCAACGGTGTGGTCTAGACCAGTGCCAAGGCAGTAGTTTTTGCACAGAAGGTGGTGATGGTTCTCAAGTGCCTTTTCCACAGTTGCGCCACCCGCCGCCACCCAGCCACGGCTCCCCCCACCGACCCGCCCACCCATCGATAGATGCGATAGATGGCTTGTACATATCCTAACTTGCACATGTTAATTTCAGTTTCCTCCTATATATTTGCAGCACTGTTTTTCACATCATATGGGAACTCTGCAACAAACAGAACCCAGTTTTTCCGCTTCAACTCTTGCAATATTGAATGCGCAGTGAGAGCCAACTAATGTTTTTTAGTGTGTGTGTCTGTCAGCTGTACAGGCACATGCACCATCCTTCATATCCTGCAGCACTTGGGGGGTGGGGGCATTGCTGTGCAATATTAGTTTGCAATTGTTGTTAAATTATAATGGATAAGGAAGCACATCTCTCTCACTTGCAGTGGAGTACTGTACTCCTACTTTTGGGTATCTGCGCAAGCTTTCTCCTGCAACTGTGCTGAATGGCTGCAGCTCTCTTGCACACATTCTTACACAATTCTCCAAGACAATTGATTTTTTGCTAGTACTCGTGATCTGGCTATTGGAAACAGTTCTGTAGATATTGAAGTGTCACAACATACTACTAGTACTGCCACCATCACAGGAAGCTAATAATGCATGACAGCTAGTACACTTAACAAAACCTGCAGATTTATTTTGAATATTTATAATTTGTGTAAAATTTTGCCATACCATGCTACTTTCTCAGTTCTTCAGACTAGTGTAGGTTCCTTCCTCCAGTTTCAGGGAACCTTCGTTTTTCTCTCCCATACATTTTTTTACCCCTTTGCTGTGCAATATGTATTTCTGACAATAATAATCCCCATGGAGGCCCGGGAAAAGAATAGGCCTCCGGTATGTTCTGCCAGTCGTAAAAGGCGACAAAAAGAACAAACCACTAATAGGGCTAACCCCCCTTTTAGTGTGATTAGTTGGTTCAGGGCAGAACTAAAGAAGCCTCGGATAAGCGCCGTCATGGTCGGGGACGACGCTTGAACCCTATGTCCGCCCACAGTGATAACGACACTGCTAGCCAACTGGAAAATGATTTAAATCCAAATAGAGGTGTTTTGCAGGATATGCTTCCTGCAGCCACCCTAGACGGAAAACAAAGACAGAGGATGAGATGGTCAGATGAAGTTAATCGACACCTCATGTTCTGTTATTACCAAGCAACAAACCTAGGAACCAACACAACTGGATACAGATCACAAGTATACACAACATTTATTACCAGATACCCAGAATTAAAATTTTTAACAGAACAACGACTAGCTGATCAGATCCGTGTAATAATCAAAAATAACAGGATACCCCAGTCAGAATTAGAAAACATGAAACAAGAAGTACAACAAATACTGGAACAAAATAATGTGCAATCAGAAGAAGAAGAAAATACAGTAATGGACTCAAACATCCCAGAGCAAACAAACAAAGAACAACACGCATCAATTAAACAATCAGAGCAAAACGAAATCTTAAGACAGCCACCAGAACAAGCACAAATAAAACACGAAGTGACACACATGTTAGATATAGAAGAAAAATTTCAGCTGACATATATAGAATACAAAGACACAAATACAGACATTAGACCATTCTTGCATAGACCGCCAAATAACCCACAAGTCGAAACAACAATAAAAATTATCAACACAATCATACACAACAAAATAAATGAAAACACAACTATGGAAGAGTTACAACTACTGGTTTATATAGGAGCACTCACTACACTAAATATACACACTAGGCAGAGATCAGAACCAACCAACACACAGAAGAAACCCACAAAACCAGCATGGCAACACAGGCTACAGATCAGAATAGAAAAACTGAGAAAAGACATCGGACAGCTAACACAATTTATAAGAAATGAAATGTCAGAAAAAAAATGAAAAAGGTTAGGTAAAATCTCTCAACAAGAAGCGATAGAGCAATTAGATGAAAAGAAGCAGAAATTACAAGCGTTGGCCAAACGACTTAGAAGATACAAAAAAAGTGAAAATAGAAGGAAACAAAACCAAACATTCAACACAAACCAAAAGAAATTTTACCAGACAATAGATAACACACACATTAAAATAGACAATTCACCAAACATAACAGACATGGAACACTTCTGGAGCAACATCTGGTCAAACCCGGTACAACATAACAGGCATGCACGGTGGATACAAGCAGAAACAGACACATACAAGATGATACCACAAATGCCTGAAGTGATAATTTTGCAACGTGAAGTCACCCAAGCAATTAATTCTACACACAATTGGAAAGCCCCTGGAAAAGATAAAATAGCAAATTTCTGGCTAAAGAAGTTCACCTCAACACATTCACATCTAACCAAATTATTTAACAGTTACATTGCAGACCCATACACATTCCCTGATACACTTACACATGGAATAACTTATCTGAAACCTAAAGATCAAGCAGACACAGCAAACCCAGCTAAATATCGCCCCATAACATGCCTACCAACAATATACAAAATATTAACTTCAGTCATTACACAGAAATTAATGACACATACAACACAGAACAAAATTATAAATGAAGAACAAAAAGGCTGTTGCAAAGGAGCACGAGGGTGTAAAGAGAAACTGATAATAGATGCAGAGGTGACATATCAAGCTAAAACTAAACAAAGGTCGCTGCACTACGCATACATTGATTACCAAAAAGCTTTTGATAGTGTACCCCACTCATGGTTACTACAAATATTGGAAATATACAAAGTAGATCCTAAATTGATACAGTTCCTAAACATAGTAATGAAAAATTGGAAAAGCACACTTAATATCCAAACAAATTAAAATAATATCACATCACAGCCAATACAGATTAAGCATGGAATATACCAAGGAGACTCATTAAGTCCTTTCTGGTTCTGCCTTGCTCTGAACCCACTATCCAACATGCTAAATAATACAAATTATGGATACAATATTACTGGAACATACCCACACAAAATCACACATTTGCTATACATGGATGATCTAAAACTACTGGCAGCAACAAATCAACAACTCAACCAATTACTAAAGATAACAGAAATATTCAGCAATGATATAAATATGGCTTTTGGAACAGACAAATGTAAGAAAAATAGCATTGTCAAGGGAAAACACACTAAACAAAAAGATTACATATTGGATAACCACAGCAACTGCATAGAAGCGATGGAAAAAACAGATGCCTATAAATATCTAGGATACAGACAAAAAATAGGAATAGATAATACAAATATTAAAGAAGAACTAAAAGAAAAATATAGACAAAGACTAACAAAAATACTGAAAACAGAATTGACAGCAAGAAACAAGACAAAAGCTATAAATACTTACGCTATTCCAATATTGACCTACTCATTTGGAGTAGTGAAATGGAGTAACACAGACCTAGAAGCACTCAATACACTTACACGATCACAATGCCACAAATATAGAATACATCACATACATTCAGCAACAGAAAGATTCACATTAAGCAGAAAGGGAGGAGGAAGGGGATTTATCGATATAAAAAACCTACATTATGGACAGGTAGACAATTTAAGAAAATTCTTTCTAGAACGAGCAGAAACTAGCAAAATACACAAAGCAATCACTCATATAAATACATCGGCTACACCACTGCAATTTCATAACCACCTCTACAACCCTTTAGATCACATAACCTCAACAGATACGAAGAAAGTAAATTGGAAAAAGAAAACACTACATGGCAAGCACCCGTATCATCTAACACAGCCACACATCGATCAAGATGCATCCAACACATGGCTAAGAAAAGGCAATATATACAGCGAGACAGAAGGATTCATGATTGCAATACAGGCTCAAACAATAAACACCAGATATTACAGCAAGCATATTATTAAAGATCCCAATACCACAACAGATAAATGCAGACTTTGCAAACAACAAATAGAAACAGTAGATCACATCACAAGCGGATGTACAATACTAGCAAATACAGAATACCCCAGAAGACATGACAATGTAGCAAAAATAATACATCAACAGCTTGCCTTACAATATAAACTTATAAAACAACATGTTCCCACATACAAGTATGCACCACAAAGTGTACTGGAGAATGATGAATTCAAATTATACTGGAACAGAACCATTATAACAGATAAAACACCACCACATAACAAACCTGACATCATACTCACCAATAAAAAGAAGAAATTAACACAACTAATCGAAATATCCATACCCAATACAACAAATATGCAAAAGAAAACAGGAGAAAAAATTGAAAAATACATCCAACTGGCTGAGGAAGTCAAGGACATGTGGCATCAGGATAAAGTTGACATTATACCAATTATACTATCAACTACAGGAGTCATACCACACAATATCCACCAGTACATCAATGCAATACAGCTACATCCAAACTTGTATATACAACTACAGAAATCCGTAATTATTGATACATGTTCAATTACCCGAAAGTTCCTAAATGCAATGTAACATATACCGAATAGTTAAAAAGAAGTCACGCTTGATCAAGGTCCGCGTCACTTTCCATTTTTGACCTGACGTGGCATCTGAGAGGGGAGAGAAATAATAATAATCCCAAAGTACAGTAAAGAAAATCAAAACAGTTGAGAGTTGCCTACACTGTAATCATTTCAGTGCCTTGCACTGAGCTATGTGTGTAGGACTGTAATATCACACTGTCCATTTTCCTGTAGCACTGAGTCCTGTTGACTTTTGGGGTTTGGCTGGGTACCCAAACGAGCTGCAGGCCTCGAAGGCACATTGCAGCTTGCCGCACTTTGTTCACAGTATAGTTGAGCTTTACTGCCTATGGTGCAAGCAACAGAATGGAATGGAGCAGTCGGCTGCAGGCAGTCTCAAATGGTTAAATCTGGTAGGATGCATGGCTCTGGCCATTGGATCTTTCATTGGGAGTGAAAAGGAAGAGAGGGAAAATATTTAAAAATAAGTAAAAGTGTTGGAGACAAGCATCGTTGAACTAGATTATGCAGTGCTAATGATATTTGCATTTGGTATGGCCATTGTTTCCGTAAATCATTTAAGGCTAATGCTGGGATGGTTCCTTTGTAAACACCAGCTGCTTTCTCCCAAAATCCATGCGTGTATTTTGTTACATTAAATTTCTGCCATTACAGGGACCACATTGACCACATATTACAGTTGAGAGATTAGCTTCAATTCATTGTTACAAAACACTGCTTGATTTCTGTATTTGTATAGGCTACTGGTTGCAGGTGTCTCACAACAAACTGCGGTCGCTCAAACCAACCACAAAAGCTTGGCAGACTTCGTGTCAGCCTCGCCGCTGGAAGGAGGTTTTGCTTAACACTGGAAGGAAGTTTTGCTTACCACATCTGGCATAACCCTTTCATACATGGCTTCCTCCTCCGGGGGTGGGGGGGGGGGGAGGATCCATCTTTCTGTGAAGTTTGTGGCATGCCGCTTTCAGTTCAGCATATTGTGGCTACGTGTGCCTGTATACTGATAATAGGGCAGCCCTTGGTCTTGCTGGAGATCTGCCCACCGTCCTCGCAGATACTGATCCCAGTGTTAAAACAGTTGTGCAATTTTGTGAACTATCAGGCCTCAGCCCTAAACCGGTGGGGAAGGGCGGCAGACTTACAAACTACTCTGCATGTGGGGCAGCCTTTGTCCCTACCCATGAGATTTCATGTTGACTTTTCGTCAGGGCACTGATGACCGTGATGTCAAGCGCCCCCCTCAACCCAACTCATCATCATCATCATCATCATCATCATCTCCCCCCCCCCCTTTTCACCTCCTTCAAACAGCTCACATAAAGTGCTGCCAACATTGCTTTAAAAAACATGTAGTGGCATTGCTTCTGTTTGTGTCTTTTGATAATATTGCTATACTTGTTACAATTTGGCAATTGGCTGTAAGTGCTCCTTTTCTGTTCTAATTTTTTAATTTTTTTTTTTTAATTAAAAGCAACAGGATGATGAAACTGCCCTCTTTTTCCCCCACAGGAATTCCTTAAGGCATCTGTTGAGGTTGCAGATCTCTGTGGAATGTATGCTGTGCTGGCAGGCATACCAGGCAAAGGTCATGCTAAGGTGTTGACAGCTGGTATTGGTTGGGCAGGTGCTGATGTACTGCTGACACGTCTCCTGCTGCTTTGGGTAGGAGCTCGTGGTGCTGAATTTGACTGGACTTATATACGTGCCTCTCTGGACTCAAATATCAGTCTAGTAAGTAGTCATCTCCATGTAAAATCTGTAAAAAATATGTTTAACAATATCGCTTATATTAAGTGGCAACAGCAATATATGCCTTAAGTCATTATTATTCTTTAGTAGGTGACGATACACTAGTCCTATTACTGTTCTGATGCTTGGTACAGTACAGTGACAAAGTTTGGGAGCTCCAGATGTCTTTGATTCTTTGAACTTAATGTTGCATTTCCCAGAATTTTTCTGTGATCTGCTTGAAGGACGGCACCTTAAAGTATCATAGCTGAGTAATGAGGGCTTAGGGCTTGTGGTAGTTAAAAGAAATGTAATATTTTAAATTTTTTTGGTATCATTAACTGTATTGTCACCCAAAAGCTGCATGATGTACTGACAAGAGTGCTTATGATGTAATGACTGACTGCGTCCTTATACAAAGAGATAATATGGCAAATTACACATTCAGTTTTTTGTAGCTGGTTTGCTGTTGCCTTCTTGCAACTTACAGATGGTATTTCTAGAAATGATTGCATGATTATCAGAATGAAAGTAAAGGACAGGGTGAAACCTTCAGCTATAACATACAATGCTTCTTTCAAGACATACTAATAGGATGCTGGTACTATCAAACTCATCTGACAATCAAACTTTGTTTCATCACAGAGGTATTGGGGCCTTTGTCTGCATGTAGGCTGGTAGACTTCAGATCTGTTTTGACACCATGGATTATTGCTCCTTTACCCAGTTTTTGAAGGTAAGTGCTATTGAGAAGGCTCCTAGGAATGGAGGTGAGAAATTTCTGGAAATTTAGGAGGGTGTATGGTAACTGGCAGGTGATCTCAAATGGAAAGAAATGAAATGGGTGATGCATTGTGCAATATGGGCATAGGATCAGTTTTGGTTCTTAAGTTAGATGGCAAAGCAATATCTCCACTGTAGGAAGTGCAGATCCTTGACTGGTGCAGCAAGGTTCAATTTAGGTATGGGAATAAAGGGGAGGCTTCCTATTGGGTCTGAAACTTCTTCCCAATCTACAAAATTTTGTGTTCCACTTTCACTGTTAATCCCATTCATCTGGGGCATATCCCTACTAAAAACAAAGTTGCAAGATTTCCACATAAATCCTCAGTACATCCTATTCAAGCCTGTTAGTGGTGTATTCTATCACATCCATGGCAAGGTTGCCTGTGAAAGAAGCCATCTACATATAGCAGCTTCTCTACAATCATATTTTTTAGAATCCATCTGAATCTCCAGTAATTTCCATCATATACTTGACTCTGCTCCTGACTATCTCCATCTCCTTCCCCAACTCAATCTGTTTCTTACTACTCTCTGTTAGATTTGTATTTTTGTGGATTCTTATCACCCTAGTTTTCTCTGAAGTCTTCCTTTTTCGTACTCCCTTCTCAAGGAACTTCTCTCCTAGTACCCCTTATGTATGAGTGTTACTTGTTGCTACATATGTGTACGTTGTTTCAGGTTCGGCATCTTACAAGTGCAGTGTTGGTTTGGTTGTGGTCTCGTCATGACCTAAAACGCTCACTACTTCCTGCTGTGTCTGCATTGCTGCTGCTCTGTGCCTACCAACTCCCACTGTGTGATGTGATAGCAGCCACTGCAAATGTGGGACCCTGGATGGCACTGCTGGTTCGTGCCGTGTCTACACTATGCCTCGCAGCTGCAGCTCTTTGGTTTTATGCAGGACTTGCTGGGGCAAATACGTAGTGTAATTACACCTACACAGTTTTCAGTTTGTTTTGAGTACACAACTTGTGTGTGCTGTCAGTGAAGCTGAACTGCTGTGCAGCAGTTTCATCATATGGACTCAGACAATTGAGCTTGTTTCTCCCTGCAGTTTCAGAAACAATAATGAACCAAACTTTCATGTACTCATGTTGCTAAACGATAGAAAAAGGTAATGAATTGTGTGATAGTTGTATTTGATGTAAATTAAATGAGGAACCTTTCAGTGGAAACACTCAACTTCACACCTACTTCCTGTTTTCCGTTGTATACTAAAAATTCTACACAAAATTACAGTCTCATATTTTCTGCATATTAAGTTTGACGACAGCGGGTAGTTTATAATTGTTTTGGTATAGCTGAGGAAAGTCATTACTACTTGGTGTTTTTGTACCTTGTCCCTTCATCCCCTGTTTATATGTTATAGTTGTGAAAGTTATCACCAAGAAGAGGAATGATCTAAGTGCAGTGTGATTTTAGAGTGAAATAATATGCTTGTGAATTTGAGATATTCCGTTATCCAAAAGGTTTTCATAGACCTTTTTTTGTGGCGCCTTTTAAATCCAGATATATAACAAAATTATTATTTTGGCACCTTTGTAACAGAATAGTGTTTGCTAGATTTGTACATGTCATGAGGAGAAATGCCATGAAATTTATGCAGCTTTGGTTGATTTATTTCACATTACTCTTAGTTTTGTGCAAAGATAATTTATGCATCAGGAGAATAATACTGCTACTAAAAAGTCCTTTTTCATTTTATTTACTTATAGTGCAGAAAATCTTGAAGTAAAATTTATTGCCCTTGTGCTGGTAGTAAACTATGAAAATGGCTGACATTTATAGACAAAATTGATTTCTAGTCAAAGTTTAAAAATTGCTTGATTTGGCTGTACAGTTTAATCTACACTCAAAAGTGCCCCGTGGTGCATTTTGAATCCTTAATCATTTCCTTTCCTAGTATGGTGCAATGGTAAAAATGAGTGTTCTCTTGCATTACCTTTGTATGTAAATCCAGCTTTTCATCTGCAGCTTCACCCACGCAAGCTCATGTCACATATATTGCATACCGTATATGTCTGAACCCCCTTCTGTTTTCCTATACATGACTCCAAAGAGGATGTTAAATTTATTTGTAGAATTCAGCCTTGTTGCATGATTTTTGGTACCAAAACACATTGTAAAACTATTAGCTCCCAGTAGGGCCAATTCTTGTGACCTGGTTGATACACTTTACACAAATTACGCTTCATACTGCTAAAGTACTCCAATTAAATACAAGGAAAGGAATGTCAAAAGCTGTTTAATACGTACAGACTGTTTCAGAATGTTGTTACAGATCAACCCCCTCTTACTCTCATTCCTGTTCCTGGGTAGTAGAAGTATTTCCACATTACTTTTATACAAAATATGAGTCATCAGTTTATATATAGAATTATGTGAAATGCTTTCATAAAAATAATCAGGAAAAATTTAAATCTCTCTCTTCTAATTTGAAATCCCCCCCCCCCCCTGTGGCCCCCTCTCTCTGCTCAGCTGTGCCCATCCACTCGTACAGTCTCTGGAACACATTCCAATACTACTGTTGTGCTGAGCAACCTAGATGTGAGAGGTTACCGACTGTACTACCTCCACCCCGATGGGAGCTAGGTGATTCTTATCCCCACAGTACTTCTTGCCAGCCAATAAGCAGTATGTGTGCCATATTTGGCTAAAATCAGTCCAGTTTCTGTCACCCGGCATGGATAGTGGACATTCTCAAGATGTTGATTCGTCCAGCCTATACCATCTGAGATGCTGATGGAATTGGGAGATTGCCAAACTGTGGCACAAAATAGATATTCATCTTGTCAGATACTGAGGGTGCTACAGATGTATGAATGGCAGAACACGGATGAGAATGAGGTCCGCCAAGTCAACAGCTTACCTTCCAAATGTTGTGAATATATCTGCAAAAATAGAGTACTCAGGAAACATCATGTTAATGTGGTCTTCTGTCCTCCATGCAAGTTTTAATTCTTGTATAAGGCAAACTGCATGTACTATTTAGAAGTGCATTGTGGAGCACCAGCAGTATACTTACACCCTCCAAACAAGGCAATTCTCTATTGTCACTCAATGTGTTTCTGCTGGTCATTAAATGAACTACAATGAATCAAAAATTGTTGCCATAATCGAAATTCCGGGACTCTATCATATGGAATCGATGGAAATACAACTACCTGAGAACTTGATTGGATCAAGACTGTGATTTAGTGTAACAGTACATGTAAGCCTGTCATTGGGAATCTTCCAGTGCTGCATTGCTGTCTTTTTGTGAGTTCACTGAGTAAAGATGGTTGATCAGAAAATGATAGGGCAGTAGTAGAATTTTCTGTGCTCAAATATTGTCTGCATACCAAGTTAGAGTACACCAGGGTAGTTTACTTTTGCCAGTATACATCTGAAAATGGCCAGAAAACTTATGAACTCGAGTTGCTGTTATGCAGCAGTCCTTCCAAAATTGGAACTCTTATGTAGTGACTAAAGTTAGTCAGTTAGAATTAGGCATGCACATTTCTCAAAAGCTACCTCTGTAACTGACGCATAATTGTGCAGTGGCACTCAACCCATAGAAAGCAGGTTAAAATCCTAATGGTAGAAGAAATCATCACTATTATTCAACTGGCAAGGAGAAGTGATGGTGTAGAGTTTGTTATTACAAATCTCATTGCCACTGTCTGGAGTTAAATTCCAAACAATTCCACAGTGCATCACAAAACTGTAAACAGTGATCTATCCATTACCGTATTTACTTGAATCTAAGCCGCACTTTTTTTCCGGTTTTTGTAATCCAAAAAACCGCCTGCGGCTTAGAATCGAGTGCAAAGCAAGCGGAAGTTCTGAAAAATGTTGGTAGGTGCCACCACAACTAACTTCTGCCGTCGAATATATGTGGCGCTACACAGGCATGCTTTGTAGGCACAGAGATAAATACTGGCGCCAAAACCTCTGCGTCAGTTAATAAATTAAAAAAAAAAAAGGTGGAAGATGAGCCTTTTTTTCTCCGCCCCGAGTTTCGACCACTGCATTTTCATACATTATCCAACGAAGTAAATACAAATTCCGTATTGTTCATCTTCGAAAGTAGCAAAATTTCAATGTACTACGAAAATCCGACTGGCAAGACTGTTGCTAATAGGAACCTGATGAAATGTGAATCACGTGCAGTTTTCTCTTCACCATAAGAATAATACGAATATAAACATTTTGCCATGTATTCTTTCGTGTTTGCTGCTATCTCATTTAAATCCTGTCTGCCTAATAAACTACGAAACTAGAGTGAGACAACAGCAAACGCGGAAGAATATACGTATCGTGTCATGTTTATATTCGTATTATTCTTATGCCTAATAGTGATACAGTCATAAATGAAGCACGGCAACTGACTAGATTTTTAAATCTAAAATGAATAATTTCTATGCAGAATTTGATATACTAAAGAAGCGGCCGCAAAGATTTTCAAACGGAGAAAAACCGAGCGAGGTGGCGCAGTGGTTAGCACACTGGACTCGCATTCGGGAGGACGACGGTTCAATCCCGTCTCCGGCCATCCTGATTTAGGTTTTCCGTGATTTCCCTAAATCGTTTCAGGCGAATGCCGAGATGGTTCCTTTGAAAGGGCACAGCCGATTTCCTTCCCAATCCTTCCCTAACTCGAGCTTGCGCTCCGTCTCTAATGACCTCGTTGTCGATGGGACGTTAAACACTAACCACCACCACCACCAAACGGAGAAAAATTTTCGCCTAACTCTCGTTCAGAACATGTTCTATCAAACGCAGTCTATTATTTGGTTCTTGTTGATCATTATCAAAGAAAACAGCAGTGTAAGTAACAACAAGTAGCAGTCACTTGCCATTGTTTCGCTAATGAGACAATTCCTCTCTTTTTTTAATTGTAAGCGGCGGTAGCGCGCACAAAAGCTAGCCATGCCGCGGGCGGCGACAGGCCGTAAACACGCACTATCAGAATGCGACAAACAATGCATGACGCAGTACAGTAATGCATTTACAGCTTAGAGTGATGTAAACGCCTATAACAAAAAAAAAAAAAAAAAAAAAAAAAAAAAAAAACGGTACTTATCAGATCAAAGCAAAATAAGCAATCGATTCAAACCACACGAAGCACGTGAAAAAGGGAGGGTACCCGTATAAATACGGACGGAGCGCCTGCCGCATAGCAATGGCTACCTGGTAAAGCTTAACTGCTAAGCTTCCGACTCGAACCAAACTATTGTAGCTGTATCGTCTTTCATTTGAACTAAATTGTGTCTCATATTACAATGGACCAACTTTGTTTCGATTTGAAGGTGCGGCCTAAAACTTTTCTCTCCCCTTGAATTTCGAGTCTCAAATTTCAGGTGCGGCTTAGATTCGGGAATTTTTTTTTTCCTTGATTTCGAGTCTCATTTTTCAGGTGCGGCTTAGATTCGAGTAAATACGGTAGATACAAATGTTAAGCTCAGTAGTCCCCTTGATCCAACACTACACTATACAATCAATCATCAGTTATCCACAGTCAGGGGGTGGGATCCCTGCTCAATGAAAAATGGTGAGGCCTCACATCACACATTCTTGGCATACAGCCACGCTACAATTTGTGGCAGCACTTTCAACCCATTAATGCCCATGTTGCATTATAGCAAGCCATACTATACACATCACTGAAAATTAAACAGTATACCTGGATGTGTAGGATATCGATAGCAAAATAAATAGTGATTTGATTGGTAGCACTAGGTGCGGCCTGAAGAAGGTGTTCACATTGCTGTGCAAATAGCTCCGGGTCAAAGTGACTAATATTCTCAACATTCTTCAGGTAACTCAATATTCCATGTGGTATCTCTGGAGTATTTAGGGCCCTATAGGCCTACACACCCATTTGAATTGGATAATGTCAAGCTTTCAAGTAAACTGTGCCAAAGAGCAGAGAAAATGGAACCTGTTTCAGGCAGAGAATTGCAGTTTGCATAGATAATTGCTCAGTTGACTACCTGCCATGACTCTGGTATGAGGGGTGCTTCTTGCATTAAAGAGCTATGGAGGTCTACCTTAAGTCTGGAACCTAGAACACTCTCACTATAGTAATAACAGCAACCTATGACTGTCTTATACATAAGCTGATGGTAACTGATGTTCCCATGCGAAGGGGGAGGGGAAAGCCTATAACTTCTGCTTAACACATTGATCGCCGCACACTTAGTGATGAAATGTTTCACCACCCGGCCATACACACAGAGTTGGGCATGAGGCTCTGCTGTAGCTGCTGCCACCCACAAGGCATCAAGTGTGCAGTTCTGCTGTGAACACCAGGGACCACACGGCATTCAACATGCCAGTATTTTGAAAGGTAAATTATACCAAAGAATTTGGGCTGCCAGAAACAAAGTGTACATTGCTTCACTATGTTATTTCAAGGACATGATGTTTGTCAACCAAGAAATGTCAGACCAAAATGTGTCAACATTCCAAGAAGGCTGAGGATCGTGATTCCCTTCTGATCACACTGTTGTTTGATATCCTACCATTAATACTAACATCAGCTAAGAGGATTACACTACGAATCACTAACAAAACAATGCAGTATGTACCTTTGTAAATGTAATTCATAGTCCCGGATCCTAGACATTGTGGAAATTACCATACCGTGCGGAATTCCTCCACTTAGCCATTTCCATTGTTCTTCATCACGTGGAATCTGATGGTACACATTTAATAGATGTCAACATGTTGTATGTTTAGTTTCCAGGTTACACTTCATAAGAAAATCTCTCTCCAAAGCATGAAATTGTAAAATAATACTAAACAGAGAATAACCAAATAGAATACTGTGTAAAGAAGTAAGTGCTGACCTGTCCTCAGTGTAATATCGTACTCTGCAGTAAAATGTCCCATTGCAGACTGAAAAACAATTTTTGGAAGGTGTTGGAGGGCATTTGTGACACATCACTGCTCCAAAAACTGCCCCAACCAGTTGGTAAAAAAAAAAAAAAATATCTTGGTCCTATCTATGCACAATATCTTTCTATGGCTACATCATATCTACAGAAGGAAGATTTTTTCTCTTCATATAATAAATGAAGCGTTATTGGATGCAAAACTGAAGAATTGAGCAGGTGGACATTAACATCCTCAACAACTCCAGTCAATCCATTGTCAAGCCAATCTTGGAACAATTACTCTATGTTCATGAAGGCATTGTCCATTTTTGTAATTATATTTCATTTCCTACTGTCAGTAAATTTCATTTAGTTGCAAAGATGCAAAATGGACAAGATGATGCTTACTCAAAGTTAAACAGTTTCTGAAGCTGAAGGACGCACACAATAAAACACTAATAATTTTCTTGAAACATTGTAAAGCTAATAAGAATTCAATACGCTCCTTTAATGGCTTAAATGTGTTTATTTTCACATGATGTGTTCTACAATTGTAATTGGTTGCCATTTGAAATGCACACTCACCTAGATATAGCCTTTCAAACCTTTGCATATTGTCAAACACATCTCTATTAAGATTTCTCCAAGTTCACATGCAGATAAAGAGCTAAGGTCTTTCAAAGCTGCTGTCAGTTGCTAGGTATCAGAGTACAGCAGTGAGTTATTTTTGGTAGTATTGCCCCTCTGAACATTTAAAAAAAAATGTATTGCGATATAGAGCAACACATCAAATGTTTCTTTATTCGTTCTTAAATAGTTCTCATAGTTTTCAGCATCTGTTTCTCACAATTTGTTCAACATATAATTGCATGACATTCTCCTTTACAAATACGGTCTACCTAAATACCAAGTGAGGTGGTGGAGTGATTAGCACACTAGACTCTCATTTGGGAGGGTTGTTGTACAGCGCGCGCACGCGTGCAAATATTGGTTTGAGAAGCACGGTCCTGTTGGAGATGGTATGCCCTTGCGTTCCTTCAAACTGTTAACTGACGTACCCAATCAGTTAAAGGGTGGCAATAGTTTAATGTGGGCTTAGAGCTACATTTTCAACTTTGCAATTTTCATGTAAACACATCATTGCCAGAGGTAAAAAACTCATTTTACTGACCAGAGACTGAACCGGGGATCTTGGGATTAGAAGTCTGCGACCTACTCATTGAGGCACCAAGCCACACTCCTCTCCATTATGAATTCTAATTTAGTATGGAATTATTTAACAGTCAAAACCCATACTTACAAACAAAGCAAGAGTGCCACAATAACTTCATGATGAGTGAACTTCTTCATAAGCTTGCAAGGGAAGATGTTTGCTCAAGCCCAGGCAGCCACTGAACTGGTTCAGCTCCAGGGGTAAATCACATTAGCATCTGACTCATGATGAACCAAAATTTCTCAATTTCTGAAATAGATAAACGCTTCTATGATATAAAACTGACATGACACTAAAAGAAACAGAAAAACAGTATGTGTTTGCTGATTGTTGAAACAGTAGTGGCCATAATGAGGCTAACAAATACACAGACAGAAAATTTGCAAAGAACTTTACTCTGTTTTTCCTCACAATGTTACAAATATTGTTAAGATCTCTCATTTTCTCAGCTTGGTTGATAAATAGTATACTTCAGGTTGGAGTCCAAGCAGTGCGTATATGTAACAGCACATCTTGCAGCACCTGAAGATGAATGGATCGGTCATTGAAATAATATGCATAAAATGGAAACAACTCAGCTGGACACTCGGGAGGACACTATTAAATACTGTTAAGCCTCAATAGCTCAAGATTTTATTTCTCCTTTTCCTATTCAAATGTTATTCAGCTCTAATGTGGTTGTTATTGTGTTAGTCTTCTTTTCTTTAGATGATTTTTTTTTTCCTTCCTGATTATCACTCCCAATAGCAGAAGCTTCGCATTGACAGCTGCCACATTTCTTAAGCATCCTCTCTCTTTCATTCTATCTCCTGAGTTCACTCACATTCTTTTGTAAACTTGCACAGTGATTTATTGTATGCCCAGTTAATGTTTCAGTTTGATACCCATATTAAAGTTCATTAATTAAGCAAATTTAAGTTGCATAGGCTCATGTCAAATGTGATGAGCCTGTCTCTGAAGAACTCCAGTGAGTTTCAAGCTGTCCAAATAATTGTGCATAAATAGTTACCAAATTCTTCATGAGCTGATAAACTGTTTTTGTTTCAGTGCGTGGGGTCAATATGGCTCCTATCCACTGAATTACAAAGTCTGCACATTATAAAACATACTGAAGATGTATTGCTTTTAATTAGAACACACAATATTCTAGAAACAGCTAAGGACAGTGGTGCATTGGTTAAGTATGGCCATCCTTTTGGGGGGGGGGGGGGGGGGGGGAGATTGTGTTAAAATTTCTGTCCAACCACCCAGATTTAAGTTGCCTGTTGTTTCTTAAATTGCTTAAGGTGAGTTACAACACAGATTATGTGAAAAGAACACAGCTAGGCCTAAACATTTTATTTATCCACATCTGAGCGTAATCTACAATAATCCAGTTATCAACCCTTCCTTCAGTCTTAGTATATATAAATGCAATAAACAATGGGCCACACACACATCAAATGCTTCAGTGTCTGCCAGACTATAACTTTTCACTATTTAATGGAATTGAGTGTACATACATGAAATATAAATGCATTTAAATTTAGGAGAAAAGATAAAAGAAAGTCTCAATTTATTTTTCCAAACAAACATTCACAAGTAATGTCCTCTGTGAATGGATTTAACTTGCAAACTATGCAATACAATCTTGGCATCTGTTATCAGTCCAAGTTGTGTCAGTCCTCACTAATATATTATCAAGCAGACTCCTTCACTTAACGTTCCAGTAATTCCCTGGGCACCTTAGCCTCATAGATGAAATTGTGTGCAAACATCACACTGGCTCTGAGATTCAGCCGAAGCCAAAAAAGAGAAGAATGTACCCTTCATTTCACAACACAGTCTAACCCATTAATTAGTTGCTGTGTTAGAAATTTGAATTCTATGAGTCATGTTTTGAAATGAGGCCGACGTTAGTGAAAACCCATACCTCACAGAGTTGCAGAGATATCCAACCTTGTCACATATGCAAGGTATATGTAATCTTTCTAATGTGTTGGGGAAAGGGCAACTGAAACTAGTTGAATTCTTACAATAATGCCATGGACTTGTAAAGGAAGAGGTGTCCATGGCCATGAATATTTCAGTTCTATGGTGCAAAATTTAAGTGGGGGTGTAATATCTGTAGGGGGGGGGGGGGGGGCGCGTGTGCTTGAAGACTATCTGTTAAAGAATAGTTCTTGTTGGACAGCAGGCAAGAGCACTATTAGAGGAGTACTGGAATGGGCGAAAATTAACGTCTCTAACTGGGTATCCAGAACAAATGTGCTTTCAGATGGTGAAAAGATCCCAATACCTGGACAAATGGAGAGACGGACCTGTTAGAGACAATCCTGGAGAAATCAAGTCATATTCCAATTTTGCCTTGATAATAAAGTGAGAAGCGGCAATATCTTTCCATGAGAATACAGATATTTTGAGAAGATAGTTGATACTAGAAAGTAGGAGTGTAGTAAAGAGAAACTGGCAGCCACAATGAACATTAATTGATTATTGAAGATGGGGAAGCCTATAAGAGAAGGCCAGGTCCAAGAAATTAGCAATAGACAGCTCGCTGGTTTCTTGGTAATCCACTTGTGAAGTTATTAGAAGGGGGCTGGGAGGTCAATACTAGTAAACAGAAGTCAAGATGTCAGAAAAAGATGGACTTCTGGACACTGGTTTAACAAAAGGGTAGAAAGAAACATATTGAGACTTTTCCTGTAGTAAAAATGGAGCTAATAAGCAGGCTGACAATTATGCAGATGTATTGCCAAGTGGCAGATGAAGAATAGATATGGAACATAGAGCTGGAATTAAGCTTTCATAGATAGTTGGCATCTATCTTTAAGCATCTGCCAATTCAGTATTTACAAGGCATTTTCCCATGGTTCCAACAAACTTCTGACCATTCATGCCGCCCTTCTGTGCATACATTCATTATCTGCTGTTGGTCTTATTTGGTGTGGATCGTGCACTAGAGCAATATTCTAGAGTGGGTCGCATGGGTATTTTGTAATCAATCTCCTTTCATGACATTGCATTTTTTCAGTGTTCTACCAACGGACCGAAGTCTGCCACTGCTTCACCTTCGTCTGACGCCATGTCATTACTCCATTTCATATCCCTACAAATTGTTACACTCAAGTGTTTGTATGAATTGAATGATTCCTCTAGTACTAGAGGAATTAACCAGTCCCTGTAATTCTTGGTGCCAAGTGGAAGAATAGAGCCAAAGTAAGTCTTGACTTTAACAAGATAGCACAAGAGCAGGTGGGGGTGCTGAATTAATTTTCTTATGAAGTGAAGTGAAGAGAAGAGAAGAGAAATGGACAGATACTAGGGCCAAGCTACAAGGATGAAATTATATTGTGGCAGGAAGAGAGTATAATAGAAAATGGAGAACAAGAATTTCAGAGGAAGAATAATTGCTGGAGATGTTTGGAACAGGAGGAAAAATAACCAAGAGCTAGAGATGACCATTTCAATACATTCTGGCACCCGGAGGAATAGTTTCACATCACCACATTAACCTGAGTAGAGTGGAGTGTTACTCCAGAATAGATATAATACCATCTTTGCCAGCAAGCAGTATAGTATCCTACTCAGATGGAGGGAAGCAGGTAGCCAGGTAATCAAACAGATTTGATTCCTCTTGCAGCAATAGATGAAGATAATAGGGAGGTGAGACTGATGTCAGGTGCAACAGAGCTGAATCACTACATCTGTGTGCAATGCTGCCAATGATGGGGATATCACTAAGAAATTCAAAGGAACCAAGTTCTTTTCTCCACAGATTTGACACAATGCTATTGGCAGGTGAGTGTAAATAAAAATCTCAACCACTTTTACATTCGGGTGGAGAGCTTACATATTTACATCCTTTTTTGGCCTTAATCTTTCAGTATTCTCCTTCATTTGAGCTCTAGATAAATTGCTGGGTCCTGAGATGAGACACATTTAGTGTTGTGTAGGTGCTATTTTAGTGGCTTCTCATACTTTTGAAGAACATTATGAAGTAGTGCGAAAGTTAAGTTGGAGAATGGAGGCAGAGGAGGTCAAGACGATTAAAATAAGGAAGTGCCATTTTATTAGAAAAGAAATCATGAGCAGCAGGCATCTGAGCTGATAAAGAACACCTCCAAGCCATTAGAAATTAGTAGCAAAGGTATATTTACATTGGATTGGCTGTTAGTGCGCATGTCATTGAACTCTTCCAAAATTACCATTGATCCACCTCTCTGAGAACATTAAAATGCAATGAAAGATTGACAGCACAATATGGTCCCAAAGCACATTAGCCTAGTTAATGAGACAGGTGCTAGAGGAGACAATATAGTTCCCAAAAGGGAGGAATAGACAAGAGAACTGCGTATTGTGCTTGGGTCAAGGGCATCTTGAGGTGGTAGACAAATGGAACCTACTTTTATGCTGTTGGGCATGTATCAGCTGTCATCAGGTCTATCCTGTGCTACAAGTTTCAATTTTTTCCACATATCCTTAATCTGTTTATGTTCCACTGATTTCAGTGATTTATTGATTTCTTTATCCATGATGTTTTTATAGGTAGGTATGGTAGTTGCTGTAGGAGTTCTAAGATAGTCTATTAGTTGGGCAGGAAGATCATCACACTTGTCAGACAGAATTAACATTAATGTTATTTTTAGAGTATTTTTTATTTCTGGTGCTTAAATCCATGTTTATCCT
Organism: Schistocerca americana; assembly: GCF_021461395.2. Lineage (NCBI taxonomy): Eukaryota > Metazoa > Arthropoda > Insecta > Orthoptera > Acrididae > Schistocerca > Schistocerca americana. The sequence goes on along the minus strand of NC_060120.1, from coordinate 311,397,159 downwards.
TTGTGTTGAGTCATCAAGTATTTATAACTGAGAACACACTGATTAATTTACAATTGCTTCTCTTGAGGGTTGCATTTGCAAATTTTGTGCTGCTTATAACCTGTATTCTAACTTGTGGGTGATACAAATTTTAAGCCATTATACTTGTGGAATTAAGCTCTCAAGCAGAGATAATAGATAATAATATTTTCTTGGGGGTCAATGTTGAGGCATGAAAAAAGATAGCAAATTTGTTAAGTACCAAAGCAAAAGATGTATGTAGCAAATGGTGGAGGTTGCACTGCCACACAGGCAATTTTTGCTTCATTGTATGAAATTTGCCTTGTAATTTTACGTTCTTGTACTTCTCTTTCTTCGAGCTACACAGGAGAACACTACTTGAGACAGTGGAGGCAAATATGAGTCAGACATTAAGTTTTTTTGTATTTCCTGTAAGTTTTCCCTCACTAGAATCTCAATATCATGTGGTACAACTGCTGACATGAAAAAGACTTTGGGGCGTATGAAAACAGGCATAATTTGCTTTGTCACCAAATCCCAAGCCAGATGTTGCAGGCTGAAACCTCCATTTAGTATTACCATGGAGCATTTTTAGTTTACAGCATGCTACAGATGCAGGGAGCATTAGTAACTTCTTATATTGCCCAATGAAGAATAGTATCTGGGAGATTCTGTGCCTGCCGCAGATCTGCTGACACTGCCTCACCCCCCCCCCCCCCTCCTCCTCCTCTTCTTCTTCTTCTCCATACTAACAAACTATTTTCTGAATTCTTTTCTATGCAGATGCATCCAATATTATAACTTTGTAAGGGGTTTTATTGAAAAATAACTCTCCTGTGAGATTTGATACAAGAACTACACGGGTTACACATTTAGCACAGTGATTAGCAGTGAAACTAAGTGTCAGAGTTTGATTCACAGAAGAATAACAACAAAATACCTAACACGTACTTGTAAGTAATGCCTAATTCCAGCAGTCTTATGACACCTGGTGCTTGAACAATGCAGTCAGTGACCAATGGCAACACACAATTATTATTATTATATATTGTTCAAACTGAAGAAACAAGTGGTCTTTGCTCACACAAAGTTTTGTATGGCTGGTCAACATATCAGAACTGAATTACATAAAGTAACACACTCACCTTGAGACTTTTAGGTATAGAGGTTTATATGTTTCTCAAAACCTACATATCACTTTCTCCTAAGATGATTTCCATGCGCCACAGTGCCACCTGTGCGGAGCAAGATGAAGATATTCGAATCAACTGGAGAACTGGGTGTCCCTCCATGAAGAGACAGAGGACCAGTCGCACCACAGGAGGCTGATGAAGTCACTGTTGCTATGGCAGACAACGCTGCATGCAATTCCTGATCTTCAGACAATGCACATGCTGTGTCACGACAGTTGAATATCCTGTGGTCCACTGTATGGAAGGTGCTGCACCACAGGATGCGCAATGACGTATCGACTTCGCTCTCCACTTTCTCGCAAGGATTGAAGTTGATGAGGGCTGGCCCTGAACCATCTTATGGTCAGACGAAGATCATTTTTCTCTGACGGGTGAGGTGAGCACACAGAGTATTGCTGAGTATGGGGATCTTCACCTTCAGTCATGTGCGTTGCATGAAGTTCCTCTGTATGGTGAACGTGTCACCATATGGTGTGGCTTCACGGCTATGTTCGTCATTGGCCCATTATTTTTTGAACAGGTTGGCTCTCAAGGACCAAAGATGTGCAGTGTGAGTGAAGTTCACCCGCTTCTCCGAAACACATTTGGAAATGATCAAATTATCAGCTGATCGTTTCCAAATGCGTGGCTGGTACGATCATCTGATCTAACTCCCTGTGATTGATTTCTGGTTGTGGGGCTACCTGAAGAACAGGGTTTACCAGGGGAACATTCACACATGTGCTGATCTGAAATGCAGCATATCAACAGAGGCAGCCAGCATACCTAAGGAGATACTTCATTTGCTGTGTAGAATGCAATCCTGCACTTTCAGTCTCTTCTGGATTATGATGGGTGCCATATTGAGCCCCTTTTGTAGCAGTAATGGTACCAGTATGTATTGGTATGATGTACCGTAGCAGCACATTAAAAGTGTTTCAATTGAATTGATTTTGCATTATTTCTCTTCCCCATGCCCTTGACATTAATGCTACCAAGTTTGATCCTCGTACGATAACTAGTTTCTGTGTGATAATGTGTTAAATAGGGCAAGTTTGATTATAACCACCTGGTATTCTTTTATTGTCTGAACTGCATATCATCCATGTTTCGCTTTTGTACCAGGCTACACTGCAAACAAATACCCTTAGAAAATACTTCTTAAGATTTAAATTAATATTAGACGTCAAAAAATTTCCCCTTTTTTCAGAAATGCTTTTCGTGCTATAGGCAGCATGCATTGTACATCTTCTCTAATTCAGCCATCATGTTATTTTGTTGCCAAAATAGTAAAACTTATTTACTACTTTTAGTGTCTCATTTTCTATCTAATTCCTTCAGTGCCACCTGATTTAATTTTACTACATTCCGCTGACCTTTCTACTTTTGTTGATTTTCATCTTATAATCTTTTATTCAGGAAACTATCCATTACATTCAACTGCTCTTCCAAGTCCTTTGGTGACTCTGACAGAATTACAATGTCATCAGCAAACCTCAAAGCTCTTGTTTCTTCTCCCTGAGCGTACATTCCCTCTCCTCATTTCTGTCCAATGTACAAACTGAATAACGTCAGGGGCAACCTACAATCCTGTTCCCTCCTCTCTCAACTACAACTTCCGTTTTACATCCTCCAACTTTAGTCTGCAGCCTGGTTTCTGTATAAACCGTAATCACCTTTTGGTCCCTGTGTTTTATCAACTGCTATTTTCAGAATTTCAAAGAGTGCATTCCAATCAAGACTGCCAAAAGCTGCTTCATAATAATGTACAGCCATATATGGCACATGTTCTAACAAAGAACTTATGCCAATTCAAGTGGGAAACACTCAAGCACCTGCTCTATAGTCCCGATCTTTCACCATGTGATTGTCACACCTTCAGTCCCTTAAAAAAGGCCCTGAAAGGTCAACAATTTCAGTCAGATGAGGATGTACAGCAGGCATTTATGGACTTCTTCATGCAACAGGACACAATGTTTTATCAACAGATATCTTAGAACTGGTGCATCGGTGGTATGATTACCTCAATGTTCACAGTGATTATGTCCAATTGGCATACCAATTCTGGACTGTATGGTCTTCGAACAGTTCTTTTTGATTGATGCTTACATATAACATGTCGAATTTTTTTTAGCAAGATAACCACAATAAATACCAGTTTTTACATAGATGTTTTTGGTGTAAGATAGCCACAAGCCTAATATAATATTGCTTAGTGAGAAAACTACAAATAATGTCAGTTCTTATTCTACATATATACTACACAAAATTTCATTGAGAAGAAGACATCTAAAATATATCTGGGAATATGATCACTCTCCATGACAATCAGTCCATACTTGGCACAGCCTCCCATTTGGAGCCCTTGTTCATTGCTTCCTACTGTGCAGATTTCTAATGATATTTGCTTACGTCCCTTAAAATGTACCTGTCAGGTAGAAACTAGAAACAAGTTAACCACTATAGATTACTGGTTTCCACATGTTATGACAGTAGCCCATATCTTTCTGCACCACTGGGATTATGGAATTCTCATAACAGTAACAGTGTCCATAAACATGCAGGTAGAAATTTTAAGAAACTGGCAATTTTGTGACTATCAACCACCCCCATTTTCAGACAAAAATACTGGCTAACCACTGATAAGTTATAATAAACTCACTTTCTACCAAGTGGTTAAATTTACTAACATTGGGTGTAATATAGTTTTTCCTTTAAACATATTGATCATGCTCTCCCTACCATGGCCTTCTCAATACTCACTTATGCACAGTGCTCTGTATCTTTTAGGGAAGGCTTAATAAATCTCAGAACCTAAGGAATCAGTTACTCCCTCAGTCTTTTCTATTTGTGTACAATTATGATTATTATTCTATAAAACAAGAATAATGTTTTCTCTAACTGTGAAACTCAGTTTAAAGTGCTACACTGTTAGTAAAATATACTGAACTTGGTTCAAAGGAATTCTTAGGTTAGTGTCACATAGTGACGCCTTAGATAGAAAGAGAAAAACACAAAAATGCATACTACGGTAGCCCAGTGTCCTGAGTATTACTTTGGAATTTTGCTCTAAATACATGAAATAACATAAATTCCATGAAAGCCAACCCTATTTCATTCCACCAACTATTCACATGTACAAATACACCATTTATGGAGTATAAATTTATCAAACAGTATCATATCTGGAGATATCAAAAGTTTACAATAACAGCAGACACCATGTGACTAAAAGTCTGTTTAATACTGTTCATTTGTAGTCATTACATGTAAAGTTTCACAAGACATATATAAATAAGACCAGCAATGTGAATAAACTTTTATTAAAATCTATGCACAATCATCTTGAAAGTCACAGTTCATGAAAATTCACAATGATGTTCATTAGATTCATACGTCTTGGCACAAATTTTCGGTGCACACCTAATAAATACATACTCCTTCCTGTACAACACAGTGTAGTTTTGAATGTTTGGGACATTGATTTATATAAACCCACTATCAAAATGCTTTTTGTGCTTGTCAAGAACAAACCGCTCTTACACAAATCAGTTACACGTAGGAAAGTATCCCAGTGCTTAGTCTGCAAATTTGAATATATAAACTGTGTCAACTGATTAACAATTCTAAAATGAGACACTACATGAAAAATTATTCCCAAATATGCATTTAGTTCACCACATTACATTCTTACAAATATAATCATGATCACACAACTACATATGCAGTTCTTTCTTCCCCCCCTCCCTCCAAGACTTAGTTATCAATGGGATGCTAACTAGTTCCCTCCCATTTCTATTTATGAATTTAAAAATGAAATTATAAACATGTTTTCATGTTTTCCATAGTTGTGAAATTCATATAACTAATGAAGGAGAAAGTAAGCTTTTGTAAGTACAAATAATCACTGTGATATTTTTTTGTTGCCTTCAAAGAGACAACGGTTTTCTAGGTCCGTGTACTTGTGTCTTGTGTAAGACCATATGATTCTGCTGAAAATTAGGTTTCCATATGTTGAGATTTCTTCAGATATATTAATTGTGTATATTTTTCTTGAAAAGTAGTGTGCATACATGAAGTACAATTACACAAGAAACATATTGTTACAGTTACCATGAAAGTACAGAGAGAGACAGCAGTAATGCTAAATATAGTTGTGAGACAGTTTATCAAAAGAAACATAATGACAGTCTACGAAAATTCAAGGGAAGAAGAAACTTTAAAACTGTCTGTAACTAAAGGTTGGTTTGAGCACCACAGTGTTATCACTGGGTATAATTCTGGAAGAGTTTGGAACCTACCACTATTCTTGTTGGACAGAGAAAGAACATCATTCTTCAAAGAGGTTTATCAAATATTTATAATGCGGCTGGATGTCATAAAAAGAAATGTTAGAGATGATGTAGTTATGTTTGCTACTGAACAAAAAATTTACCATCCTTGGTATTTTGTCAGCTGTTTCATTAAAAATATATGGATGGAATGTGCTAATATTTTGTATCCTAATATTTTGTAATGTGGGAAGGCAGAGAGAGACCTTCTTATCATTTGAAAGTACTTCACACAGCAATTATATTGATTTCAATGGAGCATGAATTCAAATATTATCTTAAATGTCTGCAAACACACTGATTCGCTGTAGGAACAATAAATAGCAGGTACACAATGCTGTAAACATACCCTGATACGTTTGTAGATAGTGGAAGACCTCCAGGCACCTGATACTTCTCATACAAAGAACTTCTAATACACAGCTCTATGAAAATACAAAATGTTGTTACATGCAAGTAGTTGCAACCATCACTGGGATTAGAGCTTCTGGGTAACAGTCAAAATTTCTAAGTCTTTAACGACATGTATTCTTCCTTCTGAATATCTCTTTACTTCTGAGTATCACTTAAATAATGATTCTGCATTTGATTTACCTGTTACGTATAACTTGACTCATTCCACATCCCTCAATAACACTTTTGATGATGGGATTTATGGAACACAATGCATGAAAGAATGAATGATTTCTTTGTTGTATTTCTCAGCAACATTAATATACTGCTTTTCCACCTTCAATAATTGTCAAATGAGTACTAAAAAACAGCTAAACACATCATGGTAGAGGAAATTGTTTTCCATTGGTAATAAGAAGAAAAATGATGAAATTTATTTACACTACAGAATAACTGCACAATGAATAACCATAATTTGAAAACTGCTTTTATGAAGTCTTTACTTTCATTTTAATCTTTTATGAAGATATGTTAACGTAAACATAGACAAAGGAGACCATGTGCACCAAAACTTAATGTCAGTCTTTAACAGCAGGCATTAAAAGTGAGCTTTCAGACACAAAGGTTCCTCCTCCTAAGCTGATGTACAGGGAGTGGGGAGAGGTAGGGGATCGGGGTGGAGAACCTTTTACACTGCATTCCGGCACACGATAGACCAAAGTAATAAAAGTCGTATGTCTACTCCAATTTGTGTTATCACTCCTCTTTTGCTCTTTTATCAGTTCCCTCTCTTTTTTTTTAAAAAAAAAAAAAAAAGACCCTAAAGATATTGAAATTCAGCAGCAGTTGCAGGTTAGATATTTATGGTGGTCTTTCTCCATCCTCGTGCACTTAGAATATTGTTGTTCAGTGTATCATCTTTACGTATATTTGCAATGTACATTAATAATTAAAAGATAACATGGTATGCATGCTGAGAAATGTACATGAGAAATCAATAACATGGAACTGAATTTAGATGTAAACTTTTATTGCACTTGTGTAAGACATACCCGTCACATGTACAGTATTTTTAAATGATCATTTAGTTAAAAGTCATTTCCCTTCATAAGAGCACTTTATGTGAGTGGTGGGTGCCTTGTATGTCCTGTCAGCAACCTATAAGTTTGTGTCTCTCAAGAGCGCGTTTGTAGCGTTTACGCATTCAGTAAAAATGTTGGTGCTGAAAGTCACCTGCAGTCCTGAACGACAGACATCAACACAATGGTTTGTGCACTATCATCAGTCTATTCAATGAATCATGGCATTAAAAAATAGCACCAATTTTTGGCACTCAACAGTCATTCACAAGGCAATATTGCTGCCAGTCAGAAACGTTGGAACGATGCTTGCGGTTGTGTGTTTGCAGTGGATGTATATATCATGGCAGCAGCAGCGACTGCAGCTGCTGCTGCTTGCTGTTGTTGCTGTTGCTGTTGCTGCTGATGAAAATCTGCCTGTTGTTGCTGTGCCTGCTGCTGCTGTGCTTGTTGTTGTTGCTGCTGTTGGGCTTGCTGCTGTTGCTGTTGTTGCTGCTGTTGCTGCTGAGCTGAGAGCCCTCCTGCACCTGGCTGCTGAAGACGTACACGTTTTGCACTTGGCCCATGGCCATTGTGGTGGTTGTGATTGCCTTGGTCTCCTCCACCACCTTGGTTGCCCTGAAGAGAATCCTTCATATATGAGCACATTAGAGGCACCACCTCTCTTTCTTAAAAATACATTTTTCCAAGCATCACAATTACAGAACACAATAAAGACACACAAATATAAAGTTTTATATTTTTTTAAGAAGGGTATAATTTATGCTTGTTAGCAAGCTTCAGTTTCAAACATGCAGTTTTTGTTTCTATTTTCATTTCATTCTCTCAGACAGTGGTGAGAATTGATCATTTTAATGCGGAATCCCGTCTGTTTTTTGCTCAATCAACTTTTCCCATGTTCTGGTATCTCCTCAATTCTTCCCTTCAAAGCTGTCATAAGCAAATTTACCAAGCCCTCTTCTGGTACATGCTTCACTGAATATTTTTCTGCAAATCTTATTACTTACAATTCCATTTATCAGGAATATAGAGAACATGTAACACCAAGACAAACTCTCATGCACTGGAAAAAGCATCTTATCTCCTTCAGAAATTACTTAGAACAAAATAATGGCTTATCATTTATGAGGGAAAAAATACAAGGAAAATGACTGGGAAACTGCTAATCAAAGGCAAAACCACAACAGATGTAATGACTGGGAAATCAAGAGGAAATAAAGGATTATTACATTTCCAATTTAACTGGTGTCAGTTCAGCATGTTATTACACTAGTGTCACGTATCTTCAAGTTACTGCAAACTTATGCCTTACACCAGAGGTGATTCACTTATTTCATTACACTTGTGTTGCTGCTTCAAGGTTCACACAATGACAATATTTCATGCTGTCTCCAAAAAGCCCTCAGCTCACTACACACCACCTTTCGGCAAAATAACCTTATGCAAATCTTTTTTTTCAAACTTTCTTCGTTTCTGCTTATAACTCCTTAAAAAATCGTGTCTTGACACTATATTAATGTTTTATAATATGAAATTCTCACTTCTGTATTCAGTACCTCAGGGAACAATATATAAATTCTTTTCCAACTTAAAAAAGAAATGAGAGTTCAAATTGTAAGTATAATCTTTTTTATATATAAATGATACTTAAAAAATATCTACTGCTGGTCTCTCAATAGTGACACCCTTCCTCATGTTGCCTTCTGCACCATTTTCACAAACCAGGGTCTCAGTGGCTCTTACAAGAACCTTTTTTTTTTATTTCCCTTGCATTCTGACATGTGCTCAATATCATCTTCACAATTTCAGGCAGCTTTCATATGGTATCCCAAAAACAGCTCTGAGTTCAAGAACAATAAACTGAACAACCTAGCTTTTCTGGCTTTTTTTATCAGCATTTGCTTGAAACTGATCCATGATAGCACTACATATTTCTTGTCCAAATTGAATGATTCTATCTCCTGTCTGAGGAATGAGGAAATGTCTTGTTTATACATTTAATGAATATATTGGGGGATGGTTAAAATCTCGTTCAACTCTTCTGGTTCCTTGTGGGAATGTAGGTATTAGTGTATTAAGGCTTTCCACAACATTCTCAGTTACATCTAGAAGTTAGTGTAGAAGTTGACAGCTTAATGAAATTACAACTTCTATTCTTTTCTTGATAACTGTATACATGCAATGCTGTGAATACATCACCTTCCATCCCCTTGAATCGTTTTTTATCGGAAAGATTCCACTACCATCAGTTTCTGCTACTAACCAACTCCCATAATTGATTATTATGTGAACTCCATATATTTCCAATGGTGTTTCAAACTCTAGTGCACAGTGAGGTGGCATGGCGGTGGACTCGCATTCAGCAGGAGTGAGGTTCAAACACTCACACAGCCATTCAAATTTATGTTTTCGGTTGTTTTCTTACATCACTTATGGCAAATAACAGAATGGTTCATTTGAAAAGACTGTGCTGATTTTCTTCTCTATACTTGTCCAACCCAAGATTGAGCTCCATCCCAAATCATCTTGTCAGTGATGGCGTATGGTCTTTTTGCAACTTGTGCACTTTTTTACTCTTGATTACCAATATCTTACTATTTTTACCAACTACACATATTCCCTGGAGTCTGGAATGTGCATTTTGAAGGCCTCTGCAGCACTGTTTATAGTGACTGGAATCTAAAACATTCTTGTGTCCATTCCTTGCACAGCTACTTTGGTACCTGACTCGAGTGTTTAATGCCCTTTAAGGTAACTATGTAACCCTGTGCTATGTTTGCTCTAAACAGAACATGATGTATATGCAAGTCTCCACGGCTACAGCATACACAACAAGAGTACACCAGATAGCGATACTGCATGGCCAAGGGACACTATGAAGAGTGTTTCCCGTTCATAGTATGAGCAGCACTAGAGAAAGAGACTACTGATAAGCAACATCACATGATAACTCGCCCATGCTTGTATGGGCTATAAAACAACCGTACAGCAAGGAGGCGGCACATTCGCCATTGACTCCACTTCCTGGACAACGCCAAGTCAACACGCTGACCTCTGACTGATTGCTATTCACCTGTACTATGACTGGAACACTGACGTGTATTCTTTAACACTGCTGAAGATGACCTGGTAACAGATTGTTCAATGCTCCACTTTAAGTATACAACAGCCAGGGTGTTTCATATACCAAGCGATAGCTTTTTCACATCAGCTTCACTGACATGTGGAACTGTGCTGTGCGCTGTCATCATTGCGTTAATGAATCCTTTGTGTTTACTAGTTATGTTAGTGACTCCAATTAACATCCAGATACATCATATATACAAAATATTGTATCAGGTTTCATAACAGCTGGTATCACATTAACATTTGTTATGCTAAAGATGTAAACCTATGAAGCCACACAAAAATATTTATAATGTGGAAGGAGAATAATCTTTGTCAAGTAGCAGCACACAGAACCGCTTAGGAAGACAAAATTGGCATTTTGCAGGCTTTCAAAGGAAGGGGTGCCTTCTTTTTAGGAGGATGGGAGAAAAGTGTTAAAGCTAGAGACTTGTAAGCCTAAGGACATTGTAAAAGTCAAAAACAGTCATTAAGGACCCAGAAACTGTATTGTCAACCTCATGTACTTAGATAATAGTACCAGATTTTAATTTGCTGATGCAAGTGAGCAACATGTCACAGTGGATAAGACACTGGATTCACATTTAGGAGTAAGGCAGTTCAAATCTGTGTCCGACCGTCTAGATTTATGTTTCCTGCAGTTTCACTAAATCGATGGTTTCTGCAATAAGAACATGGCTGATCTCCCTACTCGTAATTCCCCAAACTGAGCTTGGCTCCATCTCTACTGAGTTCATCATCTTAATCTTCTTTAATTAGTTGACAAGATGTGTTCAGCTTAGATTTTATTAAGACATTGTTCACTGCTGGAAATGATCAGATCTGATCATTATAGTATGTGGCGTGGGACCACCATAGTACAGCACTCAAAATTAATTTGCTCATGAAAAAATGATCGTGGGCAGAAACATCCCTCAGTGTACAAACAATTCAAGTAGTTTCTTCAGAAGCAGTCTTTACTGCACAACAGGTACAACCAATGACATATCTTCTAATGGGTATACATTACATGCCTGGCTAACAAATGGACACTGTGCAAAGCCTTCAGCAATAATTACAACAATATATTTTCGTCTATCAGGTTTTCTTGGAGTGACTGATTAGTGGGCTTCTGTGTGTTTTGCCAAGTTGTTGTTTCCATTTTATACACAGTATTTCGATGACCAACTGAGCCGTCTTCTTCAGACACTGAGTTCCACTGTTAGGTGTACCTGAGAAAGACGTTGATACTGAGTCCAAGTGGGAGAAGCCAAATATCACTTATCTACATTATGCTGGCCCAATATCTGAAAAGATTGGACAGATTCCTACGGGAACATGCCCTCCAGTGTTATTTTGCTCCCTTCATCCAATATAAAAAGGTATTCTTTGTAATGTTAAAGATGATCCAGGTCTCCAACACCTGGGCATGTATCGCATTCTATGCAAATGTGGCACGTCTTACTGGGGCAGACAATCAGAACAGTCAAGAGGAGATGCAAGGAACATCAGTGACATACCCGACCAAAACAACCGAGCAAATCAGCTGTCACTGAGCACTACCTCAAATATAATCTTGAGATACAATGAGACCAGTATCGTGGTGCAAATGCCAGGTTTCTGGGACAGCATAACTAAGGAGTCTATCAAAATAAGCATGTCAGAAAACCTAATAAACAGGAATGGCAGCTTCAATTTAAATAATGCTTGGGGTCCAGCACTCAATATATTAAAATCTCACCAGTTATCATATTCACCAGATTGGAAAACAGTAAGAGAATCTGTGTTTTATGGAATATCAATGCAAGCTCTGGAAAACAAAAGACCATCAAAAGGCATAGTGTATGGTGGGAACTGAACCGGGCTTTAAATAGTGGTGTGAGACCAACAACAGTCTGCAGACTGCTTGAAGTCCAGCAAAACTCACAGCACCTAAAGAAGACAGCTGGGTTGTTCATCATCAAAATTTGTGCATAAAATGGAAGCAACAACTTGGCAGAACACCCAGAAACACACTGTTAATATATAACCACATAAACTCTCCCCAGAGCCTAAAAATTTTGTCCAATGTGAAGATCGCCAGTAGAACAAAAATTAGTGCCCACACACTTGCAGATAATAAAAATATATAAAACTGAAATGATAGATCAAGTGAATTCTGTCTTCAAACATTTCCTCACAGAGAAAAATTGAAATATCTTATCCCATTCATTTTTTTCTACTTTGGCAAAATTTAGATGGCACAATATTCAATAGTAATGAAAAGGAGCTGAAATCATGTAAGTTCAACAAAGTATCAGAGAATGTTAGAATTCTTTTCAAGTTCTACACAAAGCTGGATTTACTAAGATGAAAAATTGACATTTAGGGGTGATACCATTTACTTTTATATTTTTGTAGGTGCTGCAAAATTATAATATGTACTGACTGACAGGAACACAAATGAGCACTGTCATGTGAAGATCACCATTGGTCAATAAACAACTAAACAAAAAAAGATTATATTTTTTTAGCAACAATAATGAGTATGGATTGCAAATACTTTTAAAAAAATCATGGTGATGTTCCTGGACATTTAGAAGGACTGTATTGATGTTTAAGGAGGGCAAAGGAAAATATGTCTGCAAAAAGTGGGTGTAGGATTATGGAGAAGAGGATTCACATAGCAATATGAAAAAAGTATGACGACGATAGGATAACAAGAAATGAAACTCATTTGTTTATTGCTCTAAACAACATGGCTTCACTGTTTTATTTGTGGGTTGTAGGAGGACAGAAAAGGAAATTGGGCACATCATTTTCAAAAGAACGATCCTTCTATTTGCTTTGAGCAATTTAGGGAAACCAAGGAAATGATAAACCTGGATGGCAAGACAAGAATTTGAACCACCATTCTCTTGTGACACGTCACTCAGTCACTTCCTACAAACTGGAGATGAAAAATACAATGATGACTGATGTATGAACTAACATGTACGTGTTACTCAGCAACAAACATGAAATAAAAATTAAAGACGCATATGTCATCACATTTATTGAAGCTGAATTAAGAATAACATGAGTGTTATACAAATTGCTGAACTCTCACACAATTATTGTTTCACAATAAACCCAGAAGCAAGGAACATACATGGCAAGCCCACGCAAGAGACTCTACTTACATTGGGCGGCTGATTCTGTCGAGCCTTGTTGTCTGACTTATCCTCGTTGTCATCATCAGTCAAGAATTCCCTCTTTGGATATGGAATTGCACAGCCAGCAAACACACTAAACATAAGATAACAACATTATCTAAACACAGTATTCACCCCACATACTTATGTGATAAGAAAGAAATAAACAAAAAGTTACAACTTCTGAAATTTTCCTGGCATATTTCTTCTTCTAATTATTTTCAGGTGTGTGGGCAGATCTCGTTGACATTCTGCCACTATATTTCAGCCCAGAGATATCCAGCCATCTTCAGATGAGTAGACAAGTACTGAAGAGCCTAGGTACTTTCCCGCTATTTATACCAAATCTCGTGCTTGCATCTTTCAGCATATGTGCATGCGACGGGGTCATTCGATAATCAATGATTAGATCATCTCTCACTTTCACTACCAAAGGCAGCACACACAACATGGCTGTCCCACACATGTCATCATCACCTGACGCATGCACCAGAAGATGCCAGAATATTTCGCATGCTTGAATTCGGCATAAATACCATGAATGCACCTGGGCTCTTTGGTAGTTGCTCACTCACCTGAAGATGGCTGGATGTCTCTGGGCCAAAATATCATGGCAGAATGTCAACAGGATGTGGCTACACACCCAAAAACTACTAGAAAAACAAAAAAAATGTTTCTTGCTTGTGAAAACTGCCGCTTTCATTTTTAACCTCATCCAAAGTGTTTTCTTCTGCAGATACAAATGCACACAACAGAAAACTGACACTGAATTAGTACTAACACATTACAGCCCAGCTTTACATTTAGGACTGAACTTTTCCTGAAATGCACACAACAGAAAACTGACACTGAATTAGTACTAACACATTACAGCCCAGCTTTACATTTAGGACTGAACTTTTCCTGAAGTTTTGGACCACAGTGAACTTCTATAACCCTGCTATGGCTATTTAAGGATTGTTAAATATCCATTCTTTGTTTTCTGTTAGTAGTAATTAAAAGCACACCATACTACTGGAAACAATTCACAAATGAATTTAAACATTTTTTCAATGACTAGAATCTCTTCACATCATGGATTTTGGGTATGCATAATAATCAAAATATTTTATCATTTGTTCCTTAATAAACAAACAATCACACATGTCATTTATTGACACTTACGCAACATTATTTGAATGTCAGGGACACATACTACATTTTCAGTGTCACATAAAAGTAATGCCAACAACTAATAAAAGCACTTTTAATAATTCTTACCTCAGTTTTGACAATTTTTCTATAAGTCTTGATTTGTTAACTTTTTTGTGGCGAATAAGGTTTCAAGGGCACTGGGACTTTGAGAGAAAACTGTATCCCCCAAAACTCCTCTCTTCCAAAAGAGGAAATATGGCAAGATGAAAGAGGTACCACTCATTCTGCCTTACAAAAGAAAAAAGTGGTCTGTTGCTGTACGAATGGCATGACAATTCCATTGTTTCTGCAGCACCAAATACGAATGGTATGAAAACCCAGTAACTAATCTTAAAAGGTATTCTCAGCAGTCAAGGAAACACACTGAAGTTTCTTGACACTCTATCCTGACTGAATGCAAGCATACTGGGTAGAACTGACTGAATGGCTAAAAACGACAAACAGAACAGGATAAATACCCATAAGAGGAAATGGTACCATATTTGACAGACTATAAGAGACACTTTTTTCTTCAAAAAATTGCCTTCAAAATTCAGGTGCATCTTATACTCGAGATTAATGTAATAATTACCTATATTTGCTTTAAAATTCCTGCCACTCTTAAAAATGGACACATATTAGGTGCCACAGCCATGGAAGTCTATCTCTATCTGGCAACATCGGATTCAACTGGCAGCAGCAGTGCACTGATGAAAACAACATGAGTTGCAGGGATTAACAAGCTTGTTCTCTCCTGCC
Organism: Schistocerca americana; assembly: GCF_021461395.2. NCBI lineage: Eukaryota > Metazoa > Arthropoda > Insecta > Orthoptera > Acrididae > Schistocerca > Schistocerca americana. Next base: position 311,381,974 of record NC_060120.1, on the reverse strand, counting down.
GTGCCATCACAAACTGAGAACATTGACTAGCCTACGATGTGTCACTGCAGTCTATGGTGCCAGTGAACTTGAATTCAAAGTCATTTGTGTTATTGGGAACAGTGCAATATTTTTATTAGTTGCTAGTTTCGTAATAGAAAAAAATAAAAGATATTCATATGATGTGGGCTATAAATTGAAAGTAATGTATATGCAGAAGAACATGGAAACAGAACTGCTGAGTGGTAATTTGGTCCTCCACCAACAGAAAAAAAGTAAAGAAGAACTGAAAAAAATGAGGAAGACTAAATGTGCAAATACAGAACTGAATGCAAAATGGCCAAAACTAGATAGTGGTGTATTGAAATGGAGTCAAGGACATCGTCAAAATGGCACTGGAATTGATACAAAAATTATTCAAAAACACACTAGTAAGCTAGTGCAAACAGTGGAACTTAACAGACTTTAATGATGGAGTTAGTTGGTACTACAGGTTTATGAAGTGACATGGACTTAGCATGTGAACCAAAACCAAAATACCTTAGAAAATGTCAAAAGAGTATGAAGAGAAAATATTATCTTTCCATTGCTTTATTATTCAACATCGAAAGAAAACCACTATGGAATTAAGACAAATAGCGAATATGGACAAAACTTCTCTGACATTTGATGTGCTGAATAACAGAACTGTTGCCATGAAAAATGCTAAAACTGTAACTATAAAAAGAAGTGGACAAGAAAAATTGCACTACGCTGGTTTCCTTTCATGTTGTGCTGATGGTACTAAACTTAATTCAATGATAACTTTCAAATGTAAAACAATGCCAAAACCTTTTGAAATATCACCAGATGGTGTTGTTCACGTACATGACAAGAGTTGGATGGACATGGGAGGTACGAAATTATGGATTAAAAGAGTGCAGGAGAGAAGGAAAGGTACTTTATTGGAAAAGAGTTCTGTTCTTATGCTAGATCAGTTTGGTAGTCATTTGAAAAATTCTGTGAAAGAGAAACTGAGACAGGGAAATACAGAGCTTTCTGTTATTGCAGGAGGACTTACTTTACAATTGGAACCTCTTGATGTCTCGATAAATCAACCATTTAAAGTGTATATCAGAGAGAATGGAACAAATGGATGATGGATGAAACACAACATGAATTCACACGAAAGGAAGCTTTAAAGTGACCTACAATCAAATAAGTGTGTCAGTGGATAAAACAGTCATGTTCTAGAGTAAGAGAAGACATTACTGTTAAATCTTTCAAGAATTGTGATGTATGTAACACTCTTGATGGCAGTGAGGATCATCTTATATATGAAGAGGACAACGGTGATAACAAAGTGGAAGAGGAGGAGGAGGAGGAGGAGGAGGAGGAAGAAGAAGAAGAAGAAGAAGAAGAAAATTTAGATGACAAGTTTCAGGGATTTTAAAGGTCAATTCAGTTTTATAAACTAAGAATTTTTTTAGTTTGGCTCTGCAGTCTAATAACAAAAATGGTAAAAATGTTCTTTCCTTAAAAAAAATTGCTTCAAAATTAAAGTGTCTCTTACAGTCCATAAAATATAGTACTGGCCTCTTTTCAGTTAGTTATTGGATACCACTGTACACAGTGCCTGGATACTCTACCACAACAGTGGAAATATAATGTCATATAAATTTTCAAAGATAAATTGTGCAGTTATACTTGGGGAGTTATGCGACGGTACCAAAAGGACTTGGACGAACACTGCACTCCAGTACTGTTAGCAGATGAGCTGCAGACTGATGGAATGAACCATCTGATTGTGAAAAAAACTCAAAACAAGATGATGTGTTGGAATAAACTGTATGACATCAGCTTGTACCCAAGCAAAAAAATGTAATGTGGGACACTGTGTTGAATATTTCATTGGTTGTCATATCAAGTAATTTGTTATACTTTTTTTTATTTGTAATTTGTACTCATTTTTAACTTATTTCATTCAGTACAAAAATGTGTAACTTTTTCATATAAATTTATGTTTTGCTCTCAACACTGCTTAGCATTACATATTTGGTATGATAGATTAAATTAAATACTTCTTTTTCAATGTAACAAACGTGGTAAAAGTAATAAATTTAAAAAAAAGTTTATTTGGGCACTAATGGGTTAATGCAGTACATTGCCAAAAAAATATGATGAAGTTTTTCAGCATTACATTTTTAGTTGTTCTTTTTATAACTATTTGCTTGACTCTGTCTTTATAAGTTTTATCCATGTAGCGCCCCCCCCCCCCCCCCATTCATTTAATCATTTCTTATTGTAGCCCAACAGTTTTCTCACACTGATGGCAACATTTCTGCAACACTGCACTGTTTTGAAGTAAGAAGAATGGAAGATTTGGGTTTAACATCCTGTCAGCAATGAGGCCATTAGAGATACAGCACAAACTCCGATTGGGATGGATAGTGTGGGTAACTGGCTGTATCCTTTCAAAGGAACCACACCGCTTGCATTCACCTTAAACTATTTAGGAAAATCACAGACAACCTAAATCTGGATGACCACTTGGGGATTTGGATCACACTGCTGCGAGGTAATTATTCAGTTATAATTTTCAAAATTTGTGTCTCTTTTATTTTGTTTCATAGTCTGTAGGATTCATCACCATATTAATGCACTCGCACATAGATGCATTTCAGCAGAAGCTGTATTCACTCCTATGGTCTACGAATTACAGTCAGCCTGTAAACATCCAATGCTTGCTGTTAGATTTTGGGGAATCTGGATCTTATGTAAAAGTTTGCTCACCCAACTACATATTGCATGGAGAGGTGTCTGAAATTACATGCCCAGAGTATTTTCATTGATTGCAGAATTTAGTTGCTAAATGCAAATAGTTCAATGTCAGAATTCATGAGCAATTCTCTGAAGTCTTATAATCTGATAATGTATTACAGATGTTGGTGTTCTCTTTTGTTCAGTAATTGAATAATGACTACCTATTCAAAAATGTCAGTGTGTGGCTGAGGATGTGTGATAAACTAGTTTTCTCCCTACACAATTTTGTTTTGTTATTGTCATTCTCGTCCTTATATGTATAACCTTCAATACAAGATTCCTCTGATAATACAAAAATGAAAATGAGGATGGGCTGTTAAAGAAAGCAGTAAAAAGAAATTGCACTCCCCCCACTTGAAAGCAAAGTTGGCAACATTCCACTTCTACATTTACAACTGCATCAATAGTCTGCAAGCCACCTAACGGTGCGTGGTGGAGCGTGCTGCTTCCTGGCACTGCAGACTGATCCAACCCTTCCCTTTTCATTCACAAATGACATGTGGAAAGAATGATTATCGGTAAGGTAACCTCTGTATTAGCTCTAATTTCTTGAATTTTCTTGTTGTGGTCATTTTGCACGACAAAAGAGGGAGGGACTAACATGTTGTCTGATTCTTCCTGGAAAGTACTCTCTAGAAATTTCGAGAGTGAACCTCTCCGTGACATACAACACCTCTATTGTAACATCTGCCACTGGAGTTTATTGAGCATCTCGGTAACATTCTCATGTATACTCAGTGATGCTGTGACAAAATACGCCCACCACTACTACTTGGTAATGATCCCAGAGAAGATGAACAATACTCATAATCAATTGCAAGCCACTTCCTTAGTGGATGAACTGCATATTTCCTACATTTATTAACATTCTGGGTCAACTGCTAGTTCCTGCACCATTCATGAATCCTCTGTAGGTCCTGCAAAATGTCATAAAACATGTTGCATAATTCTACAACAGACTGATGTCAACAGTGTAAGATTATAAGTATGAGCGTGTATCATATGACCCTTTCTGCAAACGAGATTGATCTGTGCTTTTTTCCAGTCACTAGGTACCCTTTGTTGCTCCATCAATCGATAATAAACTCCTATTAGAAGGAGAGTAAATTCTTTCACACAATTTCTGTAGAATCTTACAGGTATCTTATCTGGTCCTGATATTTTTCCACTACAAAGGGATTGTAGCTGTTTTTCTATTCCATGGTCAAGTTATCTCTATATCTGCCATTATGAAGTTCGTACAATGACTGAAAAGAGGGACTGTACTACGATCATCTGCTGTGAAACAATTTTTAAAGACTAAATACAGTATTTCAGCCTGCTCTCTGTCATTTTCCATTATGGTTCCATTGGGGTCACTGAATGACTGAAAAGATGATTTCGAACCAGTTATTGATTTTATGTAAGACCAAAACCTCTTACAGTTTTCACTCGCATCAGTTGACATAAATTTACTTTCAAAGTCATCGAATGCTTCTCCCACTGCTCTCCTTATGCTCATTTTTGCTTCATTCAGGTTTTATTTGTCAATTATCTTTTGATTCTCTTGAATCTGCACTGAAGCTCTCTTTGTTTACACAGCAGTTTTCTAACACAACTATTAAAACGAGATTGATCTGTGCTTTTTTCCAGTCGCTAGGTACCCTTTGTTGCTCCATCAATCGATAATAAACTCCTGTTAGAAGGAGAGTAAGTTCTTTCACACAATTTCTGTAGAATCTTACAGGTATCTTATCTGGTCCTGATATTTTTCCACTACAAAGGGATTGTAGCTGTTTTTCTATTCCATGGTCAAGTTATCTCTATATCTGCCATTTTGAAGTTCGTACAATGACTGAAAAGAGGGACTGTACTACGATCATCTGCTGTGAAACAATTTTTAAAGACTAAATACAGTATTTCAGCCTGCTCTCTGTCATTTTCCATTATGGTTCCATTGTGGTCACTGAATGACTGAAAAGATGATTTCGAACCAGTTATTGATTTTATGTAAGACCAAAACCTCTTACAGTTTTCACTCGGATCAGTTGACATAAATTTACTTTCAAAGTCATCGAATGCTTCTCCCACTGCTCTCCTTATGCTCATTTTTGCTTCATTCAGGTTTCATTTGTCAATTATCTTTTGATTCTCTTGAATCTGCACTGAAGCTCTCTTTGTTTACACAGCAGTTTTCTAACACAACTATTAAAACATGGTGAGGGCTTTCCTAGCCCTTGAAGACCTTGCTTGGAACACACTTGCCAAAGGCATACTGCAGGATGGTTTTGAATTTTCTCCATTTGTGCTCCAGCTTAGCCAAAATATTTTCTTACTTTTTTTTTAACATTTCTTGTAATAACCGTAGTCACAGATACTGTCACAGCCTTATGGTCACTGATACCATCTTCTACGTTAACTGATTCAAGAAATTCAGGTCTGTTTGTTCCTAGGAGCTTTACAATGTTACTTTCACAAGTTGGTTCTCTAACCATCTGCTCAAAGTACTTTTCAGACAAGACATTCAGAATAATGTCCTGCAAATCTCTGTCTCTGGCACCAGTTTTGATAGCATGACTCTCCCAATCTGGCAAGTTGAAGTCACCCTTATTACAACAAGTGCTCTACCACTACAGCTCCTGACAAAAGTGGTCTAGAAAAGCATCCAGTTTCTTCACCTATATTAATTCACATTTGGAATCTGTGATAACCTCAGTATATATTATCAAATTCTTTACCGAAATAAATGTGTTACCATTGTTGGTGACTAACCTATCCATACAATAAAAATTCCAATTTTAATTTAAGGATTTCATTGCTATTCACTTCTGATTTCCACCAACTTTCTGTCCCTAATACTACTTAGGCATTATAACCTTCAATAAGAGAAACAAATTCCAGGACCTTACTATGGGTGCTCCTGCAGTTTACTAATATCATATGAACCTTTTCTGTTCCTGATCTGTGGGGACCAGAATTCTCTGAGAATACTGTAGCTGATGTACTTTCGATTTTGGCAACAATTCATCTTTGAATTCAAGGGAGGTGGCGGGGATGGTTCTCTAATGTAAAAAGCCTCCATGTTCATGCAACACATACTCCACTACCCTAGAAGCCCCTTCCTAAATGTAATGCATAAAACTAAACTCTGTTCCAACAGATCTTGGAAGGCCCAAAGGTACCGATCACCCACCATGTCATACTCAGCCCATAGGCCTCACTGGATGCGGACATGGAGGGGCATGTGGTCAGCATACCGTTCTCCAGGCTGTATGTCAGTTTACGATAATGGAGCCGCTACTTCTCAATCATGTAGCTCCTCAGTTTGTCTCACAAGGTCTGAGTGCACCCCATTTGCCAACAGCGCTGCAGACCGGACGGTCACTCATCCAAGTGCTAGCCCAGCCCGACAGCACTTAACTTTGTGATCTGACGAGGACCGGTGCTACCACTGCGGCAAGGCTGTTGGCTTCATGCAGTGCATGCTTGGCCAATTAAGAGGGACCCTAAAACTTTCCACCCAACAGCGGAGGTCAAGAAATTTGCATCCAATACTGTACCAGCATCACCTGAGTCTCCAGTTTTGATCTTCCACTCAGCTCCAAAACAAAGGACCACAATCACCCCTGGGTACAATCTACAAATACTGAGCTTAGCGAGCACTCTGTGTCTGATGATGGCCGTCTTCACAAAATTAGCCATCGACTGCAGGAACGGAGAATGGTCTCAAAACCCAAGCACTGTGCCAACATAAGCCAAGATTTGCAGCCATCTGCAGCAAGTGTGCTTGACAGCCAGTGATACAGGCTCCTCCAAGTACTGGACGGGAATTCCCAGCAAACATACCGAGTGCACAATGGCATTCTTTCCCAAACTGTCCACTATTTTCCAGACTGGCTCCATTATCTGCCTAACACTGAAGCTCCCAATGATCAGCATACCTGCACGGTCTGGACTGCATAGGAAAATCAGACACTGATCATACCTGATGCTAAGTTAAAAGGAGCAACCACGCACCCACTTCCCTCTTTCATCTTCCGCAGAGTGATGCACAAACCCACTAATGTCCGCCACTCACTCTTGACCGAGGACAGACCAGTCAGATGTGTTTCAGAAGTTGCAGTGACAAACAGGTCACCAACGGATTCCAGTGGAACCAAAGGTCTCGTTTCCAGTGCCGCAATGTCATCACAGCTTTGAGCAATAGCAAGAAGCATGCTGACTGCGGCCAACACAGCTTCCAGCTGTTTACAGAGAGCAGGCAATTACCCTTGTGTCCGCACATAACAAGCACACCACTATCCATATCAAACTGTGTGAAAACTGTATGAAATCTCATAAAATACAAACAAAGCAGTCTGAACTAACTGAGAAAGAACAAGTAGACTCCAGCAAAAGAGAACATTACATGGCTGTGGAGCAAGTTGGGACACATGCAAAATATAAACTAGAAGAATAAACAAACACTAAAATCTGCTCTTTAGAGTTCTCATTACAGTCTAGGATCACATGTGTCTATCATTTGAACAATTTTCTTTCTAGCATCAATAGAATCCTTCTTTATCTTTACCTATTTTCTTCTTGCTTATGTCTGCATAAATCATCCTGAAAGCTACACAGTCATGCATCAAGTTCTTTTCATGTTTGGGTAACTGTCACCCAGTTCTTGAGAAAGAAAGGAACGTAACAAGACGCACCACCTTTGCAGTACTCACTAATCAGTTTAGAATTTCTCCCAAGGGCAAATGAATATCTCCAAAGGAAAGATGGTGGTTCACAATGCTGTTGGCTTAATCATGATGATGGTTTGTGGAGCACTCAACATCGAGGTCATCAGTGACCATACAAGTTCCCATTCTTTTTAGTCCCAATCTCGCCACTTGCCGAATTATGGCGAGATTATGAGGGCAACACAAACACCCAGTCCTCGGGTGGAGAAAAATCCCTGACCCAGACGGGAATTGAACCTGGGACCCTGTGATCCAGAGGTAGCAACGCTAGCCACTAGACCATGAGCGGCGGACTGTTGGCTTAATATCTAATAAACTATGAGAGAGAACGAACTATATAAATACAAGAAAACATCCACAAATTAGCACTGATATGTACAAGATGGTTTGAATATCTGAGTATCAAACAATGGAAAATCCAGGGTGGAATAATATACACACACACACACACACACACACACACACACACACACACACTTGCATGCACATCCATATGCAACTCACACACGTACATGATCACAGTCTGGCCGCCAAGGCATGTAACATGGACATTTATGCTTGGCAGTTTTTATACAGAAATTTAACTTCAAAATGCACTCAAGAACATGAGCAATCAAATAGTCTGCTGTACATACACATTACTAACTACGAACATTAACCATAATGTGAACAGTATTTGATAAATTAAGTAAAGAATCACACATGACACTTGAAGGTAATTAAATAAAAGAAAATGGCATTTGAAACAGTTTAGAGCACTCACTCAGCTGTATGAAGTGGCTCCTCCTGAAAATAGGCATCCTGCATAGCCTGCTCAGATGTTATCCTCTTTGTTGGGTCCATCAACAGTAGCTTTTGTAACTACAAAAATGAGAAACATTTTCGTCAATGGCAAAGGAAAATTAATCAAATAACTCAGTCAGAAACATTAACAAGCCATTTGACATCATTCATATTTACTTACCAAATTTTGTTTGTTCTTAACATACGGTATTTTTTGAGTATTCATACTTCACACATCACTATTCTCACCAAATAAGGGAAGTGATTTGACAGTAAATCTCATTAATTTGAGTTTCTCACGGTTTCCTGATGACTCAACCCTTAAACCAGTTTTGGCTAGTTGGAAACTAAACTCATGCTCATAAATTAAGGACAATTGCAGAACGTGGTGCCACACAACACGGCACTACAGAAAACTGGCTCTAATAGCATAGACAGATAGGGAACACACGCGACACAGATCTGCAAGTCCACAGTATTGGTGATATGTTGAGAAAACCATCCCAAAACACATGTGCTACAAAACGTCACTGTTTCCTGCGCATGTACCCCGACATCAGTATGGGATATGATCACCATGCACATGTAAACAGGCCACAAAAGGTGTTGGCATACTCTGGAACAGGTAGTCGAGCAGCTGCTGGGGTATAGCCTCCCGTTCTTGCACCAGTGCCTATCGGAGCTCCTGAAGTGTCATAGGGGTTTGAAGACTTGCAGCGATACATCGACCGAGAGCATCCCAGACGTGCTCAATGGGGTTTAGGTCTGGGGAACAGGCAGGCCACTCCATTCACCTGATATCTTCTGTTTGAAGGTATTCCTTCACGATGGCAGCTTGGTGGGGCCGTGCATTATCATCCATCAGGAGGAAGGTGGGACCCATTGAACCCCTGAAAAGGCGGACATACTGGTGCAAAATGACGTCCCGATACACCTGACCTGTTACAGTTCCTCTGTCAAAGGCATGCAGGGGTGTACATGCACCAACCATAATCCCACCCCACACCATCAAACCACGGCCTCAATACAGCCCCCCTTTCAAGGACACTAAGGGGTTGGTATCTGGTTCCTGGTTCACGCCAGATGTAAACCCGGTGAGAATCACTGTTCAGACTATACCTGGACTCGTCCGTGAACATAACCTGGGCCCACTGTTCTAATGACCATGTACTGTGTTCTTGACACCAGGCTTTATGTACTGTGTTCTTGACACCAGGCTTTAAGGGCTCTCCTGTGACCAGGGGTCAGTGCAATGCACTTTGCACATCTCTGGGTGAATAAACTGTTCAGTCGTCTGTAGACTGTGTGTCTGGAGACAATTGTTCCAGTGGCCGTGGTAAGGTCCTGAGCGAGGTTACCTGCAGTACTCCGTGGCCGTCTGCGGGCACCGATAGTGAGATATCGGTCTTCTTGTGGTGTTGTACACTGTGTACGTCCCGTACTGTAGCGCCTGGACATGTTTCCTGTCTGCTGGAATCGTTGCCATAATCTTGAGATCACACTTTGTGGCACACAGAGGGCCTGTGCTACGACCTGCTCTATTTGACCAGCCTTCAGTCGCCCTAGTATTCTACCCCTCATAACATTATCAATATGTGTTCTTTGAGCCATTTTCAACACGCAGTCACCATTAGCACATCTGAAAATGTCTGCACACTTACTCGCTGCACCGTACTCTGACATGCACCAACACACCTCTGCGTATGTGGACTGCAGCCAGCGCCACCGTGCGACGACTGGAGGTCGAATGTATCGCATGGTCGTACCCCGAGGTGATTTAAACCCACAAACCGCCCGCCAGAGCGTTGTTTCATCATGTATCAGCATTATCCTTAATTTATGAGCATGAGTGTAGTTCACCTCTTATTGTCTTCTCAAAACAGCCCACAGATTTTCAGTCTACATCTGCACCCATACTCTTAGCTACTATGCAGTAGCACTGTAGCATTCACATATGGAGTGAGAGAAGAGTAACTTCTTAAACGACTCTGTGAGCATTGTAATAAGTCTAAGCTTGTCGTCAAGACCCCTAAGGGAGTGATATGTAGCGGGTGGTTGTACATTCTAAGAATCATCATTTAAAGTTAGTTCTTGAAAGTTCCTAACAAGGGGACCACACCTACTCATCATCATCAATTTTGTCCAAATTTATGGTATATCCAGGGCTTGCTCACAAATAAAAGTGACAGAGGTGGGAGCTCCAAGTGTTTAGAAAAAATAGTATTTTTGGCACAGGTCGGATGAAGCATGAGTCATTTATGTTAGTGTAGACTCCAGGCAGTAGTTGCTGAAGCAGAAAGAGTGCAAATGGTAATCTGAGGGTCGTGGGATTGAGCTCCTATGCAAAACTTTTTTTTTTTTTTTTTTTTTTTTTTTTTTTTTAATTTTCCATTTTTATGTCACTTACACTGGAAATAAACCAAGACAAGAATCAATATAGTGTATTTGATGTGCTTAAACCCTATTTGTATGAGAACAAATTTCTTCTGAAATTGACTAGTGGCAAGAGAAAACATGATGAGGTTTTTCAAGATGAAGGATTGGCATCTTGCACTATTAAAGTGATTCCTCCTCAAATGTACTCCACTAAGTGCAACCCTGCAATGTCCAATTTTATCATCAGTTAAAGAATTTTATGGAAAAGCTTCAAAATTACTCTTATCTCATCAAGAGGAAAAAAGAAAGCACATTTAGAGAAGACTGTGTCGAAATACATTCCACTGTACATCAACAGCTATTCTTGCCAGTATTTGGCAAAACGATGCATTACACATGATTTGCTGTCAAACTGTGTGATGATAGGGAACCTTTTATGAATATCAACCACGTTTGTTTTTCTATAGAAGCTTTAAAACACTCATGTAATTGTGTAAATACAGTGTTTATAATGTCTGCATGATGCCAAGAAAATTACTGATTTCCAAATTTCTATGATGACTATTACCTTGGCATGTGTGAATTGTCAACCGTAGAACAATAAAAGTATTCTAAAGTCATATACGAAGTCCTCATGTACACGTTAAATTCCTTTATGGAAATTTACTTGCAATCGCAAATTGTCCTTTGTGTTTTCTTTTACGAAAATATTCATAAATACGATATACTGAGCATTATTTCAAATTATTTGTGTTGTAACTTAAAAACTGAATATTAAAAAAAGGTTTCCACATAGGGACTCAAACTCACACCCCTTGGATTACTGTTTGACTCTTGCTGCTGGTCCAACTGCTGTCTGGAATCTACACTAACATAAACGGCTAATGCCTCATCTGACCAGCACCAAAAATGCCTTTTTTTTCCCCTTAAACATTTAGCATGTGGAGCTTCCACTTGTAACACTTTCATTTCTGCCCATCTACCATAAACTTGGATGAACTGAGTGATGATGAGTATGCAGAGTCCCCTTGTTATTGTTCTGTGGGACCAAATTAAGGAGAAGTCTCCATGGTCATGGAACAAGTCAATACATGAAATTCTAACACGATAGTAGAAATAGATAAAATGAAATATTAAAAAATATTCAGGCGACAAGTCGTAAGTTTAAATAAAGAAAATCAACAATGTAACACTGGAATTTGCTTAATTTTTTAGCTCTTCCAGGAGCTCCTCGACAGAATAGAAGGAGGGAGCCATGAGGAAACTTCAGTTTAGACATAAAAGAGTTTGGGCTACTGCTAAGATTTTTAAGTTCTTGTGGTAGCTTATTGAAAATGGATGCAGCAGAATACTGCACTCCTTTCTGCACAAGAGTCAAGGAAGTGCATTCCACATGCAGATTTGATTTCTGCCTAGTATTAACTGAGTGAAAGCTGCTAACTCTTGGAAATAGGCTAATATTGCTAACAACAAACGACATTTAAAAAAATATATACTGTACGGGCAATGTCAGAATCCCCAGACTATTGAATAGGGGTCAACAAGAGGTTCTCGTACTTGCTCCACATATAGCTCGAACAGCCCGTTTTTGAGCCAAAAATACCCTTTTTAAATCAGAAGAATTACCCCAAAAAATAATACCATACGACATAAGTGTATGAAAATATGCGAAGTAGACTACTTTTCGTGTTGAACTGTCACTTATTTCAGATGTTAAGTAGTTTGCATCTGTCTTGAAGTGTTTGCTGGTTCATTCCGGAGGGAAAATAGTCCCCCATTCGGATCTCCGGGCGGGGACTACTCAAGAGGACGTCCTCTTGGGTAAAATATTCCGGAGGTAAAATAGTCCCCCATTCGGATCTCCGGACGGGGACTACTCAAGAGGACGTAGTTATCAGGAGAAAGAAAACTGGCATTCTACGGATCGGAGCGTGGAATGTCAGATCCCTTAATCGGGCAGGTAGGTTAGAAAATTTAAAAAGGGAAATGGATAGGTTATAGTTAGATATAGTGGGAATTGGTGAAGTTCGGTGGCAGGAGGAACAAGACTTTTGGTCAGGTGATTACAGGGCTATAAATACAAAATCAAATAGGGGTAATGCAGGAGTAGGTTTAATAATGAATAAAAAAATAGGAGTGCTGGGTAGCTACTACAAACAGCATAGTGAATGCATTATTGTGGCCAAGATAGACACAAAGCCCATGCCTACTACAGTAGTACAAGTTTATATGCCAACTAGCTCTGCAGATGATGAAGAAATTGATGAAATGTATGACGAGATAAAAGAAATTATTCAGGTAGTGAAGGGAGACAAAAATTTAATAGTCATGGGTGACTGGAATTCGTCAGTAGGAAAAGGGAGAGAAGGAAACATAGTAGGTGAATATGGATTGGGGGGAAGAAACGAAAGAGGAAGCCGCCTTGTAGAATTTTGCGCAGAGCATAACTTAATCATAGCTAACACTTGGTTCAAGAATCATAAAAAAAGGTTGTATACATGGAAGAATCCTGGAGATACTAAAAGGTATCAGATAGATTATATAATGGTAAGACAGAGATTTAGGAACCAGGTTTTAAATTGTAAGACATTTCCAGGGGCAGATGTGGGCTCTGATCGCAATCTATTGGTTATGAACTGTAAAATAAAACTGAAGAAACTGCAAAAAAGTAAGATTTTAAGGAGGTGGGACCTGGATAAACTGAAAGAACCAGAGGTTGTACAGAGTTTCAGGGAGAGCACAAGGGAACAATTGACAGGAATGGGGGAAAGAAATACAGTAGAAGAAGAATGGGTAGCTCTGAGGGATGAAGTAGTGAAGGCAGCAGAGGATCAAGTAGGTAAAAAGACGAGGGCTAGTAGAAATCCTTGGGTAACAGAAGAAATATTGAATTTAATTGATGAATGGAGAAAATATAAAAATGCAGTAAATGAAGCAGGCAAAAAGGAATACAAACGTCTCAAATATGAGATCGACAGGAAGTGCAAAATGGCTAAGCAGGGATGGCTAGAGGACAAATGTAAGGATGTGGAGGCTTGTCTCACTAGGGGTAAGATAGATACTGCCTACAGGAAAATTAGAGAGACCTTTGGAGAGAAGAGAACCACTTGTATGAATATCAAGAGCTCAGATGGCAACCCAGTTCTAAGCAAAGAAGGGAAGGCAGAAAGGTGGAAGGAGTATATAGAGGGTTTATACAAGGGTGATGTACTTGAGGACAATATTATGGAAATGGAAGAGGATGTAGATGAAGATGAAATGGGAGATAAGATACTGCGTGAAGAGTTTGACAGAGTACTGAAAGACCTGAGTCAAAACAAGGCCCCGGGAGTAGACAACATTCCATTAGAACTACTGATGGCCTTGGGAGAGCCAGTCATGACAAAACTCTACCATCTGGTGAGCAAGATGTATGAGACAGGCGAAATACCCACAGACTTCAAGAAGAATATAATAATTCCAATCCCAAAGAAAGCAGGTGTTGACAGATGAGAAAATTACTGAACTATCAGTTTAATAAGTCACAGCTGCAAAATACTAACGCAAATTCTTTACAGACGAATGGAAAAACTGGTAGAAGCGGACCTTGGGGAAGATCAGTTTGGATTCCATAGAAATGATGGAACACGTGAGGCAATACTAACCTTACGACGTATCTTAGAAGAAAGATTAAGAAAAGTCAAACCTACGTTTCTAGCATTTGTAGACTTACAGAAAGCTTTTGACAACGTTAACTGGAATACTCTCTTTCAAATTATGAAGGTGGCAGGGGTAAAATACAGGGAGCGAAAGGCTATTTACAATTTGTACAGAAACCAGATGGCAGTTATAAGAGTCGAGGGGCATGAAAGGGAAGCAGTGGTTGGGAAGGGAGTGAGACAGGGTTGTAGCCTCTCCCCGATGTTATTCAATCTGTATATTGAGCAAGCAGTAAAGGAAACAAAAGAAAAATTCGGAGTAGGTATTAAAATTCATGGAGAAGAAGTAAAAACTTTGAGGTTCGCCGATGACATTGTAATTCTGTCAGAGACAGCAAAGGACTTGGAAGAGCAGTTGAACGGAATGGACAGTGTCTTGAAAGGAGGATATAAGATGAACATCAACAAAAGCAAAACGAGGATAATGGAATGTAGTCAAATTAAATCGGGTGATGCTGAGGGGATTAGATTAGGAAATGAGACACTTAAAGTAGTAAAGGAGTTTTGCTATTTAGGGAGCAAAATAACTGAGGATGGTCGAAGTAGAGAGGATATAAAATGTAGACTGGCAATGGCAAGGAAATCGTTTCTGAAGAAGACAAATTTGTTAACATCGAGTATAGATTTAAGTGTCAGGAAGTCATTTCTGAAAGTATTTGTATGGACTGTAGCCATGTATGGAAGTGAAACATGGACGATAACCAGTTTGGACAAGAAGAGAATAGAAGCTTTCGAAATGTGGTGCTACAGAAGAATGCTGAAGATAAGGTGGGTAGATCGCGTAACTAATGAGGAGGTATTGAATAGGATTGGGGAGAAGAGATGTTTGTGGCACAACTTGATTAGAAGAAGGGATCGGTTGGTAGGACATGTTTTGAGGCATCAAGGGATCACAAATTTAGCATTGGAGGGCAGCGTGGAGGGTAAAAATCGTAGAGGGAGACCAAGAGATCAATACACTAAGCAGATGCAGAAGGATGTAGG